>NC_069128.1:44700366-45900366 GCF_026914265.1 Mya arenaria | reverse complement strand
ATTTACCCTACTTCGGACTCTTGAAAGAGCAAGCATATTCAACAACTTATGTCACATACCAACCTATTATTTACCTTACTGTGGGCACTTGAAAGAGCAGGCGGATTCAACAACGTATGTCACATACTAACCTATTATTTACCCTACTGCAGACTCTTGAAAGAGCAAGCAGATTCAACAACGTATGTCACATACCAACCTAATATTTACCCTACTTCGGACTCTTGAAAGAGCAAGCAGATTTAACAACGTATGTCACACACCAACCTATTATTTACCCTACTGCGGGCTCTTTAAAGAGCAGGTGGATTCCACAACGTATGTCACATACCAACCTATTATTTACCCTACTTCGGACTCTTGAAAGAGCAAGCAGATTCAACAACGTATGTCACATACCAACCTATTATTTACCCTACTGCGGACTCTTTAAAGAGCAACCGGATTCAACAACGTATGTCACATACCGACCTATTATTTACCCTACTGCGGACTCTTGAAAGAGCAAGCAGATTCAACAACGTATGTCACATTCCGACCTATTATTTACCCTTCTGCGGGCTCTTGAAAGAGCAGGCGGATTCAACAATGTATGTCACATAATAACCAATTATTTACCCTACTTCGGACTCTTGAAAGAGCAAGCAGAATGAACAACGTATGTCATACTAAACTATTATTTACCCTACTGCGGACTCTTGAAAGAGCAAGTAGATTCAACAAAGTACGTCACATACAAACCTATTATTTACACTACTGCGGACTCTTGAAAGAGCAGGCGGATTCAACAACGTATGTCACATACCGACCTATTGCTTACCCTACTGCGCACTCTTCAAAGAGAAAGCAGATTGAACAACGTATATCACGTACCAACCTATTATTTACCCCACTGCGGACTATTGAAAGAACAAGCATATTCATAAACGTATGTCACATACCAACCTATTATTTACCTTACTGCGGGCTCTTGAAAGAGCAGGCGGATACAACAACGTATGTCACATACTAACCTATTATTTACCCTAGTGCCGACTCTTGAAAGAACGAGCAGATTCAACAACGTATGTCACATACTAACCTATTGTTTACCCTACTGCGGACTCTTGAAAGAGCAAGCAGATTCAACAACGTATGTCACCTACCAACCTATCATTTACCCTACTACGGGCTCTTTAAAGAGCAGGCGGATTCCACAACGTATGTCACATACCAAACTATTATTTACCCTACTTCGGACTCTTGAAAGAGCAAGCAGATTCAACAACGTATGTCACCTACCAACCTATCATTTACCCTACTACGGGCTCTTTAAAGAGCAGGCGGATTCCACAACGTATGTCACATACCAAACTATTATTTACCCTACTTCGGACTCTTGAAAGAGCAAGCAGATTTAACAACGTATGTCACATACCAACCTAGTATTTACCATACTGCGGGCTCTTCAAAGAGCAGGCGGATTCAACAACGTATGTTACATACCAGCCTATTATTTACCCTACTGCGGACTCTTGAAAGAGCAAGCAGATTCAACAACGTATGTCACATACCAACCTATTATTTACCCTACTGCGGACTCTTTAAAGAGCAAGCGGATTCAACAACGTATGTCACATACCAACCTATTATTTACCCTACTGCGGACTCTTGAAAGAGCAGGCGGATTCAACAACGTATGTCACATACCAACCTATTATTTACCCTACTGCGGACTCTTGAAAGAGCAAGCAGATTCAACAACGTATGTCACATACCAACCTATTATTTACCCTACTGCGGACTCTTGAAAGAACAAGCAGATTCAACAACGTATGTCACATATTAACCTATTATTTACCCTACTGCGGTCTCTTGAAAAAACAAGCAGATTCAACAACGTATGTCACATACAAACGTATTATTTACCCTACTGCGGACTCTTTAAAAGCAAGCAGATTCAACAACGTATGTCACATACCAGCCCATTATTTACCCTACTGCGGACTCTTTAAAGAGTAAGCAGGTTCAACAACGTATGTCACATACCAACCTATTATTTACCCCACTGAGAACTGTTTAAAGAGCAGGCAGATTCAACAACGTATGTCACATACCAACCTATTATTTACCCTACTGCGGACTCTTTAAAGAGCAGGCAGATTCAACAACGTATGTCACATACCGACCTATTATTTACCCTACTGCGGACTCTTGAAAGACCAAGCGGATTCAACAACGTATGTCACATACCAACCTATTATTTACCCTACTTCGGACTCTTGAAAGAGCAAGCAGATTCAACAACGTATGTCACATACCAACCTATTATTTACCCTTCTGCGGACTCTTGAAATAGCAGGCGGATTTGATAATCACTAATGTCTTGAGTCTTAGTTGGAGTCTCAAACTAAAAAAACATGGATTCATCAATTTAACAAAAAGACAATTATATCAGACACTCCTATCGACAAACAAAAATATATAAAAATCAAAAACTTGTTATATAAAACATTTACAGCCATAAAACATCAATTTTCGAATGGTAATATAAAAAAACTGCGATCTGATCTTTTGTCAGCAGTCAAAGGCTCCCAGACACTTACGCAAGAATTCTATTATTCCAAGACAAAAGTCAAATTGTGCAGTTATGAGTACGGCGGATTATTGTTTCATACTTATGTTTACACAATCACATTTTTTGTTACTTTTGTTTCGTGAGTTTGTTTGAAAGTTAACACATGTGCCTTTAATTCCATTCCTCAATACTGCAGCTTATAGCCTTTAAACTAATGCAACTTGATATCGTTAGTGGTATAAATTGGCTTAAAACGCATGTTTGTGTGGGTATTTAACTGCTAAAATTAAGATAAATATAAAAATAATAACCCAGTACCAGGATGTCGCAATTGAATGAATATATAAATCTAACAGCGCACTCAACTTCCCTTCATTACAAAACAAACTAAGGTTGTCAACAAGGGCTTTTTTGTTCGATACATGAAGTTATGGTCTGATATTTTTAAATGATCAAAATAAGGAAATTCATCATCATCATCATCATCATCATCATCATCATCATCATCATCATCATCATCATCATCATCATCATCATCATCATCAACATCAACATCAACATCATAAGCATCATTATCATAAGCATCAGCATCGTTATCGTCGTCGTCGTCGTCCGTCTTCGTCCTCGTTGTCCTCATCATCATCATCATCATCATCATCATCATCATCATCATCATCATCATCATCATCATCATCATCATCATCATCATCATCATCATCATCATCATCATCATCATCATCAACAACAACATCAACAACACCAGCAGCAGCTGCAGCAGCAGCAAAATCAAAATCATTAACATTACCATTGCCACAACCACAACATCAACAACTACTACCACCTTTCCCCTTTAAGCCTCATTAATTATGGTTGTAGCGGGCCACAAATGGTTAAACTGCATTTTACCTGTACATTTCAAATAAACTAAATGGCATGAGTTTATACTTGGCATCCAAACCTTTTTATGGACGGGTTATCTAAACAGCTTAAAAATCGTATCATATCATTTCATCTATGAATGCTTTGCAAATGATAAATGATGTTGTTTTGTGTATACCACTACATTCAAAATCATGCAAACGACAGAGCTATTGTCGCGTATTCAGGCATTGTATTTCACTATTAAACAGTTTACATAACAATACGTATGATGATTAACAGAGTGAAAACTCCACATAAAGGTTTGGTACCTATGTACTGCACTTCCAATGCATGAGATAGATGCATTTGAAGTTAAAATTAATACCTTCAATACTATCTAAGTAATACTCAAGACAAACGATATGAACTGTTATAAAAGGATACAACTTGATATTACTGCAATATTACTATATATATATGAGGTATAAATGTATATGAAATTTAAAGTCAACTCCACAAAGACTTTGCAAGTCATGTTCCGGACAAAACACACACACGCACACGCTCACACACACACACGCACGCACGCACGCACACGCACACACATACGTAAACGCAGGAGCATGAACGCACTCACACTTACATTTACCATGACTATGTCCCCTTCGCCTTTCGGTGGAGAATAAAAAAGGGGGTCGCATGTACTGAGCTTAACAAATACACCGCATGATGTAAATGGGTAAATTTTAAATGCGTTAGTAAACTGCACAATTTTTGAAAAAAAACATACATCATTTGCAATGCATTTATAGACGCGCCCACGAAGATGCACATATATAAAGGATATTCAGGTTACTAAGGTATACTGCCCATATTTAAGTTAAAACCAATATAATTTAAGATAAGTTACTGATTAAAGCTTACTAAAGAGAGAATTCCGCTAGTAAACTGACATTTAACAACCAAGTTGGTATAAATTTGACACGCACCCAAATGATTCACCATTCCTGAAAAACTCTCTAACATTTTCCAAGCACTTTCAAATTATGCCCAAATTAACACAAAAACATATTTCCTGCTTGGTTGTTGAGTACCACCGAGAATGTATGGAATGGAACCATTGCACCTTCCACCTCATATATGTCACTATACTAGGAAAACTGTTCTACTCGTTTAAGCCACTTTCAAAGTATGCCAAAATTCATCCAAACCGACACTAAATACGTTCTCCGCCTGGGTCTGGTACTCACAAGCGAAGACGGGCGTTGTACCACCTAGACGGTAAAGTAGGAGACACCTACACCTATCATCATGCAGATCACCATACTGGGATAACTCTTAAATTTGTTAGGGGGACTATCAAAAACCAGGTTGATAAAAAAGACAGGATCTGGTATACACTAGAAAGGTTTAGATCGAGTACCACCCAATAGGTGCCATAGGATGTTTTTCACTTACCGACCTAAATAGGTCTCCGAACTACGTAACTCGTGTTAGGCCTTTTCACAATACTACAAAACATAACCTTACATACACAGTTGTAGGCATTTAAGAGGACACGTACGCCCACCAACCGTTATAGGTCACAATACTTCGACAACTCGATAGCTCGTTGAAAGCACTGTTAAAGTGCACCGAAATTCAACAAAAACCGATAAAACGGTTTTCCGCCTGGATCTGGTACTCATTAGATTTGGTAGGGGACACGAACGCCTTCCATCCAATCTTGTGTTGACGACTAAGATAGCATACTTACCTGTGTATTGACGACAACAACAACGCCAACACACGTTCGTCGAAATAAACGAAAAACGCCAATAATTGGGTGTTAACGACAACGAATTTGCACTTAACGTGTGCTAACGACAACGACTTTGCACTGTCTAAGTGTTGAGGACGAAAACTACACATTCATCTGTGTGTTGACAAAAACAGCAACGCAGAAATATGTTCGTTGAAGACAACGAAAGAAGACCATAATTGTGTGTTGACGATCAAAACTACACACTCATCTGTGTGTTGACGAAAACGGCAACGTCAACACATGTTCGTTGAAGACAACGAAATAAGACCATAATTGTGTGTTGGCGACGAAAACTACACACTCATCTGTGTGCTAACAAAAACGGCAACGTCAACACATGTTCGTTGAAGACAACGAAATAAGACCATATTTGTGTGTTGACGACGAAAACTACACACTCATCTGTGTGTTAGCGAAAACGGCAACGCCAACACATGTTCGTTGAAGACAACGAAATAAGACCATATTTGTGTGTTAACGATGAAAACTACACACTCAACTGTGTGCTGACGAAAACGGCAACGCCAACACATGTTCGTTGAAGACAACGAAATAAGACCATATTTGTGTGTTAACGATGAAAACTACACACTCAACTGTGTGTTGACGAAAACGGCAACGCCAACCCATGTTCGTTGAAGACAACGAAATAAGACCATAATTGTGTGTTGGCGACGAAAACTACACACTCAACTGTGTGTTAACGAAAACGGGAACGCCAACACATGTTCGTTGAAGACAACGAAATAAGACCATATTTGTGTGTTGACGATGAAAACTACACACTCAACATTGTGTTGACGAAAACGGCAACGCCAACCCATGTTCGTTGAAGACAACGAAAGAAGACCGTAATAGTGTGCTTACGACGAACACTGCATGTTTATCTGTGTGTTGATGACGATGACAATGCCACCAATTGGCCGTTGAAGACAGGGAAGGCGTCCATAGTTATGTGAAAAGCTACAGAAACAAGCTCAGTAGCAAAATGTGTAAACGTATACCCGGTTTAATGGCACTTGGTAAACTCCAAAGACATACGACGATGGTCACGCCACCATTTGTTCGGGGAAGACAATGAAGACGTTCATAACGTTTTGTTGACCAACACGACCACGCCACCAATCGTCTGTTGAAAACATGGAAGACGTCCATAACTGTCTGTTGACCACCACGACCACGCCACCAATCGTCCGTTGAAAACAAGGAAGACGTCCATAACTGTCTGTTCTGCTGACGACCATGACCACGTCACCAATCGTCTGTTGAAAACAAGGAAGATGTCCATAACTGTCTGTCAACGACCACGACCACGCCACCAATCGTTTGTTGAAAACAAGGAAGACGTCCATAACTGTCTGTTGACGATCACGACCACGCCACCAATCGTCTGTTGAAAACAATGAAGACGTCTATAACTGTCTGTTGACGATCACGACCACGCCACCAATCGTCTGTTGAAAACAAGGAAGTCGTCCATAGCTGTCTGTTGACGATCACGACCACGCCACCAATCATGTGTTGAAAACAATGATGACGTCCATTACTGTCTGTTGACGATCACGACCACGCCACCAATCGTCTTTTGAAAACAATGATAGAAGACGCCCATTAGTATGTGTTAATGACGAATACTAAACACTAAAATATGTGTTGACGACATCATGAAATGAATTTGTATACGACTATTTTTGTGTTTGGTTGTGGCTGTACCTGTAGCCTTTATATATAATTTTGTGTTAACATTTGTTTTAGTAATTGAACAGTGAACGGTTTTGATGGTATCTTAAGAATTGGCGTTATATAAATAGCAAGTTATATCGTTAAAGTATGTTTAAATTTGTATACTAAATTGATATAAAAAGAGGCCGACGTGCTTGCATCCGCTTGTTGTCTATATTTTCTTCATATCTTCTACCTATTTTTACCATTGGCTTTCGAAGTTTACTTACTTGCAAAAGGCTAAAACGCACCCATCCAGATCAGTCCTACCTAAATCATAACATATAAAGCAATGTGAGCGAGCGCTTGGCTCATTCATCCAGATTTGTCAAAATGCTTCGTTTTCTACTTTTGGGACTAATTGTGGCAGTGTTTGTTTCGCTTCCTTCTATTAGGACTGACGGTATGTTTCTCTTCTTAAGTCTTCGCAGAGACTTTTATTAACAATGAAAAATATTTTTATTGTGTATTATACAAACACCAGTGACAATTAGTCCAGATCGTTCAGAATAGTATATAACACCATTTGTTTTATTTTGTTCTATATTTACAGTAAGAGATAATTGATGCTTACAAATGGTTTGTGCGAAATAAGCATAACATCGTATATAATTTATAAGTTTGTTATAAGTTGTTTTAATTTTAACTCTTAAAATAATGCAAATTATGATAATTATATGATAGTAATAATAATAATAATATATGAGGAGCAGAATTACTATCAGTTATATCTTGTTTTCTAATCCTCTGAAACATTGTGATGTATTTCATTTCTATACATATAATGTATGTATGCTGAATAATCTTTAACTATACAGCTTTTGGTCCATTCTTATTTATTAAATTGTCCTTGGATACTATTATATATTATACCTCACATAAATATGTCCCTTCTTTGTATATATAAACTCGATCGGTCCGTATATCACTGTATTTTGATGAAAATCCAGTTTAATTCAGCGGTCCATATTATAGTATTGGGTGGTCCGGACCTCGCCAAAAATATAATATGGACCGCTGACGTCATACAACGGGTAAGTGCGGCTTGTTATATTCAAAATGACGAAAATTTGTAAACATTGTTAGCCTCGTTCAATAAAACACATTAAAATCGCTTTAAAACATATTGAATGGTAATGAAAAATGTTCGGTATAATATAAGGAATATAACATACCACTTCGGGTTTTATGACATTATAAATACTGGCCAGTCAGCGCCTCGGTCCATATACACTTCACTTTCGGTGACTGACTTGCCGGTCCTTATACTGTCATATGACCCTCCGTGGTGTGTAATATTTCTTAAATATGTCACTACGATTTAAATATAGAATATAGCATAAACTGCGTTGATATTTTTACATTTTTTGAAACGATCAATAAACAGTTTGAAGAAAATATAATAAATAAACAACCCTGACAAGCATAGCAGTGAAGCACTATAAACCCTTTTTAAAGACACAATGCAAATGCCCAATTGACAAAGCATTCAACAAGAGAAACACATGTATGAACATCACAAACACCAATACATTACACCATACACGGACCACTCCAGCATTCATTCATTTCAATTGCCATTAAGTTAAACAAAAACTGCTGTTTTTATCATTGAAAGTTGAAAAGTTTGTTAAGTTTATGTACCAAAATGTTTCAAACATATGCATACATGGGTTTCATTGAAAAATGAAAGTATTGCAGACATCTGACAATACCTTGTTAATAAACAGGCGTTTCTGTTTTATTAAACCATGTTCAAACACCATTTGGAACGATTGTGCTCCTGCTATATTTCAAGCATCTGTATGCTTGCGTTTGAATATATTTCTCTGTCTATCCTTCAGTATGAATGGCTGTGCGAAGTTGAATGATACAATTATGACCTGTTGTACTACCAATATTTTAATAACTACGAATTGCATTGTCATCTCTGTCTCTCCTTGGTACAATGCCGCGCGTAGGACCCTTGATGAAATGGTTCCTTTGTTTATAGTGTCTGTTTTGTCTAATGGCCCCGATTTAGTGCCATTGTGATAAATTAATTAAAACTTCATTATGTTAATCCATTGAAGCTAGAGAATCAACACACGGCATACATATATTTTGAATTTAATTGATTGAAGATAAAAAATTTAACTAGCTACGTATTCAATAACTCATAAGCCGAGCGGTGCTATCTATATAACATATTGCTACTATCAATCGCTGGAAAGTTGCTTAAGTATGTACGTGACCTTTGTCGGAGAAAGTTCGATTATGTAAATGATTCAATTGCAGATGCACTGACCGACCAAGAGATCCTAGAAGCGGATGAGCGACCCCTAGCTGGTCAACTCAAGGATAGAGAGGTAGGAAAAGAAACATGTTTGCTAACGGTTTTAATGCAGTTTGGTTCCGCTTTGATATCTTAAGCAAAGAGTCTAAGATATTAAACTATGACGGTAGGATAATCGCTACTGTTAAAATAAACTGCTTTCGTTATATTTTAACTGGTTCTGTTTCTGTAACGCTGTTTAGGTCCAGACAACTGGTAACAGCGAGATTGACTGTGATGGGAACCAGGAATGCAGGGAGTGTTTTGCCGAATGCGACGGTGATGAGAAATGTGCGATGGACTGCGTGCTGCACATTGGTCTTGATAGTGATGACAAACAAGGAAGGTCAATATCATGTCATTATATCAATTCGTTTCTGTCTGTTGGTTATGGGTACATAAATAATCAAGTATCATTTTCAACAAAATGATGTGTAATTGCTTAACGGTGGTAGTAGTGATTAATCCACACTTAATATATCCACTGTTTAAAAAACCACGAACCTATAGTCTGCTTATGCTTACAATTGGACTCGTTTTTCGGATAAACTTCAAAGACGAGTCATTTACCTCCTGCTTAGGCATGCTCGTATAATAACAAGATAAAAAGGTTGTTTCAGTTTAAGATTACATTGCATTTCACCTTTTGAATACAAAAAGTAAATATACGCCTGAAGTACATTGCGATATACACAGAAACGGGTGACCACACGTTTATTCAACGGCGCTAGCGCTACTGACTTATCCATGGTCTTCGGTCCCAGTGATTAGTTTGAGTCATAGTGCATATACATAGTTTAACCCCCCCCCCCCCCGGAGTAACACTGGTTCATAACCGTACACCAGCGCATACCAACTTCACATGGGAAATTTAGCGGCTTTACGAAAGACGATAAGTGTTTTGTGTTGAGGAGAGAAACCGAACCTGCGAGACAGGGTTAGTACTATGCCATTGATCCGCCATTAAGAAGGAAAAAAGAGCTTTTCTCTAATCCATATAATTTTATCGTTGTTAGTCCCAATGTAAATATCGTGTCAATTCCTATCATATGTACAAGCGGATATTGTCAGTGTTGGATTTGTTTATATACGGATTCAATCGAACCGATAATTTCGTTTGTGTACTGAGGAGTTTTGAGTGATTGTGCATTAAGCTCACCAACAAATTTGATTATGTTTTTTTGACAGACTCTCTTTCCTCTTTTTTTCTGTCACGATATGTTCTGTCCTTCCCACTTATACCTGTCTTAATATGTGCAGGCTCTTTTCATTTTCCGAAATAATTCAGGGTTTGTACCCTTACGTTTTTTTTAGCCGTCTGTGAAAGAGATGATATGGAAACTATTTCAGAGTTCTCAGAGATTTTGGTGAATCAACGAGGTTGCCCTTGGCCATTTAACCCTATTATGGCCCAAACAAATATATAATAGTGAAATAAGTGCATAATTACAATGAACATGCATGAAGCACATGGCGATATTTTGGACCTTCGGATATCAATATCACATTAATTATTGATGAAACAGATGCCGAAATATTGAAGTTGTCCATGTATTTCTTTCCAAACGTATGGATTCGTTAGTTATCCCTGTGAATAATGTACTTCTTTTTGGACGTAATGTGTAACATTCAATTCAGAATTTGAAATGCGCAATGCATGTTCTTACTTGTAAACACATATTTTACGCATGTTTAGAAATATCATCATGCCATTGTCCGTTTTGATTCCTCAGGTATCTGATAATAATATACCCAATAAAATCATAAGTATGTTTTAAGACCCCAAAATGCGCGATGTGGCTCAAATTATATGTATAACAAAAACGTTTTTTTAGAGTAGAATCTAGTTGTATTTTTTGCTCCTTCTCTCTGAAATCAGTAATTTAAATTTAACCGTGTTGGCTAGTTATACATATCTTAGTACTGAATAAGCAGTACAAACATAGTAAGAAATGATATTCAGAATCAACAGCGTAAATGTTTAACACCTTAGGTTTATTTTCTGAATCAATTTTCAGTGAAAGAATGCGATTCGGGAGATTCAGAAACAGGCCGGTCTTGCAGGCAGTCCCTGGGGGTTGGAGACGTTCATATCGGCATAAGCCATAGATCTGTCACAAGCGCGGTTTTTGTTGTAACAGAAAGGCTACAAAAACAAAACATGATTGATGAGGGGTTTATATCGCGAAAGAGTGTCTACGTACAGTGTTAATTAGTTGCCTGACGAACTCTAACTTTTGGAATGTATACTAATTATTATTATTTAAGAGGCATAAATCAGGTTGATACCAAACTATTAACTTTTTATTTTAATGAATTATTATTTTTAACTCATTTGACTTAAATCATCAAAGCAAAACAAAAAGATACGAAATAATAATGCACTAAACATAAAATAATTATTAAAAAATGAATCTTGTCATTTTAAGAAAAACAGCAAAAAACAATCTTTAACATTATTTTAGCTGTCACTCATATCCGATTTTGCTTTAAAAAAAACTATATTTTTCAAATTCTATCGACGCAAATTTGTATAAGTGTGCGAGATTTTGAAAACGGTAAGATTTCGAACTTTCTTTTTAATTTAATACATGCTAACGATAGAAGTGTTACATCTACCATTGTATATCACTAGTGTTAGCATTTTTCTTTAATTTAAACTTGAAGCAATAAGCATATTCGCTGTAATAAAATAACTTGCATGTTTAGATAAATTCAACAGCATCGTATATTTAATTAACATCCACCTGTAATTTTATCTTCGTATTTATTTTGCCCCAAATAATCCTGCCCCTGTCCTGTAAAATAAATTCTGAAAAACTACCTGAATTGTTTGTTTGTCCCCCCTTATAGACCTAAAGGTCAAATCGAATTTTAGGAAAAGGTCTTGAATATCTCTATGCAATGTTACATCAGTTTAAGCGCATCAAAATGGCACATAAAATAAAAGCTTTGGAATGTTTAACTTTCTTACTGTACGGTTAAGAGTTAACAAAATAGTATGGTTACAAAAGGACTTTGAGTTCAAATGTGACAAAACAAATGATTCCATCGTAAGCTCAAATATCCAGGCCGTCATGTCATCAGAGTTATGCGTCTAAAGGTGTTACAGTATAAAGAGTTTCTCAGACTTGAAACATAAAGTCGTGTAAGGTGTATAAATCGAGTTTCAGACCGGTTAATCAATAGCATTACCCAGTTAATGATTCTTTCAGATAGGTGTATATTTTATGTGGAAATACTGAGTACGCCGGTACACCAGTTTCATTAAAAGTCGAGTTTAATAAACGGCATGTGGTGTATTTATCAACTTGATAAAGTTTTTTTTTAATTATTAATGCAATATTTGTCTACCCCAGTACATCTACATTCCAAATGTGATGTTATTAACACACGTTTGACATATGACTAAATAAAAGATCAGAATTTTAAAATCGGGTGTTAAATTAATGAAAACATGTTTTTGCCCTGAAGTGATCAACCTGCCTGTCCGTCCATCGGATCGTCCGATCGTCCGCCCCTCTTTATGGCCATAATAATTTCTATAATTTATTGATTTTATATAAAAAAATCATCTAACCACCTACTTATGAGGTTTCATTAAAATAATGAAACCCTCATTAACCGTTAATTTTGATACGTCCGTTCACATTGTTTATAAGTGTGCTTCCTTAGCAACTTTAAAAATACTGAAAACACTTTATACACTAACCACTAAATATATTCTCTTTAATGATATGTAACAGAACCATTGCGTATCGATTGTCCTTTCTATGACCCTTAACTTACTCAAATTCAGCAAATTCATTTACTATTCATCAGAAGTCGATGTCCTTTGAACAGAATTGAATCAAACTTGAAGCATCATTATATGGCAGTGTTATGTTGTGAAGTGTACAACAACCATAACTCCGTGACCAATTATAACCAAATTGCTTTGATTAAAAAAGCATTATCCTTCAAATAGGTTTAATTTTCATGATACAGAACCTTTGTGTTTTTTTTCATTTATTTTCTTAGAAATCATATGATTAAATAAGCTAAAGCATTGAGATTTGTACATTGTTTTACCTTCTAGCTAGAGCAAACACAGCTTGGACATAGAAAACTATGCGAACAAATAATCAATGTTGTCCTTGGTTGAACTTAACCTATATCTTTGAGCGTTTTATTCAATTGGAAGTCAAAGCAACAAACAGCAAACATAAGGAAGGAAGGAAAACAAGAATATGACTTTGTTTAAAACATACGCACTTATAAGAATGGCGCCATGGTATTTACTAGCGTTTCCTCCTGCGTTCATACACAAAGAACATATTGATAAAACTAGAAAACAACGTCGTGGTTAATTGAAAAATCAGTAAAGCAGTCACATCGTTCTGAAACATTCATAGGCGATGCCTGATGTCCGTTACACCTGACAAAATTACGGGCGCTCCATACATCCGACAGGACGAGGAAGGTTTATTGAACCATTAAACAAGAGGAGCATATTGTTTCATGTAAATGTTGCCATTGGAAACATAAGTGACAGCCTGTACCCGAGACATATGGCTGTCCCGATGAAAACAAATACAAAGAACACTGACCGCAAATTTCTTTTCAATCGGCAATGTCATCACGGACTTTGCTCTCTTGTTGAAAGGGCAATTGAACGGTACCGACTAGTACAGTAGCACAATGGAGCAACCGTTGAAATATCAGATTCGGAATAAATGATCATAGACGTCAAGGAACGGACGGGTGGAAAACGACGCTCTGCGTATGAATAACTCGTAAACTACTAAATGTATTCAACAAAAAAAAAAGAAGTAAAGTAATTTGTATTATTTACATTGAAACATATATTGTGTCAGAGTTCTTCTATATTCCCTATCAAAGTAAATCTTGCAGTACGCATTGCAGTATCATGCAAATGCACATGAAAAAGAAATTTAGATACAATTGTATACATAATTTTATCATTTGTATCATTTGTAATAATGTCAAAAAAGCAACTGTTCCTAGAATGCAAAACTACTAAATATCGAGCGACGTTTTTTTTTTACAATCTATTTCGCAGTGCAAACCCCAAAGTTTGAAAAAGTTAACTTGAAATATATGCTTTGAAAGAAGTAAAAGGCAAACTCAAAATTTGATGGAATATGAACTGAATATAACAAAGATACAAACAGCAAGCATAGCATAGCAAACATCTGCATTTGAAGTATAAAAAATCACGTCATTTTATATCTTACCGATGTATTTATTTGCATTGAAACTTCCTATTGCATGTTATATGACACACCAAATTATCATAAATACTGCAGTTTAATGGAATAAATTAGGACTAGTTATTTAAGAGGACATTTTTTAATATTATGCTTAAATTAATCCAATGGTTGGAAAAACCTGCACACGATGATTACCTTGACATAATAACCCACATTATTCATGTAGGAACATATTTTGAACGGTCGTATATAAGCGTTCTATTGTATGATGAGGCTGCATTGTTCGAACAATCTATTTAGCAAATGCGCGCATACAGCTGAAACGTGCACAGGATGATGACCTTGACCAAGCCACCGACATTGTGCATGAATGAACATACTATAAACGTTCGTGTCTCTTATTGTATAGCTTTGCTCACAATGCGTTACTCATAGATGAATTCGTGGCATATATAATATTTTGATTACATAAAAAATATGGTTGTTAGTCACAATGACTGTAAATGTACAACACTTTTTTAACAGTGTTAAACCTGGCCATACTGCTGGAAGTGATAATTTGTTAAACTCCTTGTATTCTTTCTTTTCTTTTTTTGCATTATCCCTTTTATCGAAGTTTGAGAATGGAAGTATAGTGTCACATTTATTTGAAATACAATACTTCAGTTACATAAGGGTATGTTTACGGACACTTACGAGATACAATAGTTGCATTGATCACGTCGAGATTTTTTCTTTGTCCATACCCAATAAAATGTTAACGTTTAAAATATTGATATGCAACAATTGTGATGGTGTAAAATAAGCGCCTTTTTAAATACTGAATAAGCTGATACTCGACATCTCGTAATTTATTTTGCCATAAGGAAGAAGTTAAGTGCGGAATCTAATATGAAAATATGAGCAAATATGTGATGGTGTAACAGTATCTCCTTTTTGAATACTGAATTAGAATGATACTCAACATGTACAAGAAAAAACGCAAAATGAACAATAAAGAACGTTATATATACAAGCCAGAAGGCATGATGTACAAGTCAGAACGCAAGATCTACAAGTCAGAACGCAATATGTACTAGTCAGAATGCAAGAGGTACAAGTCAGAATGCAAGATGTACAATTCAAAAGGCAAGATGCAAAAGTTAGAACGAAAGATGTACAATTCAGAAAGCAAGGTGTACTAACAAGAAGGCAAGTTGTATAAGTCAAAACGCAAGATGTAAAAGTCAGAACGCAAGATATACAAGTCAGAACGCAATATGTACTAGTCAGAACGCAAGATGTACTAACCAGAACGCAAGATGTACAATTCAAAAGGCAAGATGTAAAAGTCCGAACGCAATATGTACAAGTCAGAACGCAAGATGTACTAGTCAGGACGCAAGATGTAAAAGTCAGAACGCATTATGTACTAGTCAAAATTCAAGAGGTACAAGTTAGAATACAAGATGTACAATTCAAAAGGCAAGATGTAAAAGTTAGAACGAAAGATGTACAATTCAGTAAGCAAGGTGGACTAGCAAGAAGGCAAGATGTATAAGTTAGAATGCCAAATGTACAAGTCAAAACGCAAGATGTAAAAGTCAGAACGCAAGATATACAAGTCAGAACGGAAGATTTACTAGTCAGAATGCAATATGTACTAGTCAGAAGGCAAGTGGTAATACTAAGAACGAAAAATGTACAAGTCAGAAAGCAATATATATATCTACAAATCAGACGGCAAGAATTACGAGGCACAATGAATGGACTACATGTCAAAATACAACATGTACTCGTCAGAACGGAAGATGAACAATTCAATACGCAAGATTTACTAGTCATATGGCAAGTGGTACAAGTCGGATTGCAGGTGGTACAAGTTAGAACGCAAAATGTAAAATTTCGAACGCTATATGTCCTAGTCATAAGGCAATATGTGCAAGTCAAAATTCATTAAGTATAAATCATATTGCAAGATATTCAAGTCAGAATGTAAGATGTACAAGTCAGAACAAAATATATCCAAGTCAGAATGTCAGATGTACAAGTTAAAATGCAATATGTACACGTCAGAACGCAAGATGTACACGTCAGAACGCAAGAAGTTCAACCAGAACACAAGACGTACAAGTGAAAATGCAAAATGTACAAGTCAGAAGGCAGTAGGTTCTTGTCAGAAAGCAAGATGTACAAATTAGAACGCATTATTTTTAAGTCAGAAGGCATAATATACAAGTCAGAACGCAAAATGTACAAGTCAGAACGCAAGATATGCAAGTCAGAACGCAAGCTTTACAAGTCAGATTGCAATTTAGACAAGTCGGAACGCAAGATGTACAAGTCAGAACGCAATATGTATAAGTAAGAAAGCAGGATGTACCAGTCAGAAAGCAAGATAAACAAGTCAGAACGCAATATGTACAAGTCAGAACGCAAGATGTGCTAGTAAGAAAGCAAGATGTACAAGTCAAAACGCAAGATGGACCAGACAGAACGCAAGATGTACTAGTCAGAATGCAAAAAAGTGCAATTCAGAAGGCAAGATATGCAAGTCAGAACGCAATGCTATATAATTCAGGATGCAAGATTGACTTGTTGGAACGCAAGATGTACATTTCAGAATTCAAATTATATTAACCAGAATGCAAGATGTACAACGCAGAAGGCAAATTGTATTTATCAGAATGCAATATTTACAATGCAGAAGGCAAGATGTATTAATCAGAATGCAAGATGTACAATTGTGAAGGCAAAACGCAGAATTGATGATGTACATGCAGAAGGCAAAATGTATTAATCGGAATGCAAGATGTACAATGGTGGAGGCAAAATGTATTAATCAGAATGCAAGATGTACAATACAGAAAGGCAAACGCATTATTCAGACTGCATTATGTACAATGCAGAAGGCAAAAGGTATTAATCAGAATGCATGATGTACAATGCATAAGGAAAATTGTATTAATCAGAATGCAATATTTACAATGCAGAAGGCAAGATGTATTAATCAGAATGCAAGATGTACAATTGTGAAGGCAAAAGGCAGAATGGATGATGAACATGCAGAAGGCAAAATGTATTAATCGGAATGCAAGATGTACAATGGTGGAGGCAAAATGTATTAATCAGAATGCAAGATGTACAATACAGAAAGGCAAACGCATTAATCAGACTGCATTATGTACAATGCAGAAGGCAAAAGGTATTAATCAGAATGCCTGATGTACAATGCATAAGGCAATTTTTTTTTAATCAAAATGCAAAATGTACAATACAGAAACACAAATGCATTAATCATTAATGCATTATATACAATGCATAAGGCAAAATGTCTTAATCTGAATGCAAGATGTACAATGCAGAAGGCAAAATGTACTAATCTGAATGCAAGATGAACAATATAGAAGGCAAATGTCGTAATTGGATTGCAAGATGTACCAAGCAAATGGCAAAATGTGTTAATCAGAATGCAAGATGTACAATGCAGAAGGAAAAATGTAATAATCAGAATGCATGATGTACAATGCATAAGTCACAATGCATTAATCAGATTGCAAGATGTACAATGCAGAAGGCAACATGTACTAATCGGATTGCAAGATGTACATAAAAGAAAGACAAATGCATTAATCAGAATGCGTTATGTACAATGCATAAGACAAAATGTATTAATCAGAATGCAGGATATACCATGCAGAAGGCAAAGTGCATTAATCAGAATGCATTATGTACATGCATAAGACAAAATGTATTAATCAGAATGCAGGATATACCATGCAGAAGGCAAAGTGCATTAATCAGAATGCATTATGTACATGCATAAGGCAAAATGTATTAATCTGAATGCAATATATACGATGCAGAAAGCATAATGTACTAATCGGATTGCAAGATGTATCAAGCAGAAGGCAAAATGTATTAATCGGAATGCAAGATGTACAATGCAGAAGGCAAAATGTATTAATCAGAATGCATGATGTTCAATACATCAGGCAAAATGTACTAGTCGGATTGCAAGATGTACAAAAAAGAATGACAAATGCATTAATCAGAATGCATTATGTACAATGCATAAGACAAAATGTATTAATCAGAATGCAGGATATACCATGCATAAGGCAAAGTGCATTAATCAGAATGCATTATGTACATGCATAAGGCAAAATGTATTAATCAGAATGCAGGATATAAAATGCAGAAGGCAAAGTGTATTAATCTGAATGCATTATGTACATGCATAAGGCAAACTGTATTAATCAGAATGCAGGATATACAATGCAGAAGGCAAAGTGTATTAATCTGAATGCAATATGTACAATGCAGAAGGCAAGATGTATTAATCAGAATGCAAGATGTACAATTGTGAAGGCAAAACGCAGAATTGATGATGTACATGCAGAAGGCAAAATGTATTAATCGGAATGCAAGATGTACAATGGTGGAGGCAAAATGTATTAATCAGAATGCAAGATGTACAATACAGAAAGGCAAACGCATTATTCAGACTGCATTATGTACAATGCAGAAGGCAAAAGGTAT
Organism: Mya arenaria; assembly: GCF_026914265.1. Classification (NCBI taxonomy): domain Eukaryota; kingdom Metazoa; phylum Mollusca; class Bivalvia; order Myida; family Myidae; genus Mya; species Mya arenaria. Next base: position 45,881,374 of record NC_069128.1, on the reverse strand, counting down.
TAATCAGAATGCATGATGTACAATGCATAAGGAAAATTGTATTAATCAGAATGCAATATTTACAATGCAGAAGGCAAGATGTATTAATCAGAATGCAAGATGTACAATTGTGAAGGCAAAAGGCAGAATGGATGATGAACATGCAGAAGGCAAAATGTATTAATCGGAATGCAAGATGTACAATGGTGGAGGCAAAATGTATTAATCAGAATGCAAGATGTACAATACAGAAAGGCAAACGCATTAATCAGACTGCATTATGTACAATGCAGAAGGCAAAAGGTATTAATCAGAATGCCTGATGTACAATGCATAAGGCAATTTTTTTTTAATCAAAATGCAAAATGTACAATACAGAAACACAAATGCATTAATCATTAATGCATTATATACAATGCATAAGGCAAAATGTCTTAATCTGAATGCAAGATGTACAATGCAGAAGGCAAAATGTACTAATCTGAATGCAAGATGAACAATATAGAAGGCAAATGTCGTAATTGGATTGCAAGATGTACCAAGCAAATGGCAAAATGTGTTAATCAGAATGCAAGATGTACAATGCAGAAGGAAAAATGTAATAATCAGAATGCATGATGTACAATGCATAAGTCACAATGCATTAATCAGATTGCAAGATGTACAATGCAGAAGGCAACATGTACTAATCGGATTGCAAGATGTACATAAAAGAAAGACAAATGCATTAATCAGAATGCGTTATGTACAATGCATAAGACAAAATGTATTAATCAGAATGCAGGATATACCATGCAGAAGGCAACGTGCATTAATCAGAATGCATTATGTACATGCATAAGACAAAATGTATTAATCAGAATGCAGGATATACCATGCAGAAGGCAAAGTGCATTAATCAGAATGCATTATGTACATGCATAAGGCAAAATGTATTAATCTGAATGCAATATATACGATGCAGAAAGCATAATGTACTAATCGGATTGCAAGATGTATCAAGCAGAAGGCAAAATGTATTAATCGGAATGCAAGATGTACAATGCAGAAGGCAAAATGTATTAATCAGAATGCATGATGTTCAATACATCAGGCAAAATGTACTAGTCGGATTGCAAGATGTACAAAAAAGAATGACAAATGCATTAATCAGAATGCATTATGTACAATGCATAAGACAAAATGTATTAATCAGAATGCAGGATATACCATGCATAAGGCAAAGTGCATTAATCAGAATGCATTATGTACATGCATAAGGCAAAATGTATTAATCAGAATGCAGGATATAAAATGCAGAAGGCAAAGTGTATTAATCTGAATGCATTATGTACATGCATAAGGCAAACTGTATTAATCAGAATGCAGGATATACAATGCAGAAGGCAAAGTGTATTAATCTGAATGCAATATGTACATGCATAAGGCAAAATGTATTAATCAGAATGCAGGATATAAAATGCAGAAGGCAAAGTGTATTAATCAGAATGCATTATGTACATGCATAAGGCAAAATGTATTAATCAGAATGGAGGATATATAATGCAGAAGGCAAAGCGTATTAATCTGAATGCAAGATGTACAATGCAGAAGGCAAAATGTATTAGAAAGAATGCAAGATGTACCAAGCAAAAGGCATGACGTATTAATCAGAATGCAATATGTACAATGCAGAAGGCAAAATGTATTAATCAGAATGCATGATGTACAATGAAGAAGGCAAAATGTATTTATCAGAATGGAAGATGTACAATGCAGAAGGCAAAATGTATCAATCTGAATGCAAGATGTACAATACAGAAAGACAAATGCATTAATCAGAATGTATTATGTACAATGTATCAGACCAAATGTATTTATCTAAATACAAGATGTATAATGCAGAAAGCAAAATGTACTAATCAGAATGCAAGATGTACAATTCATAAGGCAAAATGTATTAATCAGAATGTTAGATGTACAATGCAGAAGGCAAAATGTATTAATCTGAATGCATGATGTACAATGCAGAAATCAAAATATATTAATCAAAATACAAGATATACAATGCAGATTTAATATGTACAAGTCCAAAGGCAAGATGTACTCGTCCGAACGTAAGATGTTCAAATCAGAACGCAATAGGTACAAGTCAGATTGCAAGATGTACATGTCAGGATGCATATGTACAAGTCAAAATTTAGGATGTACTTGTCAGAACGCAAGCTGTGCAAGTCCAAACGCAAGATGTACAAGTCAAAATGAAAGATGTAATAGTCAGAATGCAAGATCGGAAGTCAGAACGCAAAAAACTTCATTTAATTTAAAAATAGACATTATTACAGAAAGAGACTAAAGATGAAACTATTTGACTGACCGTATACACTACAGTATTAGAAAACAATATTCGAAATAACGAACATGCGAGCAAAATTGTAATTCCTTTAAGCTTGTATTTCTGAATATTATCTATCGTCGATGCTTAAGTTTGATCCAAGCTACATTGATTTACTTTTTTTTAAACTTTAAGATATATTGTAAAATTTAGAACGATCAAAATAGAGCTGAAAATGATATATTTGAGGGTAGAATGAAACAATATACGCGTTAGGTCTATTATAATGCATGATCCATATATCTGTTTACTAATTCAAATACATAGTCTGCATGCGCAGTTTATTTTTGAGCAATATTAGGAGCTTCGTAGTCAAGTTTTTTAGACCATTAGATAACATATGTTATGGTACGTATATATTTAAATTGTTAAAATGTAATATTTACTTTACTAAGCACGTTTTGCCACAATGTGAAGACGATAATGTCATGGTCATAGTACCCGATCATTCTCCATGAACATGTAAGTAAGCTGGAGGAGGGTATTTTTAAAATATGTCCAAATTGCTGAAATGCTTAAACGCATTAAATGTCACCTGATCTCGTTTGTAATAAACGAGCATACAATCATGGTTTCACAATATGACCGAGTTGGTTTTCTATAAGCTTAAATGTAAATGAATCAAAATAACTTGGGCCGATCTTTGTGTGCACCTGAGCAGGTATAAATATAATACTAGATCCGTTTTCGTTCGTAAAGTTACCTGGTTATATTAAATTTATATTTATTTTTTTGCAATTTGCAATTGTAATACCAAGTTTGCATGCTATTGTTACAACGATAAATGTTAAATTTTCAAGTTAACAATTCATACCCGCAGCCATTTGTAAACGACATGCATAAGTTGTTCAAAGGTTATATTTTGGGAACTTTGCATAATTATTATTACTATTATAATTATTATTATTATTATTATTATTATTATTATTATTATTATTATTATTATTATGAATATTAATAATAATAATAATAATAATAATAATAATAATAATAATAATAATAATAATAATAATAATAATAATAATGACTTTGTTTCATGAAGATAACACAAGATATATATGTATATTATTAAAAAGTGGTCATCAATGGATTCTACAAACATGTAAGGTTACATTTTTCAATCAAACAATAACAAGCAAGACAGTATTCAAACACAAAAATACAATGTTCAAAATTATGAAAGACAAAAATAAATTGCATTTAAACAAACAATTTAAAAAAAAAATCATTCACTCAAGTCATTGTTTTCTCGTAAGGAGTTTCTTGAATTGTGATTTGGATGCAAATAAGGATGATGATTCTTGAATAAAGAGCAGAATAGAATTCCATACAAATTTAGCATTAGTAAATGACTTCATACCATAGTAAGTCTTGTAGCAAAGGGACCTTAAATCAATATGTGTGTGAGTAGTTTGTGTTTATGGTAAATGAAATTACTTTACGTAAGAATTCAGGCATGAGACCATGCAAAACCTTGTAGTTAATGATCCCAACATTAAATTTACATCTATTATCAAACGATAACGATATGAAATCCTTTTAAAATGGACTGAATGACGTTTGAACAGGTTTTCGTAACTTTATATTTGGAGCTTTATAACTTGTGTGGAAAAGTATACATCTCCTCCATTCAAAACAACAATTGTCCATTGTGGATAACATAAACGCATTGTAAAATAGTTTTTACATGTCATAGCTCAAGAGGTTATCAATTCGTTTTAGATGAGCTTTTTTAGAATTCTGTTCCCTACAGACATTAAAAACTTGCTCTTTCCAATTCATTTGGATATTATTAATAACAACTGTATGTCTTGTTACTTGTTCAATAATCGTATTGTTTTAAAACAATGACAGGGAGATGGGTTTTGATTAGTAACCTTTGTTGATCAACATACATTTAGATTTTCCCGAATATTAGCACGTAGCTGTTAGAGCACCAAGAAGCTACTGAATCCAAATCGTTCTGCAAAGTTTTTTGTGCACATCTATCACTCCATAACCCGATGTATGCAAGGTGGAATCATCCACAAAGAGCTGAATACAGGAATTATTGAGTTTAAGGTATATATTATTAATGTAGGTCAAAAGAAGAAGAGCTCCTAGGATGCAGCCTTGTGGAAAACCACTTTTGATAAATTGAAATGAAGATTTTATACAGAAACTCATTGTCGGCGCATTTGTAATTATGACATTATAAGCTGAAGGCTAGAATCAGAGAAATGATATAGACTCAATCAGTTAATAATGATTATTGTATACACATTGAACTATCAAGAAACAGTTCGGTTTATTTGACCAAACTAAACGATACACCAGTTTTAATCAATTAATTGTCAAACACTCAAGTCTGTTGGTAAGACTGTATTCGTGTAATTGGTCTTTATTCACGAGGTATGTTGACTGACCAGGTATTTCCGAAATAAATACAACTTATGTTAAACGAAGAATTATGTGTTTCCATTATTTTGATACACCTGTATATCGCTATGTCATTGTTCTAATTATCAATATATGTATACATAGAACTATTCTGCAAATTTGAGAACTAATTTTACAAACTTAAGTCTGAATGTGTTTGGCCTTTATATTTCATTCATTTATGTTACATTTAAGTGCTTTGTATAATCTTGTTAAATATAGCTTCTGCGTCTTACCTTTGGGTCATAAATCAATGCCTCACGCTAGGAAAGTCACGCGAGTTTCCATTTCAGATTTGCAGTTAAGTGTTAAAAGCATCCGGTATAAGTTTTTAATTATTATTTTAGATATCATCTTCAAATATCGCGCATATTAAGGACAAAGTTAATAGTCCAGAGTAAATACAAACCATGAAAGAACTAGCTCTTATTTCTAACAGGGTTCTTTGCACTAGCGGATCCAAGGCGGAGGGAAGTGCACCCGGTTGCAAAACCCCTAAAATCGTCTATTACTATTTTGTAAACGTCAGAGAAAAACTATAAAACGTGATCAAAATTCATAATTTCGGACTAGAAATTGTAAACCCCAAACACCCTTGCCAATACTTTATACAATTTTTTATTTCGGTTCGGAGTGAGGGACAATGTCAAAAATTTTATGCCCCTGAAACGTCATTTCCTGAAGTCGCCCTTGCCTTGTTTTGCGATTTGCGAATGCGAACCGCCCTCTCCCCGCTCCGTAGACGGACGGTTTACATGTTTAATTACTAGATCAAAGCGACGATAGTAATGCATGTCCTCGCTAGCATATTCGGTGCGGGCGCACACATTGCGCTCCACTCCTACCCCTAACATCATCTGTTTTTAATTTTATTGTCATATTTGGAGAAAGGGGTATTAAAATAAGCTGATAATGCATCATTTCAGACTCGAAATTATTAGAAATCCAAATCCAACCCTGCCAACATTTTAAACCATTTATTAGTTTTGGTTCTGAAGTCGGGTATAATGTCAAAAGTTTTTGTCCCTACCTTACGCATCCTCTAACGTCCATTCCTGGCTCCACCCCTGGTACTTGAAATACGATTGTTGAGTCATAATTGCCAAGTTATATGGTATCAATCATCAAAATAAACAGTTTCGAGTGAGATTTAAACGTACTCTGTATACAACATTTTAAAGCTCAGATTTACAAAGTAAAGATCAACTGTGTTTCTTCCCAAATTCTGCCGTTTTAAGGGACTCGCTCATGTTTCGGCAACTAAAATAATTTTCCCGTAATGCATCTGAAAACACTTATATTATAATTATTTGACTCTTTGCTACCAAAATTGTAAAAAACAAACAAACACAATTTAGAACACACTCTTGCTTACAGTGAATCGACTTCGGTACAGATTGGAAAACGTTGGAAAACCGATCTATTATTCAATCGCCCACATGGACATCATATATATATATTTATTGAAAATATTGGTAGCATCACGTTATAAGGTTAATCAACAAATCATGCTACAGCCTTTGCAAAAGTTACGCACTCTCTAACGTCCATTTCTGGATCCGCCCCTGGTACTTGTGAAACGATTCCAGACATGGAAATTAGCGTTTTCGTGTGGAATTTAAAATTACTCTGTATACAACGTTTTAAGCTCTCATTTAAAGTTTGTGATCGACTGAGTATCTGCCGAAACATTGCCGTTTATACGCTTCTGTTTTGGCAACTGAAATATTTTTCCCGGAATGGATCTGTCAACAATGATTTTAAAATCATTTGACTCTGTGATACCAAAATTGTAGAAAAAACAAGCACTTTTAAGAATAAATTCTTGGTTAGAGTTTGGAGCGAAACCACGGCAGTACAGTAAAGAAAAATATTTTATTCAATGTATTTGTTAAAAATATTGGTAGCATCACACTATAATTACAATCAAAATATCATGCTACAGCCTTTGCAAAATTTTGTGTATACGCACAATAATGCTTCAATGTACTCATAATTGTAATACTAGTGTTGAATTAGTACGACTGTTGATCAATGTAACTGATACAACCTTTTTTAGGGTGGGTGTACACGTAGATACTTGTCGATGCTGAGGCTCAAAAATCCTGAAAATAATTTAAATAACCAAAAAGTTGGCTCCTGTTTACAGAACCATTTGAAATGGGCGATTTCTAGCATAAAGTATTACATTTTAGATTAAGTTATAGATATTACATTAATACATATTTGGACACAAAACTCATAAGTCACGTCAGGGACCAATACAGGCTCGTCATAATATACAATGTACAAACTTCAGGGATAGGGCACTATTTAAAAAGAAAAAAAATATACACCGTGAGTGATGAAAAGTGAATGAAGCCACTCCTGCTTAGGTTTAAAAATACACAATAAAAGAAGAAAAAAAAACTTGCTTTACAATTTACGTCGGTTTGGCCTAATATACGTCCATAACCGACATAACATAACCAGGTAAGTCGGTATGACATAATACAGTTATATAGCCGACAAAACTTAACTAACTTAAGGTAAGTCGCTATGACCTAATGCAGTTCATTAAGTAGGACATTCTACTTTTTAGCTACATGCTAGTTAATGTGCCATTGATTATCTCAATTAAAGGGTGTTTATCAATCAGTATTAAATGTCATACAGCATGTGTAACATAAATCCTTTTATGTTTAACATTACAAATATAGACATAGAAAGATCATACCGAAGATTAAGCATAATTCCTGTTAAAGCATACTTACATAAACTTGTCATGTTACACCCTAGAACGTAGTTTCGCAAGTAAAGTGTAAACAATAACAAGAGCTGTCACAGAGACATGCATGGATCACTGTTAGATAAGATTTCAATGCAATTCATGATGTGCTTAGATATTAACATTAATATGGTTACATTGAAAATTTCAACCAGAATTTTCAATTCTAATAATGAAGGGCAATTATTTGCAAAATACAGATATCTTGGTTATTCAATTACGTTGAGTGGTTGAATAACATTCATGCAATACATCGAGTAGTTGCTGAGAAATTACCCTATGTGTGCTTACACGCAAACCCTTAACCAGAATTTCTATGTCGAATAATAAAGGGCAATTATTTGCACTAAATGAAAATAGAGTTATCTTACATGGTTAATTAAGTAGGTTGGATGGTTGAGTACCATTGTATCAAGTCTGAATAAAATACTTCAAGTAGTTGCTGAGATATTTACCTATGTGTGCTTGCACGCAAAACCTTAACTAGAATATCTAAGTCGAATAATAAAGGCCTATTATTTGCATAAAATTTACCTATGTGTGCTTGAACGAAAAACTTTAACCAGAATTTCTAAGTCGAATAATAAAAGGCCTATTTTTTGCATTAAATGCAAGTTAGAGTTATCTAACTTGGTTAATTACGTAGGTTGGATGGTTAAGTACCATTGAATAAAGTCTCAATGCAATACCTCAAGTAGTTGCTAAGATATTAACCTATGTGTGCTTGCACGCAAAACCTTAACCAGAATTTCTACGTCGAATAATAAACGCCTATTTTGTTATTAAATGCAAGGTTAATTAAGTAGGTTGGATAGTTAAGTACCATTGTATAAAGTCTCAATGCAATACCTCGATTAGTTGCTGAGATATTAACCTATGTGTGCTTGCACGCTAAACCTTAACTAGAATATTTAAGTCGAAAAATAAAGGCCTATTATTTGCATAAAATGCAAAGTAGAGTTATTTAACTTGGTTAATAATTAGGTTGGATGGTTGAGTACATTTGTATCATGTCTCCATGCAATAACTCAAGTTGTTGCTGAGATATTAACCTATATGTGCTTGCACGCAAAAGCCTAACCAGAATTTCTAAGTCGAATAATAAAGGCCTATTATTTGCATTAAATGCAAAGTAGAGTTATCTAACTTGGGTAATTTAGTAAGTTGGAAGTTATCAAGTCTCAATGGAATACCTCAAGAAGTTGCGAAGATATTATCCTATGTGTGCTTGAACGAAAAACTTTAACCAGAATTTCTAAGTCGAATAATAAAAGGCCTATTTTTTGCATTAAATGCAAGTTAGAGTTATCTAACTTGGTTAATTAAGTAGGTTGGCTGGTTAAGTTCCATTGAACAAAGTCTCAATGCAATACCTCAAGTAGTTGCTAAGATATTTACCTATGTGTGCTTGCACGCAAAACCTTAACCAGAATTTCTACGTCGAATAATTAACGCCTATTTTGTTATTAAATGCAAGGTTAATTAAGTAGGTTGGATAGTTAAGTACCATTGTATAAAGTCTCAATGCAATACCTCAAGTAGTTGCTAAGATATTAACCTATGTGTGCTTGCACGCAAAACCTTAACCAGAATTTCTACGTCGAATAATAAACGCCTATTTTGTTATTTAATGCAAGGTTAATTAAGTAGGTTGGATAGTTAAGTACCATTGTATAAAGTCTCAATGCAATACCTCGATTAGTTGCTGAGATATTAACCTATGTGTGCTTGCACACAAAACCTTAACCAAGGTGTGACGCCAACGCCAACGCCGACGCCGACGCTTGGGTGAGTAGTATAGCTCTCCATATTTTTCGAATAGTCGAGGTTAAAATAATATTTACTTCTTTGTTCCATATTAGCACTCGACAAGCGGGTAAATGCGTAGTCATGTCATATGATCTCGATAGAAAGTATGCATCTAGGTAGGAAATAAGCTCACGGGAGGAAACTAGAGTGTAATATGTAATAAAATGGATATCTTGTGTAATCGACCATGTAATCATTGTTTTCAATTACTGTTCTCACATTCGAGTATGTATCAGAATAACCGTTTTCGTGGGGTGTAAGTGATTCATTTTCTGATGTGAATAAAACACATGTTTACCGTTTAGAACAGCGTATGCTTTTATACAAAATAACTAACTAGAGTGAATTAACTGACATTGAACTGATGGGATATAATGAATAACTGTTATATTTAGGAGTTATATATATATAACTATCCAGACTGGCTATTGTTTAAAATGCCAATTTACAAATATATATAATCATCGCTAATCTCATCCTATACGGCATGAACTTGGGATGTAATTACTGTATAATTTTATAAAAGTACAGAAAGCCTATACCGTAATGCATATTTAAAGCATCCAAAAGAACATTTTGGTTCAATTATTGGACACTTATTATTCGTTTTCATTTTAAAACAAAATAAAAACAATAAAACTGTTTGGTATCTGATTTTTCTGGGATTTCTTTACTGTTTTGCCAAGTCTAACGGATACACATCATAGATCTTATTTGCTGTATTGGTATGTTATCACACGCTATCAGAATAGATTTTGGATAATAGTAAATACCACCCCTTAATGCTTAATTACTGAAGCTCGGAATTATAAACATTATAGTTTTCTCTTACATAAGTTTCAATACACTTTATATTAACGTTTCAATTTATATATATATGTAAGCAAGCTTGGTAGTAGTGAAGATATCATTATTACTGTGAGGGTAAATAAGCATTCACTGTCTCACACCAAGCTATGATATACCAGGCATGGTTTACTTAATGAACATAGCATTAAACTAGTTCTTTTTATATAAGATAAACGTTTGTATGGATCAGGTGTTATTTTGGTTAACAGAATAAGTTTCGTCATTTTTAACATCGTAATCTTAAATATGTTCTCTTTTTCGCATTTTCAACTCGAAGCTATTCTACCAAAGATATACCAAGATAGGGACAGTCTGAAATTAAAACGCTTATATTTTAATATCTGCAATATTTGTAAACCTGTGGTGTAGTAGTCAGGTATGCTTGCAGTACTTCAATTAAAATCGGTCATACCATTAAGTCTTACTGGACCAAATAGTAAAATTTGTACATCCAATGCCTCTAGCTTTCGCTCCTGATAATTATTTGAACAAAAACAAACAATGAGAGAAATTTCTTCTTATTTTGCAAAGGTTAAGAAAGACATATGATTGACCAGTTTTATGAAACTGAAATATAAGTTGTTAAAATTCAAAGTTTCAAAGTGTATGTTATGCCAGAAATGTAAATAGTATTTAACAAAGATGAAATTTATTTTCGGCAAATGTTATCAGGAGCACCTCATAACATGCAATAAAAGGAAAAGGAAACACTAATGAATGGAAAACGATTGGAGGACGATTGAAACTCGTTTCTGGACTTTTTGATAGGTAATAATTTGTAATATTTATTATTTTTTACTGTTTAATATAAATATTCAGATGCGTAAATTGTACAATGATGGTTACCCAGTAACTTGTACTGTTAGATTTGTCAGCAGATACTGCATACACCAATTATTAAACCTTAAATGGTCAAAGCCAAATTATAAAATTATGAACAACACCGGCGAAGCGAAATTTTGAGCCATAGGTCGCTAAAGTGTATCAACCGACAGTGACCATACGCGACTATGCATACAAATCTTAAACGAAAACATTATGCATTATATCTTAAAAGCAATGCAGCATATACATATATCAAAATCGCCTTTCCTGTTTCTAATCACCCATAAAATTGTTTTATATTATGTGAACTTATGCTGTATAATTTGTTAAACAAGAGGTTAAAGATAGAAAACTCATCCTTCCTTTTTTGGAGATGTGTGCTTTTTCAAGGACGCTATCCAACGCATTGATATACAGATTCATATATTTTAGGTAAACAAATATTGCATATTTTTTTCTAAGAAAGTGAATAGATACAGTGGTGTACGTTTATTTTCCTTATTTATTTATTAAAAGCTTTAGTTGAAGATATGTTTCAATGATTTAACACAAGCACCCCTGAAACCGACAATATTTCTATGCGCATGCGCACCGGAAGGTGATAGTATGACATTGAAAAAAACGAAAGTACGATGATGAGAACGCAATGGTGAAAACGCGATAGTACGATGTTGAAAACGCGATAGTACGATGATGAAAACGCGATAGTACGAAGATAAAATCGCGATAGTACAATGATGAAAACACGACAGTACGGTGATGAAAACGCGATAGTACGATGATTAAAACACGACAATACGATAATGAAAACATGACAGTACGATAATGAAAACGCGATAGTACGATGGTGAAAACGCGATTGCACGATGTTGAAAACGCGTAATCACGACATTACAATTGTGAAAATGAGAAAGTACGATGGCGTTTTCAACATCGTACTGTCGCGTTTTACTATCGTAGTTTAATGATTTCACGATCTCATCATCGTACTATCGAGTATCGCGTTTCAGATTAACACATTCATAGGCGATGGCCCAAACGGCATTCCGTTTGTTACACTGTTATACAAGAATACGTTTAAATTATATGTGGTAAAGTTATATGATGTTACCTTAATTTCACTTGTGATACTATTTTACGAGATTACCTTTTATTTGCATTTGACTGGGTTTTACGTGATTACAATCAATTTGCATTTGGCATTGTTTTAAGATATTAACTTCAAATCGCTTGTGATACTGTTTTATAGAATTACCTTTAATTCGCATGTTTTAAGACATTACATTGTTTCAAGTGAAATCATTTAAACATATGTGGATATCAAAGGCGAACCTAGCTGATTATGAATATCTCAATCTGTCATTAAATTCGGATTATGGAAATAGAATAAGAAAATTAATAGATAAAATTAGGTAGCTTTCAGATAGCAATTGATATCATGATTTAGGTACTTGGATCACTCGTAGCTGAGTAGGGGACTATCAGTGTTCTTATACCTCATCTTGATTTGTCTCCGAAAGCGTTTCATATTGGACCGTTTATCTTAGGTAAGTTGATAGTGACCCAACTGATTTAACTGCTGAACAAAGATATTTAATTGTGTAATCAAAATATCACATAATTATCATGTGGACAGTCAACTATTGATGTGAGCAATAATAGGGATACGTCAGTACACATAAACGATGTAATATAATAAAGAGTAAATCAGATTTGGGTATTATAATTATAGAACTAACTGCATGTTATGGTTCTTGTGCGTATTCACTGTATCAGAAGGTTTTTCGAAATTTTCAATTCATGCTATTCATTAGTTGTCAATGACGTTTTGGGGAAACAAGGTATTCAAGATGTGGTTAATTACGTGTTTTGTAAAAAAAACAATCGCGCTAATTCTTAGTTTTACAGACTGACGTGAAAACGATTCTCTGCCTTATACATAAATATATCTTCATTTGTCAAAATAATTTAATTACTGAATGACGGGGACAACCCCAGAACAGAAGTGACTGTTTCGGCGTTAAAATATTTGAAAGTATTCAACAGCATCTGCATATTTCTTTTTTTTTAAATGTTGTTAAAATTAATGACATAAAATTAAATAAGGCCTTCTCTGTTCTTTCGTTCCCAACGATTTAATTAAAAAATATTTCAGATACATGTTTTAAATACAATATAGCGATTTAATCATGAAACACTAGGGCCGAGCTACGTACTAATATTTCACGTTAAAGATTAACATTTTGAGTTAGATGTTACTGTCAAAGTTTATAATGTACAGACGTGAAGGAATGCAATGGTAAACATACTAATCTTAAGTAAAACCTTTTACATAATTTTAATAACACATTATTTTTTTTTGTACATACTCATGACCGTTAGATCAGATTCTAAATATTTGTCAATATACCGTGGGCCGATCTTTAAGTGCACTTGAGCCTCCATAGAATACTAGATCCGTGTTCGTACATAAAATGACCTGGTAAGTGACGTATTTAATGGATAGTTTGCAGTTTGCGATCGTTAAAACATGTGTTTATGCTTTCATAACAACTGTGAACGGTAAATGTTCAAATTAACAATAGATGTTCTGTCATGCTATATTCTGTTCTGCTATTATAAAGTAATAATATAGACGCACGTGTTTGTATACGTTGATTTGAATATGTTGACCAAAGGTCATGTGTCGGGAATTTTGCACATTTACATGATTTGATTAGTTAATAGTTATTCTTGCTTAAAAAATTCACCAATACAAATATTCAGTTTTAACAATTGACAGTCAAACACTCAAGTCTGTTGAAAAAATGTTTGGGGGATGGGAGAAGTATTTACCTAGGTATTTCAGAAATAACACATCTCATGTCAAACAAAGAAGTATTTGTACCTGTGTATCGCTATGTCATTGTCCTCAATATAAAAGTATACAAAGTAAGAGCTTTACAAACTAAGACTGAATGTTTTGGCCTTCATCTTTAAAAGTGGCATATAGTAATTTTACGGTCAACAGTGCATGGTAAATCAGTAAAATCCCCTCAGAATGGGATCCCTTGGTTCTTTTAGGGTTTCACTGTAAATCACCGATACACGGAGTACAACTTTCCTGGTTTAATTCAGTACTGAGTAAACCAACGACCCAAAGACCTTACGTTTCGTGAGCGACCTAACCACTAGGTCACAGACACGATTTCAATGAATGTCATCGCTTGTGGATTTGGCTTGGGCGCATCCATTGTGCTCCACTCCCTCCACTAAAATCATCCATATTAGCTTTCAATGTCAAGATGGGAGAACAGAGAAATAAAATAAGCTGATAAAGCAACATGACAAACTGGGAATTGTTAAAAAGGTAAAGGGGGCAACCCTTCCAACATTTTAAACCATTTAATTATTGGTTCTGAGGGCGGGTATATGTCAAAAGGTTTTGTCCCTAAGTTACGCAACCTCTAGCGTCCATACCTGGCTCCAACCATCGATTGTTGAGTCATAACTGCCTAAAACCTAAATAAGGCTTTATGGTATCAGACATCGGAATAAACAGTTTTGGTTAAAATTTGGTGAACGTTCTCTTTAAACAACGTAGTAAAGATTTTATTAACAAAGTTATGATCAATTTGGTAGCTGGCAAACTTTTTCTGTTTAAAGGATTAAATCACAATTTACGCCTTAAACAGTTTTTTCCCGTTATGCGTCTAAAAGCACTAATATAATAACCATTTGACTCTTTGATACCAAAATTGTAGACAAAACTAACAATTTTAAGAAAAAATCCTGGTGACAGTGGAGAGCGAACCCATGCCGGTAGAGTTAAAAAAGTCATTTGGATTAATATATTTACTGAAAACATAATAGCTAACCTGACATTGGTCATCTTAAAAAAGCTTTATATATCTTTAAAACAAGTAGGGGTTATGAAAATTCAAGGTCAAGTTGTCACTAAAGCATGTAAAGCAATCTATATTTTCTGATTTACATGATGTACTTTTAAAAAAAAGAAAATATATAATAACACGTAATACAAAGCATTTTTACAATTAACATTAAGTTTGCAAACAAAGTAAAGAAATGACTACCTTCAGGGTTTATATTATGAAACGGTTTCTGGCAGCGCTTCCAAAACAAAATTGTACATTGTAAGATCAGATAAGACAATATAAAATTTTAACTGCATAGCAGTACGTTTGTTTTCTATAAAATAGTTTGTCACGCTATATTAACCTCGCAACTAGTTACTAGTATCACCTAACGAAATGTTTATTACAGTATTACGAGTTGACATAGATGATAAAACTATAGTACATCTAAATCTCAGTTTAGGTGAATTACAACTGAAGTAAAAAGTAGTTTATGTTTGCTAATGTAAAAACATCGTTCCTAGAGAATTGACGTTTTGTTTAAGTCATATACAAATGAATACATGCACTGCATATAGTATAACAAATTATGTATACATAAAACACATTGTTCAATAAATATCTTTGAAAATGTTGATACTTATAATATGATTGTCCTTAGCTTGTTTGTAACATAACAAATCTACAACTTTTCATCTAGTGTAATGCTACCACAAGTTTCACTTTAACACGAAATCTCTCTTTATCTAATTGTACTAATACAATGCAAACTTCAGGGCCAAGTCTTATGGTCACACAATTGAACAAAAACTCTGAATAGGCAAACAGCTAGGTCCTAAAATACACTAGATACACAAAACGTACAATCAACACGTTTTGACCTTACATGCACTAAACACTTTTAACAAAAAGAATATCACCACAGAAACAGTTAAATCACCCTAGAAACAATTCACACAAATCAAAATATTTGTATAAATTATTCTAGGTTACACACGTAATGGATTAATATTCATTTAAACTATTTCAAAACCAAGTATTTGAAAAAAAAATCCACTACATACGACCTCGAACAACAGACAGACGACCGTGAACATCTCTTTTCAATATTCAAGTTCTGCATTCGCCTCTGTTATTAACTAGTCTGCAAACTCAGCTATCATCGTACTTATGAACTGCGTGCAGCTTCGAGCAAAAATAAAAATAAGGTAATGAAACATTTTATTATACCGCAATAATTAAACAAATGTTTATCAACAGTATTTATCATCTTTGTTGCATTCACTCAAATTGTCAAACAATATGAAATCAAAGCTATTACATCAATTTTGAAATATTGAGACATGGAGACATAACACAATAGAACAGTGGTAAACAAAACGGGAAACAAAATTGTGTCAAGATATTATTAATTGTAAAGGATACAATGAATTTTCTTTTATCAATGTAATATTATACCTATTCTGATTGTGTTTTGATACACTTCAAAAATAATTGTTCACATGTACATTGTATACTCAAACCAAAACAGGAACTATTGTGACATGGAAACACAATATACCTTTTCATTTATTTTCTTAGAAATGATAAAAATAATGATAAAACCCCCCTGTTTTTATACTTTTACAAAGAAATACAATTAAGTGAAGTATAGCCATTTTTTTATTATTATTATTATTCTTATTATTATTATTATTATTATTATTATTATTATTATTATTATTATTATTATTATTATTATTATCAATAAGAGTTTTAAGATGTAAACTGGCACAATAGTTCATCGTATTTATGGAAACCAATGATGCCGCTAGGAATATTTTAATTTAACAATTATTTTATCCTAGTAGACATAATATTAAAAATTTATCTCAACACTGGCACAAAAGCGAACTCGATAAATGTGAGAATGACACCAGATTGGCATTAGTGGTAAGACTTTTGACAACATAAGACTAAATAATGTTACAGACCATCAACAGCGAAAGTCTCTTCCAGGCTGCCCGTCTCAACTACGTTCGCCGCTGTGATGCCTTTGGATGCAAGCACCACTTCCAACGACTGTTTGTATTGAGAATAACGACACCGCCCTCTATAAGTAGAAGTTAACTTCAACACTACAGACAGAGCATATTTATAAGCACGCAACTTCTGAAGTCACCTAACTCTGTCCGCCTAATAAAAGACGAGCAGATCACATTTGTTTGATACTTCCGTTAAAAATGTAATTATTATATTTATTTTTTTGCTGTAGTGTTCAACAATAATAAATATCACAGCAATTGTGACAGTAAAAATATGCTGGTCAGCATTTTTTATTTTCAAGGATTTCCAAGCAAAACTTACATTAAATATGTATTTATTTTCGTCAACGTTTCAATTAAGAGCATGAATTAATTATTTTCGGATTCATTCAAAACACTTTGAAAGCGACCGAAATGAAGACAATATAGTTTTCTCAACAAAACGGTGAAGGAGTGGTATTGCATTTAATAAAAGGTTCCATGGTACTAATGACACTCGATAAATTATTTGCATGAAAACAACACGTAAGTCAAATGCTTTAATGTGTATATAGATACAACAACACAATTTATGTTATTTGCAAAATATAAATTACCATTTAGCAGACAATATATTATACCTTAACATACGGTATACAAGCAATATAATTACTAAACAAAAGGACTGTACTTGGATGTTCAACGCTCATCCGTTTCACTTTGAGGTCACTAAATTAGAGGGGCATAACTCAAACACTATGTTGTGATGCGACTTCTAACACAAGCTCATAAATTTTATGAGAGTATGTGTAAAGATGTTCTTGCTAAAAAAATACGGTTGTCATGAATAACCAAGAATTAAATGTGCGTATCAAATAGTTAAAAACGCATTATGATACATGCATTATGACATTTCTAACAAACATTGAATAAAAACAACAAAATATTGTGAACATTGCATTGCACTCAAAATATAGCATGAGCACAAACACATTTGTGATATTTCATACATGGTTATAAAATTGAATCAGCAATTTTGAACCAGTGGTATTGCTTTTTTGTCAAAAGTTCTTCTTTCTTAAGAAATAAAAAAAAAACAATCTCCAATGTTCTAAATATATTGTATTATCCGATCGTGAACCGGATCCTAGAAGGTAAACCTGTGATTTGTGTTTTAAAGGTTTTGATAATTAAACTTATTCTGATAGGGTTGTTTAACGCAATTTCAACTAGAAGATGAAACAAACGAAAAAACGAATATTCATTTGAACTTCAATAACGAATCAAAATAACTTATTACTACTTATAGAGAGTGAATTATTTTAAAGTCATAAATTGTGATATGTAAGGAATTTCAGCATATGTGTCTTTATGCATATATTTAGCTACGTTTCTTACTGTTTTTACAAATATTCACCCGACTGTTTATACATAGACGAACCAGCGTTAACGTACAATTTGACCAACTGAAAGAGCAATTTAAACGAGATATAAGACCTTTTGCGAAACACACCAAAAATAAGTCATGCATGCTAATTAATTCCCTGTATCGCATTTTATCTTTCTAGAAATATCATGCAAAAGCAACTGCTATTAAGGAATCACAATTTGAATACCTGTATATCAATTTCCTATTACATTTAAAACTAATGTTTATATGTTAAGGATTTGACTGCAAACATTCAAGAATCCATGGCGTCAATTGAATGGCCGTGCTTTACGTGCGCCTTTGTTTAATGTATAATGCAAATGTGAGTTCGCTGACTAAAACTGTCATTAAATACAGAACACATTTGGTGGAATGGGTATGCTTTTTTCACTGATACGTAGCTCGTAAATACTTTGAAACGCGCGGAAACTTCGTCATTATTGGTACTGTAGGAAAATCACTATATGATCCAACTGACGCTTCAGGCTGAATATTACGTAAATAATATCGACATCATTTTATACAAGGACAACATAAATACCAAACTCATGGACGTCGACGTCGTGCTTTGTGTACACTATACATGGTTGTTTTTTTTAAACTTTAAACCCCTTTATAAACAAAAAAGTTGATGGAACTATGCATACATGTACTAGATAATTTGAGATTTGTTTTTGAATATAATAATTATATTGCTTGAATAATTTATATAAAAGTCCAAACTTAAATTAGTCTGATATCATCCGTATACTTTGCATCGTACACTTTCAATGCTTAATACAGAATATTAGATGGGTACGAGAATTATATTTGCATGTTTCAGAAAATCATATTTTACCTTTTACACTACTTGTCGTCGGTGAAATGACGATGAGTGGGGTGTTTCAATTTATCATTCTATTGTTTTGTGCATTTCCCAGGAAGTTCGTATTAAAATGTGAGACAAATATGAAAGAAGATTTTTTTTTATTGAATACATGGTATAACATTGTCGTAAAGTTCGAACAATAGTTTCCGTCTAATGTTTTGTACAAAAGGAAATGTTTTGAAACAAAACGTTCGAAAATTGGGAGTGCCATTTCCCTAATAAGCGATTAGTTGTGTGTTTTTTTTCTAAAAATATTTTTATTGAAACATATGCAATCTGTCTTTACGATCAATGATTATTTTTCATGAGTTACAGATTATAAAGTGCCGTATTTTATAAAGGGAAGTTAATACAATTGCTTTAATAGTTCTTGAATTTGATTTTGTCACTCCTAAGTTTGAAGTTTTTTTTTATCAAATCGGTATTTAACTGCAGATCTTTCACTGATAAAACTCCTTATTTTCCTCATCTTCATTCTTTCCTTAAATTATCCGACATGTATACCTAACTAATTTTACCTTTATTGAACTCCATCATTGGCCTATGGAAACTGTATATGCTATCAATATTGGCTTACCCAGACTACAACTTATAAACTGCTTAATATATGTGATGCATTTGATTACTGTACGCTAAAAAGTAATACTAGCCTAAAACTTTCATGCATGGATTCCTTAACGAAACGGCATTCAGAACACTTCCCCCTACTTCACAACACTAAACACTGAACACACTTTGCTGATTCTTATTATACCTATAAGATTATTCTTACCCGTGAGTATACACATAATCATCATACAATGAGACGCCATTCAAAACAACTTTTCCTTCCTTCCCCAACATGAACATCAACCCTCTCCTAAATGCTGCCTTTAACATTCTACATAGCAGCTCGCCCTCATAGTTCAACCTCAAGCATCCTTTGAACGTGCAGCCTGTTATCGGGTTTCCCGGGGACGGATGGTGCATCTGCAAGTAGGGAAGACAAACGTTGTATAAGACGTGATGAAATGGATATAACTACTTAGTACAAATATAACATACAATGTATTGGACAGGAAAATGAATACATGGTACAAAGATACAATAGTACTTTGATATTAATTTAAGCATCCCTGATATGTCTGTTCTTAATGTATGCTTTTCCGTGTATAATAATCACTATATTGTACAACAAAGGCAGGTGGAATAATATTAATGGTTTAATAAATGACATTTAAGCAAAGGCACAGGCATTGTTATGTATATTTAAATAGGTTTTATTTATACGGAATACATTGTGATATCTACAAGTTTATTTGTTTTCAAAAAAGTACACGCAAAAATGTTCATATTACGTTACTGCATACAGGCTATATTTGGTGAATTCAATTACTTAAAACAAGGCAAATGTTATGTTGCATTACTAAGCTGTTTAATGGACGCTTATATAATATATAAGTATAATAAAATCGCCCATTCTTTGAACGTAGCATATTATCTTGTTCTGCGGTGATTTATTTTTATAAAATCCCGATTTTGGGATATATTTTAACCAAATAAAAAAACAACACAACTATATTTGATAAGTGTGCTGGTGTGTAAATCATTTTACCACAATAGTACATATATCGATTAACTTCTATAGGACAATAGATAGTATGTGTATAAATACATGTAAATATATGAATATAAACATGATTGCAAACTAATATTTTGAAATGAGTATAATGTAATTTCGGAATTCAAATTTGTACCTTTACATAAGAACGGAACGTTATGGATTTTTAAAATAAAAGTTGGTATTAAAATCGTTAATATGACGTTTGTGCTGCTAGGAAATATAGCGAATGATTTTAATCTGTTTCTTTCTGCAAAAAAGATAATATATTGATGAGCTAAGTTAACTCTTATTTTCCTGTTTTTGTATTTAAAAAGTTATATTTCAATCAGTTTGTCAAATAATTTTTTATATTAATACCTTGTTAAGTTTTAAGGATGTATACTTACATGCATTATGGAGTATCATGACGAACTATTTTACGTATATGCAAGTAAAATATGACAGTTTGAGTTCTAGGGGCGATCCAGAGTTACGTGGACTTTTTCTATACTTTCCGTCCAAATATTTTACGAATTCATCAACATCTTATTCAAAGTGTTTTGCATAGACTATATAAAATAAGTCTGTACATTTAATGTGTATTGAATATAAACAGTTTTAGAAAAATCTGGAAATTAAGGACGGTGCACCGTCACAGATGTTCATTTACAAACATTTTAAAACAATGTATTATTCACATCATGATTTCTTCCACGTTTATCAATGATATTCCGCAAAATACCGTCACATATTACGCTGACGTCATACATAATATACTGTTTAAAAGTCGTCACTCTCTGACTTGACTACAAGCACTACCATACTACCATTCCAATATCATTTTAAACTTCTAGCACTGTATAATGATATCAGGTCTTTTTGCGCTTAGTTTGATATAATAATCAAAATAACCTTTCATTTCAAAAAAAGAAATAAATATTTTCAGGACAAATCTAGTACAACATTCTTTACCAAACAACGTACAACTTAAATTAACAGCCATTTTCAAACAATAAGTTAGTTACAAAACTTATCTTATTGCTACAATGTATCGATTATTCGACGTGTATTCATTGTCAAGCAACTTTAATTAAGGGAGAAAAGACATGATTTTAATGGATATGTATAACTATTGCTCGGCTATTTTAGTAGAAACAATAACACAGGAACCAAGATACATTTCTGTTAATTGTATTGCTTACAGGAGTAGGAAAAATGCCATTTATGTAGCTTGTACATCGTATAGCATTCAAATACATATGTTTTTTCGAGTGGCATTCAAACTGTTTTTTTTTTAATTTTACTTGTGCAAAAAGACATTTTACAATCTACTATATAAATGCGGATTACAACATGGTATGTGAACATTTAATGCATGTTGATGTCGCCGCGGCAAACATAAAATTGGTGTACTGTATAATTTATATATTCATCCTTTGAGACAATAAATACATAACATAAATTGAATACCTATATTGCTAAAACTATTTGAATTTCGACTATTGGGCTTGTCAATTTCGTTTCAACATAATTCTTGCAAACACATGCTAGCCGTTAAACCAATTTAAATTTATCTTACTACACACTTGTGTCACTTTTAAGTTTATGCAATAATTGCTTTATGTTATGAGCTTTTGGCATATAATACCACATCCCATGCATTGCACTGGCAGTTATCAACATACGTGTTATTAGCATATCATACCACATCCCATACATGCACTGGTAGCTATCAACAAATGTGATACTAGCATATCATACCACATCCAAATGCATGTACTGGTAGCTATACACAGACGTGTTACTATCATATCATTCAACATCTCATGCAAGCACTGGTTGCTATCAACAGACGAGCTACTAGCAAGTTATACCAGATCCCATGCATGCACTGGTAGCTATCATTAGACGTGTTACTAGCATACCATACCACATCCCATGCATGCATTGGTAGCAATCATTAGACGTGTCACTAGCATATCATACCACATCCCATGCATGCACTGGCAGCTATCATTAAACGTGTTATTAGCATAGCATACCACATCACATGCATGCACTGGTAGCTATCATTAGACGCGTTACTAGCATATCATACCACATCCCATGCATTGCACTGGCAGCTATCAACAGACGGGTTACTAGCATATCATACCACATCCACTGGTAACTATCAACAGACGTGTTACTAGAATATCATACCACATCCCATACATGCACTGGTAGCTATCAACAGACGTGTAACTAGCATATCATATCACATTCCATACATGAACTGGTAGCTTTCAACAGACGTGTTACTAGCATATCATACCACATCCCATACATGCACTGGTAGCTATCAACAGACGTGTAACAAGCATATCATATCCCATACATGCACTGGAGCTATCAACAGACGTGTAACTAGGATATCATACCACATTCCATGCATGAACTGGTGGCTATCAACAGACTTGTAACTAGCATATCATACCACATCCCATGCATGCACTGGTAGCTATCAACAGACGTGTAACTAGCATATCATACCACATCCCATACATGCACTGGTAGCTATCAACAGACGTGTAACAAGCATATCATACCACATTCGATACATGAACTGGTGGCTATCAACAGACTTGTAACTAGCATATCATACCACATCCCATACATGAACTGGTAGCTATCAACAGACGTGTTACTAGCATATCATACCACATCCCATACATGCACTGGTAGCTATCAACAGACGTGTTACTAGCATATCATACCACATTCCATACATGAACTGGTGGCTATCAACAGACTTGTAACTAGCATATCATACCACATCCCATACATGAACTGGTAGCTATCAACAGACGTGTTACTAGCATATCATACCACATCCCATGTATGTACTGGTAGCTATCAACAGACGTGTTACTAACATAGCATACCACATCCCATACATGCACTGGTAGCTATCAACAGACGTGTTACTAGCATATCATACCACATCCCATACATGTACTGGTAGCTATCAACAGACCTGTTACTAGCATATCATACCACATCCCATGTGTGTACTGGTAGCTATCAACAGACGTGTTACTAGCATATCATACCACATCCCATGCATGTACTGGTAGCTATCAACAGACGTGTTACTATCATATTATACCACATCCCATGCATGCACTGGTAGCTATCAACAGACGTGTTACTAGCATATCATACCACATCCCATACATGCACTGGTAGCTATCAACAGACGTGTTACTAGCATATCATACCACATCCCATGCATTGCACTGAAAGCTATCAACAGACGGGTTACTAGCATATCATACCACATCCCATGCATGCACTGGTAGCTATCAACAGAAGTGTTACTAGCATATCATACCACATCCCATACGTGCACTGGTAGCTATCAACAGACGTGTTACTAGCATATCATACCACATCCCATGTATGTACTGGTAGCTATCAACAGACGTGTTACTAGCATATCATACCACATCCCATACATGCACTGGTAGCTATCAACAGACGTGTTACTAGCATATCATACCACATCCCATACATGTACTGGTAGCTATCAACAGACCTGTTACTAGCATATCATACCACATCCCATGTGTGTACTGGTAGCTATCAACAGACGTGTTACTAGCATATTATACCACATCCCATGCATGTACTGGTAGCTATCAACAGACGTGTTACTATCATATTATACCACATCCCATGCATGCACTGGTAGCTATCAACAGACGTGTTACTAGCATATCATACCACATCCCATACGTGCACTGGTAGCTATCAACAGACGTGTTACTAGCATGTCATACCACATCCCATGTATGTACTGGTAGCTATCAACAGACGTGTTACTAGCATATCATACCACATCCGATACATGCACTGGTAGCTATCAACAGGCGTGTAACTAGCATAGCATAAAACACCCAATGCATGCACTGGTAGCTTTTAACAGACGTGTTACTACCGTATCATACCACATCCCATGCATGCACTGGTAGCTATACACGGACGTGTTACTAGCATATCATACAACAACTCGTGCATGCACTGGTAGCTATCAACAGACGTGTTACCAGCATATCATACCACATCCCATGTATGTACTGGTAGCTATCAACAGATTTGTTACTAGCTCACCACACCACATCCCATGCAAGCATTGGTAGCTATCAACAGACGTGTGGTTGGCATTTCAGTTAATTGTTGGACTAATTTCCACGTAAATTCGTAGAACAAAGTCAGACAGCTTGAAAACATAGTGAATACGCGCTCTAGCATCGGATTTATATTCGAACAATAGTTTTCGTCCAATTTTTTTTCAGCAACCAAAATTCGAGCGTTAAGCTTCAACAAAGCGTTTGAAAAATGGGACAGCCAATTTCACTTTATACGGTAAGTTGTGTTTTGTTTCAAAAATAAAATTATGCACGTATGCATCTTTCGATCAATTTCTTTTCAGTAAACTTTAATATTGAAAAAGTGCTATATTTTGTTTTGTTCTTAGAAAACCAATAACGTCAAATTTACTGATTTTTTAAGTAGCTCTCAACGTGGATTTTTTCACTACTTAGTTTTCTTTGAAAATATAAAATTGACATTTCAACTTCTCCTATTTCACTGATAAAACTACATATTTCACGGAAATGCATATTTGTTATTTATACAATATATAAAAGTCTACAATTCACGCTGTTAAATAATCGCAGTTAATTCAGCAAGATGTACTCATACCAAGTTTGTAAGTGTTGGACATATTTTGTCCAATAACATAAAGTCAACTTTATTTTGGAAGAAAATTAGTACGTTATCTTTTTCGTGTCCGTACGCTTGTTAATCAATCGGAAATATATTACAACATTGAATGCAAAAGATGCGATATGTTTTGTAACTATAACTGTAAAGATGAAAACAACAATGATTGAATTGTGATAATTCATATAAGCTTTTATTGTCAATATTCCATTTGTCACCTCTTCAAGTTAATGCCCAACCGTCTTCGTTTCAAAAGGAGTTTTGGATCGTTATATCTTCACAAAAGTTTGAAAATTTCATTTTTGTATTAAACCCTGACCAGGTTTACCTTTGGTAGGTTCTGGAAGGCAATATGATCGTAAATAACTGAACAACTAACCGCATCAATTTTAATAAGGCTGTATGAGGCTCAAAATCATTTGTGTTTATTTGTATGTCTTAAACTATAATATTGATATTTTGATATTTGGCAATTGCAATGCATTTATTTTGGAAGGGGGATATCTATATGATAAAAAGAAAAGTGACTTTCTGATTTCCAACGACAAAGGAAATATAAGTACAATGACGTATGCTGTTTTTGTGATTGCTATATTCTGGTTTACGTGAACATCAAATAGAGGGATATTTTTCATTGTTAATGTGATACACCTATGTGATAAGGCTAAGTACAAAAATTAATTTTCAATTTGAAAGCAGAGTACCTGGCTTCATCTATGATATAATATACATTAAAGAATGGATTCACTTCAAACTGCTATTTACTGTGTAAAGTCATTTGTTCATTTATCATCATTTTATAATGAAACTTGACTGCTCTCTTGTCATTAAATAATGGCATTGATTTGTGATATTTAGCGCATCAGCACAACGGGTGATACAGGCAGGTTTGTTTTTTTCTATTTCTTACCGGAAAACACGAATGCTAAAATCAATCTGACACTTATCAATTTATACCAGTACCTTGTATTCGATTCCTCCAGGACATATTCTTTTAGGGTTACAAAAAACACTCTTAGAAACCTATACTTGTGTAAACTATGACGACTCTCGACATACCACATCGACCGAAACATATGTTTGCGATCACCAAAAATGTTTCTAAAGCATTTAATGTTTACTTCCTGAAAACACTTAAAGTACCGTAATGTGTATCGTAAATGGTTATTGCAATTAAGTTTAATGACTGCAATGCCACACATTTTAGTAGGTGTTATGAGCTTTACTGGACCAAATTGTATACCGACCGAGATAATTGCGTGTAAATACACAACTATATCCGTTGGAATGCCAGGTTAAGGTTATATATATATATATAATGGTTTGACCTTTACCCCTGACCTGTGAAGGCCTATAATAGTCAATGTATTATGAGGCAAGACCAAGCCGAGGTTCGTATTAATTGTCAAATTAGTGTGCTGTGTTGACTAACAAAGACTTATGCTTTCTATAGTTTTACTGTTCATATGGTTCATATATAAGAAGGATTCCAGAAGGATTCAATACAGATGAATCTGATGATTCTACACACTGAAGTATAAAATAAACAGTATTAAGTAATATGCAAATCACATTTAGTTATAATAAATAAAATGTTAAAGAATATATTTATCTCATACAATATCGTAAAGTGCTTAGTGGCCCGTATTAACAAACAACTATTGAGATAAAGACATTCAAAAGAAAGGTTAAACACATGACAACAATAACAAAACATACATGACATCTGCAGCTACATTCAATAAACTTACAAGTTTATGAAACTGAGTGTTCTCACTGGCAACCTCTGTATCTCTCACCTCACATCCGTGATAACTATGAAACTGGTTACTTCTTTAAACAAGTATGCAAACAGTGAAACACATGCAAAGGGTTGCCTAAAAAGAGCTGCTATCTTGAAATACTGATAAAGAAAGAGAATTTACTAAACCTTTCAAAAATACAAAATGCACAACCAATATTGCAATTAAAAGAATAACTCCCTAGAATTCAATTAATACATACCTAACATCGAAATGCTCTATGGAAATGACTCTAGATCTCAGTTAAAACCAAAGAAGTAAAATGTGCCAAAACCCTGCAGATTGCTATTCTCACAACATCAAATATCAATCAAGGGAATCAGACAACACAAAATATGAGAAATGCAGCAGACAACACTTTTAAAGAATGTTGGAATATTCACAGGGCTACATATATATACATATATATATATATATATATATATATATATATATATATATATATATATATATATATATATATATATATATATATATATATATATATATATATATATATATATATATATATATATACTTATTAATTGACATTAATTGGATTTGAAAAAGCTCGTAACTATGACTTTCATAACTCAGTTTGCCGATTTAACGACATTTATGTACATTGATCTGCTCCAACTGTTCTGGTCTGTTTTCGATTACGTTGCAGTTTGACGGAAGTTCTGGATTAATTTCACTGCGTAAGTGCAAGTTTTTTCAGATTTTTTTCTATATCAATTTTCTTTCTTTAATTTGTGAAAAATAACTTTTGAAAATAAATAAATTAAGCGTTTTATGAGTCGAGTATAAATCCGTAAATGGCAAACAATGCACACCACGTTGATTTACGTGCTCACTTATGTGATAATATATTGTAAGCATATCCAACTTTTGTGTAAGTATATATTAGCATGAAACACATTATTTATAAAAAAAGACATTTACATAAATGTATTACCATCTGAATGCCATCCGGGAATGTAAAATCCAACACGATGATACGCTTAGCGCAATCTCTAGTGTTTTCTATGCTGGTCTTGACCTCAACTGTTCCATTGGGTTGAGTCCCTTAGAAACCAAATAACAGTTATTAATTTCCGTTCAATAACAGATTTAATCACGCATTGTGATTCCAAAAATCCTATCAACAACATACTAAATAGGCTAGAATGGAACGCATCTATTATTGCTTTAAACATTGATAGCATTATCTAATTAAAGAGCTACACGTACCAGCTTACATTTCCCTAATTATTAGAGAAAATATTTAAAACCACTTCAAGCATAATAAAGCAATTTAATTTTATTAAATTTACAATAATCAAGATTGAAATTCCTTGCCAATTACTGATGTTTAAGTACCTGTATAGTACGAGGTCATTTAAGGGTAACTTACAATTCAAGTGTTCCTTAACGTGTGGAAACTTCGCCTGGAATATTGCTCTTTCCTAAAAACATATAACTAATCAATGACTTTAATTATTTATGGTTGATTTATCAACGCATTTCGAGTGATATACACAACGTAACAAACAGAGCATGACTATATATTTTACCAATAGACGTTAAGCCATCGCTGTTTCGTATATTATTACATTAATCAATCGTATAAGAATAATTCGTTATAGTCAAAGAGACAAATATAGCATACATCATTAACACATTATTTTTTGGTTTCAATTAGAACCTGACGCTACACATACAATGAAATCGGTCTGGCGTAATACAGTTCAACAACCTGCATAATAAAACTAAAGTAAGTCGGTATGGCCCAATACATTTCAAAAACCGACATAATAAAACTTAGGTAAGACATTCTACGAATCAGGTACATGATAGCTAATCTAACATCCAATTTGGATATCTTAAATAAAGCACGTTTATCAAAGTAAGAATTAACTATAAGGTACCGTGTATAAAACAAGTCCTATCATGTTAACCTTACACATAGTAATATACTGAGGTCATACCGCAGTTTCAGCATAATTACATAAATTTGTTATTCAAAATTCTAAAACGTAATTGCGCATGTAGAATGTACAAATGAGAAAAACGTGTTATGTTATGACTCAGGGATATCCATATCATATGACCTAGATAGAGTGCTTGTAAATGGGTTATAAATCAGCTCACGGGAGGAAACTAGTGTGTATGTAATTAAATGGATATCCTAAGTAGTCTGCCTTGTAATCATTGTATTATTTTCAATTACTGTTCTCACGTTCGAATAAGTATAAAAAGTACCGTTTACGTGGGGTTGTAAGTGATTCATTTTCCCAATGCGTTCGTTTAAACTTAATTTACATACTATAAGATATACTGACTGCCAATTGATTTATTAGTATATAATATACACTTATAATGCAAATATATTCAAAACTTATTAGTCATATTGATAGTGGATGTTCAGTGGTATTTACATTGGTCGTTTGTTTCAATGAAAGACCTTTTCTTGATAAGCATGCTTAGTTCGTGTATCATCTTTTATATTATTTATTTTGCATTTAGAGCTCGAAGCTATTTAACTGTTGACAAAAGAAAATCCAAAACTGGGACAAATTAAAATTTGAACTTTGACCCATAACTGTTTACACTCATAAGGACACATAGCATTGACGTGAATATATGAAACTTCAGTGTATGTGCGTTTGCAGTATTTTATTTAAAAACGGTCATACAGTTAAGTCTCCCTGCACCAAGCACCAAACTAATACTGAAGCAGCACGACTTGTCTGCTTATTAAACTTGAACACTGAAGCAACACGACTTGTCTGGTTATTAAACTTGTACACTGAAGCAACACGACTTGTCTGATTATCAAGCTTGTGAATTGAAGCAACACGACTTGTCTGCTAAATCAAGCTTGTACACGGAAGCAACACGACTTGTCTGCTTATCAAACTTGTACACTGAAGCAACACGACTTGTCTGCTTATCAAGCTTGTACACTGAAGCAACACGATTTGTCTGCTTATCAAACTTGTACACTGAAGCAACACGACCTGTCTGCTTATCAAACTTGTACACTGAAGCAACACGACTTGTCTGCTTATCAAACTTGTTAACTGAAGCAACACGACTTGTCTGCTTATCAAGCTTATACACTGAAGCAACACGACTTGTCTGCTTATCAAACTTGTACACTGAAACAACACGACTTGTTTGCTTATCAAACTTGAAAACTGAAGCAACACGACTTGTCTGCTTATCCAACTTGTACACTGAAGCAACACGACTTGTCTGCTTATCAAACTTGTACACTGAAACAACACGACTTGTCTGCTTATCAAACTTGTACACTGAAACAACACGACTTGTCTGCTTATCAAACTTGTATACTGAAACAACACGAATTGTCTGCTTTTTAAACTTGTATACTGAAACAACACGACTTGTCTGGTTATCAAACTCGTAAACTGAAGCAACACGACTTGTCTGGTTATCAAACTCGTAAACTGAAGCAACACGACTTGTCTGGTTATCAAACTCGTAAACTGAAACAACACGACTTGTCTGCTTATCAAACTCGTAAACTGAAGCAACACTACTTGTCTGCTTATCAAACTTGTAAACTGAAGCAACACGACTTGTCTGCTTATCAAACTTGTACACTGAAACAACACGACCTGTCTGCTTTTTAAACTTGTATACTGAAACAACACGACTTGTCTGGTTATCAAACTCGTAAACTGAAGCAACACGACTTGTCTGGTTATCAAACTCGTAAACTGAAGCAACACGACTTGTCTGCTTATCAAACTTGTACACTGAAGCAACACGACTTGTCTGCCTATCAAACTTGTAAACTGAAGCAACACGACTTGTCTGCTTATCAGACTTGTACACTGAAGCAACACGACTTGTCTGCTTGTTAAACTTGTACACTGAAACAACACGAATTGTCTGCTTATCAAACTTGTACACTGAAGCAACACGACTTGTCTGGTTATCAAACTCGTAAACTGAAGCAACACGACTTGTCTGGTTATCAAACTCGTAAACTGAAGCAACATGACTTGTCTGCTTATCAAACTTGTACCCTGAAGCAACACGACTTGTCTGCTTATCAACTTGTAAACTGAAGCAACACGACTTGTCTGCTTATCAGACTTGTACACTGAAGCAACATGACTTGTCTGCTTATCAAACTTGTACACTGAAGCAACATGACTTGTTTGCTTATTAAACTTGTATACTTAAGCAGCACGACTTGTCTGCTTATTAAACTTGTACCCTGAAGCAACACGACTTGTCTGCTTATCAAACTTGTACACTGAAACAATACGACTTTTCTGCTTATTTAACTTCTACACTGAAACGGATCTTGAACCTCAAAACGAAAGAAGGCGGAACACATAAACTAACCTTATTTTAAAATTTATTTCATTCCTTTACACCTGCGTATCTTTCAACACTTATTCAATCACAAGTTTGAGATACAAACTCCTACAATCTTATAAACTACCTTCGAACTATTGCTTGTAAAACACTTTTACTATCGGCTTTCTTTTCTGGATGTAAATCTTTGGCATTATGTTAACATACAATCACATTATTTGAAACGTTATGTCGTGGATTCTTTAACTTTCAGTTTGTTTGTTTATGTTTCCCAGACAATGTTTTATGAAACCAACTCCGTTTATTTTTAACATACGTATGGAAATCCTTGTCTCCTGATTAATAAAAAGAGTGTACTCAAAAACAACAACACACTTGAAATCAACTAGTAATTAGACTTAGGGCTATTTTTACTACCTATCGTCACTATTGAAATATGTACTGTAACCTTATCATCTTAGTTGAATTGAACATTCTTGAAATCAAATATGTTCGTTTCTTTCGCACTTATTGAAAACTTACTGTCCAACTGGCTTCAACTATATATTGGGCATAACAACAGGGTCAGTGCACCAGAGAAAACATTATTCGGCAGGTTCTCGGTTCCTATTGTAAATTTTAAAAAACATGAATAGTATATATAATTTCATGCATTGCTCGATTCCTCAACAGTACTTACTAAGTTTTACTAGTTGACATCGACGGAAAGATGAGTGCAGCTTATACAGTTTTATACTGACGTTGATACAATCCGTTTTATATCATGATTTATAACCTAGACCTCCTATATTAGATTCCTTACGACAAGATGCACATTGGCGGTTGTTTGTGCTTGTAAAGGTGTATATTAAAAAAAACACAGTGCAGACTTGTCAATCAGTCGAGAAACAAATCAACCATGTACGACATGGGATTCATCTTTATGACAAACAAGTGTAAATTGAGACAATTAAGGTCAAGTATTTAGTATGTCCGACTTTATTATCCGATTATTATGTTAACTTACATTACAGACATGGTATAATAGACAGACATCGTGTAATACAAGGCATATTTCACATCAATTTTTACAAACACAGTATGCCAATGGCTACATTCAGGAATAATAATTATAAGACAGATAATACATTGAAAATCATATCATGATACTATACAGCTTTAATTGAAACTTGCATGGTTTCCAAAACAAAATTGAAGATGCCATAACAAGATTCAGTAATTTAGTATATGACATATAAATGTACAGTCCGTCATTGGTCATAACCATCAACTAAGCAAAATATATCGCTGGGAGTTTATCTTAATCCTGATCTTAAAAAAATGAATATTATCAAAAAATACATTCAATGTTTTTTCGGTCCGTTTGATATAATATTATTATGATGGTAGCATACATCATTCTTTAATCAAATGGAATTGAACACAAGGCTTTAAGTTGGCATATACAAAATAAATGGTCACATAAAATGCCCACTAATTGAATAGGTAACCATTCAATATCGGATCATATTCAATGGCTCACTTGTCAAGAATAATTGTATGAACTTAAGTTTTTTCTTCTGAATTCCTTTTATATTAAACTGCAAAGCAGAATGTTTTGAATAACATAACTAGTCCCGTCTCATTTACATTTACCTTGAAATAATCTACTAGTATGTACTGTCTAACGTATTCTTTTACTGTAGCACAATCACATACATTTAAGAGCGATGAAAAGGTAATAACTATATTGAATTTAAGATTTAACCACTCTGATGTATATGTAATTATGGCGTAGAGAACGTTGTTATAAAGTCGTAATTAAAAGCGACAAACATATTGATAACTGCAATGCACTTAATAATAAATACATATTTGAAACAAAGATGAACACATTGTTCAACAGAAATTCCTTTGTTTATGTTGACAATAATATCGCTCTTAGCTAAGTTGTAACCTTACAAACTGTGCTTGTACTGGATTACTTGCATCAAACACAAAAAGCCTTTGGATAATTGTAATAAAATTTGAGAAACTGTAGGCTCAACCTAAGTTGTCAAATATTGAAGCAAAAGCTGTCTTAAGAGTTAAACAACTAGGGCTCAAAATACACCACAAGATTAACACATAACGTACATACAACACAGTTTGACCATATATGCATTAAAACGCTTTATTTATAGATGTTGTGGGAACAGAACTGGAACTGATAGTGAAAGACGAGATCACTGCCCTTGTAAGCATTTGTCTACACGCAAAGCCTCATAAAAACTAGTTGATTAAATCACAATATGGCACAATTAAATACATATTAAGAACGCAATACTCTTACTTAAAATGGAAATAAAAAACAATCGTCACAAACGCACTTTTTGAGGAACTATTTAACATCGACACGATCTAAAATTAATACAAAAGTAAGCAACATCGCTCGAGGTTTTTGGTGAAATGTACAGATATGCGTCATGCGATATGTTATCAGTTTTTCAACATATTTATAATTATAGGTATAAAAGAAAAAGTCAAATCATGTTTTAAACATAGTGGATTAAACATTTCATTAAAATTTATTAGATTGACATACCACATTCAAACTTATAAAACTATTGTATGAACAAAATGTCATCGAAATTGCTGATATAATATGATTATCATTATATGTACATTAAATGTACTTTCTACTTTATCCAGCAAAACACTCCAGAATATAGCTTCTATTGATCTTCGTATATTTGTAAGCTCGGTAACAACAACATTTTCTGTTCCACGTATGAGTACAACATCTCATTAAAACATC
Source organism: Mya arenaria (assembly GCF_026914265.1). Lineage (NCBI taxonomy): Eukaryota > Metazoa > Mollusca > Bivalvia > Myida > Myidae > Mya > Mya arenaria. The sequence continues at coordinate 45,846,955 of NC_069128.1, read as the reverse complement.
CTTTACAACACGCTTAATTATTTTAACAGGAAATCTTTGAGAAAAATGATATCCATAACAGACGACCACGGAAAATAGATTGTCGATAATATATCATCGACATTCGCCTCTGTTTTTTCCATGTCTACAAATCTGCTCACATCTTATTTAATAATGCAGCGGCGAAGCTTCGAGAAAGCGTGGACCTGAAGTTATAAACCATATTTAATGAAAACATTTACCAAATTTAAACATATGTATATGCACAATGCCCATCATGATACTGAAAAGCACATTAAAAAGTGCAGAATTATATGTAAACCAAGCCACTACATCATGAGATTTAACGATAAACTTTAAAAAAAAAATATCAATGTATCTAGATCTATAATATTTAATACACTTTATAACAGAATAATTTTCATGCAAATTGTAAAAACACAATATCCTCTATTTAGTCGTTATCTAAAATATAATATATAATACACTTTATTATGTTTCCATAAAGAATAACATGTCAGTAAGTAATGATTATTTATAATGATATCAAGATATTAAAACTATCCTAAGTATACTGGACAAAGTAATTCATGGTCATTATGAAGAATTCAGTTTAACGATTATTATATGAGCATTTCAAAACTAAGTTCACTAAAGGCACAAAAACAAAGTCAATGATCAGGAGAAATGTTTCAGATTGGCATGACATGTTATAAACATTCAATAAACAATACCAGCATGCATTGTTTTGAATATATGATATTATCATTTGGATTGAGTATTACATTAACATAACACCAAAGCAAGTTACCGACCGTCAACTGTCAAGGTCTCGTACAGCTCCTCCGTCTGATCTATATCCGCCTCTGTGATACCTTTGGCTGATAGCTCCGATTTCAATGCCCGTATGTAATTAACGTAACCCGATGGTAACACCACCCTAAAAATAGAATTTAACTACATATTTACATGTATTCAACGTAATGCGAAGGAAATCCGCAACTTTGAAAGATTCACCGTAGACTATAACTATACAGACACTGTTTATTTTATAGGTAATAACTGAGGTCACGCTTATGTAGTAGGGATTCGCGAGTTACAATATTAGTTGGATAGTAAATAAATATAATATAAATACATGTTACTTATACTTACAAAGTATTAAATGATACTTTGAACTTTGTTTCAAATGCAATGCATAAATAAAAAAAACAAACTGGTTATTCTGTACACATATAGCTGATACTGACCTTTAAAACTGTCTTCATATTACATTACATATAAGAATACAATTCAATTATAGTGTAATCAAAAGATTAATTAAACTGTATAAATCATTAACTTTTACTGGGGCATTTGGACGAAAGAGCTACATTGCGGTTTATTTATTTCAAAACTTCTTAAATTCAGTGCTACATTGTTCAACAATGCTAAATTTCACAGTAACTGTGACAGTGAAATAAAGGATATTTTTTTCAATTTAGTGTAAGATCGTAATTTATTTCATGAGCTTCTTTTTAAAAACATATTTTTAAAAGTGCCGATCAAGCGGTGAAACTATACTATTTCTTTGATCAAGCGTGATTTTGAAGAGCATGCTACAATAAAATTAAATAAAGTTTTTTTTCGTGCTTTAATTAGTATTTCTTTTTCTAAAAAACTTTTTTAAAAACGATTTTTCCCCGCCGCTACCCAACGGACGCACTTAACGCATTTTTTATAGTTTATAATTCAGTCATTCTTGTTTTTGCAAACTTTTTTATGAACATTATTTTTTGAACGTTTATTAATGCATCAAATAATAACGAAAGCAGTTTCAAATTAAAACAGGGCATTAGTACATAACAAAATTACTACGTGGCCATTTATTCAGCTCATTTGAAAGATCGTATTTAAAAAGATATTTGATAACATTGATATAACATCCTATTTATATTCGAGCTGTTGTTTTCGTCGGTTTTAATGAAAGCAAATGTTCGCACATTCAGCTTCAAGGTTCATGAAAAGTTTGAAAAACATTACTATTTTTCTAATAAACGATAAGTTGTTTATTGCCAAATATATATTTATTTAAACTTATGCAACCTCATGCAATCTTTAATTGTTTTGACAACATTTTGTGTTTCAAAGCTGACGTGATTAGTGTTGATCAAGAGGAAGTACCTACACTGTAACTGTAAAGAAGTTCTGAAAGTTGATAGTTTCACTCCTTATTTTTTTCACTGATATAACTTCGTATTGCATCGAAAGGCATAACATAAAGTAGTTTAATCCGCATTTATTTTCACACATGAGGTATGTTAAATATGAAATCTTTCGCCACCGTCTGAATTAATAGAGCTCTACGGTACGGTGACTTAACTGTACTGCATTTGTATTTTTTTTATATTTCACTCCATGAATAGTTTGCGTGAAGACAACCCATTGTTCAAATGCTATTTTGTTTCAATAGATGAAAAAAAAATATGCTGGTTTAAAAACATATGCATCTTATCATTAAGTGCACATGGTATAAGTCATATAACATACGGACGGTATACAAGCAATATAATTATTTAACAAGAGTATCATAATGGGGTGCACAACGCTCGTCCGTTTGTGTTTACTGTATCAGGCGGCGTAACTTAGATATCTTTCAACTTCTTTGACAATTGGCCAGAATGATGTGTCAGGCATGTTTTTCTCATTTTTGCTAAAATGACTTATATCGGCGGCGTCGGTTAGTGCAAAAGACGCTATCTAACACCATACCCCTTTTTACAATTTTGATTTGGCGTCACTCAACTGCCGTTTGTCATTATAAAGTAAAGAAAATTGTAAAGATGCCTTACTATAGTTATATAACTATTACAATATGTATTTTCAACAAATGTGTCTATTAGTTCATGTGCAGAAGATAAGCTGCGTGTCATTACATAATTGTGCACGTTAATTTACGCTCAACGACTGGCCTGTAGTGAAAAAAAACTTCCTTAGATGCCTTGCATTTCCTATATTTTTTTCTAACATTTTGTAGCCTGATATTTAGCCTTTCGTGTTATGTAATAACATATATGTGTTGTCGGGCTAATTAAGCAACCAATTTTAAACAATGTGTTCGGAAACGTTTGTTTAAATGTTGCTGACTTCAACGTTGTTTTGATGTACGTAGTATTTTGGAAACGGAATGCAAAGAAACCGTAATTTCGTCCAATAACTAAGAAAAAAGTCAAAATAATATTAAGCAAATGCAACGGAAATACGACTTTCTATAACAAAATGTGTTTTTGATGGATTTGCATTCATGTTTGATAAATCTATCGGTTGCATGAACGATGGCGATTATGCATATTCACGTGCATGCGTATTGGTAAAGGTAAGATTTATTATAATTTGAGATGATCATCTATACATAAACATGTTACATAACTTTATAAAGATATGTCATATACATGAAATCATCACCATTTAACATAACCAGAACTATCATCAAACGATGCTCCGAGTGGGGATCAAACTCGGGACCTTCTGATCAAGAGTCCGACACGTGCAATCTGAGTTAGCAAGTTCGCGTTTTGTCGAAACCGTGCACGTGCTTAATAAAACCGGAAACAGCGTCATAAAAATACAAATGCAGCTAACATGAATATTCGCAAAAAATGGAAAGTTCACCAAAGAAAACACTAAGAAACAGGTGCAGAAGCTTGTACAGGTTCGTAAGAAATGCAAGCGTGACTTTCTGGATGGAAGACGAGTTGTTGAATAAAAGATTTTAATAGACCAAGTGCGCGGATGAGTTGTCGTTTACTAACATAACATCAGAAAAAAATACGTTCTCGGGAGTATTCTTCATAAAGAATGCATGCCATGTCTGGCTGACAACACAGTGCCGACTGGAAAACGACACAAGGTATGTGATCACAAAACCGGAACCCGATGCTTTGCTGTATAACAAAGTTAGCTGCAGGTAAATGGTTCTTTCAAAAATTACAAAAGTAAAGTTCAGTATGCATCAATATTAATATAATCTCAATGAATTTTACCCCTAAAAACTACCTAAATGACGTCAAATAGCTTGTATATATTGTTTGAAATGCTTCAATTCTTTCAGCCATGATCAACGCTGGCGTTGGGGAACAAGAAATGAATAATATTCTTGACTACATGAACCTTCCCCTTGTTAATAAGAAGACACTCAAGAACAGGGAGCGAAAAATCGACGAGATCTTTGAGGTAGTTGCCGCCCAGTCATGTTCACGTGCAGTGGAATATGAAATTCGAAATTCTATTCAAACATCACAAATGAAATCTTATAAAGTTATGGTATACAAATAAACTATACTTAATTCAAGTAAAAGCTTTCCAATGACGGATATAATTAAACTGACAGTAGAACTATAGTTGTACAAGGAAATGCTTGTGACTCTTTGTTGACATATTTCTTCTGAATACGTACAATCTAAACAGCGGAGTCTCCACTATGACAAATTAATGTATACACTCTATCCTCCGTCGGAAGTATCTTTCTTATTGTACTGAAAGTTTATAATTAAAGGAATTGTAGGGAAACATATAAACAGTGGGTGGAGGTTTCGGCGGATGGCGGCTGGCAAAAACAAGGAACTGGTCACAGTAACAACAGCTTGTCCGGTAAATAGGATTTCAGTTGTAATTCATATTGTAAGCTTGCAACAAGCGCAGTATGCTCCTCAAAAGGGGGGTGGGGGGCGCACCCTCCCCCCCCCCGCTTAAACTCGTCCAATTTTACTTTTATTTCAATATAGAAGGACAAAAATAATAGTACGCCCAAATTGTAGCATTTCGGACTAGATATTGTTAATGTTTTTAGAGGGAGTACACCCCACCCCCAGCCCGCTAACTCTTCAAACCAAATAAATTTCGGTTCTGTAGGAGGGAGACACAAGTTAAAAGTGAACGCTTCCTAACTTACGCCCCCTCTAACGTCGAATCCTCGATTCGCCCTGTCATGTAATGTATATGCATGTCTGCCAAACATATTCATAAAGATATCAACCGAAACGTGAGATTATCTTCAGTGTCCATATTTTAATACTTTGCAAAATGTTTGTATAAATACAATTTGAGTCTAAATGATTCTTAAGTATATTTTGATGAAAAGAATTATTGAATTCATGCACTTTTGTAAACGTCTTTAATGCATTTATTCTTCGTTTCATCAGGTCCCGTGACAATTGTCAGCAAATCTTCAAGAAAATGTTCGAGCATTGGCGTTGCTAAAAAAATGTAGATTTTGCAAGAATGCAATCAGAAGAAAAGTTCAAGCAACAAAGCACAAATGCGGGAAGAACTGGACGGGCTCGTCAAAAGCAATGGAGCATTCCTTATATAAAAATTCCTTCAGGGTTTAAAAAGAAAAGGCCTCGAGGTAAACGCATTAACAATGGACGACGACACGTCAATGTATACTAGAGTGAAACGATGCCCTTTTCCGTCCCTTCGAAAAATAGTGATATAAACCATGTTGTGAAAAACATGACCTATGTCCTGTACAAAGTAAAATCAAACAGCAAAAAAGTAGGCATTGAAACAATTCCATTTATGAAGAAGTGCTGTTCTGTATCCTTAAACAAAGGTGATCCAGATAAACATTACCGCCATAGTTCCACACAGCTACGGGGAACATGGCGGCTATGACTAGAAGTGTTGCCTTTCTGGGGATGAAAATTACCGTCATTCGAGTTTGCGGGTGGCAGAAACCTTACGAATTGAGCAGTACGAGAGGAACTTAAATAGGTGATAGACACCTACACCATCGCAAAAATGACGGAAAAGCTGGCAACACTTTCAACAACGAGCACATGGACATGACAATATCAAGAAAAGCGCCTAAAGTGTCCCATTACTCCGAATCTGAGATCCTTGATTTTCGTGTTTCGGCGGCAGTAGCACAAACGAACGAAGGACACGTTTATATATTAAAGGTTTGTTTGTGTTAACAACTACGCCCTCATACCTACATATTTATAAAACAAATGAAAAAAATATTGCCATATTATATACAATGACGAAGACGATGATGATGATTATACTAATGATGATGATGATGATGATGATGATGATGATGATGATGATGATGAATGATTTCCTTTCAGGTGAACGATGCCCACTGTCTATAACCGGAACATATCACAATGAAACGTTGCGAGGAGTTAGATAAGGTCCAGCGTTCCACCATTCCGGAAGCGATTGACTATATGTAGTGCTAAAAACAGATTAGTAAAATCGGCAAAAACAATCGCGGCTTTATCATCATTTTTTCTGAGTTAAATATTGATTCAGGTTGTTTAACTGCTTCACATGTACAAAATAAAATAGTGTCTTGAAATGAATACGTAAATTTTTGTCAAAACATCACAACTGTTATACGTAAACCTTTTTTTTTCTACAAATCGCTGTACAATTTACGCTCGCAATGGCATTGTTTAGTATATTTTCAATTATTATTATTATTATTATTATTATTATTAGTAGTAGTAGTAGTAGTCAGTATATATTAACGTTTAACGTGATTGAAGATGCTAATTAGTTCATTATAAACAATAACGTCGACGTTCAACACTTATAATGACGTTGAAGACAATTAGGGTACGTTTAAAATCGAACAAAATGAATGTTAAAAATGCGAGTTATTCTGATATTTTAAATTGATCTTTATTTTGTGTACAAATATCAAAATCAAAATAAATTATGCTTTTTGATGAAATTTAAATATGTTATGTCGTGTTTTTCGATGAAACTAAAGAAATTACGGTGCCTTATAAGATAGCTGGTGTTTGCACTTAACTTCATCGGAAAGGTTTTTTATTTCGCATAAATGATTAAAGGATGCTTAGCACTTAATGCTGACCAATATACAGAACATTTAGTAAATATTTCATTTTTGACGTCGAAATATTGTTGAGCAACGTATCCCACCATTGCACTCAATCTTATTATTTAGCATGAAAACGAACACAATTTTAAAGTCTCATATTATGATTATATAATTGAAAGTGATATTTTTTATCAACAGGTCTTATTTATTTTTTTTAAAAAACAACCTCTTTCAATGTTTGAATACGTTCTGTATTATCAGATCCTGTACATGATCCTAGAAAGTAACCCTGTGATTTTGTTTTAAAATCTTGAATAATTCAATTTATTCTGATAGGGCTGTTCAATGCAATGAGAACTAGAAGATAAAAACAAACGAAAGAACAAAAAGAATATTTAAATGAACTTAAATAATGAATCACAGTAATCGCAAATGCACTACTTCTTATAGATCATGAACAATTATGGAGTCAAAAGGTGTGACATATAATACTTTTTTGTATCTGTGTCGTTCAGGACATATTTTACTCTATGTATCTTACTGTTTTACTGTCACCAGTTCTTTAAATATACTGAAACCTGTGTAATTAAATCAACGACTACGAAGTGGAGGACTGAAATGTTCTACAGTCAGGCGAAACACCTGACTGTCTTTAAAATGACGAACCAGCGTTAACGTACAATTTGACCAATTTAAAGACCTCCCGCGGAGAACGCAAAAATACGCAATTAACGCAGAAGTTACATTAATTTTTTCACTATTTCGCATTGTATCTTACTAGAAATATCACTGAGAAGCAACTGCTATTAAGGTAACACTATTTGTATAACTGTTTATGATTTCCAATTTCAATTCAAACTTATGTCTACATATTTATGATTTGACTGCAAACACTCTAGAATCTATGGTGTCAATCGTATGGCGACATCACTGCCGAGCTTAACGTGTGCCTTTGGATAATATATATGATGCAACTGTTAGTTCACTGACTGAAACACTATATCAAATACAAAAAAAGAAAAGTTGATGGAATGGGTAACTATATGCTTTTCTCACTGACTCGTATCTCGTTAAGACGTATAAACGGGTTGAAAACACGTCAAGATTAGTAGTGCAAGAAAGACAGTTAATGATTAGACTAAGGTTACATACTGAATGTTACGTTACGAATATGGACCTAATTTTATACGAGGACAACATAAATACTCAGTCGTATGGACGGCGACGTTGTGTTCCGTGAATCGTTTATATGGTTGTTATTATACTATAAACACCAAAACATGTTGATTAAACGTTAATGTTCTAGATCATTTGCGCATTCTTTTGTATGAGTAAATATATAAAAAGTCCATTCATAACGTTAGTTTGTTATCATCCGCAAATTTCCCTACACACACTTTTCATGCTTAATAGTTAATAGTTGATGAGTAGTCATTTAGTACTACATTTATTAAAAGAGGTACTATCAATAAGTGTTAAACACATCGTAACTATGCCTGTTATGAGCAATATGATATCAATACTTTTGATCGCCGTATTCTTGTAGAACTACATTGCCTACTTCACCACGCTTCTTCGGTGAAATAACGATTGGCGATGAATGGGGTATTTTAAATAAACAGTCAAATAGTTTTGAAACAAAAACTTTCAAGAATTAGAATTGCCATTTCCGTAATAAGCGATCAGTTTTTATTATTTCTAAGAAAATATGTATTCATCGTTATAATCAATTATTATTTGTCATAATTTAAAGGTTCAAAAGTGCCGTTTTCATTTGGGTCAAAGGGACGTTAATACATTTGCAAGTAGTTCTTGAAGTTTTTATCTATATTTAACTCGACCACAGACCTATGAAAGCGGTATATGCTTTCAAAAATGGCTTACCATTACTACCACTTATAACATGCTTTATACATGTGATTATTATGATTACTGTACACTAAAAAGTAATACCTGCATAAAACGTTCACACATGATCTTATCGAAACAGCATTCAGAACACATTTCTTTACTTCACAACAAAAAACTTTAATCCTCTCCTGAACATTCTAAGCTGACTCTTATTATACCTATAAGATTATTATTACGTGTAAATTTTCGATGGTCCATCATATAATGAGACGCCATCCAGGACAACTTTTCCTTCCATCCCACAGATGAACATCACCCCTCTCCTAAACGCCTCCTTTAACATCCTACATAGCAGCTTGCCCTCAGAGTTGGGAAACAAAAGTCCTGTGAACGTGCCGCCTTTTATCGGGTTTCCCGGGGACGGATGGCGCGTCTGAAAGTAGGGAAGACGAACGTTGTATCAGACGTGATTTAATGTACATATACAAAATAAACATGATTGCAACCTAATATTTTGAAATGAGCATGTTGTAATCGCGGAATCCAAATTGGTACCTTTATTTAAGAACGGAATGTAATGTATGCTTTATATAAACTGTGATATAAACATCGTAAATATGATGCTTGTGCTGCTCAGAAATATAGCGAATACTTTTGTTGTGAATTCAGTCAAATATCTACTGCAATAAAGGATTATACATAGATGAGTTTAATAATTCCTATGTTCCCTTGTTTATACTGATAAGGTTATGTTTCCATAATTTTACCAAACAAAAATTGATATTCATACCGTGTTAGGTTTAAGAAATGTATACTTACATGAATTATCTAGTATTATGACGAACGTTTTCTATGTATATGCAAGTGAAACATGACAGTTTAAATCTTCATAATCAGTATAATGTGTTTTATAAACATATTATGAGGAAAGCTAATAGATATCTAAATGACATTTAATTAATTAATGTTATTGCGACAAGATATTAATATTGGTTAAATTTACCATGGGCGGGAAAGTGAACAGGGTATATTTTCATATTATTTTTATATTTTGTATGTTTGTCTAACTTGTTTTATGTGTTATATAATTTAAATAACTACGTTTAAGTTTTTGTTTTCAATGAAAATATATTTTATAATTTAAACGAAGGCAAGATCTGTTTTAAATTCAATAAACAGCTACTACCGACAATTATTTGCAACTAAAACACATTATCACGCACGGAACAAAGATTCCTTTCTTCTACGCATATAGTATAATGTTCAATTTAATATGAATCATGTCATTCATTTAGTTTGAGCATCGAAGTACATGCAAACCTAGCATTCACCCATTGTATCGAGTGACATTAGAATTGGTTAATTATATTCTATGTAAAATACATTAATATTATCAACTATTTTAATGCGGATTTCAACATAATACGTGGCATTTATGTGCATGGTGAAATTTCCCGTGGCCAAAATAGTCGTATTGCATGTCAAGTTATCAAGGTTTAGTTTCCCCCAAGAGCTTTAAATACAAAGCAATATAAAATTGGCACGCATGATGTCATCAACGAATATGACGTACGGTGCAAAATAGTATACTTGTGTTATAGACTATTTTAGTGTCTGGTGTCTTCTAGTGTCTTCTTAGTGCAACCGACCACATTTTGCTACATATCTTGATTTATGACAATTCAATCAAAATAAGTTTATTGTTACACATCTTTTCCCTTTTTGCTTTCAATATAATCATATAATCCATTTATTATTATTGCTAATGTAATTTTCTGTATGCCACAACAATACACTTAACATACATAGAAATTCCTTTGAGGATCATAATGATTGTTTTAATTTATAATTCCCCATTTCTTATAAACAAATATTTTCGAAAGGCTCCGACTCCGTACACGACATAAAGCGCTTTAACATTAGCCATTTAAAAAAATAAGATATTTGCGTGTCATCACATTAAGATAAAGACTATACTTGTTTTAGCTTATAATTTAAAACACTTTTCTGAATGTTTAGCCATTGAAATACGTACTTTTGCATTCAGTGTATTGTATAATGTATATATTCCTGTTTGAATGCGCAAAATGTTTTAAATGGAAACGAACAAACATTTAATAACGATATTGCAAACACGTTATATAATTGCCTACGTTTCAGTTAAATGAATTAGGATAAAATAGTTGTCCTTGTTTATAAAGGATTAACCGCCAGGTGGCGCTTCATAAGCACGAGTGATTCATACGCACGAGCATTTCGTGCGCATATAAATGTAAATGCAATAAGCTTTGGGGAACCGATACGTTCAAATCGATGCAATTGATTGCTAAAATTGAGGTCGTACCGGGTAGTAGGCAGGAGTCCGTGTTTACAGAAATGACCGGACAAAGCATGCTTTTAATCCTCTTACAGAGGGTAAGTCGTATTGAAAATATGATTTTTGTATTTATTTCAAATGACGAATACATGTATTATCATGATGATTCAAACTATACAGTGGAGAAATGGAACATGTAGAAATTAGGAGTTAATTCAGTTCATACATAATTTGTAACCAGTTAGAAAATGTTTCTTTTGTTTTTAAAGGCATCAATGAAAGTGTGTTAAAGGAAATTATTTTCACCACTTTAATATTACGTGCTTTTAGTTTTACTTTGAAAGTGAGTGTTTCGTTGAAATACTATTAATGAATATATAGGTGACATTTTTTTATTTTGTTTTGCGAGAATCACGTCGGTACTACTCGGAATCCGCGTTTCTACCACGTGGCTGGAACCACATGAGCTGTATTACAGGTGTTCTTCGTTGACGTCACTTCCTGTCCAAGTGCCTGTCAGCATCAGTCATAGTTTTAGCCATGCAGTTAACATATAAAGATCAGTATTATAAATGAAATTTAATCTTTTCTCTTAATTCAACGAGAAAGATTTGAAGCAGTGCTGAACAATTGTGGATTGTTTTGGTTTAGAAGATTTCATATTCAGAATGCATTAAAATACGTTTTTTTTTTAAAGAATACTTATTTAAATATTTTATAAGTTGAGAAACTGAGAGATAATAAAGAATGTTTTATGTAAGTTTCAAGGATTTGATCTGTATCTGCTAATGAATACAGATATTGCTTTTATACTTTTTTATGATTGAAAGTACATTTGGCTTGGCTGCCATTAAAATCTCCTAATAGATGAATTGCCTGTCTTGGCTGACAAGCCATTATAATATGTGTTCCTTAGAAAAAGTTGGGATTTGTAGATTGTGTTAAGTTTTGTAACAATTTGAATGCATTTGATCATTTCTTAGGATATTGTAAAGATGTGTTATTCAAAGATTGTTGTACACAATTATGATACGCTTAATGTCACTGCACTACATTATTCTTGCATTATTAAGGAAGATAATCTGAAGATCATATGAGCTGCATCGCTTATTTACGGCGGAAACGCCAGAAATGAATTAGTAATACTTAGATGATATGAAGTAAATTCGCAATGATTAAGAAGGAGCGGAGTGATTTTCAATCTCATTGGTTTACCTATTGTTATTGCTGCAGGGAGTGTGTATTGAATGACCACCAGTTACGGTAAATATTGTTATAAAGTTATAAAATTCGGCATTGATGATTTATGGCAGAATCGCCAGAGGTGAATTCTAATGTACACTGAACACGGTTGAATCACCAGTGCTAGTTTATTTATTATATTGTTATGAAGCGAAATTAAAATAGCGGCATCGCTGATTCATGGCGGAATTGCCAGAGATGAATCGTTAAAGTATACGGTGACATCAACAGTACTAGTTTAAATTTAAAATTGTTGTTTTATTGCTTGATACAAATTTAATAATTCTTAGTCATAAGCAATGATTGTTAACCGAATTTGTTTAAGTGAATACGTTATAAATGTTTGTGTATACGTCTATTTTTGCACACGCACCAAAAAGAAACTTTACCAGAAGGATCGGTGAGCTAAGTGGACCTACTACAGAAGTGGAAGGCCACAAGTAGAGTTTATCAATATGTAAGTAGTTATTTCAGTTAGAAAGTTGGGTTTATCTTACGGTTTAGGGAGAAGGGATATTTTGCCTGCTCAAGTTTTTACTTTTGCAATATATTTATTTTTATTAATACGAAGTGCTAAAAAGGTAAGTGTTTTGTGACTTTGCTGGTTTCATCTGTCCTGGGTTTAGTGCAGATTTTTTAATGTTATGTTATTGATACAAAGTTATGAAACAAAAACAATGTTTATATATATAGAGACATTTCGATGATTATCATGCCTAGAACTTCCAAGTTGTGTCAAGTTTACATAACGATTCATTTATCTTAAATCAAGGATGAGTTTATCCAAATTTATATTGTCTATACATGATTATATATTAGTGTTTTTCCTACATTGTCAGTCTATCAGGGGCGCTAGATCTTTAAAATGTTTCGTTTCTTATTTCGAAGAATCGTACTGATTTTTGAAGACGACTCTTCAAGATAAAGTCAATTGCTATAAATGCGCATGCGCATATAGCCACGCCTACTGTTTGCATATGCAAAGGCGCATTTTCAGTGTCAACACTGATTTAAATGACATCACAATATATCGAATTGATTGACAAGTCATTTTGAGAGGCGCACGGCTTATTTCTAAAGCTGATGCAATTTGGGAGGGACTAACGCTTAGTCGGTTAAAATTTATGAAGTCATTTCTTCTTGAATAAAAATCCATGGTCGCTTTGCTGCGATCCGTTTCCTTGGGTTACTTATTCGCGAAGAAATCACTTAATAAACTCCAGCCTATACATAGATACAGTACGAGTTTTTCTTCAAAAGAGTCCTCTTATAGACATAAGAAGCCGTTTCGCTAGGATATTGTCCGAGGAGAAGCCGTGGATAAAATTGGTGTTCTTCCAAGCGGAACAGTTCAAACGTCTGTAAGAGGACACTTTTGAAGAAAAAAACAAGTAACTGTATCTGACTTATACGACGATAAGTGTATTGCATATATTGCATGGATTCATGGATTTTGTTTAAGTGAATCTAGTGAAAATAGATATGTGTAAAGGTTTCTTTAATATATGTCTTCGGCATTAAGTTTGTAAACAGAAGTTCAAAATGTCATCACCAATCACCAATGGGTAGATTTAAAAAATATCATCATATTAAAAATAATTGATTATTTATAGCGGAATTCCCTTTTTTTAAATTTGATAGGTTTCCCAAGTGCTTTTCTGAGACTTCCAAAATAATAATATTGAAGTAGTATTGTTGTGGTTGTTTTCTATAGGAGGTTATATAATAATATTCAGTGAAGTATAATGCTCTACTTTTGAAGGAAACGAATTAGAAGAAAACTAATTGTCCGTGTTTATAATAGAATAACCGACAGGTGGCGTTTTGTAAGCACGAGTGATTCATATGCATGAGTACTTCGTGCGCATATGAATGTAAAGACATTCAGTTTTGGGGAACCGATACGTTCACACCGATTCAATTGATTTTTTTTATTTTATAAGAAAATCTTTAAGGTGAAAGTTGTCTGTTATTATGCAAATTATTATGTAAATGATATATTTGTTTTCACTTGTCTGCAACAAACATAGCGATGTAATACACACTTGTACCACTTGATATAGTTCGTATACATGAGCATGTAAATGATATGTTTTCTATACATCAATTTTAAGGAGCTTATGGGTGATAAGGCCCGACATCTAGTTGTACAAGACAAATTATATAAATATGGATGCCAAACGGGCAGACGTTTCTGAGTTTTCCCTAGAAGGAGGGTTTTGTCTCCGTTTTCCCTCGGCCAGTCGACCACGTCTGTTTTATTTTTGTCAAGCGTGTTGTTATCTAGAAATACTTTGCTTATGTTGCAAATCCATACTGTATGTGTTTATCGGTTACCCAAGTGCTTCTCTGAGTCTTCCAAAATATTATCATTAAAATAGTATAAATTTTGTTTTCAATAGGAGGTTACAGAAATCAATGGTATTCAGGGACATGATTAATCGATTACACGTTAGTCCTTAAACCAATTTTAATATAAATCTATCCTACTGGAGATTTTTGTCACTTCTACATTTTATACATTTATTGTTTTATGTCATAAGGCTACTAGTACATTATACCGCATCCCATACATGCACTGGTGGCTATCAACAGATATGATTCAATAGATTCTAGTGTTGTGTCTAATGTTACTTTTTTAAATAATCGACATATGTTTTCAAATAAAATGACACATTTAGAGGTGGCATTTTAACAACAAACATTTCTATTTTTCAACTTTACAACTACACAGGGTAGTTTGGTAATGTATACAGATGATTACGCGATTTCAGTGTAAGATCGTATCTTATTTCTCATGTTTCATAGAAAACCATCTTTTCACTGGTGAAAAAATACAGTCTTATATTGAACTCTTAAAAAATATGTTTGTAATATTCATATCTGTAATTATGGTTATTTTTTGTAGTTTTATTGGTATTTTATTTATTTATATTTTTTTCTAAATACCCTGTTTCCTATTAACCTTTGGCTACACCCGACGGACGTCCCTCACGCAAACCTTTGATCGATAATGACGTAGACGTCAATCCTTTATAAACATTCATTAAACCATTTTTAATGCATATATAATCCTATTTATAACTGTTTATGCACGAATAAAAAAGGGAAGGGACACGTTAACAACATAATAGTGGTCACTATTTACTGAACAAATATTAGAAAGGTTAAAAGAGGAAACCAATTATGAGTGGTTAAACATTAGATCAAAAGCCGTTCTACCAGTTGTATAGTTTGTTTCATGATAGAACATGGGTTCATTATACGTGAATTTAAATCACAGTCATTTTCAAACATTATTCTTCTTCGTTTGTATAAGGGTCATTTTCAAGATTAGGGGTTAGTACCACGCTTCATTGTTGACATGACGTGTGGAGGCTATTTAAATGTATTAGTTAATTATTGTGTTAATTCCAATGGAGTTCGTTTAACAAAGTCAGACAGTTCGAAAACATAGTAAATACGTGCCTAACCATCGAATTTATGTTCAAATAAAAGTTTTCGTCCAATGTTTTGTACAAATATTTGATTTATATTTATTAAGAATTCAGCTACAAGAAAACGTTTTAAAATGAAATTGCCATTTACATTATAAACGGTAAGTTTATTCCCAAAACAAATCTTTATGCAAAAGTATGCGATTTTTTTTAAATCAAATTATTATTTAGCACATTGGATGGTAAAAAGGACATATTCAGTTTTGTTCAAACGGAAGTAATATGAACGGTTCAAAAGCATATAATAAAGGTGATTGTTCAACTCAAAACAATTATTCATACACATATTTGTTATTGTTACTGCATTCGGTATAGTACAATTCAAGCTGCTTAAACAAAATTGCACATCATTCTCTTAACTTAACCTTGATATTGTTTTATATATTTTGTCCCTTTATATATAGTCAACTATTTTTGAAAGGGAAGACATCTAATTTGTAATACATCAAGACATGTTTTCGTGTTCATAAATTTGTTAATCAATCGTCCATATAATGCAACCATAAATGCATATATACGCAATATGTTTTGATAACTTTAACTGTAAATATTAAAAACTAGAGTAGTATCATTTTACTAAGACTATTCGTTTAGTTATTCATTTAACTTTTTCACAGGTTTAAGATTTCATGGTGGAATCTGTACATACTGTAACTACTGCAATTAATTTCAGCTATTAACATCATTAAATTTCTATATTTCATATAAACTTTTCGTTTACGTCGTTTACGAAACATTCCATTTTATAGTGCAGGCCAAATGTTATAATGTTAGATTTGATGGCCGGCTTTTCGGTCGCCAATGATATGTCGTTATCGATATGCAATAAAGATAGGAATACAATTCATTTGACTATGTAGCATGCATGTTCATTTAAATTTAATTTGTTTGTTCGTATATATTCAATCTAGAATACTTTAAAACCAAGTGGTGAAAATATGTTTATACTCTTTTACTGTTGTGCACAGTTCGATCAACAGGTGCTTTAAAGTGTATTTTAATTAAGACAGTGCTATTTTTATAGGGCCTGATGCGCTGAAGTTAAATGGAACATGCCATTAACAATAAAGCATTTTTAATAAGTAAGCTGGGTTCCTGGCTAAGAATATTCTTCAATATAATTTAATGCATGAATAATTGGACTTGTGATATACAGCCTTTTTACTTATATTCCAATGTCGCAATCATTTTTCATATATATACGTATATATATATACATACAAGGTATATCATGTGATACGTATATACGTATCACATGATATATCTTGTTGTTTCCCATGTCTTTTTACCACCATTTATGTGTTTTTTTTGTTGTTTTTTTTTATAATTTAGCATTGCTTATTTTTCTGAAGGTAAAATAATGACTAGCCCTCCGCACGTTTTATAAATATACAATAGGACTGCTTTTGCATAATTGTCAGTATTTCAGAAAGTCATACGCTTATATTTCATGTTCTTATATGATCAACATTTATTAAATAGAATGAATCATTTGTCATCTTAAAAAATATATATGGTTTGTTTTGTGACAAAAGTTTGAAACGTTTGGTACTTGATATACCTAAACAGGAAATAATGGCAAAAACATACACAAATATTTGACGTCACTTTCTAAATGAAAGCAAATTTCGAGTGTTGAATTAAGATATTGACTGAGTCTCCTTAGTATGCATTATACATATAAGGGCAGGAAAATGATCGGATGAATCTAGTGTAAAATATGCATTTCTAAACATTACTGGTCCAATCATTGTATGCATAAATTAAAATAAGTCTTCGAAAGTACTCATACTACTTATCTCATAAAGTGAAGTACATACTTACATAAAGCTTTTAAATTAAGATCTACTTAACAAAGACAATATAACTCATTTTGTTGTTATATTATGTTGCGTAACATATACATTTATGTATTGCAGAATCAATCCATTGGTGTGCATGTTATAAATGTTCGATACTGCTGCCTTTGAACTGTGTAATGTTTAATCCGTTAAAAAGTTCACTTGAATAAGATTTCTATTTTGCATCATGTTGGCACTGTATTATAAGTCGTTTAAGTTTTCTTTTATCATGCCCTTTCTTATCTGTACAAATTATTGCATAGCATATCAAATTGTTAAAGCACATACCTTAAAAGGTAATCTTCAAATGCTCGAATTACGATGTCATTTTAAATGTTTATTTTTCTCACGGCTCATGTGACTTATTGAACCTGCATCCAAAACAAAACTGTCTATTCTTTAATTATTCCTTGTACAATCTTTCAGCAAAGCATGTAGCTAGAGCTAGATAAAAATGTAATAAATTCGACTTTATGATTATTAGTTTTCCACATAAATATTTAAATATGTTAGTAAGCTCGTCAAATTTCCTCAACTAGTTGAATGAATTGTTACGTCTCGTGACAAAACTTTTAAATCAAAACCATTATCTAAGCACATATTTATGTGTATGGCTGTATTGTTTTTACATATTGAAGTGTTCAAACCAATAAAAATACATTAAAAATTACGTTAACAAATTGTAAATTCAATAATAAAGGTTAGGACATGACCCTGATTTGCACAATATTGTATCTTTGACATGTATAACTAAGGTTAGAATGTGCCTTTTATGATTTAACGCTAGTCGTGTTAGTTGAATTGTTCCCACTTCCCGTCATCTGCCATGGTGCTAGCATTTGGCCGATCTTGTTTTTCGATCAAATTAACGCTTTCCTTAGTTTGGGATAACAATTAAATATATATATCATTTCATTTTCTTGCGTAGAGATTAATTCTGATAATGGCAGTATAACAATATAACGTAGATAAATGCTCACACGTATAGGATAGTATATGTTAACAGTATTATGTTGTGATTGCATGTACTTCTTGATAGCTTCAAACAAGTGGTTATAAATAAAATAATAATACACAAAATGAATACCGTTTGAATGCCATCTGGGAATGTAAAAATCAAATCGATGGTATTAAAATATCTATGACTGATCTTGACATCAAAAGTTCCAGTTGGTTGAGTCCCTAAGAAACAAAATGACATAACACATGTTAGCTCAATAACGGATTTGATCAAATTCTGCTAGAACGGAAATGTTTCGTTAGTAGCAACATAAAACTTTCAACAATTCGTCTCGGGCGTTAAGATGCATCGCCAATTTTATTGGTTTAAACTTTGATTATATTATTGACCCACAGAACAACACATTATCTAACTACTCGCAAAACTTTACACCAATGCATGCAATGAATAATACGTAAAAACGTTTTAAATATCATTTTGAAATAATCACACTCTACATTTTGAAATGTATTGTCAAATCATGTTTGTTTTGTTACACTGACAATACGCAGTTAATAAATGATATAACTTACACTTGATATATTCTTTAAGGGGTGAAAGCTGTGCCTTGACAACTGCTCGATCCTTCAAGCAGACAAAAAATCGATGACTTAAACGTTTAATTCATGGTATAAGCAACGCATTTTTATCAATATACATACATTAGAAAAGGTATACTAAGTATCACGCCTATGTTTCTGCTTTGGATTCGATATGAAAACCTCCCTAAAATAACAGACACCAGTGCGCCTACCACTTGCACAAAACCAACGCGACTAATCAAACATGTTCACACTCAACATTACTGCAAAAAAGACCAATGGGCTTGATATCAAGCCTATTTAACCTGTCTCGGGGGTTTAAACAACTAACCCTTCTAGAAGTACTAATACCGGTGAGCTAACATGAACGCTTTTTGAACAACTCGTTGGTTCTATCACCTTTCCTTAATACAATTACCTACACTGGTGCGCTAACATAAACGCTTTTTTTTACCTCCCGGATGTTCAAACACCTTACCTTTATACAATTACTTTCACCATTGCGATAACAATCCCACCAATTAAACCTCCCGGGAGTTCAAACACCTTACCATTATACAATTACTTTCACCATTGCGATAACAATCCCACCTATTTAACCTCCCGGGAGTTCAAACACCGAACCCACCTTTGATTATTCAAACTACGTATTTGCTTTCACGCCTATATTCTCGCTCGGAGTTTCGACGCCAATCTTTCACATAAATCACAAACAAGTGCGCTTTTATGTCCCGCTGGTGGATTCGAAACCCAACTTCCATCAATTACACAAAAAAAACACTACGTTTTATGTCGCACCTTTGTCCCCGCACTTGGCTGGCATCCAAGTGTTTTCTTAAAATATAGTGCAACAGTAAAAGAAGATAAAGATCGAGATAGTATGTTCAATAGCAAGTCCTTACATTGATTTAAAATTGAAAATTGATACACTGTGCAATTTTATTTCATAAGGACTAGTGGAGCACCTTCCGTTATAAACCAAAGAAAAAACAACTGTCATTCATAATGCTAAAACTATATAGATAAATTATATTAATATTTTTATTAAATCTTACAAATAAAGAAACATCAAATAAGAATAATAAATAATAAAAAATGGGGTATATAAGAAATGCCCGAATCCATTAATACACTTAACGGACAAATTTCTGTTATTTCTGGGTATGTCGTTCTTTATTATTTTATTTAAATACTGAAATATACAATTAAGCTAGCAAAAAACACTATCTGTTGTTAGTAAATGTTTCTACAGAGCTTTATTTAATTCATGAATACTTGTCTACATTTACAAATACAGTTCAATAAACTAAATGACACAATAACAGAAGACTCTTTACTTATCAGGTATATGATAGCTTATCTAACATTAAATTTATTAAATACATCGGCGTTATCAATGTCAGTATTTAATATAAGACACCGATTGTAATATGACTCCCATTATGGTAAACTTTATAAATATAAACCGCAGTTCGAGCATTATTACATTAAATTGTAATGTAACACATTAGAACGTAATGGGACATGTAAAATGTATAACTAAGTACATTTGTACCTGTTTCTTCTATATATGCACAGATAAGCGAGATAAGTTACGACTTAAGGGTATTCATATCATATGACCTCGATAAAGTGCATGAAACGAGGTTAGAAATAAGCTTATGGGAGAAAACTAGAGTGTATGTTTTTGAATGGATATTTTGAGTTATCTACCCTGCAATCATTGTATTTTTTTCATTTTTCAATTACTGTTCTCTTGTCGGAGTATGCAGTAATTTGATAGTGACGCGCTCATTCAACTGCTCAACCCTCAGAGTCAAACATTATCTACGCCAAGTAATACAAAGTTCCGGTATGCAGCAGCCGCCTACAAACAACGCTTCGCCACCGGTCATTCAAAAGCATGGAAGATCTTTATAGGACAACAGGCAAGGAATGATCACTCCTCTCAATCATCAGTTTATGCGACGATCATTTAATGCCTCACACACACAACACGAGATGAATTACTCAAAACGTCAGCAATGGTCGAGCGAATACTGGCAGAGTTTATATCTTTCTACTCTTGATGATCTGCAAACAGTTGTGATATATAGGTACTGCTATTAGATTTACTTGCATAAACATATGGGTTTTAATGAGATGATTTTGTTAGAGGTATAAACTACCTTTACTTCTAATCTATGCTCTGGCAGTAATAAGTTAACATGTTCATAAATGCATTGCAAGTTGAATTGCAGATGAGAAAAATGATAATATAAAACTCAGTAAAAGATTTAATTTTTTATTTCAATGATCACGTTTAACATATTTTCAATAAGGCCTACAAAATCCACTGCGACAGATTTATCAATACCACAAAAAAATGTTGAATTGTTGCAAAACTCGATAACACGCTTTTCGCGAAAACGCCGTTATTTTCATAATGTAATCAAATAACACTTTGGTGTTCTTTGTACCAAATACACTATCTACTGCAATTCTTTATCTGCTTTATATATTTAAGTCGATAATGGAAAAGGTTCTGACATTTTCAGTAATGTTTACATCCAGCCCAACAATGTCGCTGAGTCGTTTTAAGGCAATGTATACGCAAAACAAGTAAGCCCGCTTAACTGTTCATATACATGTTTAGGAATTTTGAAATGCCGGCATATACTTCCATCCACTTTTTTCGTTATTTTAAGAAATCTTGTACAGACGAACCCAAATGGCTCGAACTCTTAGGGTCCGGCGAAAATACATCGAGTCTTAAAAAATTCGACCCAAGCGTTTTTTAAATCGGTATTTTACATCTAGTTCGATCCATCGAGGAATTCGAGCCAAGCGAGTTTGAGCCAACGGGGTTCGACTGTATATCATCGCAGGTGCTTAGGACGGATGTAGTACTAGAAGGTCACTGAAATATTCATCCTGTGAAGTGCTATAAGACCGCAGATCCGACTCCTTTGTTTTTATTAGGTGTTAATATTCTTTAACGTTTGTATTCAACTAAAACCTCTATATCATTAACTGAGTTATGCAGAATAAATGGAAAAAAAAACATGTAAGCACGCATTGTGTTTCACTTTTAGTAATAATTACTTGAAATATACCCAAAATATACCCAATGCCATAACTTTGGTAACACAAATATTTGATAAATACTATATCATGCACCCTTTTGTGATATTTGTTTCTCAACTTTCTGTATAACATGTCTACTTATGTTAACACTTGTAATACTACTACTACTACTACTACTACTACTACTACTACTACTACTACTACTACTAATAATAATAATAATAATAATAATAATAATAATAATAATACTTGAGTTATGTGTGTGTGTGCGTTTGTATACCCAACAGAGTGAGGTATTTCATAAAAGCACACACCCACATACCGAGGTTGCGAAAAATAGCGAGGTACTTTTCCTATTACCTCGGTTCGTATACAAAAACCATAGCTATCTGTACACAAATGGTGAAAACCTCGTTAATTCGTTCCCCTACTTGTGTGTGTGGTGTGTGTTTCAAACACACACTCGACTTCCATATCAGAAATTGAATATGGCAATGACGTCATGCGCGGGAAATAACCGGAGGTTGCATTTATTTTTCACACATGGCGGACAAGCCGAACATTTCGAGGTATGACCTTTCTTGGAAATATAACCACACGTTAAGGAAATGACTAAGACTGCATTCTTATTAATAATAATCTGAAAAAGTACTGGATAATTTTTCTTTGATATTTCTTATGAGAAATCTCTTGTATAACTAGCTAAATAACTAAAAACATAAATTTGACCGTATTTCGGATGAGTCAAAATTTGGACACACGTCGAACATGTTTATAGCACGAATAAAATCAATAATACAATATTAAATTGTTAAATGGCAAAAACAATCAATGAAATTGACAGTTATTATATGGTCTCTGTAAATCCTCATTCATAATCAGAAAATTAAGTTTTGTTTTGTGTTGGTTTGGTTCCCAACTTAAATATAGCTATTTATATGCAAACTTATGCACCAATTGTCAATTGTATCCACGGCCCCTCCAGGTCCGGGTAATAGCGGGGACTTTGACTTTCGGTCCAGCAAAACCCGGGTAAAACCTCCGCCCAGCGGGGACGAACTAATGGTAAAATCCCTGCCAAATTCCCCCGCACCCCAGGGACCTAGTCCAAATAATTGTACGTTGACGGATTTTATTTAGATTTTTGATATGGCAAATCCTTCATGTACAAATTGTTTAGTATCAAAAGTGGGTTGTTGTTCCGATCAGGATTCAGGGTTAAAGCATATAGTGTCTATAAAATATCATAAAAACAAGAAATATTACCAGATAATGTTATTTTATATTAGTTCCGTACACAAAAAATAAATATCCAACTTATATTTATAGTTTGACGGCTTTTCTTCATTTCATTCTGTCAAAACATAACGATATATACATGAAGGGCACCTGCAAGGCTCTAGGGCACAGTTTTAAATCGCTCGGAACATTTCGGCCATGGCCGAGTTGTTACGATTGTGTAACGAGGTCTATCTCGAAACTTTGTCGGAGGAGGCCGAGTTATTACGATTGTATCGAGTTCTTCCCCTTCGCATAATTGTTGTCATTCGTTTTATTGGAAAGGTAAACAACTTGTTTTAATGCATTAAATGCTTGTTTAGTGCAAAATAACATTTCACTTACATGGCGAAATATGAATATAACTCTTTATGATCAATTTCAACCATAAAATACTTCACATAAATTTTTTTCAATATTTTTAAAACATCCCCGTTTTTGCACATTCCCGTTTAGACGTTAGGGATTGGAAGAATCCGGTATAACACGTCTATCATTTTAGACTACCCAGGGACCCTGAGTAAGGCACATTCCTCGCTATATTTGGTGTAAACACAAAACCACCACATTCACTCAGCACTGCGGGGCCACCGGGAAAAAAAAAACACGGCCCATTTCCCCGGCTATCTCCGGTATACCCCCGGACCTTGAGGGCCGTGGTTACAATTGACTGTTGCATTACTACCAGGATCAGGGTAATTCACAGACATTAACAGTTGTCAGGTATTTGCGAATTTTGCCTCATTTTGGAATTTATATATTAAGAGCTTGATGATAATCAATCAGATGCTTGAAAACACATCCACAGGTACCTGAAAATTCTACCAGTTAAAGCTGCACTTTCACAGATTGAACATTTTGACAACTTTTTTTATTTTTTTGTCTTGGAACAAGCCAATGTTTGCGAACATCCAAGGATACCAGTTATATAAGACTGCTGTCAAAAAATCAGATGTTTGATGCATTTTTCTTAAACCATTAGTAACGGTCTTTTGTCAGCAATCTTATATCATTGGTTTGCAGATATTTACCCAAAAATATACTCTTTTCAAGACAAAAAATAAAAAATAAAATGTTAAAATGGCCAATCTGTGAGAGTGTAGCTTAAAGGCTAGTTTTAATGAAATTTAATTTGACTCGCATCTGACATTCTGAGAACTATACCAAGTGCATTGAACTTTACCAGTTGGACATATAAATTACCCCTTTTGGGTACCTCATTTAAAACCTTTCAAAAGTAAGTGGAATTATTTTACTTTCTTTTGAATCAATGGAATACAAAAAGAACTGAAAGTTATGTTGTAACCTGCATACAAAAAGTTAAATTGTTTCAACTGACAACGATAACTCAGCCGATATCTGTTAATTAAATTACCAATATTTATGCATCCTTGGTACCCATTTCACTTTCAGTATGTGTTGCATATATAGTCTGCATATAGCCTGAAGTAGAACTTTAGGAGCTTTGAAGTATGTTTCTGAAAAAAATGTTGCTTCAACAGGCTCAATACCACAGTTATCTGCCCCCCGTTGACCAAGATCCGGATGTGAATACAGAAAAAAGAGTGCTTGTGTTCAAGTATCAATATTTTATTAAAGTTGAATGAAAGAGAAGAAACAGGTGGCATAGAGCTTAACATAATTTGACACTGTATTGCAAAAACTGATAGTTTTCAGTGTAAAAATTGGAAAAATCATTGCCTGTTGAACTATGAAATGTATTGTGAATCTGGTTACAACCGGTGTTTGCCTTATTTCTAAACGACATTTCCAAAAAAAATTGACAGCTAATGTAAACAAACAATAATTACAGAATGAATTGATTAAACTTGAAAGTTGTGTTATGGTAAAAACTTATATATGTATATAAATGTAATTGTGGTCGGTATAATATAATAAATATTGCATGGCTTCCATTGTGACAGTACATGTTGTCAACATTCGGGTAAATACTGTACTGTCACACTGGAAGCCATGCAATATTTATATAATGTCATTGTTTGGGATATTACTCAGAACAAAAACATCAAGAAGACTTTATATCAAAGTAATAGTACTGTTTTTGTTATAGTTTAGCGATAGAGTTTCTATCCTATTTTTATCAGAAATTAAACAGCTTTTTATGTAATTTATTTTCTGACATGTGTGATACCTGTTTTTTTTCCATTCATTGTGATATCTGATGTTAAAGCTGCACTCTCACAGATTGAACGTTTTGACAACCTTTTTATTATTTGTCTTTGAACGAACACGTTTTTGCCTAAATATCTGCAAACGAATGATAAAAGACTTCTGACAAAAGATCAGATCGCTGCTTTTCGTATTTCCGTCCCAAAAACAATGTTTTATTGATTTTTATTAAACCGTTATTAACGGTTTAAGTCATTAAACATTAAATTTGGAATGGAAATATGAAAATCTGCGATCTGATCTTTTGTCAGCAGTCTTTCATCACTGGTAAGCATATATTTACAAAAAAAAAATCTAATTCCAAGACAAAGAATAATACAAAGGTTGTCAAAACAGTAAATCTGTGAGAGTGCAGCTTTAAGTTACGGCAAAACTTTTATGGCATTTTGATATTTTCCTCCATAATCAAGTGTGTGCAGAAATGACAACCTCAAATTAGTGGATTTTTCTTTATCATATATTAATGCTTTAAAGGAAAACAATCAAAAGCAAAAAGTACTTGCTTTAGTTCATGTACAAACAGGAAAGTTATTAACAACTTCTAAACCTAACAAACATGTACATTACACTGCTTAAGACCATGTAGTTATTTTCAATCCATTCTTTTTCAATAGATTATCAGTTATTCTTAGTAT
This sequence comes from Mya arenaria, assembly GCF_026914265.1. Taxonomy (NCBI): domain Eukaryota; kingdom Metazoa; phylum Mollusca; class Bivalvia; order Myida; family Myidae; genus Mya; species Mya arenaria. Next base: position 45,820,682 of record NC_069128.1, on the reverse strand, counting down.
AAGCCTTAAATATATTTTAGCATTAACTTATTCATTCACTTATGTTGCCCTCCACATTCCAATAATAAAGCATTTTTGTTGAAAATTGTAAGGCTCACTTTGGTTTTCTTTTTCAATTGTTCATACATTTTTTCTGTTACTTTTTTATATATTTATTTTCTAATTACAGACTTATTCTTCAATAATACTTATATAAACAAAACACTTATGTGATGGAAATATATTGCAGATATTAAAATGTGCTTTAAAAATATACTAGTTACTAGTTTTTGAAAATGGAAGTAAACCCCTTAAATCTTTTGGTTTGAAAAAATGAAGTTTTAATAAAAGTTGAGTTATGTTCTTAAATTTGACATCAATGGGCAATTTATTGCATTCATATTTTTCCTTAATTATTATTTTATTTTTTGTATTTTTCTGTGTAAACAATAAAGATTTTTTTCAAATTTGATAATGCTTTTATCATGTGATATTAATATTAATTGTTTTATTTACTGTTAATCAGGGATTATACTCATGCATTTGGTCAAAGGAATGTTTTACTGATGTTGCCGTTAAATCGACATATTTTATGAAATGGATAGTGTTGAAGTTAAATCATCAAATATGAGTATTGAATGTTATTGTTAAATGACCTTAGTGCAATAACTCAATAACTGCATATAGATATAGAAGCAGATATTGAGTTCTTGCACTAAGGTGACCATATACTCATTTTTTACTTTTTAAAAAAAATCCCTTCAGTATCAGCTGAATGCTCATGTTTTATCCTCATTATACTTATATGCTACCTAGTTCTTGTTAATAATAATTGATAATTTGTCTACTGCAACATAACTGTATGCATTTCACATTACTCATTTACAATGGCCATGTGCATATTTATGTCATATTTTATAGCTTTAGTTTATAAATGTATGTAGATAAGGTATCTATGTAAATTAAGGACTCGTAAATAAACTGTGAAATACTTATTGCTTGCTTTATGGAAGGTGTGAAAGACCAATAATTATAAGGATTTACATCTGGTAATAGGAACCATTTCCTTCACACTACTTAGCCGATTTCTTTCACTATGGTCTTAATTACTAATCAAAATACTGAGAGATGATGCAAAGTATGTGGCAAGGAAGATGGCAAACAATAGAGATATGCCTGTATTATCATACTAGTGTTCATTAAATCATGGACAAATAATGGTCTGTATCTTTTACTTCTTCAAACAAATGGTTTACTGGTAACTGGAGTGCAGACCCGATATCAAAATGATTATACAGCTGAAAAACACATTCAAAAAGCCTCCGTCCTTGCCACATGAATATTCATCAATTAAGGCTCTGTGCTTAACTTTAAAGAACATGTACTGAAAAGTTTTTCGACTTGTCTATATAAAACAGCTAGTTGTTCTTGATTGTCCGAGAGGCCAAATATGCCGGCCGCCATGTATTGTAGAACACGTGTTTCATAAAAAGAACTACGATTCCGGCAATAACACTTCAAGCCCGAAGAGGCACGCCATAGTTCATATTATAAGAACGTAATGTAATGTCATGATTTAAATAAACTTTGGTATAAACATCGTTAAAGATGTTAATGGTGTTAAGAAATATAGCGAAAAAAAAATGATGTAAATTTAATTTAATTTCTGCTGAAACAAAGGATAACACATTGATGAGTTTGATTATTCCTATTCTACTGTTGTTATATTTATAAAGTTATACTTCAATCATTTTACCAATTTAAATTTGATATGCTTGCCATGTAAAGATTTAGGGATGTACACTTACATGCATTATGAAGTATTATGACGAACTGTTTCTTTGTATTTGCAAGTAAAATATGTCAATTTCAATCTTCACAATAAGTAAAATGTTCCTTATGAAAATAAATGAGGAGAAGCAAATAGCTTTCTGAATGACTTTTATTGAATTAGTGCTATTGCGGAAAAATATCAATATTGGTTAAATAAACATGGGCTCAAAAGTGAATATTTCCAATATTTTTTGTCTAACTTGTTTAGATGTGTTTTTGATATAATTTAAACAAATACGTTTTAAACATTTGTTTTCTAAGGAAAAAAGTTTTATAATTCGATCAAGATCAGGATTTGATTTAAATTCAATAAACAAATACTACCGACAATTCATTCCGAGTAAAAACACATTAACACGTATAGAACAAATATTCTTTTTATTCTACGCCTATATTCAAATGTTCAACTTATTAGGAATCTCGTCATTTATTTAGTTTGTGCATCGTAGTACATGCAAACGTAGCATTCACTCATTTAGAGTGCCATTAAATTAGTTGATTTTATTCTTTGTAAAAAGACATTAGTATTGTCAACTATCTTAGTGCGGATTTCATCGTGATATGAGAAATTTGTAACCATGCTGAATTTCCCGTGGCAAAAATAGTCTTATTGCATGTCAAACTATCAGTGTATATTCCCCCCAAGAGCTTTAAATGCATAGCAAAATAATATTGGCACGCACGATGACATCAATGAATATGACGTGCGGTGCAAAATCGTATACTTGTGACAAATACTATTTTAGCGTCTTGTGTCTTCTAGTGTCTTCTTAGTGTAATCGACCACAATATTCTTAATATCTTGATTTATGACAATTAAATCAAATTAGTTAATTGCACACATCTATTCCTTTTATATGCTTTTAATATAATCATATAATCCATTTATTATTATAAATGCTGATGTTATTTTCTGTATACCACAACACTACACTTACATAGAGATTCGTTTAAGGATCGTTATGATTGTTTTATTTCATTATTCCCCTTTTCTTACAAACTATCTATTTTCGGAGAGCTCCGACTCTATTCTCCTACACCCGAATAACAGCCCTTTAAGCTTGTGTTTTACATAAACCATTTTAAATATAATTTACGATGTATTATGTATGAGTTTCATCACATTACCATAAAGACTAGACTAGACTAGCTTAGGATTTATTACACTTTTTCTGTAAGTTACGTCATTATATTACGTAATTTTGCATACAGTGTACTGTATGATGTATTTATTCATGTTTTTATTCACTAAATGAATTAAATGGAAAAAACAAAAACATTAAATAACCATATTGCCAACAAATTATATAATTTTCTACGTTTGAGTAAAAATAATTGTCCTTGTTTATAAATGATTAACCATCAGGTGGCGCTTCATAAGCACGAGTGATTCATACGCACGAGCATTTCGTGCGCATATATATGTAAAGGCAATACGCTTTGGGGAACCGATACGTTCAAATGGATACAATTGAGGTCGAACCGGGCAGTAGGCAGAAGTCCGTGTTTACCGAAATGACCAGACAAAGCATGCTTTCAATCCTCTTTTAGAGGATAAGTCGTATTGAAAATACATGTATTATCATGATGATTCAACCTATGCAGTGTAAGAATGGAACATGTAGAAATTAGGAATTAATTCAGTTCATACATAATTTGTAACCAGTGAGAAAATGTTTATTTTGTTTTTAAAGGCATCAGTAAAAGTGTGTTAAAGGAAGTTATTTTCGCCACTTTAATATTACGTGCTTCTAGTTTTACTTTGAAAGTGAGTGTTTCGTTGAAATACTATTAAAGAATATATAGGTGACATTTTTTTTATTTTGTTTTGCGATAAACACGTAGCAGAACGCTGCGAAACAAGAAGGTCGGGGCTACACGGAATCCGCGTTTCTACCACGTGGCAGGAACCACATGATCTGTATCACAGCTGTTCTTCGTTGACGTCACTTTCTGCCCAAGTGCCGCGATCCTATCGTGTTCCCTCGCCTTTTTTGATTTCTGTTACATTATTACCTTTCAGCATCAGCCAGTGTTTTTAGCCATATAGTTAACATATAAAGATAAGTATTATAAACGAAATTTAATCTTCTCTCTTAATTGAACGAGAAAGATTTGAAGCAATGCTGAATAATTCTGGATGTTTGGTTAAGATGATTTCAAATTCAGAATGATGGCATTATAAGTTTTTTTAAAGAATACTTATTTAAATATTTTATAAGTTGAGTTGTTAAGAAACTGAGAGATTATAAAGAATGTTTTATGTAAGTTTCAAGGATTTGATATGTATCTGCTAATGAATACAGATATGTTTCTATACTTTTTATGATTGAAAGTACATTTGGCTTGGCTGCCATTATAATCTCTGAGCAGATGAATAGCCTGTCTTGGCTGACAAGCCATTATATATGTGTTATTTAGAAAAAAAAATGGGATTTGTAGATTGTGTTTAATTCTGTAACAATTTGAATGCATTTCATCATTTCTTAGGATATTGTAAAGATGTGTTATTCAAAGATCTTTGTACACAATTATAATACGCTTAATGTCACTGCACTACATTAGTATTGCATTATTAAAGAAGATAATATGAAGATCATATTGCGGCATTGCTGGGTCACGGCGGAAACGCCAGAAATGAATTAGTAATACTTAGATGATATGAAGTAAATTCGCAATGATTGAGAAGGGGCGGAGTGAGTTTCAACCTCATTGGTTGGCCTATTGTCAGTGACGCAGGGAGTGTGTATTGAATGAGTGGCAGAAGGCGGACTTTTAAACACGCGCGAAAGTTGAAATTTTTAATTGTTTAGCTTAGCACTTAATGATTGCTTATCAGCAGTTTCGTTTGATGAAAATCAAAGGCTGTATTCTATTCATAGTATACGGTGGCTTCACCAAATACAGTACTAGTAAATATGCAAATATTGTTATAAATATAGGCTTTGATGATTCATGGTGGAATCGCCAGAGATGAATCCTTTAAGTATACGGTGACGTCACCAGTACAAGTTCAAATGTTTAAATATAGTTTTATTGAATCAATCGAATATTAAAATTCTAAGTCATAAGCCGTGAGTGTTAACCGAATTGATTTATGTGAATACCTTATAAATGATGTTTTTGTATTTTAAATTACATGTTTGTGTATAGTCTATTTTTGCAGATGCAACTGGATGAAACTTTACCACAAGGATTTGCGGTTAAATGGACCCTCTCCCGGACCAACTAAAGAAGTGGATGGCCATCAATACGGAAGTAGTTCTTTCAGTTATAAAGTTGGATTTAACTTGCAGTTTAGGTAGAAGGGATATCTGGCCTGCTAAAGTTTCTACTTTTGCACTATATTTATTTTCATTGATACGAAGTGCTAAATGGGCAAGTGTTTAGTGACTGCTGGTTTAATCTGTCCTAGCTTTAATATAGAATATTTAAATGTTATGTAATTGATACGAAGTTATAAAACAAAAACAATGTTTACACATATAGCGGCATTTGGATGATTATTAACAAGAACATACAGGTTGTGTTATTTTTCTACTAACGATCCATTGATCTAAAACGAAGGATGAGTGTATCCAGATTCAAATTGTCTTTACATGATAATGTATTAGTGTTTTGCCATACATTGTCAGCAAATCAGGGGCGTTAGATTTTAAAAAAAAATCGTTTCTTATTTGTGAAGAATCGTCAGTTATATATGAAGACCGTTTTTTAGGATTAAGTAAATTACTATAACTGCGCATGCGCATATAACCACGCCTACTGTTTTTGCATATGCAAAGGCGCAATTTCAGTGTCAACGTAGATTTACATGACGTCACAATATATTAAATTGATTGACAAGTTTTTTTGATAGGTGCATTGCTTAATTTTAAAGCTGATGCAATTTGGGAGGGGCTAACACTAAGTCGGTTAGATTTTATTAAGTAGTTTCTTCGTGGATAAGAAACCACGACCACTTCGCTGCGCTCCGCAATAATAAGGTTACTTATTCGCGAAGAAATTACTTAATAACTCTAACTTATTGATATGTTATACGAACATGTGAGATGAATTTATTCCGACACTTGCTCCTCATATTGAAGATATTTAGAATATAGTGAGCATTGATAAAGATATGCTGGTAAAACGTCCGTTATCAACAATGGAGTTAGAGACAGAATGTCGAAAATCATGGATTTGTTTAAGAGAATATAGGAAAATAGATATGGGTTAAAGTTTCTTTTATATTTATCTTCGGCATTTAGTTTTTAAACAGAAGCTTAAAATGACATTACCAATCAACAATAGGCATCTTTGAAATATATCATCAAATTAAAAAAAAATGATTATTTATATCAGATTTCCCCGTCTTTAAATTTCATCGGTTTTCCAAGGGCTTCAGTGAGACGTATAAAATAATAACATTGAAATACTATTGATTTTGCTGTATTCTATAGGAGTTTATAGAATGGTATCATTGCAATTAAAATTTTCTACGTTTGAGTAAAACGAATAAGAAGAAAACTTATTGTCCGTTGTTTTTAAAGGACTAACAACCCGGTTGCACATTATATCACATCCCATACATGCACTCATAGATGTGATTCAATATAGTAAAATGTAGTGTCTAATCTTAATCTAATACAACTCATTTAAACGTAGCATTTAAAAACAAACATTTTCAGTTTTAGCTTTACAACTACATAACATTACGGTACACAAAGCTTTTTGGTAATGAAAACAATGAATATTTCATGATGTCAGTGTTAGATCGTATCTTATTTCTCATAGAAAAACATCTGTTCACGAGTAAAGTAAAAAACAAAAAAACAATTATACACTGAACTCTCAAAAAATCTTTTAGTAATACTTGTAAACTTACTTTTGTAGTTGTATTGGTATTTTATTTAAATTTCTAAATGCCTCATTTTCGAATAACCTTTTGCTTTACCCGAGAGACGTCCCTCACGCAAACTTTTGATCGCTAATGACGTAGACTGTCGTTCCTTCATAAACAGTCATACAGATCCAGTGGTCACTTTTTACTAAAAAAATGTTTGAAAGGTTCACAGACGAAACCAGTCATGGTTTGTTTAACATTAGATTAAAAACCGTTCTACCAGTTGTATAGTTGGTTTCATGATAGAAAAAATGTCAAATAACAGTCATTTTTAAAGAATATTCTTCTTCGTTTGTAGACGGGTCGTTTCCAAGATTGGGTGAAAACCACGCTATACAGTTGGCATGATGATTGGAGGCTATTTAAGTGTATTAGTTAATAATTGTGTTAATTTCCCATTAAGTTGGTGTTAAAAAGTCTGCCAGTTTTAAAACATAGCAAACAAATGCTCTAACATCGAATCTTGATTTAACAATTTTTTTCGCCAACTAATATTTAGCACTGAAGCCCTAGGCTTTAACAACAGGTTTAAATTTTGGTTTGCCATATGTTTTTATAAATGCAGGTTGAGTTTATTTCCAAAATAAATCATTTAAAACGTATGAGTTTGTTTTGGGATGAATATATTCTTTGGTTATATATGATGGCTAAAAATATATATTCTGTTAATTCGAAAAAAAGTAGTTACAACTTAATTTAAAAGTAATATTCAACGTTTATTTAATCACTCAATATAAAGTATGTTACTCTTATTGCACATGAAGTGTACTTTACTTAATTCACGCTTTATTAATAATCGCAGTATAAAATTGCTAACTATTTTCGTAAGTTGTTTTAAAACCATAAACGCATATTACGATATATACTGTAAATATCAGCAACGATTGTAATAACATTATTAGGTACTGTAAATGCTCGTTTTGTCATTCATACAATTATATCTCAGGTTTAAGTGTTTATGGTGGGAATAATATTACTGTTGAATACATATCTGCTTGTAGGGGGGACATATTAGTTAGGCCATTTTTTCATATATATTTTTCACTTGTTTTAATTTTCATAATTTCTATAACCTCATTTTGACCACATTGGTCACATCTTGAAGTTAACACACAATTGTGTTGTTTCGAAGGAGTTGCTCTGACGTTATAACATAAAGATGGTAACGTATCCGGACCAGATTTTCTTAGGGCTAGTTCCTTTTAGGCATTGTCCATAACATTTTAAGTAACACAACTTTTCAGATCATTTGTAATAATGCCATATGTGGCTCAAAATCAATGTAAATTATAAAGCAATGTAACTAAATTGATGTATATTAACTTGACTATGATTCTAATCTTGATCTTTTAAAGTTAGGGACATTCTTTCATTGTGGGTCTTGGAGGGGACGGAGATAAACTGACCTAGTGTTTTCCAATGATCACACATATGAAACGTTTTTGTAACGCAAACGGTTTAAATGACGTCCCGGACCTCATGTATTGCAACAGGAAATAACGTCATGATATTTTTACAAGTTATGACGTCATCTTATCTAAATTACATCACAATAAAAAACAAGACAAAAACCGTTTAACGTTCTTCACTTCCATTCAGATTTCTAATCGTGCTAGTCATTAAGCTAAGATACTTGCATTGCTTTGTTATACAGGCAGGTAGTTCTACTATTTATTACCGGACACACATATGGTAAAATTTATCTGACACTCATCACTGTTACACTACATTGCAGGAAATATGTACGTTATACATAAAACGATAGTTTACTTACATAAACTTCTGTAAGATATGATTTTTCGTGACAAATTGTGTAGACCCAAACAAATGTTTGCGTTCACGAGAATCATTTTCGGGGACATTTAATATTTTGAATTTTTTTATATATACTACACAAAAACAAAACACATTGTGAATACCGTTATCTGTCTTTCTTTTACTGACTTAAGTGTCAACACTTCAAGGACCTGTTTTGTGTTTAAACTTTGCATTAACATTTTATTGTTTAAAATTCCTAAATGGTTATTGCAATATTAAATACTGACTGCACTGTCCCAATTTTAAGTAGGGGCTTTGCGTTTTACTAAACTAAATATTTATGCCGTCCGATATGAGTGAATGTAATATACAAATATATCGGTTGAAATAATATGTTTATCACAGAAAACATCTCAGTGGCTCTAAAAGTTATATACTGACCTTAATCGAAATGGAACATTATTGTAACTATGTCTTGCATAAATAGGCGTACACTTTGCCGCATACGATGTATCGCCAGGCATATTATCTGATCTGTCCCAATTGGCTGTATTTTTGATTGCGTAGGAGTTTGGTATACCTCCTCGATTAATAACACTAGTCTTTTACAGAATTATTTTTTTTTCTAAAATAAATAACTTTTATTTTAAATAGGAAAACTATTTAAAAACATGGCACGTTTTATGAGATGAGAATCATTCTGTAAATTATGGCATTTCCATGCAATGCACAAATCACTGTTGAACGTGCACACTTATATGATACCACATTGTAAATATGCCAATCTCTTGTTTTGCAAGTATTTGTTAGCTTGAAACAAAAATTAATGATAAAATAAAGAAATTACAAAAAAATGATTACCGTCTGAATGCCATCCGGGAAGGCAAAAACCAACAAGATAATATATTCTTCGTCGTCAAAATTGTATGTAAATGGCTTGTCCTTGACCTCAACTGTCCCAGTGGGTTGAGTCCCTTAGAAACAAAATTGCATAAATAACGGTCCTCTAATTAAGGGGTTTGAACACGCTTTATCATTTCGAAAATGTTATTTTAATAGCAAAAATGTCCATTCAACAACAGATTAAAAGGCACCGCATGTCTTATTGCTTAAACAATCATGTCATTAATGACCAAAAGAACAACACGTTTCAGCTAATATTTAGTTTAATATTAAAAGACCTTTTATAACTTTCAAGTATTATAATGCAATGTTTTTGAATTCGTTTTGCATTAATAAAATAATAAAATGTTACAATCCGTTGTCAATTACTAATGTCAATGTACTTGTACAAAACGTAGTCATTTAAGGGTAACTTACAGTTGAAGTATTCTTTGATTTGTGGACACATCGCCTGAACTTCAGCTCTTTCCTTAAATAAACAGAAACACACTGCAATGGTATAAAGCAACACTTTCAAAATCAGAATGTTCTAAAAAGGTATTACGGTTAGATTGGGCAACAATGGACAATTAGTTTTCGGTTAAGTAATAAGCTTTGAAAGTTAATCGTTCCAAATATATGTGTATCCATTGTTCGGCGTATGTTCGATTTACGCTAACAAAGAGTGGGTTACTTTGAGAAAGTGCATGTCTTGCTGTTTAGGAGGAGAAGAACATTATTTGTAATTCATATTGTTTTTATATCCTTCCGTAGGTTTATTATCGGTATTTTATATATTGCATAATGGACATTATCCAGCAAGTCGTACGTTTAATGAACATTTTGTTTTATTTGAATGAAGTGGTTATCGTATACGTGATACTTCTTCTCGATTCCATTGAACAGTTTTTAAGATTTTCAGGACTTTGTGTTCTAAAGAGGAAACGACGGCATGAACATAACAAGTGAAGTTACAATATAGATAGCAAACATCTTTAATGGTAAAGTGTTAATTACTATTTGTATGTATTTTGATTATTAACGAAATTAAAGTAGTAAATATATATCAGGGTACAGCATTTCTACAATGCATTTAGTGAGAGTATTGATATTGTTTTGTGGTATTTGGCTAATTAGCAACGCATGTGAAACCTATGTATATATTTGGCTGTTTTCTTCTCCGAAACACTATGATAAAACTAATCTAACACTGGTCGATAATTAATTTTACCCAGTAAGTGTGTTAGTTAAGGTATAACGCATCATGTCAAAATATTTCTTCACATTTTATGTATTTATGTGTAATATCTAGTTTCTTTTTTCCCATCGATAACACCCATGCTACCTACACATGTTAAATCTATTGTACAATTACTGCATGTCCACACTATTGTTTAGACGATGAGATGAAGTTGACATCAAACTAATTATTTCAATTTCATGTAGTTTACTAGTTTCTTTAATGAACAAGTCTACACAACTTGAGGTATATAATATATGACCACTTATTTCATGATTCCTATCTAGAAATATAGACTAATCAAAACTTTTGGTAGCTTATTTTCGAAAAGATATTGACTGAAATTAATAATATGCCGAGCGTTGAATTAAGTATAATGTATGCAAACACATGGTTGTTCAGATCCGAAAGTTGTTCGTTTTTACATTTTAAAAATCTCTACAAAAAGCACTCACTTCTGAAATATCTTATCTATTAAAACGCCTTGCCACAAGTGCTGACAGCGTCTTTACATGTACACTAAACATGATACAATAGGATAGAAAAACAGGCGATATTATATCACCCTTAAGTTAACAGTAGCAATTTAGATGTAAATAATCCGGTCAGAAGCCAATTATTGAATTACATTAAGGAAATAGTTGTAAAGGTCTTTTTCATACATATTCAAGTATTATACTTGCATGCAAAGATTAACGGGCAGTGATTTCTCAATAAACATTACCTACAGTACGTACATTAACTGGGTTTGTGGCCAAACAGGACGGACATTAAACGTTTGTTTACGAGAGTAACGTTAAAATGAATCCTTAAACTAATTTTATCAACGTATCTACCGGAAGGGACATTTTGAAAAGGTTCACTATACATCCAATTCTACATAGTTGATTTTACTAGGTTAGATTGACCGTCAACAAACTACTTTACCACACTAATTATCATGTCAAACAAGTACACAAATAATAGTATTTTGATGGTTACCTAAAGTTTCAATGTCAAAACTCGAGCAGAATAAGAACTGTGTTTTAATGTCATTACTGAAAGAAGTTTTGTATCAATACGTATGTAATCTAATCGTGTATTCGGTAATTATGTCTACCCCAGTAAAAACGAACTAACAATATTCCTTTATCTTGTCTAAATATTCATTAGGCTGGGTATCATGTATATCCATCAAATTGATAACAATTAGTATAGTTATAACCCTAAATGCAAAAGATCGGATTACCTTTGTTGGGGTACAGGAAGGCAGGAATATATCAAGTTTTAAGGTACAGTCTCGACTCTGTGACTTATAAGTATTCACACGTTTGAATGTATTATGCAGAACCTTTCATTGTTCGATAAGCTTAAAAAATTCGGATGATCTGTACGGATCCTCATCTGATTCCCATGTCCCACAATTATTTGCTCTCTTAAATATATTTTTTAGATAAAACCTTACATTATGTAATCTTTATGATAGTAAGGGCATTTTTTTCGTATGAACAGATCCTTTTTTGTGCAACATCTTACCTTTTCTGATCTATCAAGGTCTTGTTTCACTTGTGTCAGCTCATCACACAGTGACTTTCTTGTCTGTGAATATGAATGTGGCTTTGTTATATTAGTAATCCGTCATAAGTATGACAATACATAATACATACAAATAAAACTAAACACCTACGAATAATACGATAAGCCATTTTTCCCTCTTGAAATCATCTTATCAGATGAACGGTATTATTAGCATTCCAAAACGTCTTTGCTTGCTAACTGGTATCGCCATATATAGGGAGAAAATACCGAAATACACGGTTAATAGCTTGTCCACGTTTTTCGGGTGGTTCCGTGGTCTTGTGTCACACTAGCCAATCCAGGGACAGCTGTTTCGATTCCCAACGGCAACATTTATATACTAATCATCTTCCGGGATGGACGTTAATCGGGGTCCCGTGTGACAGTGCAAACTTTTCGGCACGTCAAAGAATTGGATTGGCTCAAACCAGTGTTTTATTGAGTCTGTGCACCATTCTCGAAACATTTAACACTCTTACCAGAGCACTCGTCGAATGGGCAAGGCCCGAGTGCGAGTGTAAAGAAGCTTACACACCAACGGGTAGTTGAAGCAATTAAGCAACCCCGTCATAATTGCAAACAATGCTGCTTTTTTACAAGAGTAATGCAATGATGAAAACGGCAATAGAGCATGTCGTTGTACAAACAACATGTATGTGGTTTAATAATAATTAGCTTCAAATTTTGTCATGAACACAGCAAACAAAATGCAAGAAATAATAATTTGACAATATACGAGGATTGAAGAGATGGCTATATAAATCATGGTTACCGAACTGGCATGTCAACGTTGTCAGTAGGACTAAAGTATTAGGTTAACCGATAGTTACAGCTTTAGTTCGAACAGGGTCTGTCGCGAGCCATTAAGACCATTCTACCGACTGAGTTAAGTAGTCAAGTTACATTATATATTATATTGAACCATTTGGCGACATATACAGTACAACCTTTAGGGTACTTCTCCCAAAGGTTGTACTTTTTCATGAACATCCGGCGCTGTACATTTAGGCGACAGTCAAAAATTGTATATTCTCGATGGCTAGTATTTTTAGAAAAAAACATCAGTAAAAATGCTTTACTACATTTATGTATGCATATTTCATGAAGGAATATGCAAAGGATATATTATTATAGGATATATAGCATGATAATGATAATGTCTTCCAAAGGTTGTTCAAATAGGCAAAATATCCCAAAGGTTGGATTTGTATATATATATATATATATATATATATATATATATATATATATATATATAGAATCATGAGCAGTTCGCCAAAATGAAGAAGGGTAAATCGAGACATCGATGGTTACAGCGCTTGAGTTAATAACTTAGCTCAGTTATGCTTATATTGATTCCCAAAATCCTACGAACATTACATTTTGTTTAAACGACCGCGTTACGTCTACTGGGAATGACAATGTGTTCATGTCCGTTAAATAAAAACCGTTTATGTCTGCGCGTTTGACTTGTTTCGCTAGAGTAGCCTCCCTTGACTTCGATCCACAAAAGTAAGCTACATCTTCATACGCACAAATCATTCCATTTAAGCACATTTGACAAAGATAAATTTAAATCATTATAAATTGAAACAGAAAAAATAAAAAGAGTTCAAAGTAAGGTAAATTAAATGGAATATTATAATATGACGCATTACTGGTGACCGGGTACATGTCTCGCTCGGGGAGTTAACACGATTTCGACTCCACCTGCAGTCTCGGCGCATGCGCGTTTACTCACCGAACTCGACGGGATACAGGTCACACAAAAAACGTCAAATTATAATTTCCCTTATGTTTGTTTTCAGTTTAAATAGTTGCTTTACCTAATATCGGAGTTTCATTCGTGCGTTTCGATGAAATTTGGCGTTTAATCAGTAAAATAAACAAAAGTGAAACTTTCACTGCAGAATAAGAAGTAAAAATATCAATTGTACCTTTTCTACTTGACATAGGAAAAGCATGAATTTAATTCAGTTTGCCCGTGTTTTTTCAGACTTCTATAGTGTCATACAATTATTCAACTACTTGTCAAATAACTTTAAAAGAAAACTTACCTTTTCAGATTTCTCTATGTCCTGTTTCGCTTTCAGTAATTCTTGCTCGAACTGTTTTCTTGTCTGAAAATGGCAAAACGGCAGGATATTATTACGTTAGCAGATTAAATTGGACTATCAGAACAGGAAGACAATGCAATGTGTCTATCGAATTTTATATATAAAATGACTAAATATGATATACATAAAAACATTTGTTTCGTAATAAGAGGTTACTAATGTAAGAGGATCATTATTCTGGCTTTCCTTGTAAATCTTTGCGAAAATATTTAAAACAAATGGTTGTAAGAGGTTTAACCTTTTAAGAAAGATATAGGTCTTGTATCACTCGTTTCAGCTCATCACGCAGTTCCTTCTGTGTCTGGATTAGTGAATGAATTTGAAGCATAACATACCAGTTTGTATAACGGAAATTATTGTATTGTTCACAAATGAAGCTTAATACTATGGCTAACAACTCGAACATATGTTACCGCCTGTTATCATAACGTCAAATTTAACAGTAACATTAAGAGTCCAATTAGGAGGCTAAAAGGGATTCAGCTTTTTGTAGTGGAAGTATCTCCAGAACAGCTTCAACGATGTTTAATTATATGCGTTTTATTTAGGTCTTACTAGTGTGTTAATGTTTTTGAAATAACGAACTATCAAATAAAATATTTCCAATGATAACGACAAAAGTAACGGATAAACATAAACAGTTCATATACATAGTCGTTAATAACTTGTATAAAAGTGTTAAATAAAATTCACAGACAGTACAACAGTTCTTGTTTTCAGTAAGTTTGTGATTATTTTTTTTTAAAAATGTCACATAATAATTTATAATTGGTACAACAAATAAGTAAAACAAAATAGAGAATTAAATTTTAATTTATATTGTAATGATAAAAACAAAATAGTTCACCAAGGAAAACTGTTTGTATCTAGTTACATATAATCACCGCACAATTTCCCATTGCTTACTTAAAGAATTTTCCAAGTCCTCTCGATTACTGTTTTACAGTACCATTCTTTTATGGGATGTAAAAAGGTGAAATTTGAAGCAAAGCCGTATATCCAGGTCGATTTAAAACAAACTCTAAATGATAATTTAACTGACAATTATTGTTTTTTTTTAAATAAAACAAGAAAAGCAACCCAAACGAAATAAATCTACAAAGAATCTGTTGAAGGGCAAAGGACCATCACACATTAAACGAGAGACACACACCGTGTATAACATCAAAGACTTACAGTGTATGCATACAGAAACTGTTAAAAGATTATTTCGTTGTGGTTTTAACTAGTTTATTATGATTAAGCGTCACTTTTGTTTCGACGTTATCAGCAAATTGTTTACATATGACCACAATCGAAGATTCCTCACACATATACCCAAGATAAATGTTCAACTTTTTATAAAGCGAGCAACCATTAATTTCAGTTAACATGCTGTCTACTGAAATATATGTCAGGGTATCGCCTTTCAACGGCCAAGGAAATTTTACACGGCCCTTTTTACTTTTTTCAGAATTCCTTAACATTTTAGTTGTACAAAGATGCGTCGATCATTGCAATATTTAGAAAATATAAACCTTATCAACTTGATGACACCGAAAATCATTTAAACTCATACAATGAATTGATTACAAAAAAACAAGTTCAACGATCATATAAATATATTACATTTCATTACCTTAAAGTAAAACCCTATTGTAATTATTGTAAACTAAGTTTGATGCAATGTAGTTTGTACATTGTGTATTTGTCGATAAGTGTATTGTATGCCTTGGAATTGCGCCTTTAAACAGGGCCTTTGTTTTAGCTTTTACCTCTTGGACTTTTCATGGTTGTTTTTCATCTGTTTACAAAGGGCGAAGCTATCACTAAGACCTTTTAATTCATTAACGTTATATATAACCATCTTTCAAAAATGTTTTATCATTAGTTTTGGACTCATTTTAAACATAAAGTCTTTTACAAACGGTTTATGTAGTAATGCGATGGTTTTGGTTAATCAGCTTAACTTGCCAACGTGAAGTCACAATTAAGTGTTACACAAGTGATACTCTTCGTTTGCTAAATAACAGCCACGTGTTATTATGTGCTCGAAAAGTTGATCACAATCACACATTATCATATTTGATATGTATGACTTGTAGCGTATTTTTTTTAAAAATGGTGCGTAAAGCTATTAGAACAGACTTGTACAAACCTTTTCTGATTGATCCAAATTGTGTTTGGCTTGATTCAACAGTGCAGTGAGCACCCGCCGTGTCTAAAATAAATCATGTAACCTATAACATCAGATGATCTTCAAATAAACTACACATTCTTAAAGAATTTTCCAATCGCTCAGTCAGTTTTTATTGTATTAGGAAATTCTTATCAATATAAGCAATGCAATAAGATATAAACTTTGAAAAGTCAAATTTAGTCACAATTTAAAATTCATGCTTGATATTGTAATACGCTAAGTGGATAATCATTGATGATTCAACAAGTAAACAACTTCGTTAATTGAACATTCGTCATATGTGTTGATATTTATCTTTCAATTCAGATTAAATGCGTCATATTGCTTGTAAACAGTATTAGGGCATTTGACACTTAAATAACTGACACCAAAACCGATACCTTGTTAATTTCTGGGGTGGATGTGGCAACATCGTCGGTATTTCCATCGTCGCTTCCAGTTACTTCTTCATGTTGTTCACAAACGTCCTCCAAGTCCTCGAACAAACATTTAAGAATAGTTTTGTTTTCTTTAAAGTCAATCCCTTTAAAAATATGTTTGCTTTTAATTTCTTTGACGTCGGATCTAGCGTTCGAAATATCTTTCTCAAAATGTCTTCCCATTAGGTACAAGTAACCAGCCATATTATTGTCAACAAAATCATCAATTTTATTTTCTTCATTGGCACACCACTTGCTTTTCTCATCACACGTATCAGTAATACGGGAATGAGTTCTCACGTTTTCGGCATGTTTCATTGCTATTCCATCTTTGATACTACTTGTCAAATGATCCACACGCTGTTTAATTTTATTTCCTAACTCCATACACTCTTCCACGCATTTATCAGCATTATTTTTGTAGCTCCCCATACTTTGTGCTGCTTCATCTTTCATCAACGAAATTTCATCTTTTAACTCATTGAACAGTGACTTCATCGTGTTGACTTTTTCGCAATCAATTTTAGCTCCTTCTTGCTCCAAGTCAACGACTTCTTTTGCACAAGGACTATGTTCCGAATGAAGGCATCGTCCGCAAACCATGGAATCATGAATGGTACAAAGAAAAAAAGCTATCTTTGTCGGATGTTTCTTACATCGCTCTTCTGTAATGTCAATCCTAACGGCTCCGTGGCTTTCCTTGTTCAACACGTTGATATTGTGAGTTCGAAATGACCTTCCTTTCTGATGAAAACGTAAGCAAACTTCACCGACAGGCCCACATGTATCGCAACTTCTAATCGCGTTTTCCTCTAGGCACATTTCACACTGAATCGGTAGTGATGCCATAATTTATATGAATAGAAGCTCAGTAGAGAGAATGGATGAATTTAAACGTTCTTAAACGAGTTATGTACATACGACAATATGTTATCAGTTTTGTCATATGAGTACAAGTAGTACATATACTATCAGTATTTGAATAACAACGAAGATTATGAAGATAACTATATAACACGGAGTGAGTTATAAAGCAAACACTGTTAAGAGATGTTTAATGTATTATTATTAAATATTTCAACTACGAAGCACTCCATGAAGAGCAAATGACAACAAAGGCTCTTGCATCTCTTTTTGTATATGATTGCTTTTGGTGCTATATGGATAGCAACATTTAAGCTATCGGAATGGCACATAGCATGCTGATTGTTTGATGGAATAATACAGATATTATGTCCGGACTTTTTTCTAAACATGTACATGACCGGAAAAGTAGTGAACAATTGTCTAAAGTAATCATACGAAAACAGTGTATGAATTATCACAAATTCACTTACATTAAGAAGAACAGTATGTGTTTATGTACTGAAACTTTCAACACTATACCGTAAGTATGTCAGATTCTTTGTTTGTGGCGTACGAGGTTAATGCGTGTGTTATATATGAGACTTGATCACTGGTAAACTATTTATACGACTATTACTCAAGCAGAGATATTGAAATAGTGTCTTCTTATGGTTGTAAGCGGACAGTGATCAAATCGTTCTAGTAACCCCACTAGCCGATACAGTGTATTTAAAAAGGCCATGATAATAATCTAATGTGTATCTTTCGGAAAAGTATTTCTATTTATCTGTTTATAAATCTGTATTTATTCATTTATTTATTTATGCAATCATTTGCTCACTAATATATGCAATACACTTATCGCCGTACCATTCGGACAGAGTTACTCGTACTGTAGAGCAAAATGTCCATATTTTGTGCGATAATGTATAATGTATCATGATCATAATATTAGACGATGTTACGGGAGTCTTGAATACATTTATATTGGTCATTTAGTACTTCAACCATGCTTCTGCATACTATATGGTAATCAAGTAATTCAACCATGCCTTTGCATACTATATTGGTAATTTAGTAATTCAACCATGCTTATACATACTATATTAGCAATTAAGTAATTCAACCATGTTTATATATACTATATTGGCAACTAAGTAATTCAACAATGCTTATGCATACTATATTGCCAATTAAGTAATTTAACCATGCTTATATATACTATATTGGTAATTAAGTAATTCAACCATGCTTATACATACTATATGGGCAATTAAGTAAATCAACCATGCTTATACATACTATATTGGAAATTAAGTAATTCAACCATGCTTATACATACTATATTGGAAATTAAGTAATTCAACCATGCTTATACATACTATATTGGCAATTAAGTAATTCAACCATGCTTATATATACTATATTAGCAACTAAGTAATTCAACCATGCTTATACATACTATATTGGCAATTAAGTAATTCAACCATGCTTATACATACTATATTGGAAATAAAGTCATTGAACCATGCTTATGCATACTATATTGGAAATTAAGTAATTCAACATGCTTATACATACTATATTGGAAATTAAGTAATTCAACCATGCTTATGCATACTATATTGGCAATTAAGTAATTCAACCATGCTTATACATACTATATTGGCAACTAGGTAATTCAACCATGCTTATACATACTATATTGCCAACTAGGTAATTCAACCATGCTTATACATACTATACTGGTAATTAAGTAATTCAACCATGGTAACTAAGTAATTCAGTCATGCTTTTGCATACTATATTGGTAATTTAGTAATTCTACCATGCTTATGCATACTATATTGGTAATTTAGTAATTCAACTATGCTTATGCATACTATATTGGTAATTTTGTAATCCAACCATGCTTATATATACTATATTGGTTATTAATAATTCAACCATGCTTATGCATACTATATTTGACGGTATATTAATATTTATATTACTCTACTATCATTTGCTATGTTCAAAAACGATGTATATCCATTAATCTCGAAATTAAACTACATACTTAAATCCGTCCACTTCCTCTTCAACTGTTCTATTGTCCTTCCCGGTCCAACTGCATTGATTCTGAATAAAAGTACAACAATAATTGATCATATTTAACAATTATTTATTGAGTAGTGTGATTAAATAAAAGGTGACAGGATACATTTCTAAATTGATAAATATCCGTAATAAAACGGTAACATAACTACAGAAATAAGTTTCATTTCTGACCAATATAGAAAACATTTTAAATAACTGAAAACATAACCTCAGATATAAAATAAGTTAACTCACATACTACTAAACAATTTAAAAAAAGAAAGAAACTGAAAGTAAACCTGGAAGTAGAAGACCCTTACGCTTCTCACATTTCATCCGATTTTGTATGACGCCCTTGCTTCATGATCTCCGGTGCCAGTCCCCCATACAAGAACGAATAATTGTCCACCCAAATATCGACTTGCGTCGACTCCTCGCCAAGACTCCAATTTGTTTGACAATCGCTTTTCACGACCATTACGCAAACTGGGTCAATGATTACATACGATAAAATTGATAAAGAAAGTGACGTTTCACAACTTTAAGCTTCACTTTTCGCCTAAAAGAAAACGTGGAGCACTTACTATATTTGTTTTTACAGCTTTATTGAAAGGCCCGTAAACATATCGTTTTGAATATTTATGACAGCGTAAGTTTACGGCTAAGATATCTAATTGAAATGGAGCCCTGGGTAGTTAGAAACGTTTTAAAGACTTGATTAAACCTGTTTTGTGTTCTTGTTAATTTGTAAACCAAGTGAAATGAATAACTAAACAAGAAACTTTAATAACTTCCACGCTGGTATTCTTTTTCTCTTTTATGGAGAAAAGCAAGCAATTTCTTACTTCAATTACCTACCGATTAATTCATAATGACCTTTGAAATGGTCATTGATTTCTACAAATCTTCGAAACAACCTTACTTAAATTAGTATGAACACATCGCCTGCCGGGTTTGGGAAAAACGTATGATTTGCTTATGACCTCGGCACGGAACATGGTATTTTGTTGTGTGATTTCTGCTGTGTTTTCTTGTTTTAGGTGTGGAAACTAATCACACAATTTTACCAACAAAGTTTGATTGGAAAAGTTGAACAAGAAAGACACATTGAAATGTTTAAAATACAGATTGCGTGATTGTCTGAAGGTAAAAAATGCCGTGGTTGATCAGTGATAATTGTACGTGCCAGGAAACAGTTAGTTTTCCTGAAACAATATATGAACTCAGGTCTCTTGCTAAGTTTACCTTTTATCGCACAGATGGTTTCTAACGCCTTTGGATGAATATCGAAGACGGATCGACATATGATTAATAGATGTCATTTCAACAAAAAATCAAGTGAAACAAGGGTTCTCATCTTATCAGAGATTAGAAAGTGATAACGTAAATAAACCAATAGAAATGTGTGAGATCGTC
Organism: Mya arenaria; assembly: GCF_026914265.1. Taxonomy (NCBI): domain Eukaryota; kingdom Metazoa; phylum Mollusca; class Bivalvia; order Myida; family Myidae; genus Mya; species Mya arenaria. The sequence continues at coordinate 45,799,492 of NC_069128.1, read as the reverse complement.
AGGCTAGAAAGACGCACATTGAATTGTATTTAAATAAAAAATGAGTTGTATCCTCATATTAAAAAATGTCAAACAGAATACTGACCAGATAATTTTAGTTATTTTTGTGTCCAGATGGGTAACAATGAAGTATACAAAATGTTGTTTTGTAATAATATTTAGATTTTAGTGATCAATTATTTATTTATTTCTACCATGTTTTAACAGCAGCTGGCCGGTTACTTATTTCCCTTTGCCCAAGTTCTCTTGTTATTTACAATTGCTGATAATCAAATTCGGAAAACGTGAATGCATCACTAGTACATTTCATGGCATCTTCACAACGGAACAATATGATATATCGGGTTATTTATTGCGAATTATTTGCTTTCTATATACGACTGAAGCACCATGAAGTTTATGTGCAAAGAAAGGTTAGTTCTAAAAGGATGGACGGAATTTACCTCGCTGCAGTATTTTCAATTATTACTTCCTGCACTATGTTTTGCAACTTTTAGCTGGTAAAAGATCAGTTTAACAAGAAGTGTGTATTCTATTTCGTAACAATATTCTAGAACATCGCTCGAAAATATATCTTATCAAATTATGTCTAACTAAAACGAGCAAGGAGTGGGGATTATGTTGTACATATAAAATAATGTGATTTCATATTTGTCCAAGTATTTGTCTGAGGGCAATTTACTTATCCAATAGTTATCACGAAATTAATAAGTATAAGTATTTTATTCATTAACTATTGCGTATCCTATGACATTTTGTTACGAACAATTCAACACCTTTCCTTATTATTGAAGCTTATTTCCCTGGTTCATTCTTTGCGTCTGCTGTTTTAAGTCTAGACCTTGCTTATTTTGACATGCCTCCTTTACCATTGTACAAACTTATGAATAAAGCCCAAGGCACTGTACTTCTTAATAAAGCATATATTTTCATGAATACTTCGTAAATTATTTTCCAATAATTAAAAACTATTTTCACCATCGTCGTCCAATGTGTTACGACAGCCAAATGTATCGTCTGTTTCTGTAATCCCGTTTCTCGTTTTTGTTTTATCTGGGTAAGGTGAGTTTTGGATATGTTGTTGTCAATGAGAAGGCCGAAGTACTAAGATTGTTTGTATGGCGTTAAATAAGTTATAATTATGTAATAACTTATTGTATAAACAATTACATTTTAACCCAGGCAGTTGAATGAAGCCCGGAATAGTTGTGTATTTCTGAAAGGTCAATCATCTGCAAAGATTTATTCGTTTTAACCCAAAATAAACTTAAACGGTGCTTTAAATGGAATGTCTTCATTAACGATGTAATAATAAAATGGGTCAATAAACTGTTCTAACCCGTAGTTCTTGTTATATTTCATATCTTAACTACAATATTATTTTCCTTTCCTTGTTACCAGGAAACAAAAAATAATGTGATATAAAGGATAGTATCTGATATAGCACGTAATTCGATACACATCCAATTATATCCTATTAAGAAAACGATTTATGTTCATCAAAATATTAAAAACACTGTGATTGATGATTGACCATTAATGGAATGGTAGAGTAGGGTAAATTCGCAATCATCGTTAAAGAGATAACAAAGGAACCAAGTTGTGTGTAACAATTCTACAAGAATTTAAGACGGATACATGTTATTTTGAATTCTGTTCTACTAAATGTCATGCTAGATATTGGCTGTAGAATACTTTACCAGTGAAACTGTAATCACTGGAACTACTGAAAATATATAAAGTTTATAAATAGAGCGACATCACATGCAGAAATATCTGTATTATTTGTTTAATCATAAACATAATTATTGTTTAACGGACTAAATACCACAAATCTGTTCAAGATAAACTGGCGGCCAGTGAAGGTCAGTCACACATGAATTAGAACTGGTTGCCAAATTAAACAGTAGGAAGCTAAAAAAATAAATGTATCAAATATTATGTGCTAAGATTTTTCATTCATTTTGTAATAAACCCATTAGAAGATCAAAACTGAAGAATACATACCTTTAATGAACAGTTATGATGATAATTACAAACTTTATTCTTCTTCGAGTTCCAATGCTTCGATCTGACTCGTTTAGAAGAGGAGAGATATATATAATGCCCGATAAAATTGCCAATGTACTAATACACGTATAATTGTAAATATGTAATGTTATATGAGATGAAATGTCAGAAAAAGAAGCTTAAAACCCTCTGTGAACGGATTGAGCACAGTGTAGGATTATTTATTTTAGGTTAAATATTATAGAAATGGACAGAAATGTATCTGATCTTAGTAGTGGTAGATTATCTCAAAACATTGGCATTAATAAAAGTTATTAGTTGAATTTACATGAATTGGCCAATAAATGGAACGGAATCACTGAGGTTTGTTCAATCAATATAAATTACCCGTCTTTGATCACCGGTTACTGAATAAAGTAGACCTAGCGAGATATAATCAACGCAATAAGGCAATATTTATGATAACAAGGTATCACTTTACGTAGTATTTCTGCTAATTATTGGTTTTAAATTATTATAAATATTAAATAAATGGTCACAGGTTTTATCCAAAACAAAACACGTGATAGTTCCCTGATTTGTTTGAAAGTAGTCCACTTTGTTTTCGAAACTAACAGAATACGAAATGATTTAACATAAAAAAATGAACAGTACGACTATTTCATATTCTCAAAAAAGGTTTATCTCAATTTTGTCTTTGAACATTTCCCCTTATTACGATACGGCTGTGATATGTTCACATTATATGGACTGGATATATTATTTTAGGTTTTAGGCATAGCAGTATGCATATAGTACTACTTGAAAATAGTTTAAACAATTTTATTTTACAACGATTGTGAAACTAGTTATTACAACATTATATTTATCACTCTCGTTGGAACGATTCTACGCGAGAGTGTGGTATTGTGTTGTGGGGAAAACAGGAGAACCCGGATAAAACCCGATTAAGTGACCACAAACCAAACGAACATGCATCAAAGTCATGAATCGAACCCGGATCGCCTAAATGAGTAGCGAGTGCGCTTACCACTGCGCTAACCGGACAACCGAATTATTGTGAATTATGTCAACCATGTATGATAATAACATTGTCTTACAAGTTGCACATTGAATATTTCCCCTGATCATTTTTCATGGCTGCACTTTTGAACTTTGAATCCATAGAATAGTATACAATTTATATTGTTATTACTGTTACCTAGTGCATGCACTTTTTGGGGACCAATTTTATTCAGATTGTTAAAATATCGATTTATTGTGAGGGTCAATTATTTTACAAACTGTTTTAATTAAATTGAATTGTATAATTATATTTAATCTTGTGCCAAAACGTAATAATAGAAACACGATACTACTTACAACGTTACTTTTGTTTCGTCAACCCAGTATTGTATGTAAATAAAGGTACTACCTTGAGAACTGTAAGTTAATTTTCAATGTTTTTGTTATTTATAAACTCGTCTTTATTACATTGTAATGATATTATATCGTGAGGTAATGGGTATTTGCACGGGTATTCGCTTGGTTACAAATTCGCGACCTTACCAATTTGCACTAGGTGGTGAATAATACACTGCTCCAATATGTCAACACTCCATATGTTCGAATGAAGAGCTGTTTTAAAACACGTTATCAGAACTTACACCTGCAATAGTCGTTAGACGATTTGCATTTAATTTCAACGTAATTGACTCCAAAAAAGGCATACCACTAAAATCTGATAACGTAGAAGTAAAGCTAATCATCGAATAATATTATCCAAGATCAGCTCGAAATTAAATAACGTACACTAAGTAATACCTGCAGTTATGACGCTGATTGATAGTGAACTATTCTTGGAAGAAAACTTAGTTTGTTGTAGAGAGACAATTCTTGTTTACCATTCACCAAGTTAATGTCAGGTTTATTCACTTCAGTATTTCTAGTGAGGATTGAGAAAAAGGGCGTATTATGATATCGCACTATTAAATTAATACCTTTTAGACCAAAATAATGACATTTTCCCACTGAATTAACTATGTGATCTCCATTATATTGCAATATCGAGTATTCGGCATGGGCTTGTCTGAAAGTACTTATAGTAATTATTTTGCATAGTTAACGTTGATAACGTTGATATATTTCCGCAAGTGTTTGATTGTGTACCTTTAATATTTGATAAAGGTGCGCTAATTCAACTGTTGGGCAGAAAAGGAACATTGATATTCATCGACTTTTGCAGGTTCAAGACAATCAGTGTCTTGAGCAATGACAAGGAGACAGTTGTAGGCATAAACGGTGCTGGGGTTCAAAACAAATTTGGCTAATAATTATAAAACTTTGTGTATGTTATTGATCTCGAACGCGTACATTTGAAAAGTATTATACTCCATCTCCAAATTTCTTTATTCAACGTTGTTTAAATTTGTTCGATTGTGGCCAATATGTATTTCGTTCACTGCATTTATAGTTTTATTTTCATTTCTTTTTACAAGCAGTATTGGCTTTTATAAACGACGTATTTTTTTAAAGCTTGCTTTCTATATTGTACATACAGATCAGCTTAATTATAAAATCAGATTCTATAAAATAAAATATTTATATCACTGCAGAACTTAAAAAGAATGATCGAATCAGGGTGCCTTGAGATATATGATAACGCTTGACTTGCTTCTATGTGCCCCTTCTTAGAAAAATAATACAATGCTTTTTAATCCTGAATGAAGCACTAACAACATTATGATAATTGGTACAATTATGACTTTGTTTTACTTCATTAGCACAGTAACACCGATTTTGCGATATTCCTTTTTGATAGCAGCAAAAAACGTATTTGGTCATATTAAGGCCTCAATGATTTTAATATAAACATCTGCAACTTCCTAACTCACGAATCACAAAACTTACTTTGCAATTCTTAAGGCCAGTCATTATACTATTTTATAAGATAAGCTTTAATTCGCATGTGACGCTGTTTTATAAGATAAGCTTTAATTCGCATGAGAATACCCATTATTCGCATGTGACGCTGTTTTATGAGATTACCTTTAATTCGCATGTGACACAGTTTAACGACATTACACTGTTTCAAGTGAAATCATTAAAAAATGTGGATATCAAAGCCGAGCTCAACCGATTGCGAATATCTCAATCACTCATTTAAGGCGGATTATGCAAATACACTAAGAACGTTAACAGATAAAATTGACTAATTTTATAGATAACGATAGGTATCCTGATTATGGTACTTGGATCACTCGTATCTGAGTAGGTGACTATCATAGTTCGCATACCTCATTTTGATTTGTCTCCACAAGTGTTTGACATTGGACCGTTTATCTTAGGTAAGTTGATAAAGACGCGCTGAGTCGACTGCTAAACAAAGATATCACACCTTATAGTCAAAGTAGTCACAAAATTAGCATGTGGACTGTCACCTGTTGATAAGCAGCAGTAATTTGAGCAATAATAGGGATATATCAGTACACATGAACGATTTTATAATTAAGAGGAAATCAGAATCGGGTATTATAATTATATAACTAACTGATTGTTGCTGTTCTTGCAAATTCACACTGTATCAGTACGTTTTTTTGATATTATGTTTTACAATATATGCTATACATTAATTGTAAATGATGTTTTGGGGAAACAAGGCATTTTTTGCAAAAAATCTATTGTGATAATTCTTAGTTCTACAGAAGTTAAAACGAAAATAAATAAATAACTGAATGAGGGGACAATCCAAGAACAGAAGTGAATGTTCCGGGGTTAAAATATTGGACAGTATTGAATCTCTTCTGCATATTTCTTTTTAAAATGTTGTTAATATTTTATATCCAATGACATAACATTAATTTGGGTCTAATATTTTGTTCCCACAGATTTAATTCATAAATAGCTAGCGTAAAATGTTTCCAAATCATAACGTTTAATTGTTAAACTCTTAGTCGCAAGATTTCAGATTCATGTTTGAAATACAATATAGCGATATAATCATGCTACACTAGTGCCGAACAACGTACCAATATTACAGGTTAAAGTTTAACCTTTTTAAGTTAGCTGTCACTATCACTATAAGTGATTAACATACAAACGTAAATACATGGGATGGTAAAACTACTTATCTTTTGTAAAAGCTTAATTAATTTAAATAACACATTCATGTTTTGAAATAATCAAGCCCATCAGCGCTGATACTACATATCTGTCAAAATACCGTAGGCCGATCTTTAAGAGCACCCTAGCAGGTATTCATAGAATATTAAATAGGTTTTCATGCACAAAATAAACTGGTTATATTAAATAGATATTCTGCAGTTTACAATCGTTATACGATGTGTTCATGCTATCGTAACAACTATGAACGGTAAATGTTCAAGTTATCAATAAATGTTCTGTTCTGCTAAATTCTGTTCTGCTATAAGACAGAAATAATAAATACCCGCAGCTGTTTGTATACGCTGACTTGGATAAGTTCTACAAGGGACATGTTTCGGGAATTTTGCACATTTACATGATTTGATGAATTAATATTAATTATTAGTTAGAGATTCACCAATTAAATTAACCAGTTTCAACAATTGACAGTCTAAAACTCAAGTCTGTTGAAAAGACTGTTTTTGGTTTATCGGTCTCTATTCACGAACTCTTTTGTATACCTAGGTTTTTCCGAATATAAATTCACCTCATGTGAAACAAAGAAGTATGTGCATATACCTGAATATTATGTCATTAATTTCAATATAAAGTTATATATACATAAAACTATTTTGTAAAGTTCAGAAGTAATTCTACAAACTAAGTCTGAATGTTTTTGGCCTTTATATTTCTTTGATATTTGTGAACTGTTTAAGTGTTCTGTACTCCCTTGTTAAATATGGCTTCTGCGTTTTTACCTTGTGTCATTAGTCATGCTAAGGTAAGTCACGAGTATTTCCATTTCAAATGTGTGGTTTAAAGTGAAAAGCATCCAGTATAAGTTTTTTTTTTATTATTTAAGATATCTTCTTCAAAAGTGGCGCATAGTAAGTTAAAGTTAAATTGTGCACGGTAAATATACAAAAAATCAGCGAAAGTCCAAACAAATTGTTTTAATCAGTATGAAAAGTATAATTCCAAAAAATTTTTTATCATGTTTGCCACTAATTGGATTTTTTTTCTCCCCGCCGGATTGCGGAGAATTTTAATATGTACCGAAATTGAAACAATAATCAATATTTGGAACAAATGAAATATTTGAGTTGGAAAATAATGGGGTTTATAGAGTACTTTGACCCTTATAAAAAGGTAAGCCGTAGCCTGATTTCGCGTATTCCATCGGCGTTTTACTAGACTGTGTGCATTTTAAACCGTTTTCAATACTGTTGCTCATTAAGTAAATAATAAATAAGACTTAATTACTCGCTAATATTTTGCAATTTTTCACCAACTTCTGGTTCGAGTGGGAAACATCCACGGCAGTACAGTAATGAAAAAGTTTTAAAAAACTTTTATACATTTTATTTGTTGAAAATATTTGCAGCATCAAAATAAAATGACAAATATAAGTCATGCTACAGCCTTTGCAAACTTTATGTATACTCACATTAATGCTGCAATGGTCTCACAATTATAAAACTATTGTTGAATTAGTACGACAGTTGATCATTGTAACTGAGTTAAGAGTGTACACGGAGATACTTGTCAATGGTAAGACTCATAAATCCTGACAATAATTCTAATAAGCGAAAATATGGCTCCGGCTTACTGAACCATTTGAGATGATTTGAAATTTGTTTATTTGTAACAGGAATGCATACGTTATATCAGGGACCTATACAGGTAAGTGAAAACATTCATATGTAAAATCTTCAGGGAAAGGGCAGCAACTTAAAAAGGAAAATAATATACCGTGAGTGATGAAAAGTGAATGATAAAAAAAGACATTACTGCTGAGGTTTAAAAATACAAATAAATAAAAAAAGAATCCTGACTAAGTTTGGTCTGTTTGACCTTATATAGGTCCGCAGCCGACATAACAAAACCAGGGTAAGTCGGTATGACATAATACAGTTCAATAGCCAACAGTTTAAGTAATACATTCTACTAATCAGCTTCATACTAGCTAATCTAACATTGATTATCTTAAATAAAGAGTTTATATCAGTCAGTATTTAATACGAGACAGCATGTCTCACATAACCGCTTTAACATTAAACGTTACAAATATAAACATGGAAAGGTCATACCGCAGTATAGCATACTTATATAAAAGTTTAATGTTATACTCTAATTTCGCATGGAAAATGTAGACAATAAAAATAATATTTACCTGTTTGTTCCATATTTGCACTAGATAAGCGGGTATATGGGTATTCAAGTCATACGATCTCGATAGAAAGTATGCATCTAGGTTAGAAATAAGCTCACGGAAGGATACTAGAGTGTATGTAATGAAATGGATATCTTGAGTAATCTACCATGCAATTATTGTATTATTTTCAATAACCGCTCTCACATTCGAGTATGCATCAGAAGAACCGTTTTCATGGGTTGTAAGTGATTCATTTTCTGATGTGAATAAAAACATGTTTACAGTTCATGAGCATGTGATCTCATATAAAAGGACTGGGGTTGAGTTACTGATATCGAATTGGTAGGATATCATATATAGCAGTAATATATCCATGATATATACATTTATAACCATCAAGACTGGCTATTGTTTTAAAAATACCGTTTACTGAATATATATGCTCATTGCTAATCCCAACCGATACGGCATGAACTGGGAATGTATTTGATATAAAAAGGACTTTGATTTCATATGTTCGAGAAATATAAAAGTATATAATGCTTATACCCGAATGCATATGCATCTAAACAAACATTTTGGTTGAACCACTGGAAACTTATTTTTCGTTATCAAATTTAAATATAAATAAAAAATAATAATGATGTATGGCATTTTATTGCATCTGGGAAATCTTTTGTTGCTAAGTTAAATACCAGGCGTAGGAAGTTGTCGTCCATATATGGTATTTAATGTGTATCCTATGCCAAGTCTAACGGATATACATAATATTTCTGCATTGGTCTGTAATCTACCGCACGCTATCAAAATAGCTTAAGGATAATATTGAATACCACCCCTTAAAGCTTAATAACTGAAGCTCGGAATTATTAACATTATATGTTTCTGTTACATACGTTTCGATACACTTCTATAACGGTACGGTATTGTACGAATAGGAAGAACAAGACTCAATAAATGTAGAGATGTAATCTGGAAATATATAATTCATAATATACACGTAAGTAACAACAAATAAAGATATAAAACACTGTTAAATAGCATGTTCAATATATCAATAATCGCTATTATAACTATCATAGGCTAGCAGCCAAATATTGTCTATAAACAATATTTCGAGACATATATACATATAATTGAATGCACAAGCAAAGCACAAGCAAAGCATACATTATAAACGACAAACAGATAAACAAACGAGATTGTGTCACATACAATGACATACACGATTATGGCAAATACCAACATTTGGACATATACAGAAACATGACAATGACACATGAAACTTACCAATATGTGGTACTGAAAACCCTCACATCTCACGCTTCCGGTGCTGGTTAAGTTATGTTCTAAAAGGTAAGTGAACAGAATGTTTAGTGTACAGAATATAAAAGAAGTGAACCTATTGAAGGTTAGGTTAAGACAGGAGGTTTGTATACTGCTTTTCGGACAACACTTTATCCCGGACAAACATGATAAAAACAGAATAACTAAATGGCGTTTAACAAACGATTCCAGTGAGTTCACTACAAGAATACAATCAATTGCAATATTAAACCAAGAATGCATACCTGCAAAACCTTATGCAAAAGCGAACAACTCTGTAGAAACAGGTTTCTAACAACGCAGTGTTTTCGCTCCAAAACTTCGTGACTGACTGAATCAAACCATGCCTGAACCAATCACAATCGCTGTAACATATATGTCGACCAATGAAATTGTCTCCTCGAAAACATTCCAAGCCGATAATCAAGAAACCAAGGTGTTCCGCATGAAATGAAGACAAAACGGCGATATACAATTATCGGTCCGGTCACATACTCCCCCGCTATGTGAAATGACGTCCCGTCATTACGTCACGTAAAAACAAACAAAAACAAAAAAGTAGTCCAGTATCTGGTCTGACAATCTGCTTATACTGACGTATACTTATATGTATAGTATACGTGTAATTCTACATAAACTTTCAACAGTACATAGCTTTCTCTAACATGTGACTACTTAAGTTTCTTAACTACATACACAAGCAATTCATTAGCGATTTGTGAAAAAAAAATGCTTTTCCAAAAAAATCAAAAATTTAAAACAGTCCTAGTTCCTCCCCCTGTGACAAAAACTATGCCCACATAGTTTTATAAAACACTATTAAAATGCATAAAAAAATCAATGATTACACAGATCAAACTAAAACAATAAAAAGTGCAGCATTGCAACTTATTTATTCATAATTGCACCTATTAGTTGATACGCTATCTCACTATCCACATCTTTCAGAATGCCAGACTGCATAAGTGTGTCCAATGCCTGCAATCTGCGGTCCACTGGTTGGTTGCTATACATGTGGAACTCGTCAAATCTTGTAGGTGGTTTGCGGATGCGTTCTGAACGTCGTGGTTGAGGTACTGGTCTTAGTCTGTCTACAACAGGTGTACCTACAGCATCTCCAATAGCTTCGGCAGCTAACTGGTCTTCGGGTTCGTCTACTGTCGGTAGCACCTCTGCAGAATCATCTGTATGGATCACTTCTTCTGGATCTTCTGCTTGTGTAACTGGATCTTCCGGGACTTCTATTCCGCTTGTATGCGTATCATCTGAAAATAGAGTGTTAACATTAACATCCTCAACTTCACTAATGATACTTACATCATCTACAGCTTCGTCTCTACCCGTAGCTAAGCTGTCATTCTCATGGCTGACGTTACTGTCCGGTTCATGGGCGTCCCCATGGTGGCATACAGGTCCTGTATAGCCATCACCTTCTTCGTCAGTCTCACTATCACCTTCAGTGAATTCACTCACTAGTTCTTTCCTTTCTGATGCATCCCTTACTTCATCTTTCTGTTCTGCAACAACTTCACCCAACACATCGTCATTCTCATGATGCTCAATCAAGAGTAAATGATTCCGATGAAGTGTCCTTTCACGCTCAGAGCCCTCAGCTCTTACCTTAAAAACCGGAATGTCCCTTCTTGGTTGGTCAAGTACTGTATAAGGTTCTTCCTCGAACCGGTCGGCGATTTTATGCTTACCATCAAAAGCCATATTCTTTACAAGTACTCTGTCCCCAACATTAATCCTAACAGGTTTTGTCTTGCGGTCGTAGTATTTGTTTTGTTTCATTTTCGACCTTTTTGTATGATGGTTCACAATCTCGTGTGCCTTCACGATCCTTTCTTGGAGATCTTCCATGTATTCATCTGTAGTTTTACTGACCGGCTCTTCTCTTGCCTGCTCAAACATTACATCGATTGGTAACATAGGCCTTCTTCCGAAGAGCAACTCAAATGGGGACACTCGGGTTGCTTCATGCGGTGTACAATTATAGGCATACACTAGACTACTGATGTATCGTTTCCAATCAGCCTTTTGATCTTCTTCGAGAGTTCCAAGCATTCCAAGAAGTGTTCGATTAAATCGCTCTGGCCCTGCATTTCCTTGTGGGTGGTAAGGTGTGGTATGGCTTTTCTTCATACCTGTAATGAATGTAAATGTAATTCCGAAATAATCTGGCTTTCGAAGTTGGCTCCCTGGTCCGAATGTAGCCTCGAAGGAATCCCGAAATTGACCAAGAACTCATTGTAGAGTGCTTCTGCTGTAGTCTTGGCGGTTTGGTTTCTGGTAGGGATAGCTTTGGCAAACTTGGTATAATGATCAGTGACTATCAAAATGTTGCTGATGTTACCCTTGCATGGCTCTAGAGAAAGGTAGTCAATACAGAGAAGTTCAAGTGGATATGATGTATTAACATTCACGAGCGGTGCACGGTCAATCTTCCCCTGCCTTCTAATACATCTATCGCACTTACTTATCCAGTCTTTCACATCTGATGTCATTCCAGACCAGTAGAACCTCTCCCTTAACAGACGCATTGTTCTTTCTTGCCCTGGATGACCAGAAAGATCATGAATGCCCGTCAGTATCTCATGTCTGAATGACTCAGGAATCACAAGTTGTTCAATGTCATTGTCACCGTTGTCATGAACATTTCTGAACAGGATCCCTCTTTTGATGCTCAAGTTCTTGAACTGTTTCTTCATATTCAGATCGTTCCCATGTAGAAGCTTTCTTGGCAACCTCTTGTCAATAACAGCAATTCTCCATTTTTCAATGAGAGGATCACTCCGTTGGGCTCTTCTGATTTCACGCATGTCTTTCTGTGCAAGTGGTTGGCCAAGGTCTTCAGTTGCCTCTAGAATATTCATGCTCATTGGAAGAGTGTCAACAAAAGGTACTGAAATCAAATTGCATATAGCCTTTACAGTTGGATCACTGATCTTTACTCTTTCTGTGTTGTCTGTATCTGTGATGTTCTCATAAGGATATCGGCTCATTCCATCTGCATCTTGGTTCTTCAAACCAGCTCTATACTTGATGTCAAATGAATACTCTCCTAGAGCAGAGGCCCATCGTTGGCCAGTTGCATCAAGCTTGTCAGTAGTTAACACATAAGTAAGAGGGTTATTATCTGTCAAGACAGTGAAGTGGAACGTGGCGAGGTAGTCACTAAACTTCTCAGTCACCGCCCACTTAAGAGCCAAGAATTCCAATTTGAAGGCGCTATTGTTCCGTTCGGATTTGTTTAAGGACCTACTGGCATAGGAAATTACCCGTTTTTGGCCATCTTGCACTTGGTACAGCACTGCACCTAATGCTTTTCCAGACGCATCTGTGTGAAGTTCGAATGGCATGTTAAAATTCGGGTAAGCCAGTATTGGTGGAGAAGATAGCAATTCCTTCAAATGGTCGAACACAGCCTGTTCCTTGTCTGTCCACTTCCACTCCGGTTTTGTTGCCTTTGACCCCTTCTTAGTTGTAGTTGGAGGTAGAAGCTCATTTAATGGCCGAACTATGTCGCTGAAATGTTTTATAAAACGACGATAGTAACCAGCGAAAGCTATAAACGAGCGCAATTCATCAGAATTAGATGGGATTGGCCAACCTTTAACTTTTTCTATCTTGGCAGGATCTGTTTCTACTCCATTACCACTAACAATATGGCCTAGAAAATTGACACTGGGCTTAAAAAAATGACATTTCTCAGGAGCTAATTTCATTCTGGCTTCATGTAGTTTGGTGAGAATAATGTCTAACCGCTCCAAGTGTTGCTCATAGGAGTCGCTGAAGATTATCACGTCGTCCAAGTAAATTAAACAAATGCGCATGTTCAGATCTCCTAGTATCTCCTGCATTATTCTTTGGTAGGTAGCTGGGCTATTTGTTAAACGAAATGGCATCTTGTGGTACTCATAGAAGCCCATATTACTAACAGTAAATGCGGTGCGCTCCTTATGGGACTCCTCCACTTCAATCTGGTGGTAGCCTGACTTCATGTCCATGGTGGTAAAGAACTTAGCTCCATGAAGACAATCAAAGATTTCTTCCATTCTTGGTAGAGCATACGAGTCTTTGATTGTGATACTGTTGAGCTGCCTGTAGTCAACACAAAGACGTAACTTCCCGTTCTTCTTACGGACAAGAACCACATTCGATGTGTATGTAGATTTCGATGGTCGTATGACACCGGCTGCTAACAGCTGCTCAATATGGTTCCGCACCTCTTCAATCATAGATGGTGGAATGCGGCGGTGTCTCTGCTTAAATGGAATGTCTGTTAACAAATCAATCCTATGTTTTATTCTGTTACAAATGCCAATATCAGTATCTCCAGTTGAAAAAATGTCCTTATGTTTATCTAATAATTCAATTAATTCCTGTTTTTAATCTTGATCTAAAATGTTTGCTTCATCAATGTTCAAGTTATCCAATATAGGTGATCTTTCTTCATGTATTTTATCAAATACATCTTCTGCAACCGTAACTGGTTGAATCTCACAAAGTATTGCATGAGGCTGGATGACGACAGGATTTGTTGTTATATTCGACAAGGTCACTCTAACTTCCTTTCTCTTCTCTCCAGTAAACTGTATAACTGTAGGTGTTACATCTAAAGATGGTGCCGTACAATCATCACATTCTTGTAGAATTGCAGTTGTTGGAAGATAATTCAACTCATGATCCGTGTACCCGATTACATCAATGTTCTGGTTTGGATTTAAGACAATCTTCTGAGTTGCGGCACATTTTACAATAGCTATACGGTTCTTACTCCGTTTTAGTTCTCTTTCTCTTAACGTAATTGTTCGAAAGCTGAGGTACCATGGTGCATGTAATGAAGCAGTTTGTAAATATCTTTCACCATGTTGATTTGAACAATCTTTCATAAATTCTTGAAGTATGTTTGTTCCTAAAATGACTGGTGTTTTGGCTGAATATTTTGTATCAGGTGTAACAAGTAGCAAGCACGGAAGTGGTGTAGAATTAGGGAGTCCATCATCAGTTGTAATTTCAGTTTCAATGTATCCCTTGTATGGAAGATTCTCTCCATCCGCACATTCACTATTTAAAATGTCACCGACTGGTTGAATTTTAGTAAAAGAAAGATGATCATTGTAAAAAGACTCTGATAAAATACTAACAACACTACCAGTATCCAGTAATGCAGTGGTTGGTTGGTTAGCTATGGTGATATTTACTTCATTTGTATTTCCAATAAGCTTGGGATCAGACGACAACGTGCTCGGGTTCGATCCCCCTACTCGGGCACTTATAAGTTTGGGCAGTCCTTCTTCAGGTGTCCCTTGTCTTTGCATACAGAACAAACGAACTGCGCTAGGATTGTGGGGCAATCACGCTGCATGTGGCCTTTCCTATTGCAGATGAAACAAGTTCGTTCACTGGCGAATCCAGGGTCCATCTCTCTGTAGCCACGCCCTCTCATTCCTCGACCTTGTCCCCCACGCCATCTTCCCCTGTAGCTCCCTCTCGGTACATAATCTTGATGTTGTGGTTGCTGGTGTGTCTGATGAGGTTGTTGTTGTCCCTGTTGTTGTTGACGCTGTCCCTTTTCCATTCGGTCCATTCTTTCTGTTAGCTGTCTTAAGGGCTTGATTGTCTCACTGTCTTCTTCTTTCACCACAGGTCTGCAAGGTTTTCTCTCCGGGCTAGAACTTTTCATATCAGCTTCAATCTTCCTCAATTCTCTTCTAAATTGATCATATCCTTTAATCTTATCACACTGATATGTGGACATTTGTTTAAGATCTTTCCTGAGTCCAGAATGCAACACCTCTTTCAGTACTTGTGTATCTGATGTTCTGAATCCACCAAGTTCAACTGCCTTGTCAAATAAATCCTCTAGTCTGGATGCATATCCTTCTACTGACTCCGCAGGTTTTTGATCGCACGTATAAAATCTCTTCATAATACTCTCTCTAGTATCTACGATCCCATAGGAGCTATCCAATTTCTCTAAAACCTTCATTACTGTTACTCCTTGGCCTAGTCTCCTTATCTTGTCAGCAGCTGCTCCTTTTGCTGAACGCCGAATACCAAACATGATCTGATCATCAGTGTAGCTTCTGGCATTCAACACATATTCTATTTCATACTTGAAACTGTCCCATGTAGCCTCTCCTTTTCCATCTTCACCATAAAAGATGCTGAACTTCGGATAGGAAGTGGATGGTAAAGTTTCTGCTTTCTTAACTTGAACTGGTTCATCTTTACAGCCACCTATAGCCTCTATCAATTTTGTCGCTTTATGAGGATCAGTTATGTCTGCTGTTAATTTCATACTCCGAAGGAACTGAACCATCTGAAGTTCTTCATGAGTGAGTCCGCCTCCATAAGCCTCATTATGTTTAGTCTCCTCATCTTCTGATTTAGGGAGTGCTTTATCACTTTGAGTTGCCATCACTACGAATAATTCAATCAAATTCAGCCACAATAAAAATGTTATATCCTCTCACAATTCACAGCTAGTATGCATTTTATATCACTATCATGATGAACGAATTCAATCAAATGCCAAATGGTTTGCACTCGCAACACACTAATCACTGTGTCAAGTGTTGGATACTGAACAACTTAATTCACAAGTGTCATCAACTTAAATCATCACGAATATACCAGGAATATTCCAAGATAACACAATTTAATTCCACTAATCAACAAAAACGTTACATGTAGTGCACTATATATATATTAATCAATACACAAGTAAGATATTCAAAAAATGTATATCAATATCAGCGTAGATGTTCTCTAACTATAGTACAAATGTGCCTAATCAACAATCACAAAATTCACAACAGTCAGAAGTCCAAATCAAAATATTCCAACGGTCTCGAATAATTTGTATGTAAAGTATCAAAGTATAATGTGTAAATATAAATATGTAATGTCGAGCAAAAATAAATAAATAAATAAACAAAGTTCAAAAATTAATTGAAGTAATTATAAAAGACGACTTAGTACTATCCAGTTATCCACTAAAATATTTTCAAATATGACACAAAGTAATGACGAACTATCTCAAATAAATTATTTCAGACAGTAAAATTAAATAAATATTCACTGTATAAACTATGTGTTCATGTAAACAACAAGCATCAAAGTAGTTTCATAAAGTAAATTCAACCAAATGCAGATATAAGTGTTTCGAATCAAAACCAAAATCAATATCAAATAACCTGAAAATAAAGCACTATTGTATAATCCAAGAAATTTACATCAATAAATACAACTGTCAAATGTCAATACAATGCAATTTCTATCTTATTTTCTATTCAATACACAAAGTCGAATAAATTAATATTATTTCGTTCAAAATAAATCAAATTATCTGTAGTATCAATCAATAACTGTAACTATTAATAAGCTATGTAATGAATTCACAAAACCTGAAATAAATGAATTGTATATTCAAAGAATAAACGATTCAATTCTATTACTGAAATGTCAATGTAAACCGAAAGTAAGCAAATCGCAAATTACGCTAAGTTTAATTGCAATAAAATCGCTAATGAACTACAAGTCTACAAATAAATTTATCTACACGATACCTAGTGGTGGTTTATAAACTATAAGCTACAATTAACAACTAAATATTAAACTACTACGGTGTCAGAAGCAGATTTGTCAAATTAATTTTCAATTCCGTCCAAAATGTCAAATAGTGCGCTGTCCAATCTATCAGGGCAAGGTCGCTTAGTAACGAATGACGTCACGTAACCTCCGAGTCGAAACAACCAATAGAATTCCAGATAATATTCAGCCCGCTAATTACGCATTCATACGTCAGAGCAGAATAGCCAATAGGAAGACAATATTACCACGCATGTCAATCACGCAATGTAAAATACCTAGACTGGGAAAAACCAATACACAGAACTTTATGAATGAAATTCCTTTGGTGTGTTTATACTGCCAAATCAATAATAGTAAAACAGTGCAAACTTTCAGAATAGTTTGTAAATCAGACACAGATAAGAATAATGAAAGTACTCTCAACTGAAACAATTTGTTAAACACAATAAATATATTTAATATTTGATGAGAATCCTAGATAAAGTGTATCCAAAAAGCAGTTTAATAAGAGAATCAAGAATATTTCCAATCACCAAGAAATAAGTTATCAGAAATGATAGATTTTTTGTATGACCAAGACTGTTAAGAGATATTATTGTTAAACATGCAGTGAGATCTCTCTCATCAATATAATAGCTCTCTAGATATATGTACACAAGAAAATGGCAGTAACAGCTATGTCTTAATTCTCATAGGAAAATAATAAATAAAGGAAAGCAAGTCACTGCAATTTTAATGTATACAAAAAATATATATCTTGAAAACAACTAACACAAGTGAATGATGAAGACCGCTAGCACAATGTCAGAAACACAAATAACTGTAAATTTAGCACTGATATTAATCTGTGCACAGTGTTTATGGTCACTGGAACCTCACATGTGTCCTCCTGATATGCGATGAATCCTTGATGGCCAAACGTCCTTCAGGTAAGTCCAGATCCTCCTCCAATGTTTTTCTCAGTTAAAAGGTAAAAATTACTTAAATCAGCTGGGAACAATTCATGTCCTCCAGTTATGTCACAAGCTCGTAATGCACTGAGCCAAAAAATATACTCCTTGAGAGCAAAAATGCACTATCTCTCACTTAAACAAGAGTTTTAATTGTGACAATGCTTGTCACGCACGGTGCTACACCAAGCAAAGAATAAACTCATAAAATCCACTTGTAATAGCAACAAGAGTCTTGACTGTGACACCAGTTGTCACACACTGCTCTCCCCCGTGGTAGGAAAGACGTCTTCGTCTCTAGGCTTCTCAGCTACAAGCACGAAACCCTCTCCGTATGGGTCTGTCCAGGTTCGGTTAGGTTGGGCGCCAGATATAACGGTACGGTATTGTACGAATAGGAAGAACAAGACTCAATAAATGTAGAGATGTAATCTGGAAATATATAATTCATAATATACACGTAAGTAACAACATATAAAGATATAAAACACTGTTAAATAGCATGTTCAATATATCAATAATCGCTATTATAACTATCATAGGCTAGCAGCCAAATATTGTCTATAAACAATATTTCGAGACATATATACATATAATTGAATGCACAAGCAAAGCACAAGCAAAGCATACATTATAAACGACAAACAGATAAACAAACGAGATTGTGTCACATACAATGACATACACGATTATGGCAAATACCAACATTTGGACATATACAGAAACATGACAATGACACATGAAACTTACCAATATGTGGTACTGAAAACCCTCACATCTCACGCTTCCGGTGCTGGTTAAGTTATGTTCTAAAAGGTAAGTGAACAGAATGTTTAGTGTACAGAATATAAAAGAAGTGAACCTATTGAAGGTTAGGTTAAGACAGGAGGTTTGTATACTGCTTTTCGGACAACACTTTATCCCGGACAAACATGATAAAAACAGAATAACTAAATGGCGTTTAACAAACGATTCCAGTGAGTTCACTACAAGAGTACAATCAATTGCAATATTAAACCAAGAATGCATACCTGCAAAACCTTATGCAAAAGCGAACAACTCTGTAGAAACAGGTTTCTAACAACGCAGTGTTTTCGCTCCAAAACTTCGTGACTGACTGAATCAAACCATGCCTGAACCAATCACAATCGCTGTAACATATATGTCGACCAATGAAATTGTCTCCTCGAAAACATGCCAAGCCGATAATCAAGAAACCAAGGTGTTCCGCATGAAATGAAGACAAAACGGCGATATACAATTATCGGTCCGGTCACATACTCCCCCGCTATGTGAAATGACGTCCCGTCATTACGTCACGTAAAAACAAACAAAAACAAAAAAGTAGTCCAGTATCTGGTCTGACAATCTGCTTATACTGACGTATACTTATATGTATAGTATACGTGTAATTCTACATAAACTTTCAACAGTACATAGCTTTCTCTAACATGTGACTACTTAAGTTTCTTAACTACATACACAAGCAATTCATTAGCGATTTGTGAAAAAAAAATGCTTTTCCAAAAAAATCAAAAATTTAAAACAGTCCTAGTTCCTCCCCCTGTGACAAAAACTATGCCCACATAGTTTTAACAAAACACTATTAAAATGCATAAAAAAATCAATGATTACACAGATCAAACTAAAACAATAAAAAGTGCAGCATTGCAACTTATTTATTCATAATTGCACCTATTAGTTGATACGCTATCTCACTATCCACATCTTTCAGAATGCCAGACTGCATAAGTGTGTCCAATGCCTGCAATCTGCGGTCCACTGGTTGGTTGCTATACATGTGGAACTCGTCAAATCTTGTAGGTGGTTTGCGGATGCGTTCTGAACGTCGTGGTTGAGGTACTGGTCTTAGTCTGTCTACAACAGGTGTACCTACAGCATCTCCAATAGCTTCGGCAGCTAACTGGTCTTCGGGTTCGTCTACTGTCGGTAGCACCTCTGCAGAATCATCTGTATGGATCACTTCTTCTGGATCTTCTGCTTGTGTAACTGGATCTTCCGGGACTTCTATTCCGCTTGTATGCGTATCATCTGAAAATAGAGTGTTAACATTAACATCCTCAACTTCACTAATGATACTTACATCATCTACAGCTTCGTCTCTACCCGTAGCTAAGCTGTCATTCTCATGGCTGACGTTACTGTCCGGTTCATGGGCGTCCCCATGGTGGCATACAGGTCCTGTATAGCCATCACCTTCTTCGTCAGTCTCACTATCACCTTCAGTGAATTCACTCACTAGTTCTTTCCTTTCTGATGCATCCCTTACTTCATCTTTCTGTTCTGCAACAACTTCACCCAACACATCGTCATTCTCATGATGCTCAATCAAGAGTAAATGATTCCGATGAAGTGTCCTTTCACGCTCAGAGCCCTCAGCTCTTACCTTAAAAACCGGAATGTCCCTTCTTGGTTGGACAAGTACTGTATAAGGTTCTTCCTCGAACCGGTCGGCGATTTTATGCTTACCATCAAAAGCCATATTCTTTACAAGTACTCTGTCCCCAACATTAATCCTAACAGGTTTTGTCTTGCGGTCGTAGTGTTTGTTTTGTTTCATTTTCGACCTTTGTGTATGATGGTTCACAATCTCGTGTGCCTTCACGATCCTTTCTTGGAGATCTTCCATGTATTCATCTGTAGTTTTACTGACCGGCTCTTCTCTTGCCTGCTCAAACATTACATCGATTGGTAACATAGGCCTTCTTCCGAAGAGCAACTCAAATGGGGACACTCGGGTTGCTTCATGCGGTGTACAATTATAGGCATACACTAGACTACTGATGTATCGTTTCCAATCAGCCTTTTGATCTTCTTCGAGAGTTCCAAGCATTCCAAGAAGTGTTCGATTAAATCGCTCTGGCCCTGCATTTCCTTGTGGGTGGTAAGGTGTGGTATGGCTTTTCTTCATACCTGTAATGAATGTAAATGTAATTCCGAAATAATCTGGCTTTCGAAGTTGGCTCCCTGGTCCGAATGTAGCCTCGTAGGAATCCCGAAATTGACCAAGAACTCATTGTAGAGTGCTTCTGCTGTAGTCTTGGCGGTTTGGTTTCTGGTAGGGATAGCTTTGGCAAACTTGGTATAATGATCAGTGACTATCAAAATGTTGCTGATGTTACCCTTGCATGGCTCTAGAGAAAGGTAGTCAATACAGAGAAGTTCAAGTGGATATGATGTATTAACATTCACGAGCGGTGCACGGTCAATCTTCCCCTGCCTTCTAATACATCTATCGCACTTACTTATCCAGTCTTTCACATCTGATGTCATTCCAGACCAGTAGAACCTCTCCCTTAACAGACGCATTGTTCTTTCTTGCCCTGGATGACCAGAAAGATCATGAATGCCCGTCAGTATCTCATGTCTGAATGACTCAGGAATCACAAGTTGTTCAATGTCATTGTCACCGTTGTCATGAACATTTCTGAACAGGATCCCTCTTTTGATGCTCAAGTTCTTGAACTGTTTCTTCATATTCAGATCGTTCCCATGTAGAAGCTTTCTTGGCAACCTCTTGTCAATAACAGCAATTCTCCATTTTTCAATGAGAGGATCACTCCGTTGGGCTCTTCTGATTTCACGCATGTCTTTCTGTGCAAGTGGTTGGCCAAGGTCTTCAGTTGCCTCTAGAATATTCATGCTCATTGGAAGAGTGTCAACAAAAGGTACTGAAATCAAATTGCATATAGCCTTTACAGTTGGATCACTGATCTTTACTCTTTCTGTGTTGTCTGTATCTGTGATGTTCTCATAAGGATATCGGCTCATTCCATCTGCATCTTGGTTCTTCAAACCAGCTCTATACTTGATGTCAAATGAATACTCTCCTAGAGCAGAGGCCCATCGTTGGCCAGTTGCATCAAGCTTGTCAGTAGTTAACACATAAGTAAGAGGGTTATTATCTGTCAAGACAGTGAAGTGGAACGTGGCGAGGTAGTCACTAAACTTCTCAGTCACCGCCCACTTAAGAGCCAAGAATTCCAATTTAAAGGCGCTATTGTTCCGTTCGGATTTGTTTAAGGACCTACTGGCATAGGAAATTACCCGTTTTTGGCCATCTTGCACTTGGTACAGCACTGCACCTAATGCTTTTCCAGACGCATCTGTGTGAAGTTCGAATGGCATGTTAAAATTCGGGTAAGCCAGTATTGGTGGAGAAGATAGCAATTCCTTCAAATGGTCGAACACAGCCTGTTCCTTGTCTGTCCACTTCCACTCCGGTTTTGTTGCCTTTGACCCCTTCTTAGTTGTAGTTGGAGGTAGAAGCTCATTTAATGGCCGAACTATGTCGCTGAAATGTTTTATAAAACGACGATAGTAACCAGCGAAAGCTATAAACGAGCGCAATTCATCAGAATTAGATGGGATTGGCCAACCTTTAACTTTTTCTATCTTGGCAGGATCTGTTTCTACTCCATTACCACTAACAATATGGCCTAGAAAATTGACACTGGGCTTAAAAAAATGACATTTCTCAGGAGCTAATTTCATTCTGGCTTCATGTAGTTTGGTGAGAATAATGTCTAACCGCTCCAAGTGTTGCTCATAGGAGTCGCTGAAGATTATCACGTCGTCCAAGTAAATTAAACAAATGCGCATGTTCAGATCTCCTAGTATCTCCTGCATTATTCTTTGGTAGGTAGCTGGGCTATTTGTTAAACCAAATGGCATCTTGTGGTACTCATAGAAGCCCATATTACCAACAGTAAATGCGGTGCGCTCCTTATGGGACTCCTCCACTTCAATCTGGTGGTAGCCTGACTTTATGTCCATGGTGGTAAAGAACTTAGCTCCATGAAGACAATCAAAGATTTCTTCCATTCTTGGTAGAGCATACGAGTCTTTGATTGTGATACTGTTGAGCTGCCTGTAGTCAACACAAAGACGTAACTTCCCGTTCTTCTTACGGACAAGAACCACATTCGATGTGTATGGAGATTTCGATGGTCGTATGACACCGGCTGCTAACAGCTGCTCAATATGGTTCCGCACCTCTTCAATCATAGATGGTGGAATGCGGCGGTGTCTCTGCTTAAATGGAATGTCTGTTAACAAATCAATCCTATGTTTTATTCTGTTACAAATGCCAATATCAGTATCTCCAGTTGAAAAAATGTCCTTATGTTTATCTAATAATTCAATTAATTCCTGTTTTTGATCTTGATCTAAAATGTTTGCTTCATCAATGTTCAAGTTATCCAATATAGGTGATCTTTCTTCATGTATTTTATCAAATACATCTTCTGCAACCGTAACTGGTTGAATCTCACAAAGTATTGCATGAGGCTGGATGACGACAGGATTTGTTGTTATATTCGACAAGGTAACTCTAACTTCCTTTCTCTTCTCTCCAGTAAACTGTATAACTGTAGGTGTTACATCTAAAGATGGTGCCGTACAATCATCACATTCTTGTAGAATTGCAGTTGTTGGAAGATAATTCAACTCATGATCCGTGTACCCGATTACATCAATGTTCTGGTTTGGATTTAAGACAATCTTCTGAGTTGCGGCACATTTTACAATAGCTATACGGTTCTTACTCCGTTTTAGTTCTCTTTCTCTTAACGTAATTGTTCGAAAGCTGAGGTGCCATGGTGCATGTAATGAAGCAGTTTGTAAAAATCTTTCACCATGTTGATTTGAACAATCTTTCATAAATTCTTGAAGTATGTTTGTTCCTAAAATGACTGGTGTTTTGGCTGAATATTTTGTATCAGGTGTAACAAGTAGCAAGCACGGAAGTGGTGTAGAATTAGGGAGTCCATCATCAGTTGTAATTTCAGTTTCAATGTATCCCTTGTATGGAAGATTCTCTCCATCCGCACATTCAATATTTAAAATGTCACCGACTGGTTGAATTTTAGTAAAAGAAAGATGATCATTGTAAAAAGACTCTGATAAAATACTAACAACACTACCAGTATCCAGTAATGCAGTGGTTGGTTGGTTAGCTATGGTGATATTTACTTCATTTGTATTTCCAATAAGCTTGGGATCAGACGACAACGTGCTCGGGTTCGATCCCCCTACTCGGGCACTTATAAGTTTGGGCAGTCCTTCTTCAGGTGTCCCTTGTCTTTGCATACAGAACAAACGAACTGCGCTAGGATTGTGGGGCAATCACGCTGCATGTGGCCTTTCCTATTGCAGATGAAACAAGTTCGTTCACTGGCGAATCCAGGGTCCATCTCTCTGTAGCCACGCCCTCTCATTCCTCGACCTTGTCCCCCACGCCATCTTCCCCTGTAGCTCCCTCTCGGTACATAATCTTGATGTTGTGGTTGCTGGTGTGTCTGATGAGGTTGTTGTTGTCCCTGTTGTTGTTGACGCTGTCCCTTTTCTATTCGGTCCATTCTTTCTGTTAGCTGTCTTAAGAGCTTGATTGTCTCACTGTCTTCTTCTTTCACCACAGGTCTGCAAGGTTTTCTCTCCGGGCTAGAACTTTTCATATCAGCTTCAATCTTCCTCAATTCTCTTCTAAATTGATCATATCCTTTAATCTTATCACACTGATATGTGGACATTTGTTTAAGATCTTTCCTGAGTCCAGAATGCAACACCTCTTTCAGTACTTGTGTATCTGATGTTCTGAATCCACCAAGTTCAACTGCCTTGTCAAATAAATCCTCTAGTCTGGATGCATATCCTTCTACTGACTCCGCAGGTTTTTGATCGCACGTATAAAATCTCTTCATAATACTCTCTCTAGTATCTACGATCCCATAGGAGCTATCCAATTTCTCTAAAACCTTCATTACTGTTACTCCTTGGCCTAGTCTCCTTATCTTGTCAGCAGCTGCTCCTTTTGCTGAACGCCGAATACCAAACATGATCTGATCATCAGTGTAGCTTCTGGCATTCAACACACATTCTATTTCATACTTGAAACTGTCCCATGTAGCCTCTCCTTTTCCATCTTCACCATAAAAGATGCTGAACTTCGGATAGGAAGTGGATGGTAAAGTTTCTGCTTTCTTAACTTGAACTGGTTCATCTTTACAGCCACCTATAGCCTCTATCAATTTTGTCGCTTTATGAGGATCAGTTATGTCTGCTGTTAATTTCATACTCCGAAGGAACTGAACCATCTGAAGTTCTTCATGAGTGAGTCCGCCTCCATAAGCCTCATTATGTTTAGGCTCCTCATCTTCTGATTTAGGGAGTGCTTTATCACTTTGAGTTGCCATCACTACGAATAATTCAATCAAATTCAGCCACAATAAAAATGTTATATCCTCTCACAATTCACAGCTAGTATGCATTTTATATCACTATCATGATGAACGAATTCAATCAAATGCCAAATGGTTTGCACTCGCAACACACTAATCACTGTGTCAAGTGTTGGATACTGAACAACTTAATTCACAAGTGTCATCAACTTAAATCATCACGAATATACCAGGAATATTCCAAGATAACACAATTTAATTCCACTAATCAACAAAAACGTTACATGTAGTGCACTATATATATATTAATCAATACACAAGTAAGATATTCAAAAAATGTATATCAATATCAGCGTAGATGTTCTCTAACTATAGTACAAATGTGCCTAATCAACAATCACAAAATTCACAACAGTCAGAAGTCCAAATCAAAATATTCCAACGGTCTCGAATAATTTGTATGTAAAGTATCAAAGTATAATGTGTAAATATAAATATGTAATGTCGAGCAAAAATAAATAAATAAATAAACAAAGTTTCAAAAATTAATTGAAGTAATTATAAAAGACGACTTAGTACTATCCAGTTATCCACTAAAATAATTTCAAATATGACACAAAGTAATGACGAACTATCTCAAATAAATTATTTCAGACAGTAAAATTAAATAAATATTCACTGTATAAACTATGTGTTCATGTAAACAACAAGGATCAAAGTAGTTTCATAAAGTAAATTCAACCAAATGCAGATATAAGTGTTTCGAATCAAAACTAAAATCAATATCAAATAACCTGAAAATAAAGCACTATTGTATAATCCAAGAAATTTACATCAATAAATACAACTGTCAAATGTCAATACAATGCAAATTCTATCTTATTTTCTATTCAATACACAAAGTCGAATAAATTAATATTATTTCGTTCAAAATAAATCAAATTATCTGTAGTATCAATCAATAACTGTAACTATTAATAAGCTATGTAATGAATTCACAAAACCTGAAATAAATGAATTGTATATTCAAAGAATAAACGATTCAATTCTATCACTGAAATGTCAATGTAAACCGAAAGTAAGCAAATCGCAAATTACGCTAAGTTTAATTGCAATAAAATCGCTAATGAACTACAAGTCTACAAATAAATTTATCTACACGATACCTAGTGGTGGTTTATAAACTATAAGCTACAATTAACAACTAAATATTAAACTACTACGGTGTCAGAAGCAGATTTGTCAAATTAATTTTCAATTCCGTCCAAAATGTCAAATAGTGCGCTGTCCAATCTATCAGGGCAAGGTCGCTTAGTAACGAATGACGTCACGTAACCTCCGAGTCGAAACAACCAATAGAATTCCAGATAATATTCAGCCCGCTAATTACGCATTCATACGTCAGAGCAGAATAGCCAATAGGAAGACAATATTACCACGCGTGTCAATCACGCAATGTAAAATACCTAGACTGGGAAAAACCAATACACAGAACTTTATGAATGAAATTCCTTTGGTGTGTTTATACTGCCAAATCAATAATAGTAAAACAGTGCAAACTTTCAGAATAGTTTGTAAATCAGACACAGATAAGAATAATGAAAGTACTCTCAACTGAAACAATTTGTTAAACACAATAAATATATTTAATATTTGATGAGAATCCTAGATAAAGTGTATCCAAAAAGCAGTTTAATAAGAGAATCAAGAATATTTCCAATCACCAAGAAATAAGTTATCAGAAATGATAGATTTTTTGTATGACCAAGACTGTTAAGAGATATTATTGTTAAACATGCAGTGAGATCTCTCTCATCAATATAATAGCTCTCTAGATATATGTACACAAGAAAATGGCAGTAACAGCTATGTCTTAATTCTCATAGGAAAATAATAAATAAAGGAAAGCAAGTCACTGCAATTTTAATGTATACAAAAAATATATATCTTTGTACTCACGCCCTCTGTAGAAATGAATGACTTGAAAACAACTAACACAAGTGAATGATGAAGACCGCTAGCACAATGTCAGAAACACAAATAACTGTAAATTTAGCACTGATATTAATCTGTGCACAGTGTTTATGGTCACTGGAACCTCACATGTGTCCTCCTGATATGCGATGAATCCTTGATGGCCAAACGTCCTTCAGGTAAGTCCAGATCCTCCTCCAATGTTTTTCTCAGTCAAAAGGTAAAAATTACTTAAATCAGCTGGGAACAATTCATGTCCTCCAGTTATGTCACAAGCTCGTAATGCACTGAGCCAAAAAATATACTCCTTGAGAGCAAAAATGCACTATCTCTCACTTAAACAAGAGTTTTAATTGTGACAATGCTTGTCACGCACGGTGCTACACCAAGCAAAGAATAAACTCATAAAATCCACTTGTAATAGCAACAAGAGTCTTGACTGTGACACCAGTTGTCACACACTGCTCTCCCCCGTGGTAGGAAAGACGTCTTCGTCTCTAGGCTTCTCAGCTACAAGCACGAAACCCTCTCCGTATGGGTCTGTCCAGGTTCGGTTAGGTTGAGCGCCAGATATAACGGTACGGTATTGTACGAATACGAAGAACAAGACTCAATAAATGTAGAGATGTAATCTGGAAATATATAATTCATAATATACACGTAAGTAACAACATATAAAGATATAAAACACTGTTAAATAGCATGTTCAATATATCAATAATCGCTATTATAACTATCATAGGCTAGCAGCCAAATATTGTCTATAAACAATATTTCGAGACATATATACATATAATTGAATGCACAAGCAAAGCACAAGCAAAGCATACATTATAAACGACAAACAGATAAACAAACGAGATTGTGTCACATACAATGACATACACGATTATGGCAAATACCAACATTTGGACATATACAGAAACATGACAATGACACGTGAAACTTACCAATATGTGGTACTGAAAACCCTCACATCTCACGCTTCCGGTGCTGGTTAAGTTATGTTCTAAAAGGTAAGTGAACAGAATGTTTAGTGTACAGAATATAAAAGTAGTGAACCTATTGAAGGTTAGGTTAAGACAGGAGGTTTGTATACTGCTTTTCGGACAACACTTTATCCCGGACAAACATGATAAAAACTAAATGGCGTTTAACAAACGATTCCAGTGAGTTCACTACAAGAATACAATCAATTGCAAGATTAAACCAAGAATGCATACCTGCAAAACCTTATGCAAAAGCGAACAACTCTGTAGAAACAGGTTTCTAACAACGCAGTGTTTTCGCTCCAAAACTTCGTGACTGACTGAATCAAACCATGCCTGAACCAATCACAATCGCTGTAACATATATGTCGACCAATGAAATTGTCTCCTCGAAAACATGCCAAGCCGATAATCAAGAAACCAAGGTGTTCCGCATGAAATGAAGACAAAACGGCGATATACAATTATCGGTCCGGTCAAACTTCTAATATACTTTTCATCTTTATCAGCAAGAGATAAAACAATTATTATGTGAATTCCATGTTATATCTAACTTAGCAAGCTGGGTGTCTCTATGAGGAGAAATAAGCATTGACTGTCTCACACCAAGCTCTTATAACCCAGGCATGGTTAATGTAAATAGCATTAAACACGATCTTATTATATACGATATACATTTAAATGTATCAGGCTTTATCTTTTTATCAAAATAAGTTTCGTCATTTCTTCAACATTGTCATGAACATAAATATGTTTTCTTTTTCGCATAGACAGCTCGAAGCTGTTGTACTGATTAACAAAAATACATCAAATCTGAGACAGTTTGATCTTTGAACCCATATATCTTAATATCTGCAATATTTGTAAACCTATGATATAGTATTTATTTATTGTCATTTGATTTAACTTAAGGTAGCATATAAACTTTCTTTTTACTTAAGACGACACATACCATAAGCGTGAAGAAATGAAATTTCAGTAAAAGGTACGCTTGCATTAAATTCGGTCATACCATTAAGTCTTCCTGCACCAAATATTAACATTTGTAAATTTATTGAGTAAAACATACAATGCCTCAAAGTCACGCTCTTGATAAATATTTAAACACAAACAAAAAATCAGAACAATAATCTTGTTATTTTGCAATGGTTTAGAAAAAAATACATATGATTGAGCAATTTATGAAACTAAAAAAACATACACTTTGAAACATTTACAACAATTTTAGTTGTTTAAAAGAGAATTTTTAGCCCGATATGTAAATATCATTTAACAGAGGTGAAATTAATATCCGGCAAATTTTACCATGAGTTGTTTTCGTGTTGAGTGTTCAAGACTTTCAATATTTGTAAGTGCTATATTCATTATATATTGTTAAGCACCAAATCAGTGTTCTACATTTTGTTTTAGATTCGGAACTTACTTCAATAGCCTAGGATTAAGTTATGTAAAGACGCGTAATGCGGTAGCACATATAAATCATACCTCATGTAACTGTGCAGAAAACCATACATTTTAATGACAAATCAACGTTATCATTTCAATTTTTTTTACATATTATGACAGTTTGATAAGGTACATGTTAGAAACTCTCATGTAACTGTTTGTTTTTTTGGTAATGTACGATTTGTAAGAAGACTAATTATGTATCAAATATTATCAAAGTAGTTACAAAGGGTTTTGACGATAATAGATAATTATAAAACAGTTATAACTTTAGACGTACATATTGAAGAAGTATCTCCTTGGCAAGAGAAGATTTGCAGAGATGGAGGTTCAAGTAGTTTCTCCTTGGAAATGTCAGCGACACAGGAGTTGACTTGCGGGAGGGAAAGCGGTTCAAGAACTGTATTATTGTAACGGAGATAACATTTCCTGTCATTTAAGTATATGTTTCGCCAACTACATATTCCGACTGGCAAATGTTTTTGCCTTTTGCTCAGTTTATTTTTTTTTATCAATGTTGGCGATGTTCGAAACAAAATAATTTTATCCTTCAAAACGTTCTTCAACAATCATTGTATTATCAACACATTTTGGTTAAAAACATCGGTACGGAGTTGTTAAATTTTAAGTTGAATGCACTTTGAAAGATTATTGAATAACCATAATGAGTAT
Source organism: Mya arenaria (assembly GCF_026914265.1). Lineage (NCBI taxonomy): Eukaryota > Metazoa > Mollusca > Bivalvia > Myida > Myidae > Mya > Mya arenaria. Next base: position 45,769,047 of record NC_069128.1, on the reverse strand, counting down.
AAAAGAAATATCAAATAACAAAACTTAAAAACAACACAAGAAAAAAGTTCGAAAAAACTTTTATTTATAATAGTTTTTCATTTTTAACAAATATTTTCCTATATTTTTCCAGCCTTTACTGCGAAAATCGATTTTTTTATTATTTACACAACATAAACACTGGGACAATAGTTATTTCCTCATATTTAAGCTTTACTTTTGAGACTATGTGATCTTGTCGATTCATGTTTTTGGTGAACGAGGGCGTTTTTTATGAGTTGTAATCTGTCTAAAAATGTTTGACGAACCGATTGACGTTACAGCATTGTTGAAAACAATTCCTCCAATTGTATTAACAACACTATTAATATTCGTAATGTTTGCTTTATTTTAATGTGCCTCATCCATGATTGCAATTGAAATTTTCATTTTTTATACATAGTGAATATTATATTAGGTCAAACAAAATTGGTGTTATTTCTACTGTCAGGTTCGAATATGAAAATTTTCCTTCCAGACATGAAATTGTCTATTGTCTGCTTCCAATATGAAAACGTACCTTCCAGGCAGGAGAATGTCTTAATGCCAGGTTCGAATATGAAAACTTACCTTTCGGACAGAAAAAGATGATGTAAAAAAACAACAAGCAAAACAAATAAGCATTTTTCAACCTCCTTGATATGATACATTTCAGTAAAAACACAAGTTTGGCAAGTTTATAACTTCCTGAAGGTTACACTTCTTCTGGTTCACATTATACTTCTAATTAGAAATAAGAAGAACATGTTATATGGAATCCGACAATAAACAAGTATTGACTGGTCTTGAATTGACTTGAAGTAACCATTTGTAACGTTATGAATTAAACTCAAGTATATAGCCATCACAAATATTTGATGGTATTACGATAATTATTGGTGCAAAAGACATATTGATTATTCAATTAATACAACAATCAAACAATTTGTGACTTCAATAATTGATAACAGTTATAATGGATTCGAATGCATTTACGTTAACGTAAAATAGCATACCAAGCGACGTAATAAATCGGTAATAAAGACAATTTAAAGAAATACAGTGCATGAAATAATTGTCTCTGGTATGTTTATTGTATTATAATTAAATGGACAGTAGAAGGCGAGGACAGATAATGTTACAAGTATCAAATTTTATCTGTTTCATCTGTTTTAAACATATCAGTACCTCGTTTCTGGTAACAAGAATGTAAGGAAAACATCGTTTTATCGTTTTGAAGTAAAAGTTGAAAGTCGAATTCTTTCTCAATCATCCTTTAGATAAGATTCAATTACAGCATTAAGCGGAGTTATAACATTTCCATCACCACTTTATACATATCGTTTAGGACACGTCTAAGCTCCTATAATAAAATCGCGCCCGAAACTAATTAAACCTTAGCTGGTATTTAAAACTGATCTTATTTTGATATATTATTGATGTAGCTAATCGGATTACTTGTTATAAATGACAAATGGTGTGAATGAAGACAATGATGTATGACCATAAGATTTACCTAATATGTTGTTTATTGAATACCAGCCCTGGAGTAAAATTCAATACCGGTCTTAATTGGATCTAAGAATGGTGTAACTAATCGGATAACTTGATCTGTATTATGGACTCTAATGTAAATGGAAATGTTCTAATAAAAAAGCAAATGTTAAAACAGCAATCTGTAGAAAAACATTACAGCATGAAGCCAATATTTAAAATAAATTTTAGTCCATTCTCAATAAAACATTTAATAAAGGGACAATATAACTAATATATACAAACAATACTATAAACAGTACTGAACTATTTGTCTTTATTATAAATGATCGAACTATTTATTATTTTTTTGTTTAAATGCTGGAAAAATGACAATGAAGTATCAACACCAACACTCAAAATGCGTTTGTCGATCGTTAATAATCCTCATCACATTACACGACGTACTTTGTCGACACGGCAAAGTTAAGAGGCTTTAATATGGTCAAAAAGACATTGTCAATATGTGTCTTAATATGTTGAACCACGAGGCTAGTGTATGAATTGGTAACAACATGAAAGAGCCTAATATGGGTAAAAGTTTTAGCTTTATGAGGTATATGTAATTGTAACTGAACGTATCATTGTAGCAATATACAAGAATCAGGCAAATAGTTTTTAAGAATACTGCTGATGAACTTGAATGTTCAATGACAATACGGCCAAGTTAAAACAAAGTTTGCGACTCTCTAAGGAGCTTGTGCATTGAAAGTTCGATATTTTTAATATTTTCCTGATTTACGCTAAATGAGTGGTTGCCTTAAATGGTTCTAAGAACACACATACTACTATATTAAAGGTTGCAGTATCAAACTCGCATGTGACACTATTTAACATACAGTATTACACATGGCGATTCACTATTTAGGCTTAAAGGCCTACTTTAAGCCTTTCATACGTGACCCCCCCCCCCCCCCCCCCCGCAAATCTGTGTACAGTGCATAACTTCTGTGTATTGATCTTAATCAACTTGCATTGATTCCTCTTATCAGACATCCGATCTGTGTATCCTGCTGTGCAGTTTGGTAGGTTTTATTTTTAAAATGGACCCTAAATGACCCTGAGCAAATAAACGAATACACAGGAATTTGGCCCCTACTGTGACACCAGTGCAATAAGCAAAATATGCACAGCAGGGGATGGTCATGCCATAAAATCCTTCAACTAGGATTTAACTGATTTTGAAGAATACCTCAAATTCGCAAGTGACATTTTTTTCACAAACTGTATAACACATGGTGATATACTAGTTAGACTTAAATGATTTTTGAGAATACCTTAAACTCGCATTTGACACTGTCTAATGAGATTACCTTAAATTTGCATGTTGCTTTTTTACGGAACTACCTTTAATTTGCATATGCCTCTCTATTTTACAAAATTTCACCGTATCGTGTTAAATCATTTTAACATGGGGATATGACAGGCGAACTCAACTGATTGTGAATATCTCAATCAATCATAAACAGCTGATTATGCAAATAAAAAAAAGCAAACAGATATAACTAGATTAATTTGTAGATAGCTATAGGTATCTTGCATAGGGTACTGGGGTCACACGTATCTTAGTAGGTGTCTCACTTTGTTCGCATAGCTCACACTGATTTGTCTTCACAAGTGTTGAATTTGGACCGTTTATCTTTGGCAAATTGATAGTGGCTCGCTGATTCAACTGCTGAACAAACGTATCAATTGTTTGCTATCACCGTAATCGCATAGTTATCATGTCGACTGTCAACGGTTTAATAACAGCATTACTTTGCGAAATGATAGGTAAGAGTGAGTACACATGAACGGTGTTGGAAGTCACTGAAACATTGGTAATTGTACAATTATATAACTAAGTGTTATTGTTTTTGAAAGCGTTTATACCGTGCACATTAAGTATTCGAATCTTCTGATTGGTTGTTTATCAATTGTCAATATAATTTGGAGGACATATGTAAGTCTTTTTATATAAACTTCTTGCTAAAAATAATGCCCAAAGTTAAAAAAAACACACCCGACAAAACAGAAGGCTATTAAGATCACTTATATTTACCATTTCATAGTAAGACATGTTTTGTACAAAACGATGTGTTTTGCAAAATAACAGATACGTGTTTAAAACCCAAGGTAGGTTTATAATCACTATAAATCGGTATAAATGACTCACGTAAATGTTTGTCATGGTAGACAAGAATATATTTTAGTATATACTTTCAATTGATTGCAACTAGCGCAAGCTAAATATAGAAGACAATGAGGATTACTTATCAAATGTTATAATACATTCTAGCACACCGGATAGGCATTTCCGATGACGTCAGTCGTGCTGGAAAATCCCATCTGGCATCGCCCCATGTCAGATGAGTCACGCGCTGTGACGTAATACTTTTCATTTCTTTTATTTTACATTTAATGTAACCATAATTATGAGATATCAATAGATGAGTTCCATAGCTATTAACTTAACAAAAACACACCTTCAAAACAAAACAAAATAACCCTTAAAAGACGTGATATTAAAGGAACTTCTTGACGTATGCAGTGAATAAATATTAATGCGCGTCATGACGTCAGCTAACATCATCGCACGTGTTTTTTTGGTGAAATTTACAAAACTGCGCTTTTCTATGCATTTTTCACAAAAAAAGTGTAATTCAAGGTATGCTAGAAAAAATATATATCATGTGTGTCCGTTCCGGATCGAAAACCCTCGGCAAGCCTCGTTACCTGGCAACGCAGGTGCCCTCGGGTCGGATTTTTCGATCCGGAACGAAAACACATGACAGATATTATAACTATTGCAAATAATTCAAGCTATTTAAGGATAACATTTGTATCTTTGTAATGCATATACCTACTAGGTGAGCTTAAACCATATTCCCCGCAATCGAATAAATTATTATACAAATCCGTTTGGTCTCTCCAAAGCACATTGTTATTTAGTCATATTTTGCTCTAAATTATGTATGAATAAACATAGATACATGCTGAAGAGTCGAGGAAAACCTGTCGCAAAAAATGGCATGGCATATTATTTCAGCTGCATTACGGTAGGTTCCAAGGGAATGACTCACGCAACGAAACCCGCTGCATTTTGTTCCAGTCCACTAAGAGGATCCAGACATCCATTCCATGACCCTCAGGGTCAAGCATTAACCTCTTTCTAGTGATACCAATTTCCGGCCTGCGTCAGCCGCCGACAACTAGCGCTTCGCTAACGGTCATTCGAAACGATGCGAGAGCTGAGCAAGACCACGGGCAAGGTATTATAACTCATCCACATCAATATTAAATGCGTCGATCATTCCATGCTTCATCCACACAACACGGGATAACGTCTTCAAATCGTCAGTCTAGGTCAGGCGAAAAGTGGCAGAGTTTATCTCTCCCTACGCTTGACAATCCGTAAACAGTTACGGTGTATAAGTACTGTTATTGGGTAAACTTGCATGCACATATGGGTTTTCATAATATGCTTTTGTTACAGGTATAAACTACCTGAGCTCAAAATCTACGCTCTGGTTATAATAGTTTAAAGTGGTAATGAATGCATGGCAAGTTTAATTGCAGATGGGACAAATGATAATATAAAACTAAGTAATACATTCAATGTTTATTTCAGTGATTACGTTTAAGACAATTTCGGTTAAAATCCCACTTCGACATATTTATCATTACAAACAATGAGTATGTTAAATTGTTGCAAACTCGATAAATCGATATTCTCGAAAACGCCGTTATTTGCATAATGTAATCGGACAACACTTTGGTGTTCTTTTTACTAACTACCCCCCATCTACTGTAGTTCTTTATCTGCTTTATATCGTTTTATATGTCAATAATGGATAGCCATTTACTGTCTATGAAAAGGTTCTGACATTACATTTCCAGTGATCTTTACACCTAGTTCAACAACGTCACTGACATCATTTAAACGCAATTTATACGCAAAACAAGTATGTTCCCTTCACATTAAATAGACATGTTGGGGAAATTTGAAATGCGTTTGAAGAAGCGTGCCTTCAGTTTCGAAAAATAAACTTATATCCCCTTTTCACCGTTGCTATCAGTAATCTTGTACAATCGAGCCCTGATGGCTCGAACTCCTATACACCGGCGAAAATACATCGAGTCTCGGAAAATTCGAGCCAAGCGGGATTTTTTTACCTTAAGTATAAATGAATCGGTCTTTTTACTACTTCGATCCATCGAAGAATTCGAGATAAGAGAGTTCGAGCTAACAGGGTTCTATTTTATACAATAAGGACGGATGTAGTAGTAGAATGTCTCTGACATATTTCTCCTGAAAAGTGTTATAAGACCGCAGTAGCGACTCCTTCGTCATTATTAGGTGTTTAATATTCATTTACCATGTGTATTTAACTAAAGCCTCTATATCATAAACTAAGTTATGCAGCATAAATAAACAAAATATGTAAGCCTGCATTATGTTTCACTTTTAAAAATAATAACTTAAAATAGTCCCAATATACCCAATGCTATAGCTTAGTAACACATATATTTGAAGTAAACGATATCAGACAACCTTTTATGATATTTTTTTCTCAATGATCTGTATAACATGTGTACTTATTTTTATATTTGTAATAATAATTACTATTTAGACTTTAGATTGACTAACACACGTAGCTCTTTTAACGTTGTAAAACCTTTTTTGATAGAGTTTGTTGTCCGAAAAATATGATATGATCATTTTTCCACAAGCTGTGCTCAACCGCAAGACAGTTCGTCACTAATTGACGTCACAAACGTCAACCACCAAATATATATTTTTAAAGATTATCTGTATTTGAAAAGAAAATGTAAAAGTATAAAGATCATAGCTCAATGCAAAGTTTAACCCATACTGAAATATCGAAACGCCGCATGTGCGCTACTGCCGAGGATATTAACAAGTTTAATCGACAGGCCTTCGGAAGGCGTGTTAGTAAGGTTAAGTACTGAATGATGAAAACATGTAAACAAATCATAGCCACGAGGTGCAGGATCTTGATCATTTGTAAGTGTTATATGCATTCTTCATTTTAAGCACAAAAATAGAAGTCGGCATGTTGATTTTGGTTCAAGACGTGATTTAATAACTTAGGTCTTAGTTGTGTAAAGACGTGTTATGCAGTAGCACATATAAATCCTACTAACTCAAACACTGCAGAAAACTATATGTTTTAATGAAAAAAAAACAATGTTTTAATTTAAACTCATTTAAATAATATGACAGTTTGATAAGGTACACATTATATACTCTCATGTAACTGTTTTTTTACTAATGTACGATTTATTAGAAGATTTATTTTCTATCAATTACATTACATTTATCATAAAATACTTATTCATGTATAACACCTTGTGGTCGATATTTATAGAGATACATGTATATAATATCAAAGATGATAAATTATGAAAGTATGTTTTTGATAATAAACTTTTTTTTACTGTTAGAGTCATTACAATTAATAATTAATTAATAATGATTTCACGATGTCGAAATTACCCCATGTAAACTGTAATCATAGTTAATCGTTTGTATTGGGACAAATTCATGCCAATATGTCAAGTTCAAGTAACCATTTATATTCCCCTAGTAGACAAGCAGATCAAAACTAAACTCGATTAATTCACAATGGCAAAATAAATGGTAGGGAGAAAGACTCCAGACTGGCATACCATGCTATATACAACACAAAAAAGGATATTATATTTCGGAGAAAGACCATTGATTACATACGACTGATGAAATTTACCGACCATCGACAGTGGAAGTCTCTTCCAGCTTCTCTTTCCGATCTATGTCCGCCTCTGTGATGCCGTTGACTGCCAGTTCGGCTTTCAATTTCCGTGTATAGTTATTGTAAGCCGAAGTTGCTGAATATGTCCTAAATTAGAATTGAACTATACATGTATTCAACGTAGGCTGAACTTGATCCGCAACTTTAAAAGATAGACGGTCAGTTATAACCATACAGACACAGTAGAATATTTGCAGACATCTCTTAAGTCACTTCATCGTGTCCGTCTAATTGAAGAAGGACTCGCATGGCCATATTATTTGAATAGTAACGACGTATTCTGTGAGAATTAAAACTGTGTTTTAAATGCAATGTATCAACAGAAAGAAAAGCAAACTGATTCTTATATATACTTATAGTTATTTTCTTACTGCTTTAAATGTGTATACATTCATATATTGTACTATAGCTACATAGAGTTATTATTATTTTAATCTAACAGTATACTTAAGTATAAAGCTTTTACAATTATAAAAAGTGTTTAACTAATTGAGTCTATTCAATTCCTGACAACAATATTTTGAGACCATTGAACGGTATATTTAATGACAGTTACGTTGCGGTTCATTTTTTTAGGTAAGTTCTTGGATGGTGCATTGTTCAACAATGTTAACTGTCACAGCAATTGCGAAAGTGAAATGTTTTCATCCACACTAAGATTAACTAAGATTAACAAAAATGCATTTATTCGTCACGGTTTCAATTATATTTATGAATTTATTATTTTTGACTCGTTTTTATCGTTTCCTAAGCGCTTTTAATTATAAAAATAAAGTTTTCATAACAAGACGTTGACTTAGCGGTGACATATTTGTGGAAAATTTCATGATATTATTTTCACTTAAAAACATCTGTTCGTGAAGGCAAATCCAAAATTCAAATGTTATTTGTGTTGAAAGATGCAATTACTAACTTTTGGCTTTATGCAAAACATACATTTATTATTCTGGAGACCAAAACGTAAGGACGATATACAAGTAATAGAATAATTTAACAAGAGTACCATAATCGGATGCTCAACGCTCGTCTGTTTGTGATCACTGTATCAGAAGGCATAAATTAAACACTATGTTGTGATGGGACTTCTAACACAATTCCAGAATGTTTTGTTTGAGTATGTGTAGAGTATTCGTGCTCACAATTTCTGAGGTTTTGACCAAGAATGAAATGTGCCTGTCAAATAGTTCTTAATGAACTATGCCTGGTAATATGGTATTAGAACATTTCAAATTTTACATACGAAAGATAGTGTAAACACTGCAAATGCACTCAATCTCAATATTTAGCATGAAATCACAGATGTTTCATGTTTCACTTATAATACTTAATACTAAATAAAACATGACAAGTCTTTCAGAACAGCCTTTCAGAACAACATCTTTATAAAAACCTTAGCTAGAACCATTTAGTGTTAACCAAATTATATTAATACCTGTAATAAGCAATATGATATCAATACTTATAAACGCCGGTTTCTACCAAGAACTACATTGCATTGTTCAAACATTCACCATGCTTCGTCGCTGAGATGACGATTGACGATGGGTGGGATATTTCAATTGATTGGTCAATTGTTTTGTGCATTTTCTGGGGAGTACGTTAAACAAAGTCGGACAAAGATAGAAAGAAAATATACTAAATACATACTATAACATTGAATTAATGTTCGAACATTTTTTGTCTAATGTTTTGTATAGAAGCAAATGTTCCGAAGCAAAAACGTTTGAAAATAAGTATTGCCATTTCTCGAATCAGTGATCAGTTGTGTTTATGTCCTGGAAAACTAACTAACTTAACCAATATTGAGCTCAATCACTGGCAGATGAAACAGTTATATGCTACTTTAGATATACTATATAATATACATATTATATGATGTATAAAACTACTGTAGATTCATAAGTTATACTTGCCAAAAACGTTCATACAAAAAACTCTTAACGAGCCGCCTTTCAGAACATACTTCCCTTACTTTGCAACAGGTAACACCTATCCACTACTAAATACCCTAAGCTGACGCATATTATTTATGGCTATAAGATTATTCTTACGCGAACACTTCATCATTATACAATAAGACGCCATCCAGGACAACTTTTCCTTCCTACCCCAAGATGAACATCAGCCCTTATCCTAAACGCCAACTTTAACATCCTACATAGCAGCTGGCCCTCATGAATAATTTGCGATGTCTACAAATTTAAGTGTTTTAAGAAAAAGTTCATGCAAAAATAAGCTACTGCATAATATACTGCATAACGGTAACATTGGTTAAATTGAATATTACCGCAAACGAAGAAAATTGCCATTATGCATTACAAGACTAACTCATGGAAGTTTATATGATACATTCGATTAATAAAATCGCCAATTGTGTGATTGTGTCTTTTTTAATCGGTCCTAAAGATAAATGAGATTATTTGTTCCCGATTTTATAATATATTTCAAACACAGTTTAAAACAAATAACTTCGTTGATTTAATAAGTATGCTGGTGTGTAATTTCTTACTATAAAAGAACATATATCATGTATCATCTATAGAACAATTTATTGCACTGTGCTATATGATGATGCATTAGAAAGAGATGTATGTTGAATACATACAACCCTATGGCATGATGGTATATACGTTTATATCAATGAAAACATGATTGCCATCTAATATTTTGAACTGGGCATAATGCAATCGCGGAATACATATCAGTACCTTTATTTAAGCCCGGAATGTAACATATGCTTTACATAAACTTTTGTATAAACATCGTTAATATTGCGAAGATATTTGTTGTAAATTTCGAACTATTTCTACAGCAAAGGATTATAAATTGAAGAGCTTGGTTCATTCCCATTTTACCGTTATTATATTTATAAGAGTTTGTTTCAATAAGTTTATAATTTAAAGTTTGATATTTATGGCTTGTTAAGTTTTAGGGATGTATACTATCATGCATTATATGGTATTATGTCGAACTTCTTCACAGTTTATGCAAGTAAAACATGACATTTTAAATTTTTATAATCAGTAGAATGTATTTTATAAATATATTATGAGCGAAGCTAAAAACTATCTGAATGACATTTATTGAATTAATTTTATTACATATTATTTGTATAATGTATATATTTTTTTAATAATAATTTCTTTTGATGTGCTTTTGATATAATTTAAATGAATACGCTTAAGTATTTATTTATAAGAAAATAAGATACTACCGACATTTTTTTTTTCAACTAAAAACACATTATCACGCAAGAAACAAAGACTCCTTTTTTTCTACGCCTATATCAAATTGTTCAACTTAATAGGAATCATGTTAGTTTAGTTTGTACATCGTAGCACAAGCATTCACTCCTCTCGAGTGACATTACAATTGGTTTATCCTATTCTATATAAAAATATAACTATCTTAACGCGGATTTCAACATGGTATGTGACCTTTTTATACATGTTAAAAATTTCCAGTGGCAAAAAATAGTCGTATTGCATGTCAAACTGTCAATGTATACCCCCAAGGTCATAAAATGTATATTGACATCAACGATTATGGGCAACGGTGCAACATTGTACACTTTTGACATATATTATTCTTAATGTCTTTTGTCTTCTAGTGTCTTCTTAGTGTAATCGTTCACATTTCTCTAAATATCTTGATTTATGACAATTGAATCAAATTAATTGTTACACAAGTATAACCTTCATGCGTTCAATATAAACATATACTTTATTTATTATTAATGCTAATAGACAGCCCTTTAAGCTTGTGATTGACATAAAACATTTAAAAAAAAATAACTATGTATAATGTTTGTGTGTCATCACATTAAAAAAACGCTTATGATTTAAAACAATGTTCTGTATGTTTAACCATTAAATTACGTAATTTTGCGTTAAGTGCAGTGTATAATGTATATAGTCATGTTTTCATGCACTAAATGAATAAAGGATTACGGACCCTAATGAATCGGTAAATATCGAGTAATGTCGGTAAATATCGTAGTAAACAAGAAGACCCTCTCGCCTTCTTTCGACATTCGCCGTAATACAAGTTTTTAGTATATTATTGTCACGTGAAAGGGTATTTTCCACTGTGACATCATTATTTCGGATAATACAATATGGCGGCACGCATCATCGACGGTTGTGGTCGTTGGACTAAAAAAGCAAATACAATAAAAACGCAAAACCTGAGAGAATTATTGTTTAACATAACTATGCAACGGACAATTTTGTTCTAAGTGGTGATTCTACTCAACGGATTTAAAATTCAAGATGTTGATTATGATTCAAATTAAACATATTTAGTGATGAAACGATAATCGAGTACAATCGATAAATCGTAGCTAACAATGCTATGTCGGCGACAATCGATAGTGGTTGTCCAAAATCGATGTCGCTAATGTTACTTCCGGTAACTACGTTTTTTTTTTGTTTTGTGGTACAGTCGAGCAAACGTCAACTTTTCTTTCTGGTAAATTCTCGTTGAGTTCATTTTGACAAGAGAGGTCACTCTCCTACACAAATGCGCTGAATGTTAACAGATAGATAGATAGATAGATTCTTTTATTCCTCCAACAATGGAGAGCATTACATATTTATAACATACAATACATGAATACAGTTGATATATAATCATAACATAGAAAAGAATAGGAACATGATATGCATGGCATCAATTTCAGGGTACACAACAATACAAAGTATGGGAAATAAATGACATGTCCCTACATTACACATCGTCCTGCATTTTAGATAAAGTTATGACAATGATATAAAAGGAGTGATATTTATAAGTAAAGTAAACATAGTAAAATAGATAGTTACTTTTACAAAAAAAACAACCCAAATGAACGAGACTTCAAAAGAGGGTATGTTTACACACATTGTACATGTAATTACATATGCGGTAAAAAATGAGCCAGTGGCTTGCTGAGAAAATGTGAGTATCGTAGTACCGTCTTGAAAATATGTACTCGACTGTCGTCGCTGAGCGTAAAAGATCCGAAACCGGACATCATTTCTAATAATTGTTCGGAATAATGCATTTTACAAAATTCGTCATACTGATTTACTGTGAACATTAAACTTAAGTTTCACCAAAGGCACTGCCTAGTAGTATCGTTCGAACGACAAAATAACAAAACATGTTCTGAAATGAAATACGTTTGATCAGAACATAGTGTGCACTTAGTAACGTAGGGTCTACTGAAAATTTTACTTAAAGCTAGAGCCACCGTCCTGCAATATTTGAGTTGCTCGCGATATATTTGACTGAACCTCCATATAATGCATGGTGATATTTCATTATTTATAGACAGAAAACCACGCAAACTGTCTTCACTCAGTAGCCTTGATTGATATTCTGCGTTAGCAACTTCGTAGATAGATTTCTTTACTAGGTTTTTCCACGTACACATTTCTGGAAACGTGCCATTTTCTAGATACTGGTTTACATAAACCAAAAAATTGTATTTGCATAATATTTTGTATATGTCGGGGAAAAATCCTGTTATTTGACTTGGATTCTCGAGGAATTCAAGAAGTATGTATATGAATATTCGTTTAACGGTTTTCGCGGGGTGCAGTTTGCAAAGTTGTCCGAAGAACAAAAGTTTTCTTTTGTCTATTATGTAGTTAATAGATAAAATACCGATAGAGCCTAGTGCTACTTCTGATCTACATGCGCGTGAAAATCCTTGAATCGACTTAATACATTGTTTATGGACACGATTAAGGGAGTTTAATTGTGTTACTGAGATATTGTACCAAACCTCGCAACCGTATAAAGCCTTTGGAAGTACTATCGTTTCGTACAAATGTTTCATGGTTAGGGGGTGTAGACTTTGGTCATCTGATGCCCCACAATCTGTAAGACCGAAATACGTTTTTCTTAATTTACTGCATGCATCTTCTATACTCTTATTTAAGTTCATATACTTGTCGCATAGTACCCCGAGATGCACGTAACTAACTGTCTCTTCTACACAGTCTCTTCCTAAATACCACGATCGTTCACTACGTGTGAACATCGACTTTGATTCGTTAAATACAACTACTTTTGTTTTACTAGCATTATACTGATATCGTCCTTTGATTGAATTAGAATAACAAATGTTCATTAGTTCGCTCAGGCCATTTTTGCTGAGCGAGAGTAGTACCATGTCGTCGGCATCCGTTGGACAACCTACACTGGCGTCTAATATAGTCAACGAGTTCCTTGATTTCTCAATTGTGTGCATAAGATTATTAATGTAGAGGAGATACAAAAATGGACTCCAGCACTGGCCCTGTCTCGTTCCTTGTTGTATAGGGAACCATTTGGATACCAATCCTTGTGTTCGTACGCAACTATAAACGTTTTCGAACATATTAATGCAAACTTTTAACAAATATGGGTTAACACCGGCATCGTATAATTTTGTAAGCAGAATTGTAAAATTAACATGATCAAACGCCTGACGAACATCAAGTGAGCATGTATACAGCTTACTATTGTTTTCCCTTGTGAAATATATGCTTTCACGAACAAGAAATGACGTCATAATACAACTAAAATGTTTTTGAAAGCCACCTTGGAGGTTATTGCACGTAAGCCAGTCTTCACCTTTCATGTCAAATAGAATTACCTTTTCATAAAGTTTCAGTACTGTAGAGCACAATGATATAGCACGATAGCTATTCGGGTCGCTTTTCTTTTTGTTCCCGCCTTTGTATAAAGTCGTGATTATGCCTCTTTTCATGTCAATAGGGAAATAAGCAAATTTTGTAATATTGTAAAACAGACGTAATAATAACAGAATTGTTTTTTGTCCGCCGTATATTAAGTGTTCATAATTAATTTTGTCATAGCCACTTGCTTTTCCTTTTTTGCAAGTTTTCAAACATTGTAAAATTACTTTTTCTGTTAGATGGAAGTCAACATAAGTTCCTACTGGCAGATTAGATTTGATGATGTTCAACCTTTCTTCACACGTTAAAAGGTGTTCATCATCAAAACTCGGATCAATGTCAGTTCTGTATAGATCAGAAAAATGTTCTTCCCAACCATTGTTTATATCTTGAGAATTATTACATCTACGGTCGCCAAATGTCATTTCAAACACTTTTTGGTTAGTTGTTGACTTGCGACGTTTGTTAATTAAGCGCCAAAACTCATTATTGTCAATTTCAGCAGCTTGATCAATCTCTGCTTCTAGTTTTTCAATATAACCTTGCGCGCGTTCTCTATGTTTTCTTCTAAACAGAGCCTTTGCATTTTTGTATTCGACGTACGTATTAAATTCATCCCCCCTTGGTTGATTATCATCTATCCATTGTTTTCGTCGAATTTGCATATTTTTATGTAAAATAGTCAAAGTCTGGTCCCAATATGGCTTTAAATATGGTTTATATCGTGGTTTGGGGATGCACTTTTTAGAAATCGTATGTAACGTTGATACAAAGGTACGATACAAATAATCAATGTCATCTGTTGTGTTAATATTCTTCTCTAACAAATTATTTAAAATTTCACTATTCTGCACGCACTCAGTATACTGAGTTATATAAGAACCTTTTATGTTCTTCCAATTTACAATGTCTGTATTAATTTTTCTCTGTACGGTTACTTGTACTTTCATGTTTATAATGATAGGACGGTGGCTTGATACATTAATACAATTATCATTTGGCATTTTACAATATACAACATTATCAACATTCTCACTTTGAATTAACATATGGTCAATAAGAGTTTCTCTCGTACTATTATATGGTACATTACTGAACTCCGCTCCTGTACAAATTGATAAACCATTTACAGCGACTAACTGGTGTCGTATCATTAAATCAACAAGTTTTTTACCCCTCGAGTCTAAGGTAATTGATGTTTGATGCCTGGAGGGGAGTTCTGTATTATAATCTCCCATAACATAAATATTGCCTCTATTTATGTAACTGCATATTATGTTTTCAATATCATCAATGCAATTATCAAATAGTGCTGTATTGTGGTTCTTACAAGGTACTTAAACTTGAAATACAAATACATAATGCCCTGGGCTAATATTAATTGCTATGCCTATAATATACTTCGAATTAAGCACAAGCGGTGAAACAATATCATTAAATCGTTTGTTCCATAATATTGAGAGTCCTCCTTTACCAACACGTCTCTTACTTACAGTTAATAAATCTGGATCTGCCACTGAATAATGTGAAAAGTTACTGTGTATACAGCCCATAAAGTGTAAATCCTTGTGAAACAACCAATGCTCAGAGACGCCGCATATGTCAATATTATTCATTGTAAGAAGTTCATTCAAATAGCTTGCACTAGACATTATACCTGTTGCATTCCAGGTTGCTATATTTAATGTTTGAAGTGGCATGATACAAAAGAAAATGTTATTCAATACTTAACACCTCGTATTGGTTACTGTCAAAGAAGCTGTGGTTTTGGAGGTTTTCGTTTGAAGCCTGTGGTCCCCGTCGGTTTCCGGAAGTGACGTCATTTTCATGTGGGCCCTGAAACCTATTCGATCTCTGCCTGGCCCAAGGCCGACACGTTATACCACGTGGCCAGAACTCCGGATCGTCCGTGAGAAGAGAGGCCGTATCATCGTCTTCTACGTTAACGCGCACCACGACTTTGTTGTAACGCCGGCTTGGAAATATAGCTACATGAGTAACCTTTGGGCCGCGTTTATTGATATAGTTGGCAATTTTGTCTTCGGTTATGGATGGTTTAAAACCACCTATATATAAATGTTTGGTTCGCTTTTGAACATATTTCTCGAATTCGCCATCACTGTCGCCCACATCGGTGTGCTCAGCGACGTCTGCGTCAGACATTCGACGACTGTTATGTTGATTAAATGTATGGTTTCGGCGTTCTTGTATCCTAGAACGTTCATCGTTTATTACATCAAAGTTGATGTTCGGAGCCGTCGATGCAATATCTTGCTTCTGATGTTTTGGAAGTGCTCTTTCTAAGTGGTGATTCTACTCAACGGATTTAAAATTCAAGATGTTGATTATAATTCAAATTAAACATATTTAGTGATGAAACGATAATCGAGTACAATCGATAAATCGTAGCTAACAATGCTATGTCGGCGACAATCGATAGTGGTTGTCCAAAATCGATGTCGCTAATGTTACTTCCGGTAACTACGTTTTTTTTTGTTTTGTGGTACAGTCGAGCAAACGTCAACTTTTCTTTCTGGTAAATTCTCGTTGAGTTCATTTTGACAAGAGAGGTCACTCTCCTACACAAATGCGCTGAATGTTAACACTATCGCTTAAAAGCTTACTAACTCTCCCAAAATTGCAAATTGTTTTTAATTATTTATGGTATAGTGGGTCCGTTTTTACTTGCAAAAACCGGGGATCCTGGCTCGATGCATTCTGTTTTTGAAACCTTTTGTAAATAACTAATATACCTTTTTGTGAACGTTTTATGAATTTAAGATATCCTAATGAAATGCTCAATATAACAGGTTATTGAATGTTAAATGGTTAACAAATATTTAATATGCCTTTACCTGGATAAAAAGTTAGATAACTAACATGATGCGGCGTGCATCATTTTGCAATTGATGTGCTATTATTAAGTACGTGTTGTGTTGCTATGAATTTTCGTTAAGTTATTAAAGACAGAAAAAGGTTATGGAAATTTACTAACTGTTGTAAAAAGCATTATTATAGTATCACACGTGCTGAATCCCGGTTTAATCATTTAAAAATAATCATGATGATACTATGTATAAAGAATGAATTTCTTACACTGATGTTATGAAATTTCGATTATTGTCCGATAGTAAATCGAAATGCTTGGTCCAATTTGATTTAATTATCGATCGCAAATGGAGTCCGATTTTCAAACACTAAACATATTTCCAACTAATTTCGGACAATTTGAAAACTGACACCTATTTTGTTGAGCAAGCTGTCAAATGAGTTAGCCGTGGTAAAAGCTCCTGTAATGTTTTCATTAGTTTTTCTTGAATGCTGTAGATAATTAATATCAATTCTATTTTCACTGAACTGAAACTGATTTCTTTTAAAAAGTAGAAAATAATCGCACATAATTTTAGTTTTCGGACAAAATAGTTGTCGGAGCTCTTTTTAAAGCACTTAGGATACTAAAAAATAACAAAGATGAACATATTTAAGCTTTTAGATTATTTTTTTCTCATTAGAGTGCTGAAAGTACACTATAAAACATATATTTGGATATTCTTCAGTAATAATTATTCAAACTAGACATGGTTTTGTAAAATATGTATCCGCTTTATTATC
Source organism: Mya arenaria (assembly GCF_026914265.1). Lineage (NCBI taxonomy): Eukaryota > Metazoa > Mollusca > Bivalvia > Myida > Myidae > Mya > Mya arenaria. The sequence goes on along the minus strand of NC_069128.1, from coordinate 45,751,442 downwards.
TGCATTTTTCGAGGTTGGGGGGTATATATCTCAAGAAAAACATGTTAAAACGTGTTTTTAATCTGGAAATAACCTGCTTTAATAATATATATTTAAATCAGATAAGTTTCCATTAAATTGCTGATAGTGCCCATAACGGTCCGTAATGCTTAAATGAAAAAATCAAACATTTAACAACTATATTGCCAACAAGTTATATAATTTTCTACGTTTGAGAAAAAACGAATTAAAAGATAATAATTTCCTTTGTTTATAATGGAATAACAGCCTGTCAGTTAACTTTGAGGTCGTATCGGGCATTAGGCAGAAGTGCGTTTTTACTGAAGTGACAGGACAAAGCATGGTTTTAATACTTCTACAGAGAGTAAGTCGTATTGAAAATTTGTTGGTTGTATTTATTTGAAATGACGAATACTTGTATTATTATGATGATTTGAAGTATGCAGTGGAAATATGGCACACGTAGAAATAATGAGTTAATTCAGTACATACATAATTTCAAACCAGTGTGAAAATCTTTCTTTTGTATTTAAAGGCATCAAAAATGTGTGTTAGATGAATTTATATTCGCCATTTTAATATAAAGTTTTCTAGTTTTACATAGAAAATGAGTGTTTCGTTGACATACTATTAAATAATATATAGGTGACGTTTTCTATTTTGTTTTGCGAGAAACACGTAGCAGAACGATGCAAAACAATGAGGTCGAGGCTACACGGATTCCGCGGTTCTACAACGTGGCTGTGAACAAATGAGATTTGTTCTGTGTATGCTAATACATACAGATATTGTTTATATACTTGTTTTTATAATTGAACAAGTTGCCAATATTGGGTGACAACCTATTAAAATACGTTTTCCTTAGAAAACAATGGGATGTTTGGATTGAGTTTAGTTCTGAAACAGTTTGAAAGCATCTGATTATTTCCTAGGATATTTTCATTCATTGGCTGTGGATGTAATTGATTGGTTTGGTTTCCCAAGAGTGATTTTGTACACATCTTGCGGAAATAATTCTGCATTTTTCTGGTTTTTAAGATTTATAATTCAGACTGTTCGAATTAAAATCAGTATTTTTGAGGAATACTAGTATAATAATATTATATTAATTGAGTTGCTAATAAAGTAAGAGATAAGTAAACTGTTTTATGTAAGATTCAGTGGTTGGTTCTGTATTTGCTTATAAATACAGATAATGAATTTATAATTGAACATTTGGCTTGGTTGCCATTATTTCTAGACAGATGAAATGTCTGTCTTGGCTGTCTAGCCAGAAAATTTTGATTCGTTGAATTTGTTTTGTTCTGTAAAAACTTGATGGCATCTGATCATTTCTTATCATATTGTAAAGACGTGTTATTGAAAGATCGTTGTACACAAATACGATACGCTTAATGCTACTACACTATAGAATGATTACATTATTAAGGAAAATAATCTGAAGATCATATGAGCGGCATCGCTGATTCACGGTGAAAACGTCAGAGATGAATAAATAATACTGAGATGATGTGAAAGATTCGCAATGATTGAGAAGTGAGTTTCAACCTCATTGGTTGACCTATTGTCGATGATACAGGGAGTGTGTATTGAATGAGTGGCAGAAGGCGGACTTTTAAACACGCGCGAAAGTTGACATTTGTTATGGTTAAGCTTAGCACTTAAAGACTGCTTTTCAGCAGTTTCGTTTGATGATAATCACGGCTGTATTCTAATCATAGCATACGGTGGCTTCACAAGTTGCGGTACAAGTAAGCATGCAAATATCATTATTAAGTTATAAAATTCATGGCAGAATCGCCAAAGATGAATCATATTTAACACTGTACACGGTGGAATCACCAGTGCTAGTTTATATGTAAATATTGGTATGCAGGGAAGTTATAAAAAACGGCAGCGCTAATTCATAGCGGAATCGCCGGAGAAGTATATGTTGACTTCACCAGTACTAGTTTAAATGTAAAAATGTTGTTTTATTGATTCATACGAATATTATAAGTCTAAGTCATAAGCCATGATTGTTTACCGAATTAATTAATTCGAATACGTTATAAATGATGTTTTTGTAGAATCATTTTGTGTATACGTCTATTTTTGCAGACGCACAAGGATGACACTTTACCAGAAAGATTGGCGGGCAAAGTGGATGTTCTCCCGGAACTGCTACATAATTGGATGGTCACAAGTATTATTCATCAATACGGAAGTAGTTCTTTTAGTTAAACAGTTGGATTTAACTTACGTTTTAGGGAGATGGATATTTTCCAGGCTTAAGTTTTTACCTTTGCAAATCATTTATTTATATGTATACGAATTGCTAAAAGGTCAAGTTTTTAGTGACCGCTGGTTTCATCTGTTTTGGCTTTAGTATAAGATATTTGAATGGTATGTATTTGATTCTGGTTTATAAAACGAAAACAAACAATGTTTACACATATAGAGACAGTTCGATGTTTATCATAGCTAGAAATCGTTCCATGTTGTGTGAAGTTTTACTAATGATCTTTGATTTAAAATGAAGGATGAGTGTATCCAAACTCATATTGTCTTTACAAGGTTATGCTGTTTATTGATATCTTCTGCGAACATGCGAGATGCATTTATTCCGACACTTGCTTCTCATGTTGATGATAGTTAGAAATATGGAGATCATTGATTAAGATCTGCTGGTAAATCGTCTGTTGTCAACAATGGAGTTAAGGACAGGCTGTCGAAAAAAAATGGATGTTAGTTTCAGTTTATCTAGTAGAAATAGATATATGTAAAGGTTAATTTAGTATTTGTCTTCGGTATGAAGTTTTTAAACAGAAGTTTAAAATGTCATTACAAACCAACAATGGATAAATTTGAACAATTTCATCATATTAAAAATAATTGATTTTTTTATCCGATTTCCCGTTCTTTTAATTTCATCGGTTTCCCTAGTGCTTCTTTGAGACTTCCAAAATAATAACAATGGAATAGAAGGTTATTCAGGGAATTATAATTTTCTACGTTTGAGTAAAATGAATTAGAAGAAAACTATTTCCCTTTTTTATAATAGAATAACGGTCCAGATGCGTTTTATTAGCACAAGTGATTCATACGCGCAAGTATTTCGGGCGCATAGGAATGTAAAGACATTCAGCTTTGGGGAACGAATACTTTCACATTAATTCAATTGATTGTTTAAGGTTATAAGCAAATGTTCATGGTGAAAGTTTCTGTTATTATGCAAATTCATTATAATACATGTATAAATGATTTATTTGCTTTAACTTGTCTATAAACACTTTCACAACTTGATATAGTACATATACATGACTCATGTAAATAATATGCTTTTTATACATCATTGTTAAGGAGCTTATGGGTAATGAGGCCCGACATTTAGTGGTACAAGACACATCCTGTAAATCCTTATGCCAAACGGGCAGAGGTTTCTTAGTTTTCCCAAAACGGAGGGTGTTATCTCAGTTCTTCCTCGGCCAGTCGACCACGTCTGTAAGCTCCATTTTTGTCAAGCATGTTGTTATCTAGACATACTTTGCTCATGTTGCAAGTTCATGTTATATGTGTTCATCCTTGACCCAAGTGCTTTTCTGAGTCTTTCAAAAGAATATCATTGAAATAGTATTGATTGTGTTGTATTTCTTTAGGAGGTTATATAATGATTCTTAGGGAATTGATATTTTGATTACTTGGCTTGTTTATGCCGTTTAAACTAAATTCTTGTAACACAAGCTAGTCTTGAAATAAATTTAAATTTTATCTTAATTTATTGTAATGAAACTATAATGAAGCGAGTTAATGCATGAGTTTAAATAATACAACTCTTGTATCATACGCTAGTCCTCAAACTAATTTTAATTTTATTTTAATGTAGAATATTGCCACTTTTACCTGGAGCAGCGACTTTGTAAATATCTTAGATAAATATGACATTTGTTTTTTGTATGAATCATGGTGTGATTCTTCTAGCAATATTGAATTAAAGGGGTATAAATCGCATAATTTTTATCGTAAATTTCAGCATAGGAACGCTAAAAGAAATAGTGGGGGTATTGTTTTGTATTATAAAGATTGTTTAAGCGAGGGAATTGAAATTATTAGAAACCACTTTGACACAATTATATGGCTTAAGTTTGACCACAATTTTTTTAACACAGTTGAGGATATATATTTATGTGGTGCATATATTTGGGGCGAAGATTCACCTATATATAACACTGTTAATGTTGATTTGTTTGATATTTTAGAACATGATTTGTCTTTATATGACAGTCTTGGTAGTGTATATGTATGTGGTGATTTTAATAGTAGAACGAGTAATAAAAAGGACTATGTAATACATGATAAATATAATTGTAATATTGACAGCCCTGATTATGACTTTGACTGTATCCCCGATAGGGCCTCTATCGACAAATCAAGTAATAGCCATGGGATAAAACTATTAGATATATGTAAAGGGTCAAGTATTCGTATTGTTAATGGTCGTATTGGTAGCACTGATCAGTATACTTTTTTTGTCACATAACGGTTGTTCTATGATTGATTATTTATTGTCAAGCGAGCGTAATTTCTCACAGATTAAAGAATTTACTATTAAATCTTTCAATGAATGGAGTGACCACGCTCCGTTACATATTTCATTGCTATGCAATACTATTGAACCTAATACTACAAAGTACTCAGAGCTTAAATTTAAATGGGATGTCTCTTTTCGGGAGCAATTTCGCTCCAGGATTATTTCTAATTTACCTGTTTTCAATAATATTTTTCATAATGTTGATTGCTCAAACAGAGATGCAGTTAACAATATGTTACATTCCTTCACAAACACTATTCAGAGTGTAGCTGAACCATTGTTTTCAAAAGAACGTTTTTATTCAGATCATGTATATTTTGAGAATTATACCCATAACAATAAGAATTGGTTCGATCATGATTGTACTGTAGCACGTGATTTGTATTTAGATGCTCTTAGAATTTTTAATACTGAGAGGTCAGATGCAAATAGATTGTTATTATGTAATGCGAAAAAACAGTACAAGAATACAGTTCGTAAGAGAAAGAATATTGATTATAGAAAGAGAATGGGAGATATTGAAAATTTGAGAAAGAGTAAGCCTAGAGAATTTTGGAAATATTTTAAGTCTAGAACTACAAACAAATCAAATAAAATTCCACTCGATAATTTTCGAGAATATTTCGCAAATCTCAGTACCTCTGCCTTTGGCAGCTTTAATCATGACGCAGAGGATTTTAATATTAATTATGATTTTAATGCACCAAATAATAGTTTTCCAGAACTTGACGAGGCAATATCTGTACAAGAAATAATAAATGCTACTAAGTCATTAAAACGTTGTAAAGCCTATGGTACTGATACTATGTTGAATGAATATTTTATTGAAACTATAGACATTTTAGCATCACATCTATGTGATTTGTTTAACAATATATTAAATTCGGGTTATTTTCCCGAACAATGGACTGAAGGGATTATAATCCCCTTACATAAAAAAGGATCATATTCTGATGTAAATAATTATAGGGGAATTACTCTAGTTAGTTGTTTATCGAAATTATTTACCACTGTTATAAATAAGCGTGTTGAAAAGTTTTGTGAACAACATGATATTATTTCGGATGCCCAATTCGGATTCAGAAAAGGGCGCTCTACCACTGATGCTGTATTTATATTGTTATCTCTTATTCAAAATTATTTGTTTGAAAACAAAAGGCTTTATGTTATATATGTTGATATGATGAAATGTTTTGATACTATTTATAGAAATGCCCTATGGCTGAAAATGTATAAATGTGGAATACAGGGAAAAATACTTAGAATAGTGCGTGATATGTATATGAAGGTTAAATCTTGTGTAAAATCGTTGTCATCATATTCTGAATACTTTAGCTATGCTGTCGGATTGCGTCAGGGTGAAGTTATGTCCCCTTTGTTATTTTCTTTATTTGTGGAAGATATTGAATTGTATTTACAAAATGATATTAATTCAGGATTACAAATAGATGATATTGTCATAATTATGCTATTATTTGCTGATGATATGGCCATTGTAGGAAAATCTCCTGAAGAAATTCAAACCCATTTGGACAATTTGTCAAATTACTGTAATACTTGGGGATTAAAGGTGAATATTGATAAGACGAAAATCATGGTGTTTCGTAAAAGAGGCGGATTATTTCCCAATGAAAGATGGACTTACAATGGTCATGATATACAAGTTGTTGATGATTTTAATTATTTGGGTGTTGTTTTTAATTATACTGGAAATTTTAACCTGAACCAAGAACATTTAAATGGCAAAGCCCTTAAGGCAATGAACGTATTATTTCGTAAATGTCAAGATTATGACTTAAAACCCAAAATTATGTGTCAGTTATTTGACGCATTTGTTGGTTCTATTTTAAATTATTCGGCAGAGGTTTGGGGGTATACTAAATCAAAGGAATTAGAAAGAATTCATTTGAAATTTTGTAAAAGATTACTGAACGTTAAAACAAACACTTGCAATGCCACTGTTTACGGAGAGTTGGTAGATATCCATTATATATTCATAGATATGTGCGTATATTGTCTTATTGGTTTAAGGTTGCTAACAGTGATAATATTATCATAAAATCTGTATACAAACAGGCTAAGAGTGATAGTGATAAAGGTTGCCGTAATTGGGTGTATAATGTTAAAAAGATATTAAATGATTATGGTTTTAGTTATGTTTTGGGTGATATTTACAATATTGATGTTAAATCATTCATAAAAAAATTCAAATGTAGAATTATCGATACTTTTAAACAAGATTGGTATAGTACTATAGAAAATAGCACGGTGTTAGATGTGTATAGACATTTTAAAACCTGTCTGGAATATGAACCTTATTTAGATATTTTACCAAAGAGCTTACGTTTTTTCTTTTGTAGACTACGGCTATCCGTGCACCCACTCCATATTCAAACTGGTAGATACAATAGAAATAACGTTGTACGCAACCAAAGATATTGTTTGTGTTGTAACTCTAATGACATCGAAGATGAATATCATTTTATTTGTGTTTGTAAATCCTTTAGCAATTTAAGAAAGAAATATATCAACAATTGTTACTTTATAAGACCTTCTGTATTTAAATATATGCAGCTGTTGAAATCTAACAATAGAGCTGAACTGATTAACTTATGCCTGTTTGTTAAAAATGCTCTCAAAGAAAGATCCGCTTTGATTAATGTTAGAACATAATTATATTTAATGTTCATCCTCTGATATATATATATATTAGTTTATTTAATTTAATTACTTAGAAGTATTGAATACTTTTGTACATATATATTTGTATATATATACTAATTTGTTTGCATTATCTGTTACTTTACATACACGTTGACATTATATGTTATATCATTATGTGTTGTTGACGATGTACATTGTACAAGTCAAAATAAATTGTCTGTCTGTCTGTCTGTCTTTCTTTTACCGTTTATTTATTTACTACTTCATGTTATGAGGCTACTAGCACATTATATCACATCCCATACACGTACTAATGGTTATCAACAGATGTGTTTCAATAGATTATAATGTTGTGTCTAATGTTGTTTTTAAAATAATCGACATATGCTTTCAAATAGAACGACACATTGAGAAGTGGCATTTTAACAACAAACATTTATATTTTTCAGCTTAACAATTAAATAACATTACCGTACACAGAGCAGTTTTGTAATGTATACAGAGGATAGTTCGTGATTTAAGTGTTATATCGTATTTTACTTCACAAGTTTCATAGAAAAGCATATTTTCACGTGTGCAATAAAATACAGTCTAACACTGAACTCTAAAAAATATATTTGTTATACCTTTATGCTTATTTTTATAGTTTTATACGTATTTAATTTAATTTCTAAATACACCATTTTCGAATAACTCTTTGCTACACCCGAGGGACGTCCCTCGCGCAAACCTTTGACCGCTTATGACGTAGACTGTTATTCCTTCATAAAAAATCATTAAACCACTTTTGTTATGCATGTATAATCCTATTTATAACATTTTATGCACGAATACAAAAGGGCAGGGACACGTTAACAACATAACAGTGGTCACCATTTACTTAAAATATATTTGAAAGGTTAAAAGTGGAAACCAATTATGAGTGGATTAACATTAGGTTAAAAGCCGTTGTACCAGTTGTATAGATTGTTTCATGACAGAATATGGGTTCATGATACGTGAATATCAAATCACAGCCATTTTTAGCGAATATTCTTCTTCATTTGTAGACGGGTCGTTTCCATTGTTGACATGACGTGTGGAGTCTATTTAAGTGTTTTAGTTAAGAGATATGTGAATTTCCCCGGGAGTTCGTATAACAAAGACAGACATTTTTCAAACATAGTTAATAGGGCTGTAGCATCGATTGTATGTTCTAACAAAAGTTTTGTCCAATGTTTTGTAAACCTATTAAACAAATATTCGAGAAACGTTTGAAAAATGGGATTGCCGTTTTCCTTATAAACGGTAAGTTTATTCCCAAAACAATTCTTAATTCAAAAGTATGAGATAGTTTTTAAATAGATTCATTAGTTTGTGTATTTGAATGGTTAATAAAAACATATAGTGTTTTCAAACGGAAGTACATATGTTTCGTGTACATATACTTGAAAATCAATTGTATATCTAATACAACCATGAATGCATATGTACGCGAGGTATTGTTATAATTTTAACTGTAAACATAAGAAACTCAAGTAGTAGCATTTCACTGAAACTATTCGTTTGTTGTTCATATTACTATTTCTCAGGTTTTAGATGTCTTGCTGGGAATGATTTAATGTACATACTTTGATTACTGTTATTAATTTGAATCTCAACATCATTTCATTTCCACATTTCATGCAATCCTTTCGTTTACCTCGTTTCCGATACGTTCCTTTTATAGGAAAGAACAGAGTTTATAATGGTAGACCTTAACGTCAATTACGGTCGCCAAGGAAATGTCCCGTTAGCAATACACTTGGATATTAAACATGTATGTTTATTTGAATTTTATTTGTATAAATGTATGAACTAAATAAAAACAAACTTACATTTAAACTTTCAGATAAGCTTGTTTCTGTACTTTTCCATATAAATGTTGAAAACATGTGGTGCAAGTATTTGTATACTATGTACAGTGATGCAAACACAGTTGGTTCAACGCGTGCTTTTAAATGTACTTTGATAAATACAGGACTGTTTTTAAAGGACAATATGTGCATAAGTTTAATAGAACATGTCATTTAGAATAAATAATTTCGAATGAGGTAGCGGAACAAGCATAACAAAATGGACTTGAGATCTACAGTTATTTGTTAGTTATATACCCATGTCTCAATCTTTTTTTGCCGAGTATATATATATTTATAAGCATTTATTTGTAATATATATATATACAAATAAATACAAATAAATGCTTATTTCACAAGGAGCTATTTGCTAGAAATGAAATAAAAATACAATAACAATATATATGTGTGTGTGTGTGTGTGTGTGTGTGTGCGTGTGTGCCTGTGTGTGTGTGAGTGTGTTTGTGTGTGTGCGTGCGTGTGCGTATGTGCGAAACTTAGATTCCTAGTCAAATTCATGACTCTTTGAATTATAAGACGCTGTTTTCACGCTGTTTGTCAGCTTGGACTATTCCGATAGCGAATATTTATGAGAATGGTTGATTGAAAAGAATTGCAATTTCTACCTTTCTACCTTACCTTTCTTTTCTCCAATCAAATCGTTTAATAGAAAACCACAGCAACGCTTTGATCATAGTTATATAATATCATTTGTTTTCTCATAACATATCACTTATATAGCCAGATATTTTTATTGTGAGTCTTTTCCTTTGTTATAAATATTTCCTGCACCGCTGACAAGTGATGTACGATTTCTTCATGACGCATGTTAAATACAAGCCTTTGAAACTCTTCCATATGTGTTGCTTTCATTTACATACTGATTGTTGCAAAGTAATTTAACTGCAACATTTACATATGACCATAAACAATGAAAAAACATAAATATTAATTATCGAAATCTTCTTGTAGTGCCACTCTTACATACGGCCATCAACAATTCATTATCATTAACGTTCTTAGAATACTTCGTTGATTGTATGAGTATAATCATAAAGAGGGGATAGTATATAAGTAGTCATTATATGCTACATCAATAAACATAAATACAGGTTTTTTATACAATTGTTGATGTTTACTTGTTTAATGGAAAATCGCGTTCTAGCTCTTAATGCATGCAAGGCTACCATACGTATAGCGCCTAATAACATCGCCACCATAAGTATAGCGCCTAATAACATCGCAACCTTACGTATAGCGCCTAAAAACATCGCAACCATACGTATAGCGCCTAATAACATCGCCACCATACGTATAGCGCCTAATAACATCGCCACCATACGTATAGCGCCTAATAACATCGCCACCATACGTATAGCGCTTAATAACAACGCCACCATACGTATAGCGCTTAATACCATCGCCAACATACATATAGCGCCTAATAACAACGCCACCATACGAATAGCGCCTAATAACAACGCCATCATACGTATAACGCCTAATAACAACGCCACAATACGTATCGCACCTAATAACATCGCCACCATACGAATAGCGCCAAATAACAACGCGACCATACGTATCGCGCCTAATAACATCGCCACCATATGTATAGCGCCTAATAACAACGCCACAATACGTATAGCGCCTAATAACAACGCCACCATAAGTATAGCGCTTAATAACAACGCCACAATACGTATAGCACCTATTAACAACGCCACTATACGTGTAGCGCCTAATAACAACGCCACAATACGTATAGCGCCTAATAACAACGCCACAATACGTATAGCGCTTAAAAACATCGCCACCATACGTATAGCGCCTAATAACAACGTTACAATTGATTGGTGAACAACTTTCTTCGAACGGGTAACGTAAATTAATGCTGTTTCATAAGTTATCGTTTTGTACTATGTCTGGATTTAATTTTCCATATCAAGAAAAAAAACAATATATAAAAATATCATGTGCCGATTATATCAGGACATAAGAGTACACGTGCTTAGACATGGAAACTGTAACAAAACAGCATTCAAACTTTATAAACAAACTTTTGACTTAATATACGGTATAGCATTCACATAATTTACTAAAACATGCATATCTTAGAACGGATTATTTGTGGAAAATTGAATAGTCGTATTGGAAAAAACATAGTGTTTGCTAATTCAGACAATCCCTCTGATAGTACGTCCATTCGGAGGCATCTCGCAACCACCCGCCTTCATTCGCATTCTCAATCGCCAAATTACACAGAGAAGAGCCGTCAAGTTCGAACGAGGAACACGAATATGATGCTGATAAGCACGCCGGCCAATTTACATCCGTCATAGTCTAATCCGTGTAGTGTCTTATGGCCCTTGAAGTTCAGCTTTATTTCTGTTATCTTCTGGAAAGTATCTGTGAACGTTTGGCAGACATCGACGCAGTTTTCCGTCTCATGGGAATAGCTTAAGGGTGTTGTCCCGCATCCACCGAGATAACCCCCTGCTGAACAAGTCGGAAAGACGATCCAAGAGCCTTCCACACATTTCGTGTAATTTTCCACACTCATTGTAAACCCAGTTTCGTATTCTAGTTCTAAATAGGTCCGACTCAGGAAATATGGTTGTGCTATCAGATGGGATGTATTTGAGATGGTATCTATTCCATCCTCACTATAAATTACACTATTGGTAATAGTAGTGTTATCTGAAACGGTTAAATTCACACATGCATAATCACAAAAACCCGACGCCGACCACTGACCATCTTGCAAACATTCAACAGTATCGTTTCCGAAAAACGCCATGATGTCAGGATGACAGACAATTTCCTAACTCCTCCAGCACCCACTGAATTTCCATATACACTAGCATTTGCCACCAACGGACCAATAGTGTATTCTTCAAAGTCACAGTCAAAAGCTGGTTCATACATGTTGTCCCTAGATTGCAATTATTGATTTCACAAGAACCAGGTACGACAATCAAATCAACGTACGTTAAGTGGATGTCCATGTAAACGTATTCCGGACATATTAACAAACGGCTATGAGACCGAAGTCGCATAAGTTCAATGTCTGTGTTTTCCTATCTCTTGTGTCACGCTTTAACAAGGACATGTTGATCATAACAATTCTTTTATTGCATATAGGAGTATTTGTTTTGCATAAACGCAAATTAACTTAGAAATTCCGTATTTATGTTTTATATTTTTTTTGTTTGAAAAACATGAATACAATTTTGAACAGTTTCAAAATTCGTGGCCAGGCTGTTTATTGTTTTTTGTTTTTTTTTGTTTTTTTTTAACGTGAATCATGCCCAAATGTGCACTATGTTATATAACATGAAAAGACGAAAGGTCACGCTGTTAGATAAGACATATGACGTTGTTCGTTTTGCTAGAATTTAAATATATGTAATGAGCGTGAGTAAAATATTTCCGGGAACACATGTTCGCGCTGTAAACTAGGTATATGCTTCAAACGATAACTCAGGAAATTCCAGTAGTGCTGAAACTAGCTGACGTTTCACATAAAAAATCGTCGTTATTACAAAACAAGATTCGTAAAAATCCGCCATATCTGTTCGTTTGATTTCGTTCTTGTGACAGCTTGTCCTTTGCTTTAAACCGACAGCTTAATAGCGGTGTGGCGGGATTGACTTCAGCCAATGCAATAGTTTGTCTGTTAGTAACGGTTTAAGTTTCGGAGTGAATGTTTCGAATGAAACAATAGGATTGGTTACGTGTCAGATTTACCCGATTTACCCGTGTGAATGTAACTGTGCCTAAAGAGTGCCTTGGGTATCGTGGACCTTCGTTGGCCAGGCAACCCTTATTTGCTGGAGGCATGGAAAGTTTACAAAACGTATTCTAAAAATATTCCGATTAATTGTACGAATACTTTTAACTTAAAATGTTTCATTAAAAAAACATAACAATCAGCCAGGTTAAACCAGTAAAACAAGAAACAAAAAGTTGGCCTCTTGCAACAAAATGAGTTCAAAAGTTGTCCTATGTTTGCCAGTGGCCGAATACTCGGTTTACAATGTCATTTTCTTAAACCAACATTGGGCAAATCCAAACTAGGTTAACTTTAAACATTTTTTATCTTACAACGTTCGTGCAGTAGAAAATTAAACTTATTCTTAGTCACACTCGTTGGCGCGATGTTGTGCGAGAATGTTGCTTGTGTTGTATGGGAAACCTAAAAACAAACAAAAAATCCCACTTGTCCGGCTTGATGACCACCAACCAAACTGACATGCACATACACTGTGGATCGAACATGGGCCTTGGTGAGAAGTGAGTGCGAGTTCAATCCCGGCCTAGGCAAACAAGGTATGACACATAATGAGTAAAATAATATTCACAATGCTACCCTCTTAAACTAAAATAAGTGCACAGCATTTGCAGGCTTGGCAAGAAGCAAAAACTCTATACCTTTTCACTGTTATCTCCTTAAGCACATATATCAGCAAATGTTTTCTCTTTTATCTGACATTTTAACGACATACTTCACAATCTTAACCTTTTAAACCAAAACAAGGGCACACTTATCCTATGATTAGCCACTTAAAGAATGCCAATTCCATAATGTGAACCTCTGAAATCAAACTTAAGTAAATTTGTCATCGGTTAAGCAGTTAACAAAATCGCCAATATTCACAATACCACTTTTTAAAACAAGAATGAGGGCAAACCTGTTGTAAACAGTTCAAGCTGGCATACTTCAATGTTTAACCTCCTTAAACCAACACGTGAGGAAGCAGATTTAGCCAATAACGTGTACGCATGTTTTAACAATGATGTTCCTATTTTTCAAACAGAGGGCAGTTTTGAACTGGGGTTATGAACTAAACACTACTCCACCATTAACAATGTTACCTGTCAGCAAAGCAAAACCGTTTAGATACAGAGCAAAAAATGAGAAATAAAGTTCTCTAAAATATTTTTTAAAGGAAATGCAATGTCTGTTTGAATGTTTACATGGTTGGCATTTTCGTTTTTATTTTCCGATTAAGATGTATAATTACAATACAAGTTCAATACAAAGCATCGTTTTTGATTCATATACTGACACAGTTATAATACATTAATTACGATAATCTTTGACTTAAGGACAGAACGGATCATCACCACTGTTTACAAGGCAAGATAAGATCAAATACAAGGTAAATGAGTTTTAAAGTGCGTGTTATTTAATAACTTGTACATCGGATTTCCCGCACATATTTTTCAAAAAGGCAAAAACATGTTTTTATTTGTTTTCACTTGCGCCCGCATCATCTGAAAGAAAACTAATTTGTAGAACACAACCGCGTATTTCGGTTGTAAAAATTATCAATTTGATTCGGACATATCTGAAAGGTATTTGGATGACAGATACAGTGAAAATACAGTTTTAAACCAGTCATCTGCACCTGCTACTCATATCCAGGTGAGTATGTTTAATTCCTTTGTTTTTTTGCTGCTTAAATAGCAAATTTAATATATTTTTGTTGTACTTTTCCTTCAAAAATATACATTTCATAATATATGCATGTTTTGTTTTTATTTTGCTACAGATAAAAGTAAAGTGTTTATTTAAATACTATGCAATGCATGTACCGCACTAGGAAAAGCTTGGCTCAGAAATGAGAATCACTGGTATTCCTACATCTTTAATTTACTTGTGTTATCATCAAATCATATCAGTATACCAGTTATGCATAATACATATACTACAAAGAACATTTATAAATAATATTTCAAATTAAAATTTCGAATTCCTAACACGCCGCGTATCATAAAATTTCTGTCCCCGTGAGGCAAGGAGAGCGTGCTTGTGGTGGAGGCATTGGTTCCCGATGAGTCATTGGTCATGGACAGTTTGAGGGCGCTAAATATAAACCTAACTGACAGTCCTATGTGCTGTGTGTCTTGCAATGCGCTTAACAGTTCACACACAAACATTGAAAAAGCCAAAGCTAGAATTGTGTATAATTTGTAAATATTAGTCATAAAGGAAAACAAATGTCAGAGTGTGCGATTGGAAGAAAGTATGATTCACACTTAGTGTTGCGAGTAAATGTTTGTAGATTTTTTTAATGATCATGTGTATATTAAAACTATTTATGCATATCATTTAAATGTAAACTATCTGAGCTGATTGTGTTTTTTCTATGAAGGATATTTTGCATATTATTTGCATTTTCTTGAAAAAAACAACCTTTGCTGTATATGAAAGCTGATCAAATCAGTATTTGCAGTACAAAAAAATAAAAGTGTTTGTTTTTGTAAATGTGTTTATGTTTTCTTTTTTTGTCAATTTTAAACAAAATATAAAAAAAAATAAGGAAAATATGCCTGTTTTAAATAGGTAGGCGTTACAATTCTGAGAATGCCTGAAAATTGGCACTGGCTGGAATTTTCTGTGACATATTAGTATGAAGATATAACTGTAGCGTATTTTTTATTGCAAATGCCCATATAC
The DNA here is from genome assembly GCF_026914265.1 of Mya arenaria. NCBI lineage: Eukaryota > Metazoa > Mollusca > Bivalvia > Myida > Myidae > Mya > Mya arenaria. Next base: position 45,735,868 of record NC_069128.1, on the reverse strand, counting down.
ATTTTTTTGAGTTATTTTATAGGTCACTTTCTCTTGTCATTTCCATTGCATGAGATATGACTAGTTTCTACAGAGATAATTATTTTTAACCAAACAATTGGAAAATCTTGACTATAGGATTTGGGTGTGTAGTTGGGCACGCAGGTGGCTGTGAACATTGGCGCTCTTGTGTCCTGGCCTAACCATTCATAGGGTACATGTATTTTGAAAAAAAAACTTTGCAAAATTGTTTAGCATCTAAAAAACTGTAGTTTTGAATTAGTTCACATATTAAATAGTTTAAAGCAATACGCTTGCTCGATCTCAAATAGCATTTATTTGGTCTCAAAACTAATATTTGTATGAAATTATCTTGTAGTGCTATCATTCTTTCATTCGGATGTTATCCTTATACTGTTTACAATATTATTGTTAAATAAATAAGTGAAGAAAATGTGAATAAAAGTGACTATATATATTTATTCGTTCTTCGCTCGCTCCTCTTTTTTGCTAAATGCAAAACAAATATTTTTATTATTATTTCGCTCACTCGCTCGCCCTACTATTTTTTGGGAAAAAATCCGATGAACAAGTTATCAATTTGGTGAGGCCTTAGGTGGTTTTCTTAGCCAATTGGCTGCTTTCTAATAAAACTTCATTGCAGTAAGCTAATTAACGAATTCGAAGCAATTTATATATAACGCTGTAAGACAACAAATAGTATACACCTACAATAATTGGCTGCTTAGGTTTCGGAAGACTTTTTACAACATAAGCTGTGTTTCTTTTTGAATTGTGACAATAATTATTTATATGTAGTACATTTTCCATTTGGCTATGATTTTGTAAAAAACACTATACCAAATTTGCTGAGCGTACAAATTTGAAAAACGGAATGAGCAGTTTATGTAAGCCTTGTTCTCTACGACCAAATTACTACGACAGTTTGCTTCCATTTCACCTTCGAATTAAATATTACTAATCTGAATGCTTGTTTCTCGACAAATGCAATAATCACAAAATACAATCATTTGCGGGATAAAAAAACAGTAAACATTATATGATCTTATCATATGTAAAACAACTCTGTACAATACGATATACAACAAGTGTGATACGATTCGACATAAGGTCAACGGGGAGTAAATATCAACAACAGTTACAGAAAGAAAATTATGCCCAATCAACCGTGAACGTCTGTTTTTAATAATCCTTTCGAATGTGCATATGCCTCAGTGATACCTCTGTCATCTTCACTATCCTCACCTTTAGGAAAGTGCAGCTTTGAGCAAAGATTGACCTGAAATAATAAACCGTATTTGGTATAATAGATGTACATAAACAATGCTCAACCCACGTATTGAAAGAAAAATTGTATTCTCTAAAGCGATATAAACGATATCAACGCAACATGCTACTTTATAAATGATGAAATAGTGTGGTATTGATAAACACACCTAGTTTTGTTCATATAGTTTATATGCATTGTGTTGTTTATGAAGTTTTGTGCTGTTGTTTCATGTTTCTTGTTTGTGATTTTTTTGTGTGTTTTTGTTCCATGTCTGTGGCGTTTACCCTGTGTCATGAAATGGAGTTTAAATCTAAACGTTCGGATAGTGAACTTATTTCTCTAGTTTTTCATATGAATATGGAAATGCAATATTTTGCTGACAACCAATATTATGAAACAAAACCAACAAGGTCAACAAAATTGCATCCAGGTAATATTTATAATGTAGAACAGATTGAATACATACATAAATTGTTTTGATAGTAGTTCTGAATGTGTTTACATGAATCTTGAACAGAAATTGTAAACATACACATTGTACATTCAAACGAACAGTGAACTCTTATGATATAGAAATATGCTATATGTCGGCATGTAATATATAAACAATTATACTAATAAGAAGTGTAATCATTGATTTTTAAAGAGAACACATTTTAGGCAGAAAAATCATTAGTGTTAATGCAATAATAAATATTAAGGACAAAGCAATAGAAAATAGCACTATGTTTCTTGGACAATTTAAATTGCTTATCCTTTATATAAACAGTTAAATGCATCTATTAATAATTAAATTTTACATTAACTATTCCCTTGTAATCATGCATCCAAACTTGAACTTGGCACCCACATCCGCGAAATAGATTGTAGTAAGAAAACAACAGAGTGGATACTAAGTCATATACAATACCAGAATACATATATTAAAAAGTAGGATATAATAATTAAGAGAAATAATATCGACAACTTAAGACTAATACGAGTCACTGACCATCGACAGTGAATGTCTCTTCCAACTTCTCTGTTTGATCTATTTCCGCCTCTGTGATGCCTTTGGCAGCCAGTTCCGCTTTCAATGTCCGTGCGTATTGATCGTATGTACTTCCAATCCTTTAACACACAGAAGTTAAACTATAACTATATAGACAGAGTATATTTATTAAAAAGAAAATCACCTCTTTGTCAACGCCTTATTGAGAAAGGACGCGCGGGCAACAATTGTTGGATAATTTCGTAAATAATAGAAGTTACTGATACACCGCATTATATGAGAATTCAAGTTGTTCCATTTTCCTTTAAATAAATGTCTACATTAAATAATTGCTGAACTTGTTGAATGTCTAACAGTGTAATTTTTAATAATAATGTCATTAATTTATATATTAAACAGAATAACTAAGTATGAAAATATTACACTTATAATAAGTGTTAAACTAGATGAGGTTATTCAAGTATTGAGTTGTTAGACATTTGAACAATATGTTTAACTGAGGAGCTAAGTTACGGGCTTTTTATTTAGGGAAGTTCATGAATTGTGTGCTGCAGTGATCCATAATGTTAAACTGTACAGCAATTGTGATAGCAAAAGTATGATACTCCGCATTTTATTATCTGAGTTTCACAAACGAAGTTCACGTTAAATATGCATTTAACGGCCAATGTTTCAATAAAAGTTATACATTATTTATTAAGGTAATTCCTAATGCTTCAAAAGTGGCCTAAATTCCGATTATATCGTTTTCTCTACAATATGTTGACTGAGCGGTATTTTATTTCGGTAAATGTTTCATGATACTAGTCTCACTACATGACTTTCTTGCGTAAAGACACATCATTTGTCAAAATGCTATTTGTGCTAATATAAACAATAACATAATTTAAGTTCAAAACATAAATTTATTATTAAGCTGAGATGATAATATACCCAAACTTACAGACGGGATAGAAGCCATATCACTATTTTAACAAAAGTATTGTAATGGGATGCTCTACGCTCGTCCGTTTATGTTCACTGTATCACAGGGCATAACTTAAACGCTGTTTAGTGATTGGACTTCTAACACAACTCAAGAATCTTTATGTGAGTATGTGTACAGATGTTTTGAAGGTTTTGATATTACGACAATTAAATGTGCATTGCACTTAAAATATTTTGCAGGAAAAAAAACACATTTTTAAAACAACATTTAAATGAATTTCAATAATAAACAATTATGGAGTCATAAGGTGTGTTAAATGAGGAGTTTCAGTATCTGTGTCGTTAAAGATATAATTAACTCCTCTGCTATGTATTTTACTGTTGTTCTGGCACATGTTCCTTTAACACTGAAACTTGTATGATTCGTATCAACGACTACTAAGTGGAGGACTGAAATATTCTACGTCAGGCGAAACACCCGATTGTATATACAATTACGAACCAGAGTTAACGTAAAAATTGACCACCGGTATTTGCAATTAAACCGGGATTTAAAATCTCCCAAGGAGCACGCAAAAATACGTCATTTACGCAGAAAAATACATGTTAATTATTATAATATAACGCATATTATCATACCACCTGCTTCTAAAGAAACACTTTTTGTATGATTGTATAATAATTTCCAATTCCATTTAAAACTATTGTCTTAATATTAAGGAGTTGACTGCAAACACACTCAAGAATATATGGCGTCAGTTGTATGACGTCATCAGTTTTGAGCTTACCGTGCGTCGTTCATTGACTGAAACAATATATTAATTACAAAAACATTATTTGATGAAATGGGTTTGCTTCTCTCACTGATTCGTTTCGCGTAATTACTATAAAACTGGTGGAAACCACGTCCAGATTGGAAGTGCAGGACAATCAGGAAATGATTCTACTGACGTTACACACTGAATGTTACGTTTCGAATATGGTCTCCATTTTAAACGAAGTAAATATTAATTTCCAACCTCATGGACGGTGACGTCTTGCTCCGTGAGTCTCGTAGTTTTTTGTGTATACTATAGATTCCATTATAAACAAAACATGTTGAAAACACATTGCATTCATCTACAAGATCATTTGCGATCTTTTTTTTTTTTGATAAAAATATTTAAATTGTATGAATAATGTATGAATCATTATATAACAGGTCCATTTATAACGTTAGTTTGTCATCATCCGCATAGTTATCGACATGAAATATAAAAGCCTAATACTGAATATTACATAACAAATTATTCAGTACGTCATTTTTATAAGAGTCGTAGCTATTATTATTTAGTATGATCCAAATCGTATTTATTCCCGTAATGAGCAATATGATATCAAGTCTTCTAATCGCTCTAATCTACCAAAGAACTATAGTGCATGTTTCAGAATCCTTATTTTAAATTCTTCACCACTCTTCGTCAGTGATTTGACAATTGAAGAAAAGTGGGGTATTTTAATTTATCAGTCAATTGCTTTGTGTATTTCCCGGGAAGTTCTAATTACAGTGTCAGACAAATATAAAAAATAAAATATATTGTATACATGCTATACCATTGAAGTAATGATCGAACAATTGTTTCCCTCTTATGTTGTGTACAGAAGGAAATGCTTTGAAACAAATACGTTCGAAAATTTGAATTGAAATTTCCCTAATCGGAGATCAGTTGTGTTCATTTTTAAAAACATCTTCATTAAAACATAATGCAATCTTTCTTTACGATTAATTATTATTTGCCATCATTTACAGATTCTAAAGTGCCGTATTTATTCAGGTAAAAGGGAAGTGAATGCAATTGGTTTAAAAAAAGTTATGAAGTTGATACTTTCGCTCCTTAGTTTGAAGTTAAATATTAAATTTATATTTCAACTGCGGTCATTACACTGATAATACTCCTTAGTTTACCAAAAAACATGAAAATAGCATTCATACGCTGCTTTAGTTATACGTCATATAAACCTAACTAATTTTACCTATATTGAATTCCACCACTGACCTATTAAAACGTTATATGCTATCAAAAATGGCTTAACCTAACTACCACTTACAACATGTTTTGTACATGTGATGCATATAATTATTGTACTTTTAAGAAAAGTAATACTAGCCCAAAACGTTCATACATGGACCCCTTTAACGAGACGGCACTCAGAACATAGTTCTCCTACTTTACAACAGTTAACACCTATGCCTTCCTGAACGCCTTTAACTGACTCTTATTTTACATATTATAAAATTTACCGGTACAATGAGACGCCATCCAGGACAATTCTTCCTTCCTTTCCCAAGTTGAACATCAGCCCTCTCCTAAAGGCCGCCTTTAACATCCTACAAAGCTGGTCGCCCTCATTGTAACGATACAAATATCCTTTGAACGTGCCGCCTTTATACGAGCTTCCCGGGGACGGATGGTGCGTCTGCGAGAAGGGAAGACAAACGTTGTGTTAGACGTAATGGAATGGATTTAACTTCTAAAAACACATTTACCATACAATGCATTGAACTTAAACATTATTACATAGGAAAATATATTACCAGAAACAACGGAACACTTTTGATTTTAATATAAGCATCCATGATATTTCTGTTCTAAAAGTATGCATTTCGGCATATAATAATCCCTAAACTGTACAATTAAGGCGGTAGGATAAAGGAACAATATAAATGATGACATTTAAAGCAAAAGTACGGGCATTGTTAGATACATTAAAATATATTTTGCATATGTGTAATAAATTACGATATCTACAGGTTCAAGAGCTTTTAGAATAGTACACGCAAAACAATCATATAAATTTACTGCATATAGGGTACACTGATTCATTTCAGTAATGAAATATCTATTATGTGATCGTAGCTTATTATTTAGTTCTACGGAGAAATAAAATTATTTATTTCGGTCTTTATAATATATTCTTACTAAAGTTAGAAAATAAAATGTCGGTGATGCAATTAGTATGCTGGTGTTAAATTCAATTTTAAGTGAAATAGAAATTATATCGAGTAACATCTATAACACAATAGATTGGATTGTGTTACATGATCATGTATATTTATAAACTCGATTGCGATCTAATATTTTGAAATGAGCATACTAAAATCTCGAAATCCAAATTGGTACCTTTATATTAGTTCGGAATATGATAAATGATTTTAATGAATTTTAGTAATTTGGTAAATTTGCGTAAATATGATGTTTATTCTATCAAGATATATAGCGACGAAATCTGTTGTAAATTTAATCTAATTTTTACTGAAACAAATGATTATACATTAATGAGTTAAATTAAATCCTATTTTCCTATTGTTATACTTATTAAGTTACATTTGAATCATTTAACCAAAAACTATTTGATATTCATTTAACAAGGAAAGCTAACAGCTATCTGATTGACATCAATGTCAATGTTGGTTAAATTAAACATAGGCGCAAAATTGAATAGGGTATATTACCATATTATTTTTACATTTGATATCTTTGTCTTTCTTGTTTGGATGTGTTTTTGATATAATTTAATTCAATTCGCTTAAACGTTTGTTTATGAAGGAACAATATTTTATAATTTTATCCAGATCAAGATTTGTTTTAAATTCAAAAAACAGCTACTACCGACAATTACTTGCAACTAAAACACATTATCACGGATGGGACAAAGACTCCTTTTTTCTACAATATATCAAAATGTTCAACGAAACAGGAACAATGTCATTCATTCAGTTTGTGCATCATCATTTTCCCGAGGCAAAACAGTCGTATTGCAGTTCGATTTTATCAATGTATATTACCCCTTAAAGCTTTAAATGCATAGCAATAAAATATTGGCATTCCTGATGACATCAACAATATGACGTACGAGGCCAAGTCGTATACTTGTGACATAGATTATTCTTAGTGTGTTGTGTCTTCATTGTCTTCTTAGTGTAATGTTCCACATTTTTCTAAATATCTTGATTTATGATTATTCAATCAAAATTAGTTAATTGTAACACATCTATTCCCTTTATGCTTTCAATATAATCATATAATTCATTTAGTATTAATGCTAATGTAATTTTCTGTATACCACAATAATACACTTGGCATAATATTTTCGGAAGGCTCCGACTCTATACTCGACATAAAGCGCTTTAACATGAGCCATTTAAAAATACGATGCATGATGGTTGCGTGTCATCACATTAAGATAAAAACTATACCTGTTTTAGCTTATAATTTAAAACACTTTTTTCTGTATGTTTAGCCATTGAAATACGTACTTTTGCGTTCAGTGTATTGTATAATGTATATATTCCTGTTTAAATGCACTTAATGTTTTAAATGGAAACAAACACATATTTAATAACGATATTGCAAACACGTTATATAATTTTCTACGTTTGAGTTAAATGAATTAGAAGAAAATAGTTGTCCTTGTTTATAAAGGAATAACCTCCATATGGCGCTTTATAAGCACGAGTGATACATACACACGGGCATTTCATGCGCATATAAATGTAAAGGCAATAAGCTTTAGGGAACCGATACGTTCAAATCGATACAATTGATTGCTTAAATTGAGGTCGTACCGTGTAGTAGGCAGAAGTCAGCGTTTACAGAAATGCCCGGACAAAGCAAGCTTTTAATCCTCTTATAGAGGGTAAGTCGTATTGAAAATATGATTGTTGTATTTATTTCAAATGACGAATACATGTATTATCATGATGATTCAAACTATGCAGTGGAGAAATGGAACATTGGAACATGTAGAAATTAGGAGTTAATTCAGTTCATACATATATTGCAACCAGTGAGAAAATGTTTCTTTTGTTTTTAATGGCATCAATAAAAGTGTGTTAAAGGAAGTTATTTTCGCCACTTTAATATTACGTGCTTCTAGTTTTACTTTGAAAGTGAGTGTTTCGTTGAAATACTAATGAAGTATATATAGGTGATATTTTTTATTTTGTTTTGCGAGAAACACGTAGGAGAACGCTGCAAAACAATAAGGTCGTGGCTACACGGAATCCGCGTTTCTATCACGTGGCTGGAACCACATGAGCTGCATCACAGCTGTTCTTCGTGGACGTCACTTCCTGTTCAAGTGCCGCGCTCCGATCGTGTTCCCTCGCCTTTTGTGGTTTTCTGTTACATTATTACCTGTCAGCATCAGCCAATGTTTTAGCCATATAGTTAACATATAAAGATAAGTATTATAAATGAAAATTAATCTTCTCTCTTAATTGAACGAGTAAGATTTGAAGCAATGCTGAATAATTATGGATTTTTTGGTTTAGAAGATTTTAAATTCTGAATGATGGCATTAAAATACGTTATTTTCAAGAATACTTATTGAAATATTTTATAAGCTGAGTTGTTAAGAAACTGAGAGATAATAAAGAATGTTTTATGTAAGTTTCAAGGATTTGATCTGTATCTGCTAATGAATACAGACATTGTTTTTATATATATTTTTATGATTGAAAGTACATTTGGCTTGGTTGCCATTATAATCTCTAAATGGATGTGTTGCTTGTCTTGGCTGACAAGCCGTTATTCTACTTTTTCCTTATAAAACGTTGGGAAAGAGATTGTGTGTACTTCTGTAACAATTTGAATGCATCTGATCATTTCTTAGGATATTGTAATGATGTGGTATTGAAAGATTGTTGTACCCAATTATGATACGCTTAATGTTACTGCACTATATAATTACTGCATTATTAAGGAATATAATCTGAAGATCACACGAGAGGCATCGCTGATTCACGGCGGAAACGCCAAAGAGGAATAAGTAATACATGTACTTAGATGATATGAAGTAAATTTTCAATGATTAAGAATGAGCGGAGTGAGTTTCAACCTCATTGGTTGACTTATTGTCAATGATACACGGAGTGTGTATTGAATGAGTGGCAGAAGGCGGACTTTAAAACACGCGCGAAAGTTGAAATTCTTAATAGTAAAGCTTAGCACTTAATGATTGCTTATCAGCAGTTTCGTTAGCTGAAAATCAATGCTGTATTCTAACCATAGTATACGTTTGCTTCACCAGTTAGTCAGTTACAGTACTAGTACATATGCAAATTGTGTTATAAAGTGATAAAACTCGGCTTTGATGATTTATGGCGGACTCGCCAGAGATGAAACACAATGTACAATGAATACGGTGCAATCACAAGTGCTAGTTTATATGAAAATATTGTTTTAAAGTGAAGTTATAACAGGCTGATCCATAGCGAAATCGCCAGAGATGAATCGTTAAAGTTCCTGTACTAGTTCAAATGTAAAATTGTTGTATTTACAATATATATTTATTTCCGTTGATAAGTAGTGCTAAACGGCCAAGTGTTTAGTGACTGCTGGTTTTCTCTGCCCTGGTTTTAGTACAGAAGTTTTGAATGTTATGTAAATGATACAAAGTTATAAAACAAAAACAAAAATGTTTTCACACATAGAGACATTTCGATTATTATCATAGTTAGAACTTCCAGGTTGTGTCAAGTTTTACTAACGATTCTTTGATCTAAAATGAAGGATGAATGTATCCTAATTTATATTGTCTATGCATGATTATATATAAGTGTTTGCCTTACATTGTCAGCAAATTAGGGGCGCTTGATTTTTAAAATGTTCGTTTGTTAATTGTGAAAAATCGCTACTTATTACTGAAGACGACTTTCAGGATAAAGTAATTTGCTTTAACTGCGCATGCGCATATAGCCACTCCTACTGTTTGCATATGCAAAGGTGGATTTGCATTGTCAACGCTGATTTAAATGACGTCACACGCGCAATGCTTAATTTTAAAGCTGATGCAATTTGGGATGGGCTATGTGAGGTCAATTTATTTATCATTCAATATATTCTTATGTTGTGTCTAATGTTTTTTTTAAACTAATCGACATATGCTTTCAAATAAAACGACCCATTTAGACGTGGCATTTTAACAACAAACATTTCTATTTTTCGTAATTTCAGAATTAGATCGTAATTTATTTCTCAAGTTTCATAGAAAAGCATATTTTCACGTGTATAATAAAATACACTTACACTGAACAAAATCAGTTTGTAATACTGTTATGCGTATTTTTGTAGTTTTATTTTTATTATATTTACATTAATAAACACCTCGTTATCGATTAAACGTTTGCTACACCCGAGGGACGTACCCAACGCAAACCTTTGATTTCTAATGACGTAGACTGTCATTTCTTCATAAACATTCATTTAACCACTTTTAATGCATGTACAATACTATTTAGAAATGTTTATGCACGAATAAAAAAGATCATGGACCCGTTAACAACATAACAGAGGTCACTATTTACTGAAGAAATATTTGAAATGTTAAACGAGGAAACCAATCATCAGTGGTTTAATATTAGATTAAAAGCCGATCTACCAGTTGCATAGTTCGTTTTATGATAGAACGTCGATATATGATACGTGAATATCAAAGCACAGTCATTTTCTGAGAATATTCTTCTTCGTTTGTACACGGGTCGTTTCCGAGATGGGGTGAAGACCACGCTTCATTGTTAACATGACGTGTGGAGGCTATTTAAAAGTATTAGTTAATTGTTTTGTTATTTTCCCCTGAAGTTTGTTTAACAAGTTAAATAAGTCAAATAGTTTGGAAACATAGTAAAAACGTACTAAAGCATCGAATTTATATTCGAACAAAAAAAAATCGTCAAAGTTTTGTACAGAATTTTTTTTCAAGGATTCAGCTACAAGAAAACGTTTGAAAATGGGATTGCCATTTTCCTTATCCCCGGTTAAGTTTATTTCTAAAACAAATCTTATTTAAACGTATGCGATCGTTTTTAAAATCAAATTACATTTTTTGCAAACTTAAAGTGTTAAAAAGAAATATATATTAAACGGAAGCAGCTACAACTGATTTAAAAAAGCAGTTTTTATAGTTGATTTTTCCACTCGACACAATTATCTTATACATATAATACAACCAGGATTGCATATATATATACGCGATTTATTTTTATAAACTTAGCTGTGCAAATCAAAAACTTAATTAGTAGCATTGTACTAATGCCATTCGTTTTCTTACTCATATTACTTTTACTCATGTTTGGATTTTATGGTAGGAATGGTTTTAATGTACATACTGTGATAAGTGTTATTGATTTGACCTCTAAACATCATTTAATTTCCATATAGCATACAAGCTTTTCGTATATGTCTTTTCAAAACATACCTCTCTGTGGGGCAGGTCAAAGGTTATAATGGTATATGAGTGTGTTTATTTTAATTTAATTTTCATTTGTGTAGGAATTAAATCTAGAAAACGTTAAAAACATGTGGTGCAAGCATTTATCATACTATTTAATTTGGTGCAGACACAGTTCGTTCAACGTGTGCTTTAGGAGAAAGGTATACATATTAGCTTTTAGCTATCTCCTCAATCCTTAATTATTATGTATGTAATGTATGTATTTGCTAAATGTACTTATATATAATAAATACTGTTTTAACCAAACCAACGTGTTACTGATAGCAAGACTGTAACCGTGGTTTCATTAGCAGATGACGCAAACAATTTGAAATGATTGATGAGTGGTAAAATATTTAGTGTGATCTACTCTAGACTCATAGGGTAGAAATACCATATTTTCTGCACCTTTCTTTCAAATTAAACTCGTAATCCTTCGTAAGAACCATTGTTTCGACATTTATCAATCCTTTTTAATATATCAAAACAGTTGTGTTTATTACGGTAAATCTTATTTCTGGGTAAGAGTGCATCTTTAATAGAATATGTCATTTACAATAAAACTTTTCAAATATTGTAGCGGATTTACAGGCTAAGAATCATCTCTTATTTGATATAAGGCATAAAAAATGACTCTAGATCTACAGCTATTTGTTAGTTATACACACATGTCGCAATCCTTTTTTTCACGTTTGCACGCTATACCTTGTTTCCCATTTCTTATAACCACCATGCTGTGTTTTAAATCTTTGTTATTTATCACTGCTGTTACTTTTGATAATGAATATCCCTCCGCATATTTTATTAAATGTATAATAGGACTGCTTTTGCATAATTCTCAGTATTTCAGCAATCCACGTTTTTATCTCATCTGTTTATATGGCAACTATTTATTTAAAATAATAAATAATTTGTTTTCTTTAAGGCGATACTTTTTTTGAATTTGTAAACCAAGGTTTGAAGACGTTCGGTACTGAATATGCTAAAACAGGAAATGATGTTATGAACATATACAAAGGTTTTACGTCACACTCGAAATGAAAGCAAAATTCGAGTGTTTAAATTGAGATTCTGATTAAATATCATCTAGTATGAATTATACTTATATACTGAATAAATTGATCGGATAAATCTTATGTTTTAAAATTATTCCGGCATATTCTAGCATTGCCGTAAGCTAGAGCTTTATATTAGATGTAAGTTAACTCGTCAATTATCCTTAATATACAGTTGTTGCATGAGCATTTGTGTAATAGTCAAAACTGTTGTCCCGAGATGGAGGGGATAACTTCTGACGTGTTGTCCCGAGGCCGATACAGAAATGCCCATGCAAAAAATGTTTAAATACCTGATTAAGGAGTCACTTCCAACAATTTGTTGATTTTAATCTCGTAAACATCTTCAAATCGGGAAATTTGCTTTTTACGTCTGATATTGTTGTCTTTATGTCTGGTAATCTTGATCATATAGACTATTGAGAGCTTGAAATGTCCTTGATATTCTCTGTGAATACATTTAAATTACAACACCAATACCGGAAATGCACGAGTTTAAACGATTTGCAGTTTATTTTTAAATCTTGGTTTAACCCATGACTTACCTATGGCGTAGCCTCACGCGCAGGTAGCCTCATTATGTTAACAAATCAACAAAATATAGTGATATTGATTACTACTTATAAAACAGTCAAAAAAGTGAATTATATTTATATAGGGCATCGGGTTATACTTGTTAAATGAATTGTGGACTTTATTACGATTCGTGACATAAACTTTTATTCAAAACCAGCATCCGCGTACAAGGCGATTGTCTTTCAAGGCTTAAAATGTTCTGCAAGAAAGAAAGTATTGAGAAAAAATGGAAATACTAAGCAAATCGTCATGTGTATGGTTGCATTGCTTTCACATATTAAAGTGTTAAAACGAAACATATTTCAATAAAATGTTAAAACCTATAAATCGTGAATTGGAATTGAAGTAGATAATTTTAAGTAGGTGTTTTGAGTTATACTAAGACAAAACGTAAATACTGTCCGAGATAAGTAATTTAAGATAAATAAAATATCGGTTAAAGATGTTATTTTTAGCACAACACCACCTTATTGTGACCAGTTATGACATGACCTTGATTTGTACAAGCTTGTAACTTTGACTTGTATAACAATTCTTGGACTATGCCTTTCCTTAGTTTAGGATAACTATTTAAATATACAAAGAAACATTGCATTTGTTTGATGTTTACACTTATACGATCATATTTTAGACGTTTTAAAATAAATACTCTACTATAGACAACATATTCACGTTGCAATCATTGATTTAAAAACACATCTCACGACAACGAGGGAGATTCTACGTATTTCACGTTGACTTTTGATAGCTGTCAACATAAAAAACTTGTCTGTACAGAAATGGAGTTCGTGGTAATTTTCTAGTGTTATTACAATCTATGTTCGAACAATTAAAATCTTGAAATTACCAGATTCCAACGTCCAGGCTCTTATATCTACCGATGATATCCAGTCCACAGCAACAGGCGGTTTTACATACTACTTCCGGTGCTCCATTGCGACAAAGCAGGGCTGTGTGCCATCCCCAGAAATAGTATCGTTGATTATGAATGATTTAGTTCACTAGCTTAAGGCTAATTCTACGAATGGGATATTTGTAACCGACACAATAGGGTATTTATACGCTCTAATGTTTGCCGACGATGTAGCGAGTTTCGCAAACACAGCTATAAACTTACAAAGACAAATCAACCTTATTGAATCATTTATGAAATCGAAAGTTATGGTTTTCCGAAACGGTGGTATTTTAAGACATTATGAAAAATGGTACTATCGTGTTACTCAATTGGAAGTCGTATTTCAGTATAAATACTTGGGAGCGTTTTCACTACAAAGCACTCCTGGACACTGACTAGGGAAACACCAGCGAAACAGGCGACAAAAGCCATAACAAATATATTAAAATATCAAAAACATTTTGATTATTTACACCCGAAATACGCGTTTAAATTGTTTGACTCAATTGTACACCCTTGTTTGTGTTATTGTGCCAATATATAGGGATTCCTTTATTCTGAATGTACGGAGAAAGTTCAGTATGACTTCTGTAAACGGATTTGTGGTTTAAACCAGCCTGTTGCTAACTTATTTGCATTAAGTGAGTGTGGAGAAACCCTATACAATATACAACACGTTGCAGAGTACTGGTTAAAACTGATACACATGCCAGAAAACCGTTACCGACGACAGAGTTATATCATGCTTAAATCACTGTATGAATCAGATCGTACAACATGGGCAACAAGTGTGAATACAATATTATTTGAGAACGAGTTTGGTTATGCGTGGATTTCACAAGAGATTTGAAACCAAGGACATTTCATAAGGTGCTCAGGTCAACCGCTGATGATCGAAAAGGGTCGACACTTGAATATTGAGCGAGAATTTAGATTTGCCCATATTGTTTGTCCGAACATATATATGTAATTGAAGACGAATTCCATATGCTCATGATTTGTTCGTTGTATGCTTATATGGGAAATGAATACTTCAAACCTAACTGAATTTTGTTTATTTCCACGCAATCAGTTTTCTGCAATATTATGACAGGAGTGTCAGTTAGTATTTTACTAATTTGAGAATATATTCACGACGCTTTTATATTATAGAAACATGTCTTAAACGTAATGATAACTCGTTATAGTGGTATCCACCTGTGCTTTATTATTATATATGCATCTTATTTTTAATCTTATACATTGATGTACAAGCCTGTTGATTCTTTGCATTTTAAAACATTTGTTTAAAAGAGTTTCCAAAAATATTATTGATATCTTATTGCTTTAAAATATGTATTAGTCATCGTTGTATTTATATGTTGTTAACTGTATATGAATGACTAACTGTCTAATGGGCCGGATGTCATAGCTTACAATAAACTATATGTTATGTTATGTTATATATTAATTCTAACAGTAAACAACTGTTTTAGCAAGTACTTGTTAGCTTATAACACGTGATTATAAATAAGAATTGTATACAAAATCATTACCGTCTGAGTGCCATCCGGGAATGTAAAACTCAAATTGATGATAGCAACCCAAGAATCTTTATTGGCGCACTTGACCTCAACTGTTCCAGTTGGTTGAGTCCCTTAAAAGCAAAATTACTTTCATAAATGTTAGCTCCATAACGAATTTGATCACAATTCAATAATTAGTCCCGGGAGGTTAGATACACCTCATCTCTTTGTGCTTTAAGCATTGATTATATTAATCACATCAACAACAACACATACCAGTTGAAATTCAACCTAATAAGTTAACTTACACTTAGTGCTGTCTTTCAGAAGTCGAATTTGTTCTTTGAATACTGCTCTTTCCTTAAAACAGACGACATTTGGATGACTATAACTATCTATAGATGGTATATGCAACGCATTTTAATTATTTCATACACAATAGCAAAAGTGAAGTAAATGAATTTGAATATATACTGTATCAATATTGCAATAATTATCAAAAGACCAGTGCACTTTTTATCACGCCCTTTGGGTTTGAAATGCAAACCACCCTAAAAACATACACGCCAGTGCGCATACTACCTATCTATGTTCCGGCTAGTGGATTCGAAGATCAAAAACCTCTAATCTATTACAAAAAAACAAGGAACTAAGTATCATGCCTATGTTTAACTCCGGGCGTTCGAACCTCCAACCTTCTACAATAACACTAACAAACGCGATTAATTAAACTTGATCTCGCTCTAAGTTTGAACCCCCAACATTCCTACAATTATAAAACAATCAGTGCGCTTACTATCACGCCTATGTCCTCTCTCGGGTGTTCAAACACCTAACCTTCCTGCAATTACTAACACCGGTGCGCAACCTTTTACGCCTATTAAACCTCTCGTGGGTTTAAACACCAAACCTTAATTTAACAACCAAAACCGGTGTGCTAACTGTCACGCCTATTTGACCTCTTGTGGCAAAGACAATCTAACATTACTACACACATTCTTAAAATTACTTACACCTGTGTGCTGAATTTTTAACCTCTCGGAGGTTCTAACACCAAACTTTTCTACAACTACTTATACCGATGTGCTATTTATCATGCCTATTTAACCTCTCGGAAGTTAAATATCTGATCTTCCTACAATTACTTACACCGGTTCGCTAACTATCACGCCTATTTACCCTCTCGGTGATTATTTACATTGTTGCTCTTACTACCACGCCTATTTAACCTCTCGGGGGATTATTTAAACTGGTGCGCTAACTATCATGCCTATTTAACCTCTCGGGGATTACTTACACCGGTGCGCTAACTATCACGCCTTTTAAACTCTCGGATGATGATTTATACTGGTGTTCTAACTGTATTGCCTATTTTACTTCTTGGGGATTACTTACACCGGTGCGCTAACTATCACGCCTTTTAAACTCTCGGGGGATTATTTATACTGGTGTTCTAACTATCACGCCTATTTTGCCTCTCGAGGATTACTTACACCGGTGCGCTAACTATCACGCCTTTTTTACCACTCGGGGATTACTTACACCGGTGCGCTATCTATCACGCCTTTTTTTACCTCTCGGGGATTACTTACACCGGTGCGCTAACTATCACACCTATTTTTACCTCTCGGGGATTACTTACACCGGTGCGCTAACTATCACGCCTTTTTTTACCTCTCGGGGATTACTTACACCGGTGCGCTAACATAAACGCCTATTGTAGCATACGATGGTTCAAACACGTTACTTTCATACAATTACTTACACCGGTGCGCTAACATAAACGCCTATTGTAGCATACGTTGGTTCAAACACGTTACCTTCATACAATTACTTACACCGGTGTGCTAACATAAACGCCTATTGTAGCATACGTTGGTTCAAACACGTTACCTTCATACAATTACTTACACCGGTGCGCTAACATAACCGCCTATTGTAGCACACGTTGGTTCAAACACTTTACCTTCATACAATTACTTACACCGGTGCGATAACATAAACGCCTATTGTAGCACACGTTGGTTCAAACACGTTACCTTCATACAATTACTTACACCGGTGTGATAACATAAACACCTATTGTAGCATACGTTGGTTCAAACACGTTACCTTCATGCAATTACTTACACCGTGCGCTAACATAATCGCCTATTGTAGCATACGTTGGTTCAAACACGTTACCTTCATACAATTACTTACACCGGTGCGCTAACATAATCGCCTATTGTAGCATACGTTGGTTCAAACACGTTACCTTCATACAATTACTTACACCGGTGCGCTAACATAACCGCCTATTGTAGCATACGTTGGTTCAAAGACTTTACCTTCATACAATTACTTACACCGGTGCGCTAACATAATCCCCTATTGTAGCATACATTGGTTCAAACACTTTACCTTCATACAATTACTTACACCGGTGCGCTAACATAAACGCCTATTGTAGCATACGTTGGTTCAAACACGTTACCTTCATACAATTACTTACACCGGTGCGCTAACATAAACGCCTATTGTAGCATACGTTGGTTCAAACACTTTACCTTCATACAATTACTTACACCGGTGTGATAACATAATCGCCTATTGTAGCATACGTTGGTTCAAACACTTACCTTCATACAATTACTTACACCGGTGTGATAACATAAACGCCTATTGTAGCATACGTTGGTTCAAACACTTTACCTTCATACAATTACTTACACCGGTGTGATAACATAAACACCTATTGTAGCACACGTTAGTTCAAACACTTTACCTTCATACAATTACTTACACCGGTGCGCTAACATAATCGCCTATTGTAGCATACGTTGGTTCAAACACTTTACCTTCATACAATTACTTACACCGGTGTGATAACATAAACACCTATTGTAGCACACGTTAGTTCAAACACTTTTCCTTCATACAATTACTTACACCGGTGCGCTAACATAATCGCCTATTGTAGCATACGTTGGTTCAAAGACTTTACCTTCATACAATTACTTACACCGGTGCGCTAACATAATCGCCTATTGTAGCATACGTTGGTTCAAACACTTTACCTTCATACAATTACTTACACCGGTGTGATAACATAAACACCTATTGTAGCACACGTTAGTTCAAACACTTTACTTTCATACAATTACTTACACCGGTGCGCTAACATAATCGCCTATTGTAGCATACGTTGGTTCAAAGACTTTACCTTCATACAATTACTTACACCGGTGCGCTAACATAAACGCCTATTGTAGCACACGTTAGTTCAAACACTTTACCTTCATACAATTACTTACACCAGTGCGCTAACATAATCGCCTTTTGTAGCATACGTTGGTTCAAACACTTTACTTTCATACAATTACTTACACCGGTGCGCTAACATAAACGCCTATTGTAGCATACGTTGGTTCAAACACTTTACTTTCATACCATTACTTACACCGGTGCGCTAACATAAACGCCTATTGTAGCATACGTTGGTTCAAAGACTTTACCTTCATACAATTACTTACACCGGTGGGCTAACATAAACGCCTGTTGTAGCACACGTTGGTTCAAACACTTTACCTTCATACAATTACTTACACCGGTTCGATAACCTAAACGCCTATTGTAGCACACGTTGGTTCAAAAACTTTACCTTCATACAATTACTTACACCGGTGCGCTAACATAATCGCCTATTGTAGCATACGTTGGTTCAAACACTTTACCTTCATACAATTACTTACACCGGTGCGCTAACATAATCGCCTATTGTAGCATACGTTGGTCCAAACACGTTACCTTCATACAATTACTTACACCGGTGCGCTAACATAATCGCCTATTGTAGCATACGTTGGTTCAAACACGTTACCTTCATACAATTACTTACACCGGTGCGCTAACATAATCGCCTATTGTAGCATACGTTGGTTCAAACACTTTACCTTCATACAATTACTTACACCGGTGCGCTAACATAATCGCCTATTGTAGCATACGTTGGTTCAAACACTTTACCTTCATACAATTACTTACACCGGTGTGATAACATAAACACCTATTGTAGCACACGTTAGTTCAAACACTTTTCCTTCATAAAATTACTTACACCGGTGCGCTAACATAATCGCCTATTGTAGCATACGTTGGTTCAAACACTTTACCTTCATACAATTACTTACACCGGTGCGCTAACATAAACGCCTATTGTAGCACACGTTAGTTCAAACACTTTACTTTCATACAATTACTTACACCGGTGCGCTAACATAAACGCCTATTGTAGCACACGTTGGTTCAAACACGTTACCTTCATACAATTACTTACACCGGTGCGCTAACATAAACGCCTATTGTAGCATACGTTGGTTCAAACACTTTACCTTCATACAATTACTTACACCGGTGCGCTAACATAAACGCCTATTGTAGCATACGTTGGTTCAAACACTTTACCTTCATACAATTACTTACACCGGTGCGCTAACATAAACGCCTATTGTAGCATACGTTGGTTCAAACACGTTACCTTCATACAATTACTTACACCGGTGCGCTAACATAAACGCCTATTGTAGCATACGTTGGTTCAAACACTTTACCTTCATACAATTACTTACACCGGTGCGCTAACATAATCGCCTTTTGTAGCATACGTTGGTTCAAACACTTTACCTTCATACAATTACTTACACCGGTGCGCTAACATAAACGCCTATTGTAGCATACGTTGGTTCAAACACGTTACCTTCATACAATTACTTACACCGGTGCGCTAACATAAACGCCTATTGTAGCATACGTTGGTTCAAACACGTTACCTTCATACAATTACTTACACCGGTGCGCCAACATAAACGCCTATTGTAGCATACGTTGGTTCAAACACCTTACCTTCATACAATTACTTACACCGGTGCGCTAACATAAACGCCTATTGTAGCATACGTTGGTTCAAAGACTTTACCTTCATACAATTGCTTACACCGGTGCGCTAACCTAAACGCCTATTGTAGCATACGTTGTTTCAAACACTTTACCTTCATTCAATTACTTACACCGGGGCGCTTACATGAACGCTTATTGTAGCACACGTTGGTTCAAACACATTAATTTCTGCAAGTACTTACACCGGTGCTCTAACATGAATGCCTATTTAAATTCCCGGGAGTTCAAACACCTAACCTTTCAACGATTTTTCAAACTACTTATTTCATATCACGCCTATGTCCTCTCTCGTTGTTTCAACATCAAATGTTCCTATAATTCACAAACCAGTGCGCTAATGATCCTACTTATGGTCACGCTGGTGGATTCGAACCCCCAACTTCCATAAAGTACACAAAAACACTACGTTTTATATCACACCTTTGTCCCCGCACTTGGCTAGAACCCAAGGGTGTTTATTTTTTAATAACAGTACAAAAGAAGATGATGAGAAACATCTATCGAGATAGTAAGTACAATAGGAAGTCATTGTATTGATTTAAAATTGAAAATATACACTGTGCAGTTTTATTTCATAAGGACTAGTTCAGCACCTTCCGTCATAAACCAATATTTTTTTAAATTAAAGCTTACCTATAAGGTAATTACAAATAGAATAATATATCATAAATATTGGTCTTTAGGTATATAAAAAAGCCCGAGTCCATAAAATGCACTTAACGGACACATTTCTGTTATTTCTGGGTAAGTCGTTCTTTATTATAATGTTTAAATACTGAAATATACAATTAAGCTGGAAAAACATTATCTTTTGTTGACTTATGTTGCTAAAGAGGTTTTATTTAATTTGCATGTGAATGCTTGTCTATTTAATGTTGCTCGTAAAAATAGTTGCTGTACTAAATATCACATTTATATGGTTACTTCCAATGTTCATTAAAATATTATACAGAACAGTGATGTTATATGTCTTGATATAAATATAATAAATACAATATAATATGTATTCTCCAATAATATGAACCTCATATATATATATATATATATATATATATATATATATATATATATATAGGTTCGTATTACTTGAAATATTATTGATAAATATATTGGTGTGGACTAATGCCAGCATCTAATGAAAAAAAAAAAACAACGGACACAACACTGTTACTTCCAGATGAAACCAAACAGTCAAGATTTGCGCCTGTCCCCACCTTAAACATTTACTAAACCGTTGTATACGTCTCGCTTACAAGCACGCCTTTGTTCTCGATAATAATGGGGGTTCGAGCCCCAACCTCCACACAATTGCACAAAACCTCTAGAGCGCTCCAAGTACACCTAAGTTTCCTGTCGGGTTTGGAGCACCAAACACCCAAACAGTACACCTGAACAAGAGTGTCAATTACGCCGCGTATGTTCAACCGCTCTGGCAGTTTCCCCCTCAAACAAGTCTCAGAACAGTCAATGCGCTCACTGTCTCGCTCATCTATTCATCTAGATTAATTTTCTTGCAATATTCATTTGATCTGCAGCAATAATTATATCAACACACAAAACCACTTAATACCCTTACATTAGGACGATACTGAGTTTAAGTGCTCTCATGGTTCTGCTTGTCGCACTAACTCAAAAGCTACGTCTGAATAATCAAAGATCAGATCGGTTACAAGCAGCAATATGATCCGTATGGTAAGGTGAAAAGATCGTTGATCAGTCAGCAATGCTTTACTTCTTAGTATCATTGAAGTCTTTATCCATACACAAAGGTAAGTATTGTTCGTTGTCCTTTGTGTTTGCTATTTGTTTGAATGCTTAACAGTTCATTCAGCTACATTTATATAGTGTTGTCCCCTTTTATTTGTGACATTTGCACTTACTGTTTTGAGAGTATGTATGTTAAAGTTGATAATCAGCATGAATATAAAACAGCCACCGTGGGAGAGAGATTCGGTTCTTAAGACAGCTCAAATCCTTAAAGGAACTAGACATGAAGTGTTACGCCAGTCGTC
This sequence comes from Mya arenaria, assembly GCF_026914265.1. NCBI lineage: Eukaryota > Metazoa > Mollusca > Bivalvia > Myida > Myidae > Mya > Mya arenaria. Next base: position 45,713,446 of record NC_069128.1, on the reverse strand, counting down.
TTCCCAGTTTTTCTAAGTACGTATAAAAAAAGCTTTCGTATATTTATCGACACTCAACTCGTGTCTTTTACATGCTTAAAAATACAACCGTTATGGCTTCCGAAAAAGTTGACATCTTGGCTTAATCGCTTATTGACAGGCCCGTGTGCGAAACGACCACGTGACCTGCAAGTTGTTCGGAAAAAACATACTGCACAACTTTTAAACAGGGTAACCATTCCACGTTATTTGTTGAAAGGGGATACTCAGCTGAGACAGTTTTGGAGTGACATCACTGTCTCTTTTTTATCAAAAGCATTTAATAATGTGAAAAATCGACCGCATACTACCTCGTATTGATAATTCTATGGTTATTTTAGGGAAATATGGTATTTGCCGATTTTAGAAACATCTAGTGTCTAGTCCCTTAAAATTATGATGATCAATATTAAAGTGATGTTGTGTGTAATGTTTGTTGTATTTTGTTCAACCCATTATTGGCGATTGTTGACGATTTAAGAGTATAAACTTAATACAATTAATCGCCGAACATATGCGTGTTGTATACTTGTGTTCTCCATAATTGCAGCGATGAATTGCAACCCAAACAAGATATGATTTTACAACTAATATCAAGCTTTTTTGTCATCATTTTGTTCACATATTTGTAAATTTTCACAAATTATAAAGTGAGCAAACATTGATTATCAGTTTACATGCTGTCTACTGAAACATACTAGATTTCCACCTTTGAACGGCCAGGCAAACAAGACTTTACACGGCGCCTTAACTAGTTTATGATTTTGAACCTTACACTTGTCCAAAGATGTTACGATTATTGCAATATTAAATATATAAAATCCTTATCGATGCCAGCATACACCCGAGTGCACCGCAAATATTGTTAACATGAACAATGAACTAACGAATGCAATAATCGTAACATCTTTAGACAAGGAATCAAATACAAAAAATACAAGTACTCAACGATCAGATACAGATATCATCTTCCATAACTGGTAATATAGTGTGATGCAGTTTTTGTTTGAACGTTCTGTGCCTGTCTTGTAGTGAATGCGAGGCCTTAGTAGTGTGCATTTCGGGACTCCATTTTTGGTATTCTAGTTAGTGTTTTTTTTAGTGTAGTTTTTTATAAAAACAAATGAAAAAAAGTTTAATGGACAAAGGGGGGAAGCGATAATTGGGTCATTTTTCTATTATTTATATAAAACAGGATCCGGACTATGTTTGCAATTCCAGATTATCTGCATACTTATTTTTTATTATTTAAGATATCATCTTTAATAGTGCAATGTAAATATGAAATATTTTTTTTGTAAAACTGAAACAAAAATGTCTTAAATTATTTCCAAAATTGATAACTTCCATTTACTACCACTTGGATTTTATGTTCCGGCGGCGTTATGGCAAACTCTAATTAGAGTATTTTCAAAATGAGCCGAAATTGGGGAAAAACAGTCTTTGGAAAATAATCAATTATTTAGGGAATTAATTGCGCTGTTGATTTCATTTTCGGGGTATTAACTAGTCGGGTTGGTTAAAACGTGTGGAGTCCGAAGGAGTCCACGCCAAATTTTTCAGATTATGAAAGTTACTACTAAAATCCCTTATTGAAACAGCGCACAGTGGTTTAAATAGGTCAAGAGGTTATAAATAGAGTGACAAAAATAACCGGTAAAACCTGTCAACTTTTAAATATATAACATTTTCTTATCTTACTTATGCCACCAGAAGCATGTTCATATTGCGGAAGATGGCATTCAAGGAAACATAAGGAAAAGCATGAGACAAACACCACTTTCGATCTATTTAGACATTCCGAATATCAAAAATTAAAACATTATGATCAGACACATGAGCAGCTCGCCATAACAAATAAGAAGGGTAACTAGAGTCATCGATAGTAATAGTGCTCGACTCAATGACTTCGCTCAGTTCCGATTGTAATGATTGTCAAAATCTTACGAACACTCAATTTTGTTTAAATGGCCGCGTTACGTCTTCAGGAAAAGACGATGTGTTCAAATCCGTTACAAAAGTACCGTTTATATATGTTCTTTTTTTGTGCTGTAACATTTCATAAATGTTTTGGTATTAGCACCACTTGATTATTTTCCTGATATATGAACGCAACTCTTCTTATTTTGCTCGATACAGTGAATTCTGTAACTTTTGACTTGCATCGCTGGAGTAGCCTCCCTTGTGATCGATACGCAAAAGTACGCTACATCTTCAAATGTACAAGTTATTCCATATTTGGACCTTTGACAGAGGTTAAATTAAATAATTACAAATTGAAACCGAAATATTTTAAGAAGTTCATAGTAAGGTATATATTTAATGGAATATTATGATATGACTCATTACTGGTGACCGGCTATATGTCTCGTCCGGGAGTTAACACGTATTCGACTCGACCTGCAGTCTCGACGGATGCGTGTTTACACACCGAACTGGACGGGATACAGGTCACTAGAAAAGCGTCAAATTATAATTTCCCTTATGTCTGATGTGAGTTTAAATAGTTGATGTACCTAAATATATCGGAGTTTCATTCGTGCTTCTCGATGAAATATGGCGTTTTATCAGTACAATAAACAACAGTGAAAATTTCACTGCAAAAAAAGAAGTGAAAATATTAATTGTACCTTTTCTACTTGACATAGGAAAAGCATGGATTTAATTTAGTTTGCCCGTTTTACTCAGACTTCTATCGTGTCATACATTAATTCACCTATTTGTCAAATATATTTTATAGAAAACTTACCTTTTCTAATTTCTCTATGTACTGTTTCACTCTCAATAACTCTTGATCGAACTGCTTTCTTGTCTGAAAGCGGCAAAACGGCAGGATATCATTACGTTAGCAGTTTAAATTGGACTATCAGAACAGAAAGACAATGCAATGCGTCTATCGAATTTTCTATATAAAATGACTAAATATGATATACATCTAAACATTTGTTTCGTAATAAGGGTTTAATCATGTAAGAGGTTCACTATTCTGGCTTTCCCTGTAAATCTTTGCGAGAATATTCAAAACCATTGTTTGTAAGAAGTTTTACCTTTTCTGAGTGATATAGGTCTTGTTTCACTCGTTCCAGCTCATCACACAGTTCCTTCTGTGTCTGGAACAGTGTAACGCAACATATCAGTATGTTTAACGATTACTGTTTATATTGAATACATTTTAAGCTTAATACTATGGCCAACAAATAGAACATATATTAATGCCTGAAATCATATCATCAAATTTTACAGTAATATTTAGAGTCCAATCAGGAGGCTAAAAGGGCTTCAGCTTTTTGTTGTGGAAGTATCTCGAGAAGAGCTACAGCGATGTTTAATTCTAGGCGTTTTTATTAAGGCCAACGTAGCGTGTCAATGTTTTTGAAGTACCTTACTATCAAATAAAATAGTTCCAGTGATAACGACGAATGCAACAGATAAGCATAAACAAATTGTATACATCTATTATTTGAATAATTAAAATAAAACTGTTCAATACAATGACGGACAGTACAACAGATGTGTTACATCATCATTTATAATTGGTACAACGAATAAGTTAAACCAAATAGACGATCAACTTTAAATCTATATTGAAATGATAAAAATAAAATTGTTCACCAAAGGATAACCGTTTGTAACTTTTTACATATATTTACCAAACAATTTCGCATTGCTTAGTTACAGAATCTCCAAAGACCACCCCATACTGTCTTAGAAAACCTTACTTTTCTGAGAAATAAAAGGTGAAATTTAAAGCAAAGTTTTATGTCCAGGACGATTTCAAACAAATTCTTAATGAACACCTAAACTTCATACATTTACTTACACCGGTGCGCTAACTATCCCACTTTTGAAAACGCTCGGAGATTCTTACCTACACCGGTGCACTAATTATCATACCTTTTAAACAGCTCGGGGATTCGAACACCTTACCTTCATACGCCTACTTACACCGGTGCGCTAACTATCCCACCTTTTAAACCGCTCAGGAATTCGAACACCTTACCTTCATATGCCTACTTACACCGGTGCACTAACTATCACACCTTTAAAACCGCTCAGGGATTCGAACATCTTACGTTCATACACCGACTCACACCGGTGCGTAACTATCCCACCTTTTAAACCACTCAGGAATTCAAACACCTTACCTTCATACACCTATTTACATCGGTGCGCTTATTATCCCACCTTTAAAACAGATCGGGGATTCGAACACCTTACCTTCATACGCCTACTCACACCGGTGCGCTAACTCTCCCACCTTTTAAATCGCTCAGGAATTCGAACACCTTAGCTTCATACGCCTACTTACACCGGTGCGCTAACTATCCCACCTTTTAAACCGCTCGGGGATTCCAACACCTTACCTTCATACAAGAATTTACACCAGTGCGCTAACTATCCCAACTTTTAAAACGCTCAGGAATTCGAATACCTTACCTTCATACACCTACTTACACCGGTCCGCTAACTATCCCACTTTTGAACGCTCAGGAATTCGAACACCTTCCCTTCATACACTTACTTACACCGGTGCGCTCACTATCCCACCTTTCAAACCGCTCGGGGATTCAAACACCTTACCTTCATACAATAATTTACACCGGTGCGCTAACTATCACACCTTTTAAACCGCTCGGGGATTCGAACACCTTACCTTCATACACCTACTCACACCGGTGCGCTTATTATCCCACCTTTTAAACAGCTCGGGGATTCGAACACCTTACCTTCATACACCTACTTACACCGGTGCGCTAACGACCCCACCTTTTGAACGCTCAGGAATTCGAACACCTTCCTTTCATACACCTACTTACACCGTAGCGCTCACTATCCCACCTTTTAAACCGCTCGGGGATTCGAACACCTTACCTTCATACAATAATTTACACCGGTGCGCTAACTATCCAAACTTTTAAACCGCTCGGGGATTTGAACACCTTATCTTCAAACACCTACTTACACCGGTGCGCTAACTATCCCACCTTTTAAACCGCTCGAGGGTTCGAACACCTTACCTTCATACACCTACTTACACCGGTGCGCTAACTATCCCACTTTTTAAAACGCTCAGGAATTCGAACACCTTACCTTCATACACCTACTTACACCGGTGCGCTAACTATCCCAACTTTTGAACGCTCAGGAATTCGAACACCTTCCTTTCATACACCTACTTACACCGTAGCGCTAACTATCCTACCTTTTAAACCGCTCGGGGGTTCGAACGCATTACCTTCAAACACCTACTTACACCGGTGCGCTAACTATCCCACCTTTTAAACCGCTCGAGGGTTCGAACACCTTGCCTTCATACGCCTACTTACACCGGTGCGCTAACTATCACACCTTTTAAACCGCTCGGGGATTCCAACACCTTACCTTAATACAATAATTTACACCGGTGCGCTAACTATCCAACCTTTTAAACCGCTCGGGGATTCGAACACCTTACCTTTATACACCTACTTACACCGAAGCGCTAACTATCCCACCTTTTAAACAGCTCGGGGATTCGAACACCTTACCTTCATACGCCTAATTACACCGGTGCGCTAACTCTCCCACCTTTTAAACCGCTCAGGAATTCGAACACCTTAGCTTCATACGCCTACTTACACCGGTGCGCTAACTATCCCACCTTTTAAACCGCTCGAGGATTCCAACACCTTACCTTCATACAAGAATTTACACCAGTGCGCTAACTATCCAACCTTTTAAAACGCTCAGGAATTCGAACACCTTACCTTCATACACCTACTCACACCGGTGCGCTAACGACCCCACCTTTTGAACGCTCAGGAATTCGAACACCTTCCTTTCATACACCTACTTACACCGGTGCGCTCACTATCCCACCTTTTAAACCGCTCGGGGATTCGAACACCTTACCTTCATACAATAATTTACACCGGTGCGCTAACTATCCAACCTTTTAAACCGCTCGGGGATTTGAACACCTTATCTTCAAACACCTACTTACACCGGTGCACTAACTATCCCACCTTTTAAACCGCTCGAGGGTTCGAACACCTTACCTTCATACACCTACTTACACCGGTGCGCTAACTATCCCACCTTTTAAAACGCTCAGGAATTCGAACACCTTACCTTCATACACCTACTTACACCGGTGCGCTAACTATCCCACCTTTTAAACCGCTCGAGGGTTCGAACACCTTGCCTTCAAGCGCCTACTTACACCGGTGCGCTAACTATCCCACCTTTTAAACCGCTCGGGGATTCGAACACCTTACCTTCATACACCTACTTACACCTGTGCGCTATCTATCCCACTTTTGAACGCTCAGGAATTCGAACACCTTCCTTTCATACACCTACTTACACCGGTGCGCTAACTATCCCACCTTTTAAAACGCTCAGGAATTCGAACACCTTACCTTCATACACCTACTTACACCTGTGCGCTATCTATCCCACTTTTGAACGCTCAGGAATTCGAACACCTTCCTTTCATACACCTACTTACACCGGTGCGCTAACTATCCCACCTTTTAAAACGCTCAGGAATTCGAACACCTTACCTTTATACACCTACTTACACCTGTGCGCTATCTATCCCACTTTTGAACGCTCAGGAATTCGAACACCTTACCTTCATACACCTACTTACACCGGTGCGCTAACTATCCCACCTTTTAAACCGCTCGAGGGTTCGAACACCTTACCTTCATACACCTACTTACACCGGTGCGCTAACTATCCCACCTTTTAAACAGCTCGGGGATTCGAACACCTTACCTTCATACGCCTACTTACACCGGTGCGCTAACTATCACACCTTTTAAACAGCTCGGGGATTCGAACACCTTACCTTCATACGCCTACTTACACCGGTGCGCTAACTATCACACCTTTTAAACAGCTCGGGGATTCGAACACCTTACCTTCATACGCCTACTTACACCGGTGCGCTAACTATCACACCTTTTAAACAGCTCGGGGATTCGAACACCTTACCTTCATACGCCTACTTACACCGGTGCGCTTACTATCCCACCTTTTAAACCGCTCAGGAATTCGAACACCTAAGCTTCATACGCCTACTTACACCGGTGCGCTAACTATCCCACCTTTTAAACCGCTCGGGTATTCCAACACCTTACCTTCATACAAGAATTTACACCAGTGCGCTAACTATCCCACCTTTTAAAACGCTCAGGAATTCGAACACCTTACCTTCATACACCTACTTACACCAGTGCGCTAACTATCCCACCTTTTAAACCGTTCGGGGGTTCGAACACATTACCTTCATACACCTACTCACACCGGTGCGCTAACTATCCCACCTTTTAAACCGCTCAAGGGTTCGAACACTTTGCCTTCATACGCCTACCTACACCGGTGCGCTAACTTTCCCACCTTTTAAACCGCTAAGGAATTCGAACACCTTACCTGCATACAAGAATTTACACCGGTGCGCTTACTATCCCACCTTTTAAACCGCTCAGGAATTCGAACACCTTACTTTCATACACCTACTTACACGGGTTCGCTAACTATCCCACCTTTTTAACCGATATCACGTCATTATAAACTACTTATTTCTTTTTCATGATATAAGACAAATCCCTTTAGTGAAATGGTTCAAAACGTCGCGCTCATAATGTAAAATTTCAACCCATTTAAGTTATAGTTGTAATGGATGCAATAACAATTTCTTTGATATATGTTTGCATATTACATAAGTAAAGTCATGTTGTTTACATAAATATAATCATATATTATTGCTGTTTGACATGGCCTTTGTACAACGTTGAATACATTATACATCAGAAATGTGTACACAATTGAAAAAACTTTTTGAGTTTTTTTTTAAAATGGGTGTAGTTTATTTTTTCAAAAAGGAAACGTATTTAGGGCACTCTATTTTTGTCAGAATCTGAAACTGAGCTATCAAAATAACCTCTTGTTGTTAAAAGATTACAGTTATAGATAGAACTTTTTCAAATAAATATTAGGGTACATGCAAATAAAACAAATCTGTTTGTTAGAGTTGAAATATGAGGCAAAATCTATTTTTTTTTTGTATCAAGGGCTTTAGTTAGAAATTGTGAAAAAAAATACTTATCTAGGAATAGAACTTAGCCCAATGTCTGACACTTGGTCAGGACAAGCTATGAAGACTTTATATAAGCTTAATTTAGACCACTTTTCCTGGTATAGCAACATGCCAGTATTTAATTTTGTTTGATAAATAAATATATCTTGCTTTAAACTATGGTTGTGAAATTATTGGTCTACAAGATAGCATTAAGTTATAAAGAGTTTATTCAAAGTTCTTTAATGAAATACTGGGTGTTAGAACCCAAACTGAGAACAATTTTGTGAATAGAGAACTTGGTAGAATACCTCTATTAATTATAGGAATTGTAAATGTGATTATTATTTGTTAAAGATTTCATAATGTGATGACATTAAATATGTTAAAGCTGTTTAAAGAAAATCGTATAGCGATTTAGAAAGATTGCCAATTTGTTAGTCATGGGCAAAAGTTATAATATATATATTACAATCACTAGGATTTTATTATGCATGGTTATTTCAAAGTGTTGTTGAGTTTAATATATATTTATAAGTTAGCTGAAACAGAGACTAAAATGTATATGTACAAAAATGGTTTGCTGAATTTATTAATTCCTCTAGAGCCAAAACGCTTGTTTTGATCGCAGACTGTAAGTTATAACCATTGTGTGTGTTGTTGATATAGTTAAATTGACGAGACATAGACTTTCGTAACACAGGTAAGAAATTGAGGCCGGTATATTGCACAGACCTACTCCTATATCTGAATATGAAAGGAAAAGTCAAGAAATTACATTTCTTGTTTGACTGTTCTTTATTTAGTTATTTAAGAAAACATACATAAATACTATTTAAATAGACCAAATATAACTAAATTTGTTGAACTTTTACAATACCAATAAGACTATGCAATGGAAATTAGCAATGTTTATCCACATTTTGTTTTAATTTAGAGTCCTTGCTGTATCTATAATGATGTTAAATAACTTATTTAAATGATGTTTGTAACCACTGTCACCTCACTATGGTTATATTATATTTCATGTTTACTGTCTATGCTTAATTTGTGTTTCGAAAGTACCTTGTTAGTAAAGATAAGTACACGTGTATTAACATATATCGTGACCTACGATCGGTTGATAGAAATGCATTTAATTATATATATTATGAATTTCATTGATGTATGTTCATGGGCCTATGGCCTTAATGCATTTGAATAAACTATAACACTTTATTATCACAACTCGAGGTGATTCGATTTAAGGTGTCCTGTTGGTGATTTTTTCTTCTATGGCGTTAAAGCTATCAATTCTCTCTCTCTCAAGATAAGTAGATTCAAATAGTTGGCCACGCTGGACATCTGTATCGTGCTCATGGCTAAAGATAAAAAACTTATTTAAATGATGTTTGTAACCACTGTCACCTCACTATGGTTATATTATATTTCATGTTTACTGTCTATGCTTAATTTGTGTTTCGAAAGTACCTTGTTAGTAAAGATAAGTACACGTGTATTAACATATATCGTGACCTACGATCGGTTGATAGAAATGCATTTAATTATATATATTATGAATTTCATTGATGTATGTTCATGGGCCTATGGCCTAAATGCATTTGAATAAACTATAACACTTTATTATCACAACTCGAGGTGATTCGATTTAAGGTGTCCTGTTGGTGATTTTTTCTTCTATGGCGTTAAAGCTATCAATTCTCTCTCTCTCAAGATAAGTAGATTCAAATAGTTGGCCACGCTGGACATCTGTATCGTGCTCATGGCTAAAGATAAAAAACACCCGTTATGAACTACTCTTCTTTTGTCATCACATACTAACATTCCTTGTTGAAAACCGTCGTCTGCTGGAAAAATTGTCATATTATTTGAAAAGTAAAAACTATGTAACCTTTTTTTTCGCATAACACGCTAGGCTCGGGGTGGGATGAACCATTTTACACGAAAGGCCATGCAAGATACAAATTATCATCTTACGAGGGAAGGTCATTTTCATGGTAGTCAAATTCGTTTTCAGTGCTTCTTATTGTTTCCTGATTTCTTATGGATGAAAATATTTTGACCATTTTCGACGCATGGGATTTAACTGGAGCGTGGGCAATTTTATTATTTACATTTCGGAATGGCGATTTTGTTATTGATAAGTTTTTGTTATTTGTCGTTTTTTCGCTGTTGAATTTATTTCACTTTGGAACGTACATGAGACGGGTCTGGCTGAAGAGAATTTTCACTTCATTTTATTGTATCTATTACTTCATCCATTTAATTTATCCATCTTTGTAAACATTTTGTAAAACTGCAGTGAGATACTGTGTATTAAGAACATTCCCGCTTGATGGCCTCCAGACAACATAAATTGAACATTTTCAAATCGATCGAATTTGGTGTAAATTCATACCATGCATAAGATACTAGGTTGTATACATTATCGCCACAAATGAGAGGGCAATACAAACCATACAATAGAAAAACTGAGCATGTTATGATAGGTTCGTTAAGCATACCGACTTAATATAGTCAGCTTTATTTAGATGAGAAAAAGTTTACGTTAACGGGAGCACATATCACATTCACGTTTACAACAGCACTTTATGAAAATTCTATAATTATTGAAACAACATTTAACGAACAATTCGTTGTATGAAAGAAATAAGCAAAACTAACTTTTTAACGCATGTCTGATTTCTGAACAATTACAAATGACTAAGAAATATGTAAAAAACAAAAAATCCCGGCGCACACAGCGTAGCATCGTTCTACAAAATTCCTTCGAGTTGATTTTTTGGCCAAGGACGGCATCGTTATAACACAAGCAAATCTAAAATATTTTATACGTGTAGAAGCAGAAAATAGCATAGTATTTTATAGGCTAAGAAATATTTTTTTATCTTTTCTCTCAAAAAAAGAATTTAGAAATAGCTGTCACTTTCTTGCTTGTTTACATCGGTTTTGAACCGTGGTTACACATGTGAGAACCCCGTTGAAGTCACGCGATTCTTCACCCAGTATACGTAAGACAAATGTTCAACAGTTTATGAAGTGATCAACAACTGACACGCAGTTAATATGCTGTCAATTGAAACATATTAGAGTACCGCCTTCCAATGGCCAAACAAGCACAATTTTACACGGCGCTTAAAAAGACTTGTAATAGCTCTATTCATCTAGTACTTGTAAAATAACTTACCTTTTCATATTTCTCTATGTCCTGTTTCGCGTTCAGTAACTCTTGTTTGGACTGCTTTCTTGTCTGAAAGCGGCAAAACGCTATGATATTATTACGTTAGCAGTTTAAATTGGACTATCAAAACAGAAACCAAATGCAATGCGTCAATCGAATTTTACATATAAAATGACTAAATATGATATACATCTAAACAGTTGTTTTGTAATAAGGGTTAACTAATGTAAAAGGTTAACTTTTCTTGTTTTTCCTTTTAAATCTTAGCGAAAATATTCAGAACAAGTGGATATAAGAGGTTTTAATTTTTTCTGAATGCTTCACTCGTTTCAGCTCATCACGCAGTTCCTGTTTTGTCTAGATAAGTATATCATAACAATAATCAGTATGTATAACCATTACTATATTTATTAATTACATTAAAGCTTAATACAATGGCCAACAACTAGAATATATGTTACCGCCTGAAATCATAACATCAAATTTTAAAATAACATGAAGAGTCTAATCAGGAGCCTAAATATGCTCAGCTTTTTGTTGTGAAAGTATCTCGAAACAGCTACAACGATGGGTTTTAATAGGCGTTTTATAAAGGTCTATCTAGCGTTTTAATGTTTTTGAAATAACAAACTATCAAATGAAACGTTTCCAATGATAACGACAAATGTAACGGATAAGCATAAGAGTTTGTATACATCGATTATGTAAATCATTCATATAAAAGTGTTAAATACAATGGCGGGCAGTAAATCTGTTTATTTCAAGCTCTTTGTTTTTAGTTAACTTGAGAATCAACTTATATTTTAATGATAAAAAGAACATTATTCACCAAAGGATACCCGTTTGTATCTATTAACATATATTTACCACACAATTTTGCATTGCTTAATTACAGAATCTCCAAAGGCCTCTCGCATAATGTTTAAGAGTACCTTTCTTTTCTGAGGTATACAAGGTGAAATTTGAAGCATAGTTTGGTATATAAAGATTTAAAACAAATTCCTAATGGTAATTTATCTGACAAGTATATAGGTTATCATGAAGTAAATTATATAGATTAGTAAACACAGTCAATTACACAGACATACTATCATAATCGACACCATTTTATTAACAAGAACAAGTGGAAATACCAGCCAAAATTTTACACACATAATATCATTAAATGCCATTTTGTCGCTAGCCATATATGCACACACTAATCAAACTATAAAGTTGAAACGATGAAAAAAATGCTTAATAAAATGAATCCGTGTTAACCTACTTGATATACACGATAACGACATAAGTATACACCTTTTTCATATGTCCTACCGATTACAGCTGTAAATCATATTCGACAACTGGTTGACATGATGTCTACTGAAAAATATCAGGGTACCGCTTTCACCGACCAAGGAAATTTTACCCGGCGCTTTTACTAGTTCATGATTACTTAACATTTCACTTGTACAAAGATGCTTCGATCAATGCAATATTAAGAAAATAAAAACCTTATCGAAGCCAGCATCAACTTGAAGACACCGCAAATCATATACACTCATACAATGAATTAAATACAAAAATGCAAGTTCAAAGATCATATAAATATAAATCATTTCCTTACCTAAAAGTAATCCTTATTGTAATTAATATTGTAAAATAAGCGTGATGCAAAGTGGTTTTTGTACGTTGTGTATATGTCGATAAGTGTATGATAGGGTTGCGAATTGGGCCTTTAAAAAGGGGCCTTTGTTTTAGCTTTAGCTTTTAGACTTTTCATGGTTGTTTTTCATGTTTTTACAAAGAGCAAAGCGATTATTTTATTTATGTCACGGTACCGATATCGTGTGTAAGCGGTTGGGTAGCTCAGTCGGAAGAACACTCACCCTGAAAGCGGGTCACAGGTTCGAGCCCTGGTCTGGCTGCACACACTTCTCACTTTGTGACATTTGGCGCCCAACGAGGGACTGTTGCGGCATTGTTTGACAGAAAAACGCGCTTTCAGTGTTAATTATGTATATTCCTTAGCACTGGTGTTCGTCAAATTCGAGGACGAATTTCCAGCTTGCGGGGAAGTATGTAACGGTACCGATACCTACACCTATGTTGTGGAGAGGTGTACGCGGTCCGGTACTCTGTCGGTAGAGCACTCGCCCCAGGTTCGAACCCCGATCTGGCTGCACACATTTCTCACTCTGTGACATTTACGTAACATATAAACATCTTTCAAAAATGTGTTATCATTATTGTTGGACTCAGTATAAACATGAAGGGTGTAACAAACGGTTAACGTAGTAATTTTCGATATAACAAACACGTGTTATTATGCTGTCAAGGTGATCATGCGAAGTTATAATGGACCCGATCATACGTTATCATATTGATTATGTATTATTTGTATTGTATTTTTAAGAAAATGCTGCGTAATGCTTCACCAGAACAGACTTGTACAAACCTTTTCTGATTGATCCAAATGGTGATTGGCTTGATTTAACAGCTGCGTGAGTTCCCGCCGTGTCTAAAATAAATCATATAACCTTAATCATTATATGACCTTTAAGTATATTACACGTTTTAAAATGATTTTCCAATCGCTCAGTCAGAATTGGTTTTATTAGGATATTCTTATTAATATAAGCAATATAAAAATATATATCCTTTAAGCCAAAATTAATCACAATTAAAATTTAATGCTTGATATCATATTAATTATTAAGTATACGCTAAGTGGATAATAACTGATGATTCAACAAATAAACAACTTCGTTAATTTAACATTCGTCATATGAGTTGATAGTGATCTTGGAATTCAGATGAAATGCGACATATTGCTGGTACACATTATTAGGGTGTTTGGCACTTAAATAAGTGACACCAAAATCGATACCTTGTTTATGTCTGTGGTGGATGTGGCAACATCGTGTGAATTTCTATCGTCGCTTCCAGTTACTTCTTCATGCTGTTCACAGACTTCCTCCAAGTCCTCGAACAAACAATTAAGTATAACTTTGTTTTCTTTAAAGTCAATCCCTTTAAAAATATGTTTGCTTTTTATTTCTTTGATGTCGGATCTAGCGTCCGAAATATCTTTCTCGAAATGTCTTCCCATGAGGTACAAGTAACCAGCCAAATTGTTGTCAACAAAAACATCAATTTTATTTTCTTCATTGGCACACCACTTGCTTTTGACATCACATGTTTTAGTAATATGGAAATGGGCACTGACGTTTTCGGCATGTCTCGTTGCTATTACGTCTCTAATATTGCTTGTCAATTCATCTATACGTTGTTTTATTCTATTGCCTAATTCCATGCATTCTTCCAAGCATTTTTCAGCATTATTATTGTGGTTCTCCTTACTGAGTTCTGCATCAACTTTCAACAGTAAAATTTCAACTTTTAACTCATTGAACATATATTTCATCGTGTTTACTTTATCGCAGTCAATTTTAATATCTTCATGCAGCAGATCAACGACTTCCTGCATGCAAGAGGGATGCTCGGAATAAAGGCATCTTCCACAAATCATCGATTCATGAATTTTACAAAGAAAAATAGCTCTTTCCGTCAGATGTTTCTTACATCGCTCTTCAGTGATGTCAATCCTAATTGCTGCTTTGCTTTCCTTGTTCAACACATTGATACTGTGAGTTCGAAAAAATCCTCCTTTCTGATGAATACGTAAGCAAGCTTCACCGACAGGCCCACATGTATCGCAACTTCCAACAGCATTTTCCTCTAAGCACATTTCACACTGAATCGGTTGTGATGCCATATTTTATATGAAATGACTTTTAGTGGATTTAAACGTTCTAAAACGAGATATGCACATACGACCATATGTTATCAGCATCGTCATATGAGTACATGTAGTACAGATAGTATCAGTGTTTAAATAACAACGAAGATTTTGAAGATAACAATATAATACGCAGAGAGTAATAAAACAAACTCTGTTAAGATAAATTTAAAGGAGTACTATTAAAGATTTCAACTACGAAGCACTCCATGAACATCAAACGACAACAAAGGCTCTTGCATCTCTTTTTTGTATGACTGCATTTGATGCTATATGGATAGCAACGTTCAAGCTATCGGAATGGAACATACCATGTTAATGTTATGATGGAAAATTCACATTTTATGTCCGGACTTTACTTTCGAATTAAACTAAATGATATTAATACTTTTTTCTTCTAAACATGTACATGACCGGATATTTTGGAGAGTTATTTAGTTCACCCGCAGAAATAACGGTTTTATTTTTCAAAACATAAACATATTCTCTAGCTGACTTAATACCACAAATCAATAGCGGTCAGTGAAGGTCAGTCACACATGAATTAGTACTGGTTGCCAAATAATACAGTAGGAAGCTAAAAAAAATAAATGTATCAAATTTTGTGCTAAGATCATTCATTTTGTAATAAACTCATTAGAAGATCTAAACTGAAGAATACATCTCTATTATGAACAGTTATGATGATAATTACAAACTTTATTCTTCTTCGAGTTCCAATGCTTCGCTCTGACTCGTTTAGAAGAGGAGAGATATATATAATGCCTAATAAAATTGCCAATGTACTAATACGCGTATAATTGTATATATGTAATGTTATATGAGATGAAATGTCAGAAAAAAATAAAGCTTTAAACCCTCTGTGAACTGATTTAGCACAGTGTAGGATTATGTATTTTAGGTTTAATATTATAGAAATAGACGGAAATGTATCTGATCTTAATAGTGGCAGATTATATCAAATCATTGAAATTAATAAAAAAAATATTTGAATTTACATTAATTGGCCAATAGATGAAACGGAATCACTGAGGTTTGTTCAATCTATATCAATTACTCGCCTTGGATCACCGGTTGCTGAATAAAGTAGACCTAGCGAGATATAATCAACGCGACAAGGCAACATTTATGATAACAAGATAACCCTTTACGTGATATTTCTGCTATTTATTGCTTTTAAATTAATATAAATATTAAATTAATGGTAACAAGTTTTATCCAAAACAAGAAACGTGATGGTTCCCTAATTTGATTGAAAGCAGTCCACTTTGTTTTTGAAATTAACAGAACACAAAATGATTTTACATTACGTTTTAGAACAGTACGACTCTTTCATATTCTCAAAAGAAAGGTTAATCTTAATTGTGTCTGTGGAAATTTCTCCTTATTAGGATACGACTGTGATTTGTTCACATTATATGGACTGGATGTATTATTTAAGGTTTAATGCATAGAAGTATGCATGTACTTGAAAACGATTGTGAAACTCGTTATTACAACATGATATTCATTACTCTCGTTGTCACGATTCTACGCGAGAGTGTGGTATTGTGTTGTGGGGGAAACCGGAGAACCCGGATAAAACCCGATTGTTCGCTTTGGTGACCACAAACCAAACTCACATGCACCAAAGCAATGATCGAACCCGGATCGCCTTAATGAGTAGCGAGTGTGCTTACCACTGCGCTTACCGGACAACCAAACTCTTGTGAATGATATCAACCATGTATGACAATAGCATTGTCTTACAAGTTGCACAATGAATGTTTCCCCTGATCATTTTTCATGATTGCACTTTTAAATTTTGAATCTATAGAATATTATACAATTAATATTGTAACTTACTATTACCTATTACTATTACCTAGTGTATGCACTCATTTGTGAACCAATTGAATTTTAATCACATTGTAAAAATATCGATTTATTATTAGGGTCAACTCATTAACTAACTGTTTTAAGTAAATTGATTTGTATAATTATATTTAATATTGTGCCAAAACGTAAGATTAGAAACACGACACTACTTACGACGTAATTATTTTTCGTCAACCCGGTATTGCATGTAAATAACGGTATTACTTCGTGAACTGTAAGTTAATCTTCAGTGTTTTTTGTTATTTATAAACTCGCATTTATTACATTGTAATGTTATTACATTGCGAGGTAATGGGTTTTTGCACGAATGTTATAATAAACCTAGCAAATAAATGAAGATTTACATGCATCGGTAAAAACATTTCGCTTGGTCACAAATTCGCGACCTTACTCATTTGCACTAGGTGGTGAATAATACACTGCTCCAATATGTCAACACTCCATATGTTCGAATGAAGAGCTGTTTTAAAACACGTTATCAGAACTTACACCTGCAATAGTCGATAAGACAATTTGCACTTAATTTTAACGCAATTGACTCAAAAAAAATGCATACCACTAAAATCTGATAACGTAGAAGTAAAGCTCATCATTGAATAATATTATGAAAGATCAGCACGAAATAAAATAACGTACAAATAGAAATACCTGTATTTGATGCTGATTTGATTTGATCCTTGGAAGAAAACTGATGTAGAAAGACAACCCTTGCTAACAAATCACCAAGTTAATTTCAGGTATATTCACTTTAGTATTTCTAGTGAGGCTCGAGAAAAAGTGCGTATTATGATATCGCACTATCGAATTAATATATTTTGGACCAAAATAATGACATTTTCCCACTGAATTAACTATGTGATCTCCATTATATTGCAATATCGATACTAGGCATGGGCTCGTCCTAAAGTACTTTTAGTAATTTGCTGTTTATAAGAACTAAAATATTGCCTGTAAAACGACCTTCGATTAAAAATACATAAGTGCACGTTTAAAAATTGAAAAGTCAATTTGCATTTGAAAATGTAGGAGAGATGGTTCTGCCAATATATAAAAACAATACTATAAACAATCCTGTTCTGTTTGGATATTTTTTGATCGAATTAATTTGGTTGTCTCATTTCTTGTATACCCTAGGTAACAAAAATGCTTTCATTTTACTTTTATAAAAAGAGTCAAACACACACGTACAACTGTTTTAAAGGCGAGAAAAACACATATTAACATTTACGCAACACACAATACTTATTTGACAAACGTTTATAATTATCAACATTGTACGCGACATACAGACGTAAATACAAAATTAACTGGCTGCCATGTGCAAAGTATCAAATAGAAATATTTTATTCGTACCAATAGGCTCGAATATGTATTGATTACAACATCAAGGATCTTATAAAATTAATGACATTCTACTAATCAGTTACATACTAGCTAATCTGACATTGATTATCTTAAATAAAGCGTTTATATCAGTCAGTATTTAATATAAGACAGCATGTGTCACATAACTGTTTTTATGTTAAACGTTACAAATATAAACATGGCGAGGTCATACCGCAGTATAGCATACTTTTATTAACTTGTACTGTTTCAGCCTAAAACGTAATTTTACATGTAAAATGTAAACGATACAATTGATATTTACCTGTTTGCTCCATATTTGCACATGCTTAAGGGGTAACCATGTCATATGATATTGATAGAAAGTATGTATCTAGGTTAGAAACACATTCACGGGAGAACACTAGAGTATATGCAATTAAATGGATATCTTGAGTAATCTGCCATGTATTCTATATATTATGTTAAATTACTGTTCTCATAATCGATAATATATCAGACAAACCGTGGGGTTGCAAGTGATTCATCTTTCTCATGTACATAACAAATTTACCGTTCATAACAACGTATGATCTTATACAAAAAAGTCTGGGGTAGAGTTACTGATATTAAACTGATGGGATATCCTTAATAGCAGTAATATATTAAGGATATATACAGTTATAACCATCAAGACTGGCTAATGTTTGAAATGCCGTTTAACTTATATACATACTCATTGCTGATCCCATCGGATACGGCATGAACTGGGAAAGATTTTGCTATAAAAAGAACTTTGATTTCATCTATTCGAAACATTTAAAGTATTAAAATCCAATAGAACATTTTGGTTGGAACATTTTAAACTTATGTTTCGTTTTCATGAAAGAATAACACTGTTTGGTATTTTATCTGGGATTTTTTTACTATTTTGCTTATTCTTAATACATGTATAAAAAGAAGTTCTACATATTTGGTATTTCATGTGTATTTTATTTGGTCAAGTCTAACGGATACACAACATAGATCTCATTTGCTGTATTGGTGTGTTATCTACCACATGCTTTCAGAATAGCTTAAGGATAATATAGAATACCAAACCTAAATGCTTAATTACTGATGTTCGGAATTATAATCATTATAGTTTACATACTTACATAAGTCTCAATATACTTTATATATACGTTTCAATTTTTTATATAAATGTAAGCAAGCTGGGTAGTAGTCAAGGTATCATTATCGCTATATGAGTATATAAGCATTGACTGTCTCACACTGAACTCTGATAACCCAGGCATGGTTAATGAAAATAACATTAAACACGATCTTATTATATAAGATATACTTTTGTATGGATCAAGTTTTATTTTGTTAACAAAAAAGGTTTCGTCATTTTTAACATCGTAATCATAAATATGATTTCTTTCTCACATTTACAGCTCGAAGCTATTCTACTGTTGACCAAAGATATACCAAAACTCGGACAGTTTTCAATGAACTTTATTTAAATGTTTTTATACTTAAGAAGACATATACCATAAACGCGAATATATGACACTTCAGCTTAAGGTACGCTTGCAGTACTTCAATTAAAATCGGTCATACTATTATGTGTTCCTGCATCAAGTATTAAAATGTATACATCCAATGCCTCAAAGTCACACTCCTGATAAATATTTGAACACAAACAAACAATGAGAGAAATGTCCTGTTATTTTTCAATGGTTAAGACGGAATAATATATGATCGACTAGTTTTATGAAACTAAAATATCAGTTGTTCAATTTCAAATGTTTCATAGTGTATGTTAAGCCACAAATGTAAATATCATTTAACAAAGACGAAATTCATTTTCGACACATGTTGTCAGGTGTAACTCATAACATGCAATAAAAGGAAAAGGGAAAAATGAACGGAAAATGATTGGAGGACGATTGAAACTCGTGAAAATCCCTTCTCGAATATTTGATAAGTTATGGTTTGTCATATATATCAATTTTTGTTGGTTTAATATAAATATTCAGATGCGTTAATTGTACAATGATGGTTATCCCCTGGTAAATATATATCAATATGTCATAACATATTATGAGCAGAGGTATACTATTCCATGAATCAATGCCTGATAAGAAATTGAGCACATGGTTGTTTAAATCATTCTACACTTATACCCGTCTGCTAATAAAATTCCACTCCTAATCTTATCAACTTAACATCATGGCATTACCATAAGGTTTTTTGTGCATATTTTGTTTTATATCCGTCCGTTTCATTTATAGCCACATACCTTTAGCACCACACATTATACAATTTAAATATGTTCGTTCAACAATTTCCAAACGAGTGAGATAATCATCGCATGCCTACATAGTTCCTTTTTGGAGCATGCTTTAAAACTTTATTCTCGTGGAAATACGGATTGTTGAACGAATAGATTTAAATTGTATAATGTGTGGCGCACAAAGCATGTGGCTAAAATTAAAAGGACGAGTTAAAATCTGTGAATGGTAGTCTTGATCAACTGGAACTATGTCGGCTTTCGAGGATTGACTCATTTTTATCGTCGATCAGGAGTTGCGTTGACTTATATTTAAGACGGGCATCCGAAAGTGTTCAAATTTCTGTTTGTTGGTTCTGGCTGAGTGTGGTGAAATGAGTACAAAAATACTCATAGCCCTTACAGGTCATCTAAAGGTGACCGGATAATTAGTTCTGCGCCGTCGTGAGCCACTTCCAAACAGTTCCTTCATAACGTACAGTGTAATGTAGACTTTTTTGTATCAAGGTCAATCATATAACATTCTGATATGGAAAAACCCAACTTTCTTCTTCGTTTTCCGTTTAGAAGACGTATGTGTACGTCTGTGTAATTGTTGTCAAACTATCTGTTAAATGTATTTGATAACATTTTCATGATGATGCCTTCATGTGACAGCTTCTTATACTGTACCAATCGTAAGCTGATACTGCATGCATCAATTATTAAAACTAAAATGGTCAAAGCTTAATTATAAATTATGAACAATGATATTTTATACCTTTAGGTCTGGTAAAACCCGCGAAACGGAATTTGAGCCACAGGTCGCTAAAGTGTATCTACCGACAGTGACCAAACTCGACTGTGCGTACCAAGCTTGAACGAAAACACCATGCATTATGTCGTTAAAACAATACAGCATATATATTTATTGAAAACGTCTATCCTGTTCATAATCCCTTAAAATTGGTTGCATATCATGTGAACTTATGATGCATAGTTTGTTAAACAAGAGACAAAAGGGTAAAACACTCATCGTTCCTTTTTTGGAGATGTGTGCGTTTTCAAGAACGCTAACCAACGCATTGATATAGACATTCATATATTTTGGTAAACAAATATTGCATATTTATTTGTCAGAAAATGAATAAATACAGCGGTCTAGGTTTATTTTCCTTATTTGGAGTTCGGTGCGTTTTAATGACATTTTATAGTGTACAAAATGCAACTGCATTTGTGTAGGTCAGTGCTTAATAGTTATATTGTATATTCAAGAACTAGAACAATTCAATGTTTTTGTATATATATGTATACACACAAGGAATCTGCCCAATATGTTCAAACATTGATATCGCTGGTAATAATACATAATAATACATAAATATTTCAACTGATAGTTCAACTAAACAAACCAGAATTACAAGCGTTTGTAAATGATTTTACTAATCTTGTACAAATAAATATATAACAGTTTACTAAAAAATAATTCAAGAATCATAAATTTTCCTTCTAAATCTTTTCTCCTTTGTTAGTATAATACAACCATCTTTATTATTAAGGCTCCATTTAGTACATATGTATCACAAGCAAAAAGGAATGATCGAAAAGTTACATTCGATAAAACAAAGGAAAACATTCTTAAAACCATATGCATTTTTTAAACGACAATGTCAAGTAAGTTATTATACAATAAATGAATAAAACCTTTTAAGGTTTTGATTTCTAGCAGCATTATACGTGTGTGGTAGTCCATATTTTCAGAAATGTCCTTAAATCAGAAGTATCCACGTACTATTTGTTTCACATAAATAACGATAACTTTCAACTTTTATAATTGTCATTTGAAAAGGAGTGGCGAAACCGGGTTTCACAGCATTTTGTGTTCATTGGTATTGTCACTGGGCATATACCAAGTGAGTAAAATGTTTATTGGAACTTGTTTAGCATAATGAGGACAGCTAAAAGCTAAAACTTGAAGTTGTGAATTTCACTTCCAGGGTACAGTTTAGTAAAGTAATTGTTTTTAAAGCAGAGGAAGTTATTGTCGAGCCAAACATATTTTTTTGTGAAAAACCTTTCACCAGAAAACCACTCGTACGACATCACTAGACACTCAAGCATCAATCAGGATAAATAGCATGTATATCAGCAAACCACTCGTACGACATCAAAAGACACTCAAGCATAAATCAGGATAACTTGCATGTATATCAGCAAACCACTCGTACGACATCACTAGACACTAAAGCATCAATCAGCATAAATAGCATGTATATTAGCAAACCACTTGTACGACATCACTATACACTCAAGCATCAATCAGGATAACTTGCATTTTTTTTTAGCAAACCACTCGCACGACATCACGAGACACTCAAGCAGCAATCAGGATAACTTACCTCTATATCAGCAAACCACTCGCACGACATCACTAGACACTCAAGCATAAATCAGGATAACTTGCATGTATATCAGCAAACCACTCGTACGACATCACTAGACACTCAAGCATCAATCAGGATAACTTGCATGTATATCAGCAAAACACTCATACAACATCACTAGACACTCAATCATCAATCAGGATAACTAGCATGTTTATCAGCAAACCACTCGTACGACATCACTAGACACTCAAGCATCAATCAGGATAACTTGCATGTTTATCAGCAAACCACTCGTACGACATCACTAGACACTCAAGCATCAATCAGGATAACTTGCATGTTTATCAGCAAACCATTCGTAAGACATCACGAGAAACTCAAGCAGCAATCAGGATAACTTGCATCAATATCAGCAAACCACTCGGACGACATCACTAGACACTCAAGCATCAATCAGGATAACGTGCATCTATATCAGCAAACCACTCATAAGACATAACTAGACACTCAATCATGAATCAGCATAACTTGCATGTATATCAGCAAACCACTCGTACGACTTCACTAGACACTTAAGCATCAATAAGGATAATTTGCATATATATCGGCAAACCACTCGTACGACATCACTAGACACTCAAGCATTAATCAGGATAACGTGCATATATTTCAGCAAACCACTCGTACGACATCACTAGACATTCAAGCATAAATCAGGATAACGTGCATGTATATCAGCAAACCACTCGTACGACATCGCTAGACACTCAGGCATCAATTAGGATAGCTTGCATGTATATCAGCAAACCACTCGTACGACATCTCTAGACACTAAATCATCAATCAGGATAACTTGCATCTATATCAGCAAACCACTCGTACGACATAACTATACACTCAAGCTTCAATCTGGATAACTAGCATGTATATCATCAAAACACTCGTACGACATCACTGGACACTTAAGCATCAATTAGGATAACGTGCATCTATATCAGCTAACCACTCGTACAACATTACTAGACACTCAAGCATCAATCAGGATAACTTGCATTTTTATGTATCAAATAAATACATAAACACAGTATTTGGGAAGAAACATTTTTATAACGTATAATTATAGCATTCGTAATCAGGTTGTAAAGTTTTTCGTCTACTTTCACGTATATCCAATGTTCAAGCCTCGTATGGAGCTGTTCTGCTATAGCCGATTGTTGATATTGATTTTAACTCTTTGTTATACGGAAGGGAAACCGAGCTTTATTTGATATTTCACATTCCTATATTGATGCACCGAAAAAGCGATGACATTAAGGATATAGTAAATCTAAAATTAAACAATGTATGCTTGCGAATGTTAAAAAGACTTGTTCCTAGATAATTGACATTTGCAATCACAATTTAAATATAACAAATGCATTGTATTAAGTGGTAAAGATACATTGTATACATAAAAACACATTGTTCAACAAATTATACATACTAATATTACCCTAAGCTTTTTTGTAGCGTAACAAAACAACAACTTTGGATGTATTGTATCAATACTGCAGGGTGCACTAAACACGGAATGCGTTTTCATCAAATTGTACTTATACAATTGAAACAATTGAGCAAATAAAGTTTAAAAAGGGCAAACGTTTAGGGCGCAAAAAACATCAAACGAGATACACAAATCGTACATTCAACACGACCATACATGTTCTAAAAAGAGTTATTGATACATGTTAAGATTACCGCCCTAGAACGGTCAGAGAATGGCGGGCTCCCTGAGGGTTTAGCCATTTGATGCGCACACAACCTCACAATTGCAACAACATAATTAAAAATGTAATCATATTAATAAAATATACAAACTAAGATTACTTTTGAGATCGTTGCGGTCAAACATTCAAATTTGGCCTAAACCCAAGGTAAATGACTTTTTGCTACAACCTTTTAATCAGATGTGAATCTACCATGTATTGCTATTCAGATAGTTATGTACACATGTATATTAGTTGTCTTGCGGAAAAATGACAAATCTGAGTTGACTTCATCTCATATGCTTGTACTTTTCATTGTATCCTTTTAATAGAATATATTCGCTTCTTCAAAATGTGAGCATTCTCAACATGACAATATAAACATATCCGATATGTATGTGTGTATTTCCGTCATATACGTGGTTAGATCTAAGGGATTTGTCCTAATCATTCATAATTGTTAACATCTAAACATATTTAAGCGAAAATGGAAAAATATAAGCACACATACCGCATCAGAAATAACAGCGTGACGTCGTATTTTACACTTTCCTATTCTGCACAATGCTAATAAAACCCCTCACTCCAATGGATATTACTCTAGCAAACATTCATACTTACTGCCGAAAATGGTATCAAAAAATCATGAATAAATTATCTATCAACTGTAGTACGGGCTTTATTTAATTCTGTGAAACAAAATAAAACAAGCAAAAAGTTTCACAAGCATTTCTTGTAATATGTCGTTTTTCTGCCGGTCTTGGGACGTTTTGATTGACATTTTCTTCTTCCGATTTCGGATATTTGAACAATTGTTTAGATTGTCAATGACTTTACAATGACACATTGAAGTCTCCTGCATAGTTGAGTATAACTTTTATGAATTATTATGTAGTTTTTCGGCATTTATTTTGAAAAAAAAACTAAAACAGGGGATAAAACATGATGATTTACAGGTTTAAATCGAAAGAGAACACCAATGCATCATCGAATTTCTGAAAATTCAATCATTTATCTATACAGTGATACTATCTATTTGATTCAGTAATCTACCGCATTTTTCCTTAATGGCTATAGGCACATTAAAAGTTCTTGTTTTGATTCGGTCTGTTCGCGCATGCGCAGACCACTGGTTGGCAAAAAACATGGCGTAAACCAATACGGAAGTATCGAAATTACCGAAACAATTTTCAAATTTTTACCAAGTTGCGTCGGATAGATACATAGAAAAGTTAAAAGATGGTGGAGTTCAGCTTCCAGATCCGTACAGCGTTGCTGCAAAAAGCTGGGACAGCGATGTAAGCAAGTGGCCAAGGGTGCTTTATCCTGATATTAGAATTACTTGATAAACTATCCGAGACTGTACACAGCTGAATCACTGAAAGCCTACAAGTCTCTAGACGGTTATAATTATTCCCATTGTGGACATGTGCAGCAGGTTTTATACCATGAAGTTAGCAAAGAGTCAACAGCTTGTTTACTGAAGACGAAAGTGACTCTGTCTTTAAGAGTGAATGAAAAGCTACATGAGACTTGGGTTTGCATCGACAAGAAGGGAGGACATGTGATCAGCGCTCACAGCACTTGAAAGCTGGATATGTACTTTTTAAGTTATGATTGTTTATTTTTCTTAGTGGCTTATATAGGATAGTAAGAACAAAATAAACATTAAATAATGAGCATAAATTTTAATCTTGAGTTATTGAACCGGGCATCAAGTTATTGCCCAAGTGTCAGTATAAATATGGAATCATGAAAGTTAAAGTACCGTAAAAGTACCGGCTATTTCAAAAAATATGCTTAAAAAAGCATTGTCAATTTATTTCAAGTTTTAAAAATCTTTATTCAGATTGGGTGAAGCTTGTAGTCACATTGCTGCTTTGCTGTTCAAGATATTGTCTGCAGCACTGTAAAACCTCAATGAAAAGTCAAGGACAAGTGTCTCCTGTGACTTATAGGAAAAATGTAAACAGTGATACATAAGAATGTTGTGTCACACACAAGAATGTTTACCTCTGTCACAATCTCTAAATTAGTTTGATTATATGAAAATGTTTTTTATAATTTATTAAGATAATTTTTTGTATGCATTTTTTCAGGTGCAGCCAAAACCTGTAGACATGATTAATTTCGACAATCCAAAACCTCTCCGGAAGAAACGCCGTCAAAGAGTCCTTTCCTCTTTTGTCGAGAACGATGATGGGTTTGACGCAGCCGAGGCACTCCGCAGTCCAAAGCGCATTTGCACTTCCGCATGTATCCTGACAAAAGGCGACTCTGACACTGCATCAGAAGATGAAGACTTACCACCAGTTAGTATTATATTTCTTTGTCTGCATTTAGTGCATTAGGCCTATTACAGAATAACACATATTAATCTGAAATGGAGTAAGAACTCAGATCTCAGATGCTATACTATTGAATTGTTAACTGTCAGAGCATTGTTTCAAATTATTACGCTTATTTTACAGGATGATTAACATTAAATAACACAACATAGCTTTATAAAGAATTTGCTTTTTTCAGGTGCTGAGCAGTTTCCATGAGGTGGAACATGAGTCACTGAGCCTAGAAGACAAATGTCAGCGATTTGTTCGTTACTTTCAAGAACTACCCCAACAGGTCATTAATCTCGAGGAGATGACAAAAGGCCAACGAGACAGTGTCCTGTGGTAACGACAGAGAAGGGGGCGAATAACAGCCACAACTGCACATTATGTTTTGACCTTAAAGCAAGCAACAACAAAGTCAAATGTGCTGAAGAAGATAATGAAGTACAATGAGTGTGACCTTTCACGTCTTGATGCCCTTAAGTTAAGAAACACCAAGGTCAATGTATAGTGATAAAATGAGGCAAAGGATTGAACACTTTAATGTATCTGATCGTGTTTTTTTGTAGATAACACATATCCATTATTTGCAGCTACACCCGATGAACTCAGGGAATGTTTGTGTCATGACATGGGGCTTGTGGAGATCAAATGCTCATACAAACATATAGACTCAAAAATAGAAGACATTAAAGATCTGTGTTTCTACCTTAACAGTGACAATGAACTGAAAACTAACCACCGCTTCTACTCACAAATTCAGTTTCAAATGTATGTTTGTGGGAAGATATTTTGTGATTTTGTGGTGTTCACATACAAAGGAATTGTAATACAGACTGTACCCTATGATCCTGAGTTTGTAAATAGGTTAATTAAAAAGTGTACATATTTTGCGATAAATGACCTTGTGAAATATACATAAATGTCCTAACTGTTTTTGACTTTGTATTCTTCAAATTATTGTATACAAGTTTTTCAGGATTGTTAAAAAATACTCCTATTTCTACCTTATTTTATTATGTACATTGTCATGCAGACATACTTAATTTTCATGGTATTGTGAAGCTTGATATTTGTTTACTCCTGTGCAGAACATAGTGTTTGCAGTTTGTATTTTTGTTTCATTTTTACATGATGACATGTAAATAAAGAAATTGCATCAAAATTGTGTTTCCCTTTTAGCTCACACTCTCATTAAAAAATCAGTTGATTTTAACACGTGATATTTCATTTGAATAATGTTGTTAGGCCATCCTTAAATAGTGTTTGTTTTCTGGGCCATTTTTGTATTCAATTGTATAAAAAGTTGAAACAAAAGATGAACAACAATATTTTTTACTTTGTCATTTCTTCATAGTCTGTCAGACAACTGCAAACAAATATTTGTTTGAGTTTGGCCAAATAGAAAAAAAAGAAGATTCAGTTGGTTATCACTTTAATTCTTCCAGTGATTCATTAAAATTTCTCAAGCTTCCAGTAAGTAATAAGAAATATAACATTTATCAATCATTAAACAGCACTTTTAAAAGCACATTATAAGCATACATAAGTTATAAATATGTCTTTGAGTAGTAATTAACTTAAGCTTTCTGCTTTAAGCATTAACAATAATGCACATTAATTACCATGAACATAACAGTTACTTCACTAGTTTGGGGAGAAGGTTTGTGAAAGCAGCACAAATTGTCAAAATCGAGTCGGTGTGTCTAAAAAAAGAAATAGGCAGGGTGTTTTTCAAAATTTGAAACCGTTTTACACGCTCGATTGCCCCCTCAACATGTATGCGAGACTTTTAGAGTCTTCTCGCACATTCCACTTCTCTCAGTGAGAACTAACTTTTCCCTTTTGCAAATGGTGGTATTGCTAGAGATGCTCCATGGGCTGTTAGTTCATTTGCAATGAGGAAACCCCTATCGGCAAGAACAAGGTCACCTACATCTAGTAGCTCATAGAAACCAGATCGTGCTGTGATCTCTCTGTCAGATACTTGCCCGCCCAACACTTGGATAGAAAACTAACTGATCCATAGGGTGTTATGCCTATTAGGAATTTCAGTGTATAATGATTTTTATAGTTAGACCAGGTAGAAGCCCTAGCATCAAGATTTGTTGGCCTTTGAATGAAAATCTCAATACAGTCAATCATAACACGACACTTTTAGTAGTTCTTTTTAAATGATCGTGGCATGGTTTTCATAATAACATCTTTTGATTGCCATTACAAAGAAATTTAAGTCGTTTTGTGAGATAAGGCAAGCTTTGAGTCAATACTCTTGACACCTGTGTTGGGCATGTCTGGAATCTAATAGCAAGGTCATTATTAGTGAGATTTAACCTAAGTTTCATTAACACCATAAGCAGTACATTGCACAGGCATAGCTTTCCGGTTGGTTTAATGACATCAGATAATGTAGCCGGAAGCCAGGTAAATATTGTCATTGATTGCAGACCAGTCAATGTTGATACCTCATGGGTGCCCAGGTTCTTGTATGTAAAGTTTGTTTTCTGTATCTGCTCTCTAAGGGCCAGTTTCATTAAAAACTTCGTACGAACTAGACCCGAAATCTATGATCACTTCGTACGAACTTGCGTACGAAGATTTCTGCGACCGTTTTATTAACGCCTTCGTTCATTATTTCGTACGAACACTTCGTAGGAAAGCTTCGTACGTAATTACTTTTCAAAAGGTGGGAGACTCGGAAGAAAATGTAAACAAACCGTAGATGTGAGTATACTAAAAAATATCGCAAATAGTGATTTGATCTACTTTGCTTTTCGAATAATCAAAGTAGATATTTACTATTTATTCTAATAAATATAGTGGGTGGTAACATTTTGTCGACTACGGTTGCTACGGCAAGGTTAAACCCGTTTAAACAGCTGTTTCCTTAGTTCTGGCTTCCATAACTTTAATGTTGATATTTATTTTTTTTTAATGTTTACAACACATTAAACACGTCTAAAAAATTATATATAACGTGTTCGCTGAAGTTCTTTAGCTACCTTTTCCTGTGTCACATTGCAATGTTTTCAGGTTTTGACACATTTCGATACCATTCAACTATATTCATTTCTTATCGCTTGTACTATGTATGATAATTATTATGGCGTTAACATGTTAAACAATCACATCCCAAAAGGTATACTTGTCAGTACTGTACTTTTACTTTCGTTAATTCTTTGTTGTCTACGATTGAAAAACCCGGAAGTACAAATTTAAGAAAGAGTTTAGTAAGCGCATCTTATTTAAACCGTTTCCTTAAGATATGTAAGTTTATACACTCAAATATGTTTAAATATACAATTAAAAATACTAACCAGTATACAAATGGCATTTGTCTTTATAAATAGGTAGACCTGTTGTCAATTACAATATAGCCTTTGTTTATTATTGATATGATTTATTTTTAAGTTTTTCATTGCAGGCAATCTTTTGAAAGAAAAGTTCAGTCATCTGAGATGCAGTGTTGCAGCACTGAAAAGCAATGGGTAACCGTATGACTGTATATCTCAGCATATGAGTACACCAAATATTGCATAAACTATGCAAACAGTAATCGGGGAGAAGGATTATTATTAGATTTTTTTTATTTTTATTGGACCATGTCTTTCAAAAATACATGCAATTGCAATTCAAACATAGTATGAAATAAGAAAATACTTGCTTCTGCTTCGTGCAAACAAACCTATTTTTTACTAATATATGTAATCATATTTACTACAAATATCACCGTCAGTGCAGGCATTTCATTTGAATTTGAGGAATGGCTTTTACAAAACCAATTTGGACTGGAGTGTTGTTTTCTTGTATCTTAAGAAAAATGTGTACTTTTACAAGAAATATTATCAAGAATTGTATTTTAAAAAAAAATGGTTCACCATTTATTTCTTATTTTACAAACAACTCACGTTTTATGGATAATAGTAAAGATTTATGTATCTTCTATTTTACAGGTGCCAATCATAGAGTGTTTCTCATTACCTGCAATCAGGATACATCAACTGACCATTGAACTTCAAACACATGCCCTCTTGGGTAGGAGAACGTCAGACAAACACCTGTGGCTATATCACTACACTTCTCTAAGTCTAGCTCTATGAGTGATCATGATGTGAAATAAAACAAAATGCAGTCATCTTTTTGTCATATTAAATAAGTTTTGAACAAATAAAATATTTCAAACATTTAATTCATTCATTATTTTGACAAACAGTATGAATAAACATACATGTATACCAATAGACAAACAAATAATTGGCAAAGATATGGGCACAAAATATGATAATATTAAAGTTGGAGATTTATTGTTAATATTGATTTTATGGTGACAGAAAATGCCCAAATTTGCCGAAACATTGAATATCAAATGACAAGGCTTGGATTTACAAAATTCTTCCCAAATGAGTATATATCTGTGAGTTGTTGTTTGGTATTTGTTTACAAAAGTCATGATATATAATCAAAGTTAAAAAAAAACATGTTGCAAACATAAAACATTGGTAGATCTGATGTTATGTTGAAATGATATACTTTTTATAAGCTATTTAAACTGTATATGAGCAGATTCTTATGGAAATATGAGCTTTAAGTATTACTTTATTCCAAAATGGTGACCAAGAAGGTTTAGTTCCTTGTATTGGTCAATATTGTATTGTTCACTTAACAGCTTGAGGTAAATGCAAGATATAATACGGACAAGTTCAGAAACTTTTCAACAGTTATAATAATAAACACTTCCTCTGAATATGGTGTGCATTTGTGGGAAGGTATATCAAATCCTTCCAAAGGTTAAAGAGACACGGAGCAGACACAATTTGTAACAGACGGACAGACAGACAACTCAAGCTAAAACAATTAGTCTATTTCAGGAGGAGACATACTTATCCAAATGGTTCTTGAGAAAAAGTCTTTGACACTAATTTATAAAAAGTACAATACACAGGCAGTCACAAAAGTTAACATGTACACTAACTTAGGCTTAGGTGAGTTGGATGAAAAATGTCTTAAACAAAATAATTGAGAAGTTGCCCAAAATGTTACAGCTACATATAAGAAATGAGCCAAGTTTCAATAAAAAATGGCTTATTATGCTCAACAGTAATTACATTGACAGAGACATTCCTTTGTAGTATTCATAAATGGAGTCAGTAGCTGAGTCCTTGGATGACATAACAGTGCAGTATGTGGGTTATTAAATTTGATCCTTTTTAAATGATATGCCAGCATGTATAAAGATGGTCTCTTCTTCCTGTATAGAGTCAACATCAAATTCCACAGTAAATAGATTCATGTGAGTTGCACGAAGACATAATTTTCAAGTTTAAACAATTTACAATGTTGAAATGATGTAAAAAGTTGCTCAGATCAGAGCAAGAGTAAACTGAATGAATCCATTGACAGTATTGAAACAGTTTCTATTTGAAGGCTGTTCAACTCAAGCACAATCCTTTGATATGAGATGGTGGCATAAACTGTTTTGTGAATTCTGTCCTTGAAAAGTCTTTGGTTGTCTCAAGTATCACCTTTAAAAAACAGTTAATTTGAATTCTGTAGAGATTGGAAAGTCTACTGCTCTTTCAGTAACTTTCATTCTAGGTTCTGAAGTATTTGTGACACGGCGATGAGTCTCTGAAACGAAAAACAAAAATTATTTTATAAGAGCAAAAAACAAACAATGATAAATTAAAAAAATGGGTAGATATGCAAGATATTTCAAACTAACACTTTAACAGTCACAGAATAATTCACAGAGCCACTTGTAAAATATGTATAATAAAACATCTGTTGTTTTCTCAGTAAGATAAAGGGCACAACTCAAAATCTCTTAAAGCCGGATTTATAGACCTATATATCATATATAAATATAATACAATATCATTAGTGTATTGTCTCTGACATGACAGACGGTGATAATGATACCTTGAATTCAATTATTTGACAACAGGCTTATCTGGTAGAAATCATTCAAAACCCTTTTTTATTTCTATTGTTTTCTTTAAGGCTGCACTCTTACAGATTAACAGTTTTGATAATATTTTATCTTTTGTCCTTGAATGAGCCAATTTTGTGTAAACATCTGGAAATCAGCGATACAAGAATGCTGACAAAAGATTTTATCGCAGTTTTTTCTTTTTTCTGTCGCAAATAATTGTTATTGAAAAATGCATATATCATCAATTTTTGAAAATAAATATGAAAACTTGCAATGTGTTTTTTTTTTTCAGCAGTCTTATATCACTTGTTGCTATGCATTTTCACAAAAGTTTGCTTGTACCATGACAAAAAATAGAAAAAGTTGTTGAAATGTTCAATCTGTGAGAGTGCAGTTTTAAAGCCAAGCAAACAGTATTAGCATAGTTACATATATATCCAGTAATGTGGATTATTCCATATATATGCTATATATCTTTTATATAATTAATATTGAATGTGCATCAAACTATATGCATGATAAACTTAAAAGTTTTGAATTAAATTAAGATTTGGTAAAAATTAATGCTACTAACTGACTGTAAATGCATACATAATGCACAATTTCCACTTGATTTGCACTTGTGGTGTATTTACTTTTATCTTGCTTATAAATAACACTTGTAAGTAAACCGAAAATATGGAAATTTAGTTACCCATCCAGAAACCCGCAATTCTGTTAAATCAAATTCCGCCTAGTTACCAGCATCTTGGATCTATGTCAAGATCTGTAATAAAAAATGAATAATTTATTTATTAATAAACAGGCTGTTTTCTTTCTGAAGCTTAAATTATGGTTGACATATTTCTTTAAATGCAAGGTGGTTTCTGTTTTAATAAACCCATTGCTTGAGCTCAAGTATTTCATCAGTCGTGGGGTTCAAGATCTGAACCTGTCTCACCTTTACACCCACGTTTACTGTACTAATATTATACC
The DNA here is from genome assembly GCF_026914265.1 of Mya arenaria. Classification (NCBI taxonomy): domain Eukaryota; kingdom Metazoa; phylum Mollusca; class Bivalvia; order Myida; family Myidae; genus Mya; species Mya arenaria. The sequence continues at coordinate 45,679,574 of NC_069128.1, read as the reverse complement.
GTTCATGAGTGTGTCCCAGTACTAACCCACACAGGTCAGATTGTTTGCAAATTAAGTTATCAGGAACGGTTTGTAGAGCTGGTCGAACAATGTTGATTTAGAATTTCTGAACACAATTAGAGACATGATAATCGTGTAAATATAAGTCAAAGCAAGTTAATGCAGCTAGATTAACATGCAATCTGCTATAGAAAATGATAAAAACTTTAAAAGATGAAATGACAGATCAGTGTAAACACTGTCATACACGCAGTCTGTTTTCAGCTTGTTTGTTTTACTTAAAACACCGTAAAATTCATAAACCATGAGTCTGATGGTTGGATAGCATTTCAGTCTAAAATTCCAGTGTTTTTATAACACAAAAACTCTTGAAATGCATCAAAATAAGAGCATTTTGTTTTTCAAAACATTTTGACAGTTTGCGCGAGGTTGCGTCCCCTGAAATTTTAGTCAAAACGGCGTCGTAACGATTTGTTAATTTACTCACCGGGTTGCAGATTCCACAGAATCGTATTCTGTCTTAAAATTGGCAGTTGGTTTTGTTAAAATACGCCATAATAAATGAAAGATCGCCATAATAGAATATTTCTGCTGTGTTGGCGGCCATTTTTTGAGTCTACGAAGTTCGTACGCCACCCTCAAGAGCTGTCGTAGAATTTTTCAGAAAACAGGTGCTTGTTCGTACGAAAACATCTTAATAACACGGCTAAACGGCCTGAAATACTTAATACGAAGTTCGTACGCAAATAAAACTTAGTACGAAGTTTAATAAAACTTGCCCTTAAGTCTCTATTTTCACACATAACGCGCTGATAATCATTCTGCAGGGATGTATAGTCTACCTTTAGCTTGTCAAGCTCTGTCTGTATGGGAACAGGTCCTGGTCCTGTGCCTGCAAGTATGAAATGACTTATGTTTTAGGCATTTATACAGCTGCAATCTGTGTGTGTGGACAGTTCTAGATTTAAAATGTATGCATGTCTTTATTTAGCCTTCTATATATATTTTAATGTGATAGGATGCAAAGTTAAAATTGTATGTACATAAAGTTCAAATGCTTAATGTAATACCTTGGTCACACGATTGTGATAGATCATGTCCTAACATCAGGAGCGCCTCTGAAATTTCGTCTTGATCATTGGCTGGTGGGCAGTTCTCTTTGTTATTTGGTGTTAAACCAAGTCTGCGTCTCTGGAGGCGCTTGAACCTATCTGCTCGTGCGAGAGTCTGCTTAGGCTGCTTGGCTGTGGTAGCGAAACGGAATACACTCGGTATGTAATCCTGATGATATGGGTCCTTAGACGGTGTGCCGGCCAATGTATAACATAGTATGTGTATATAATGTAGGGTTATAATTATTATTCACCTTATAAAGTTATAAATGTTTAACTATGTGTCATAAGTGTACATATAGGGTCTAACCATTGATACCGAAACTGTAACAAATCAGCATTCTATAAAGATGATACAAACATACTTCACTACCAATTATTTGTCTGGTAGTAGATCTACTGATCAACAGTACCATTTTTACATCTCGAACACGAAAATGGGATGATAATAAAACATGATACTGTAGAAAAACTATGATATAATTACTTAATACCTTCGGCGAAATGCATGCTGCAAAGGCGGTCATGAGCCGAAGGCTCCCACAACTTAACATGTTGACGGGTTTTCAGGCTCCTTCTCCCAATAGCGAGTAACCACCTTCTCTCTTTTTCTTTAGGAAATCTAACGAAACGAATTCCAGAATCTTTCACAAAACGTTGTGTGCACCCTGGTGCAGAACAACTAGTCGGCATTCTGAGTGTGTGTTTACATTTTCTATAAATAACACTGTCAAAAGATCCCGTAATATTCACGCTCTGATTGTAAATAACAATGGCGGTGTTTTGCCAACAAGTTGTATTCGAAGCCGGCCAGCAGGTGCGTGTGACGTCACACTTTAATGTGCCTATTTATTAACACATTGTTTCTGAGATTGGCCAAAAACAAAAACAATTTGATGACTCATAAGGCATAAAGCCTTAAAAGCCGAGAGTATCCGAATTAACCAGGAAGTAATTTTGTGTTTACTTAAAATGCCAACCTCTGTAAATAGTAATTTATTTTGAGTAAACATTGAGGTAGGTTTATGCATACCATTGTTTTATTATATTTAGATTGCTATTTATTAGGGGTTGCCAATTATTTTGCATGAAAATTGGTCAAATGTTTTATAATTTAAATAATTAAGACATAAATTTGCAATTTTTTTTTGTTGGATATTGTGATCGGTTTTAATGAAATCAACAGACCGGGTTCTTTAGAGATCTGGTCACTTTCGGTTTTAAAGCAAGTAATTTAACTTATAGAGAATTGGCGGTTATTTTTTTTATTAAAGCCATTCTAAATTATTAATTAAAAATCTGTCAAGCTGAAGTTTGTTATCGTTTATGCGCATGTTTCTGCCAATGGGATTGCCCGACAAATTCATATTTAATAACTTAAAGGAGCTCGACAATCAAAAATCAATTTATCAAAATACAACGCCAAGTTTCCATTAAGTGTTTTATTGTTTAATAAGAAAAATGCAGGCTGGCTTATATATAGGCATTTCACAAATGAAACTAAAACATTTTTTAATCTTTTAAACAGTTAATTGGATGCATACCAATATTAATTGTTTATAGATCATACATTATCACTAAGTAACTAATACTTAAATAATGATGAGAAAGTTTCAAATTTCAACATATCGATGTTTTAACGTGTAAATTTCAGGAAACATTTTTTGTTCTGTATTCTTACAGAGTATTTTAACACATTAATTAGTCAACAAATTCATGGATGGTCAGTTTTGTCATTTATTGGTCTTTCTTCCCTTTTTATTAATATTTTCTTCCTTTCAGTGAGATATAAAGCCATATATAACATCAATGCCACTCAGAATGATTGGAAGGATTACAAAACTGAGGTAAGAACTAAGATTCATATTTACCAGAGTATATCTCATAAACATGCCATTTGCTTAATATTCTTTGGATATATACCTTATTATAAGTTATTGAGAACTCTTTATAAACTGTGACATAAATTGTGTTTGATGACACCTTTCATTATTAATAAAATAAATGCTTTTAATTTTGTTCTGAGCTGTGAAGTTGAATTGATTCTTAAATTGATTCTGGTGATTACTTAACTGTGTGTAGACATCAAACCTCAATACATATATATATACATAGTTGTCCCTCTCTGAATAATACACAATTATAATATGTTTCTTTATACTTTCAGTTTCACTCTCACCTGACTGATGCAGATTCAATAACCTAATTGTATGTACTTTTTTGTCAAATTGTATTTTTTTTGCTCTATTCAAAATATAATGTTGACCTTTTTAAGGAATAAGTTGAAAAGGATAAAAAATATAAAGAAAAAGTAATTTGCTATGTACAAAAATTGGACAAAAATGTTGAACAGAATGAAGTTTTAAATTATAAAATCCTTACTTCTGTTGAAACCTTTTTACAATGTATGTATTCATCTATATATGTATAATGCAAAATATACTGAATGCATGTAGTTTCTTTTGTGTACATGTGTATTGAAATCAATACATTCCTTTGTTATGTTTTCAGGCTCATGATGGTTTCTGGCTCATGATGGTTTCTGTGAAAAATCAGCTTGGTGTAGTTTGACAATATTCTTCAGTATTTGACATTGGTTATATTATGCAGCAGACATACTATGAAGTGTCTCACAGATTTTCTCTTAATTCCTGCAATATCAAAGAACAGTGTAGTGCAAAGAGGATAAATGTTCTTAGAAGTAATTAGAAGTAACTGCAATTCCAAATACAGCATGAACAGTTCCTTCATTTTTGAGTGATTATAGAATGAAAATGTTTCCATATCAAATGTTGTCTTTTTATGTGTAAAACTTCACATGTTATGAATGGTTACAAATACATGTATGGACATTTTGATTCCAAATCTATGCACATTTTGATTCCAATAATTGACCACTAAAGTATTTTAAATTTGGTTTGAAACAGAAAAATTGTTCTTTTGTTTCTTTCTTAACAATAAGTGGTAGTATTCGTGTTTATAGTTACCTTGTCAATTTAAAAATGTCAGTTCTTTAAAACAGTTTTCATAGTAGCAAGTGTCTAGTGTTCTTAGGAAACTGTCATTTTTGTCCAAAAATCTTAGTATTTTCAATGTGATACTTTTTTAGCATGTCAGCTTCAGTCAATATAATGTTTCTGTTATTATTTATTCATTTGGGCATACTGTGTATAGTGTATACAATTATATTTATCATTTAACCTTGAACATTGCTGACATTGTCATACTAAAATATTCAGAATTGCTAGATAGATATAAGTTCACCTTTTTACAGTTGTCAGGTAAATCAATGCAAGATATTCTTACATAATTCTTTCTTTTAACAAAAAGCGATGTTTCTTAGCAATTGTTTGTATTGTTATTAAATGGTTACCATGGCAACTAACTTTTTGTTTGCCTTAACTCTTCCTATTTATAATACGATTATTTATAAAAATACAACAGTCCATCAGTGAATTGAAAAATGTAAATGTTCTTTGACTTTTACATTATTGCTAGCTCATTCTTCAAAATATAGGGTATTTTTATAATTTCTTAAAAATAAACGTTTTATTTTTTTTTTATTTTTTTTACGTGAAATAATTTGCTTAAAACATTGTTTAAGCTCTGGTATTTACAAATGTGTATTAAATATATAGAAAATAAACAAACTGTGTTCAATAATATCTTTTTAAAAGTGTATATGCCTTATTATCCTTTGTAAATGACAAAATAATATTTAACATCAGTTGATCTAGGCCAGTTTACGGACAATCGACCGAGAACATCTGCAAATTGGCAAAATAGATGGTTAGGAGAAAGACTTCAGACTGGCATATCATGATATTTACAACACAAAAATACATTATAATTCGGAGTAAGACCATCGATAACATACGATTGATGAAAGTTTTCGACAGTGAAAGTCTCTATCAGCTTCTCTGTCTGATCTATTTCTGCCTCTGTGATGCCTTTGACTGCTAGTTCCGCTTTCAATGTTTGTATGTATTTATCGTAATCCGGCGTTGTTGTCAATAAGCTAAAATACAAATTCACTAAATCTAAACATGTGTTCAACGTAGGCTGAACTTGATCCGCAACTTCAAAAGGCAGATGGTAAATTATCACAATATCGACACAGTTGAATATTTGCAGACATTTCTGAAGTCACCTCCTCGTGTCCGCCAAACTGAGGAAGGACTTGCCGGCCATATTTGTTGGATAGTTTCGTTAATAGTATACATGCGTAGGATACTCCTTCTCACGACATATTCTATGATAATTAAAACTGTGTATCAAAGGTAATGTATACAAAGAAACAAAAGTAAACTAATTCTTATATACACGTATAGTATTTTCTTACTCCTTTAAATGTGTCTACATTCATATATTATACTATTCCTACATAGATTTATTATTATTTTAATCTAACAGTATAACTAAGTATAAAGCTTTTACAATTATAATAAGTGTTTAACTATTTGAGTCTATTCAATTACTGAGAAACATTATTTTGAGACCATTGAACGGTTAATTTAATAAGAGCAACGTTGCGGTTAATTTATTTAGGAAAGTTTTTAAATTGGATGCTGCAGTTTTCAACAATGTTAACTATCACAGCAATGTCATTTGTTTATCCACACTTAGATTAACTAAGATTAACAAAAAATGGAACATGCATTTACTCGTCACGGTTTCAATTAAATTCATACATTTATTATTTTTGGACGAGTTAGAATCGTTTCTAAATTCGGAAAAGTTTTCTTAATAATACGTTGACTTAGCGGTGTTATATTTTGGAAAAGTTCCATGATACTATTTTCACTGTATAAATTTCTTTGCGTGAAGGCAAATCCATAATTCAAATGTTATTTTTGTTAATAGATGCAATTACCAAATTTAGCTAATTGCAAAACATACATTTATTATTCAGCAAACATGATGTAATACCAAAAACTAACGGACGGTATACAAGTAATATACTTAGTTTATAGGAGTACTGTAATCGGATGCACAACGCTCGTCCGTTTGTGATCACTGTATCAGAGGGCATAACTTAAACGCTATGTGATGATCGGACTTCTAACACAAGTCCGTAATGGTTATGTGAGTATGTGTAGAGTATTCGTGCTCACAATTTCTGAGGTTTTGACCAACAATGAAATGTGCCTGTCCAAATGTTCTTTATAAATTATGGTACAGGTTTAAGGACATTTCAAACGAACACTGAAAAAGAAAAATAGTGTGAACACTGCAATGCACTCAATCCTTATATTTTGCATGAACACACACACACACACGCACACGCGCGCGCACACACACACAAACAAACACACACACACACGTTTTTATGTTTCACATATGATTATATTATTCAACTAAAAGGATTGAACAAGTGATATGTTTGTCAAAAATTCTTCTTTCTAATAAAAACAACACTTTGAATGTTTGCACATATTTAGTTTTATCAGATTGTGCAGCTGACCCTAGAACGTAACCCTGTGATTTGGTGTTTAAAATTTTGGATAAATAAATAAATTCCGATATGGCTGTTCAATGCAATGAAAACTAGAACATACAAGAAACGAAAGAAAGGTGAATATTTATATGAACTTCAATAACGAATCACAGTAATAACAAATACCCTACTACTTATAACACCTGAACAATTATAAAGTCATAAGGAATTTCAGTATCAGTGTCGTTAAACATAAATGTAACTCCTTATGTGTATTACTGATTATCTGTCACTTGTTCCTTAAATACACTGGAACCTGTATGATTTGCATTATCGACTACGAAGTGGAAGACTAAAATATTGTACTGTGAGGCAAAACAGCCGACTATCTCTACAATGAAGAACAAGCGTTAACGCACGATTTGACCAATTTTATGTGCAGTTGAAACGCGATAAAAGACCTCCATCGAAGCACGCCGAAGTTATTCATTTATGCAGAAAAACACATGTTAATTATTACACTATATCGCTCTTTATCTAAATAGAAACAGTATAGAAAATCAACTATTTTAAGGTAACACAACTTTTGTGACTGTATATCCGTTTCCATTTCCATTCTAAACTAATGTCTACATCTTTAGTATGTGTCTGCAAACACTTAAGATTCTATGGCGTCAATTGTATGACGTAATCACTGCCGGGCTTGACTCGCGCCTTTGTATAATATATGATGAAATTGTGAGTTCACTAACTTCACTGATAAACTAAACACAAAAAAAACCCACACAATTATTGATGGAATGGGTATGCTTTCTGATTCGTATCTCGTAAATACTTCGAAACGGGCGGAACAAGTCAACATTGGTAGTAAAGGACAATCAATAAATTATTTGACCAACGTTTCAAACTTAATGTTAAGTATATGGACATGATCTTATACTATGACAACATTATTACTCAACATCATAGACGTCAACGTGGTGCTCTATGTACACTATAAATTGTTGTTTTATACTTCAAATTCCATTTTAAAGAAAATAGGTTGATAAAACATTTGTTTGCGATTTGTGTTTGGATTTTTTTTGTATTGCATTAATAAGTATATGAAAAGTGCAATCATTTCATTGGTTTGTTATCATCCGCATAATATTCGAAAAAGTATATCTTTGCCGTATACAGAAAATCAAATGAGTAGTCATTCAGTACGACATTTATTATGGGAGCCTTAACTAGTATTATTTAGTGTAAAGCAATTCGTAATTGTTCATGTAATAAGCAATATGATATCAAAACTTCTCATCGCTGTATTCTACCAACGAACTACATTGCATTTTTCAAAAAAAAAAATACCTTCTTCATCGCGCTTCGTCGGTGAGATGACGATTGACGAAGATTGGAGTACTTTAATTGATTTTTCTATTTGCAATTAACATTTCCCGGGAAGTTCGTATTACAAAGTCAGACAAATATAGAAACGAAAGAATATTGAATACATACTGTAACATTGAATTATTGTTCAAACAATTATTTTCGTTCTAAATTTTGTACGAAAGAAAAATGTTTTGAAGCAAAACCGTTCTTAAATTGGGATTGAAATTTCCCTTAAATACGATTAGTTGTGGTTATTTCTAGGAACATATTTATTTAAACATTTACGATAAAAAACTGTCATAATTTTTAGATTCAAAAGTGCCGTTTTCATTTCGGTTAAAGGATCGTTAAGACATTTGCTTTCAAAGTAGTTCTAGAAGTTTATATTGTAGCTCCTTAGTTTGAAGTTAAATTTCATTTCTTTTTATATTTAAGCTGCTTTTAGTTTATTGATTAAACTCCTCATCTTACCGAAAAACCTAAAATAAACATTCATACGCTGCTTTAGTTTAATGAAACATATTTCCCCTGCTTCACAACAGTTAACACCTGTCCTCTCTTGAACTACCTTAGCTGACTCTTATTATACCTATCAGAGTATTCTTACCTTTAACTAAACACTGAACGATCATACAATGAGATGCCACCCAGGACAACTTCTCCTTCATTCCCAAAGATGAACATCAGCTTTCTCTTAAACGCCGCCTTTAACATCCTATATAGTAGCTGGCCCTCAGAGATGCGACACAAGCGTCCGTTAAACGTTCCGCCTTTTGTCTGGATTCCCTGGGACGGATGGTGCGTCTGTAAGTAGGAAGGACAAATGTTTTGTTAGGCGTGGTGGAATTGATATATCTACTTAGTACAAACAATCCATAAAATATATTTGACAGGAAAACTGATTGCAAGATACAATTTAACTATGTTTATTATACTTCATGCATCCATTGAATTTCTGTTCTGAAAGTACGCTTTCCGGCATATACCTTACTACGGCTGGATGATAAAGGAAGAACATAATAAAAATGAAATCAAAATCAAAATCACGGACTTTATTAGTTACATTGAAAAAGGTTTAGCGTGTATGGAATAAATTGGGATATCTACAGGTTTAAGTGTTTTAAGATAAAAAAAAAATTATGTACATACATATCATTATGTATATATAAATAAATATAGACATGATTGCAACTTTACATTTTAAATTGAACATAATGTAATCGCGGAATCCAAATTGGAACCTGTATATAAGAACGGAAAGTAGTGTATTTTTTATATTCGTGCTTGTTTAATTTTAATGTTATAATGATGTATACTAACATGCATTATGAAGTATTATGACAGTATTATGTGTTTAATAAACATTTTATGAAGAAAGCTAACCGCTATCTGAATGGCATTTAATAAATGAGTGTTCTTACGAAAAAAATCAATATTGGTTATATTTAACATGCCGCAAACTTGTAATAATAAATGCTTCCATATTATTTTTATATTTTATATTTTTTTTAACTTGTTTGTTTGTGTTTTTGATATTATCAATATGAATACGTTGAGGTATTTGTTGATTAAGGAAATATGTTTTATAACTGTATCAAAATCAAGATACGTTTTAAATTTGATAACCATCTACTCATGGAAAAAAGATTCTATTTTTGAACGCTAATATCCAAATGTTCAATTTTATAGGAATCATGTCATTCATTTGTGCATCATAGTACATGCAAACCTAGAATGGCATTTCAAGTGACATTACAATTGGTTTATTCTATTCGATGTAAAAAGACATTGATATTATCAACTATCTTAATGCAGATTATAACATGGTATGTGACCATTTTTTGCATGTTGATTTTCCCGTGGCAAAAATAGACGTTTTGCATGTAAAACTATCAGTGTATATTTCCACCCAAGAGCTTTAAATGCATAGCAATATAATATTAGCACGTACGATGACATCAACGAATACGGCGTACGATGCAAAATCGTATACTTATGACAATATTCTATTCTTAGTGTTTTGTGTCTTCTGGTGTCTTCTTAGTGTTATCGTCCACATTTTTTATTTATGACAATTGAAACAAAATTAGTTAATTGTTACACATCTATTCCCTTTCTGCGTTCAATATAATCATATAATCCATTTATTATGCAATTTACTGTATACCACAACAGTACACTTAAATAAAAATTCGTTTAAGGATCACGATGATTGTTTTAATTTATAATTCCAAATTTCTTATACAAAATATATTTTCGGAAGGCTCCGGCTCCATTCTCCTACACCCGACATTCAGCCCTATAAGCTTGTGTTTAACATTAACCATTTCAAAAATAATTTACGATGTATTATGTTTGCGTGTCATCGCATTATGATAAAGACCATTAATATATTATCTTAGCTTATGATTTAAAACACTTTTCAGTATGTTTAGCCATTAAAATACGTAATTTTAAGTTCAGGATATCGTATAATGTATATATTCATGGTTTAATGCACGAAATGATTTAAATGGAAAAAACAAACATTAAATAACTAAATTGCCAATAGTTTTATAACTTTCTACGTTTAAGTTAAAAGAATAAGAAAAAAATCAACACGAGTAATTCATAAGCACGAGTATTTCATGCGCATATGAGTGTAAAGGCAATCAGTGCTGGGGAACGATACGTTCAAATCGATACATTTGATTGTTAAATTTGAGGTCGTATCGGGCAGTAGGCAAAAGTCCGTGTTTACGGAAGTGACCTGACAAAGCATGATTTTAATCCACTTACAGAGGGTAAGTCGTATAAAAAATATGGCGTTGTGTTTATTTGAAATAAATAATACATATTGTATCATGATGATTCAAAATATGCAGTGGAAAATGGGACATGTAGACATTATGAAAAAAATCAGTTCATACATAATTTGTATCAAGTGAGAAAATTATTATTTTGTTTCTAAAGGCATCAATAAATGTGTGGTAGAGGAATTTATTGTCGCCACTTTAATGTTAAATACTTGTAGTTTTATTTAGAAAGTGAGTGTTTCGTTGACATACTATTAAATTATAAATAGGTAAAAAAATATATTTTGATTTGCGAAGAACACGTAGAAGAGCGATGCAAAACAATGAGGTCGGTCAACACGGATTCCGCGGTTTTACCAGGTGGCTATGAACACATGAGCTGTATCACCTGATAACAGCTGTTCCTCGTTGACGTCACTTCCTGTTCAAGGGCCGCGCCCACATGGTGTTCCCTTGCCTATTATGGTTTTCTGTTATAATATTACCTGTCAGCGTCAGCCGTAGATGTGGCCATAAAGTCAACATTTAAGATAAGTATTATCAATGAAATGTAATCTCCTCTGAAATAAACGAGAAAGATTTAAAGCGATGCTGAATAATTTTGATTTAGAAGATTAATAAGTTGATAAGTATATAAGTTGAGATGATAAGAAACTGAGAGATAAGTTTTGTGTCAGTTTCAGTACATACTTATTTATTATACATATTTTTACTGTATTTACTAATAATTACAGATACTGTTTTTATACTTGTTTTTATAATTGAACAAATGCGTTGGCTTGGCTGTCACTATACTTGCTAAACAGATGAGTTGCCTATCTTGGATGACAAGCTTGGCTGACAAGCCTTTTTTATAAAAAGTTAGTATGTGGGATTGTGTTTAGTTCTGTAATAATTTGAATGCACCTGATAATTTCTTGGTATGATGTGTTATTGAGAGATTGTTGTACACAATTATGATACGCTGAATGTTACTGCACTATAAAATGAAAGCATTATTAAGGAAGATAATCTGAAGATCATATGCGCTATCAGCAGATGCGTTTCAATTATAATGTTGTGTATTGAGTTTTTTTTCCAAAATTATCGACATATGTTTTCAAATAAAACGACACATTTAGACGTGGCTTTTTAACAACAAACATTTTTATTTTTTAGTTTTACAACTACATAACATTACGGTACACAGAGCTGTTTAGTAATGTATACAGATGATATGTCGTGATTTCAGTGTTAAATCATATTGTTTTTCACAAACTTCGTAGAAAAGTATATTTTCACGTGTAAAATAAAAAACAGCCCCATACTGAACTCTCAAACAATCTGTTTGTAATACTTTTATGGGTTTTTTTGTAATTTTATTTGTATTTTATTACCTCTTCGCTACACCCGAGGGACGTCCCTCACGCAAACCTTTGATCGCTAATGACGTAGACTGTCATTCCTTCATAACATGCATTTAACCACTTTTTATTGCATATACAATCCTAATTATAACTGTTATGCACGAATAAAAAGGGAAGGGACATGCTAACAACATAATAGTTGTTACCCTTTACTGAAAATATATTTGAAATGTTAAAAGAGGAAACCAGTCGAGAAAATATTTTTCTTCGTTTGTAGACTGGTCGTTTCCAATATTGGTCCAAGAAGACCACGCTTCATTATTGACATGACGTGTGGAGGCTCTTTAAGTGTGTTTGAGTTAATTAATATGTCAATTTCCCCGGGAGTTCGTATAACAAGGTCAGACAGTTTGCAAACATAGTTGATACGGGCTATAGCATCGAATGTATGATAGAACAAAAGTTTTCTTCGAACGTTTTGTACATAAACAAATTTTCAATGATTCAGCTACAAAAAAACGTTTGAAAATTACCATTTTCCTTATAAACGGTATGTTTATTTCTAAAACAATTTTTTATTTAAACGTATGCGATCTTTTTTTTAAAAAATCAAATTAATATTTTGCAAACATGAATGGTTAAAAAGAAATAAATACTTTTGTTTAAACGAAAACAGCTACAACTGATTTAAAAGTAGTGTTTATAGTTGATCCACGCAATACAATTATTATGTAACTACACTTGGTATAGTGCAATTTACGCTGTTTAAATAAAACTGCACACCATTCTCTTACCTTAAATTTGTTATTGTTTTACATATGTTGTCCTATGATATAAAGTCGGCTTTATTTTGGAAAAGGAAGAAATCTAATTTGTAATACATCAAGACATGTATTTCGTGTACAAATAATTGTAAATCAATCGTACATATAATACAACCATGAATGCATGTATATGTGATGTGTTTTAAAGGCTTAGCTGTGCATATAAGAAACTAAAGTAGTAGCATTTTACTGAAACTATTCGTTTTCATATTCATATTTCTATTTTTAATGTTTAGGATTGTATGGAAGGAATGTTTTTAACGTGCAAACTGTGATAAGTGTTATTAATTTGACCTCTGAACATCATTCAATTTCCATATGGTATAAAAGCTTTCGTTTACGTCTCTTCCAAAACATTCCTCTCTATGGGGCAGGTCAGAGGATATAACGGTATATAAGATTGCTGACGATAACGGTCGCAAAGGAAATGTCCTTATATATTTGCAATATAGACTGTTAGGAATACAGTATATGCTGATAACGAACACTTGTGTTTATTTAAATTTATTTTTTTATGTTTGTATGAATTAAATCTAGAAAGCTTTGTTTTCGACAATTTTCAATCATTTTTAATTTATCAAAATAGCTGTATTTATTTTGGCAAATCTTATTTGTGAGTAAGTGTGCATCTTTAATATAATATGCCATTTACAATTAATCATTTTCAGTAAGGTAGTGGGGTTATTGGCTAAGAATCATCTCTCATATGATATAATGCATAAGAAACTGACTTGAGATATACAGCTTTTTGTTAGTTATATACCCATGTCGCAATCCTTTTCGGCCGAGTATATATATATATATATATATATACGTATCACATGTTATACCTTGTTTCCCATTTAGTATAACCACCATGCTTGTTGTGTTTTTTAAACTTTATAATTTAGCATTGCTTTACTTCTTATGGTAAGAATAATGAATATCCCTCCACACATTGTATTAATTATACAATAGGACTGCTTTGGCATAATTGTCAGTATTTCAGCAAGTCAGGTTTTTATCTCATTTTCTTATATGGTTTTATTTAAAATAATATAGCAGTTGTTTTCTTTAAAGTGATATTTTTTAATTTTGTAAACAAAGATTTGAAGACGTTCAGTACTGAATAAGCTAAAACAGGATATGATGTCATGAACATATACCAAGGTGTTACGTCACACTCTAAATGAAAGCAAATTTCGAGTGTTTAAATTGAGATTCTGACTGAATATCATCTTGTATGCATTATACTTATATACTGAATAAATAGATCGGATAAATCTTCTGTTTTGAAATTATTCCGGCACATTTCAGCATTTTCGATAGCTAGTAGAGGGGGTAACTTCTGAACTGTTGTCCCGAGGCCGATACAGAAATGCCCATGCAAAAAATGTTTTAATACCTGATTAAAGAGTCACTATTTTCCAGCAAATAATCTCGGAGACATCTTCAAATCGGGAAATTATTTCTTAACGTCTGATATTGATTTCTTTATGTATGGTAATCTTGATCATATAGACGATTGAGCGCTTGAAATTTTCTTGGTATTCTCCGTGAACCAATTAAAATTACCACACCAATACCGGAAATTCACGAATTTAAACGATATGCAGTTATTTTTTTTTTTAAGAATCTCGGTAACCCAATACGTACCTATAGCGTAGCCTCAAGTGTGGGTAACTGTTCATACTGTTAACCGGCAAACAGTTTAAAATATTGTAATATTGATTACTATTTATAATACAGTCGAAAAATGTGAATTATATCTGTATAGTGCATTCATCGGGTTATACTGTTAAATGAATTGTGGACGTTATTACGACTCGTTATATAAACATTTATTCAAAACCCTCATCCGCGTACAAGGCGATTGTCTTTCAAGGCTTAAAATGTTCTGCAAAAATGAAAATATTGTGGAAAAATGGAAATACTAAGCACATGGTCATGTGTATAGATGCATTGTTTTCGTTTATTAAAGTGTTAAAACGAAACATATTACATTAAAATTTTAATAAATACAAATCGTGAATTGGAATTTAAGTAGATAATTTTAAGTAGATGGTTTGAGTTATACTAAGACAAGACGTATATACGGTCCGAGATGAGTAATTAAAGATAAATAGAATATCGGTTAAAATGTTATTTTTAGCATAACACCACCTTATTGTGACAAGTTATGATACGACCTTGATATATACAAGCTTGTAACTTTTACTTTTGTGACTTGTATAACAATTATTGGACTATGTCTTTCCTTAGTTTAGGATAACTGTACAAAGAAACAATGCATTTGTTTGATGTTTACACTTATACGATCAAATATTAATTCTAACCATATCAAACTGTTTTTGCACATACTTGTAAGCATCAAACACGTGATTTTAAATAAGAAATGTATACAAAATGATTACCACCTGAATGCAATCCGGGAATGTAAAACTCAAAGTGATGATAGGAAAACCGTATTGATCGTTGCTGTTCTTGACCTCAACTGTTCCAGTTGGTTGTGTCCCTTAAAAGCACATTTGTTTCAAAAACGTTAGCTCAATAACAGATTTGATTAAAATTCTATATTTGGTCCCGGGAGGTTAGATTCACCTCATCTCTGACTGCTTTAAACATTGATTATATTTAAAAACAACAACAACACATACCAGTTGACATTCAACTTTGTATTCGCAACTATGTACACCAATGTATGCAATGAATGATACATAACAATGTAATTAATATCATTATGAAATACTTACTACGGATATTTTTTTGTAATGCTTTGTCTATTAATTTATGTTTTGATACCTGTACAATACGTAGTTATTTATAGATAACTTACACTTAATGTTGTCTTTCAGGTGTTGAATTTGTTCCTTGAATATTGCTCTTTCCTTAAAACTGACGAACATTGGATGACTATAACAACTATATATGGTATATGCAACGCATTTTAATTAAGTCATACACAATAGAAAAAGTAAAGTAGATGAATTTGAATATAAACATCAATATAGCAACATTTATCCAAAGACCAGTGCGCTTTTTATCTCGCCTATGTTGCCCTTTGGGTTCGAAATGCAAATCACCCTAAAATAACACACAAGCCAGTGCCCCTACTACCTACTTATGTTCCGGCTAGGGGGTTCAAAGCTCAAAACCTCTAAACAATTACACAAAATCCAGGGAACTGATAATCATGCATATCAACGCCTCCGGTCGTTTGAACCTCCAACCGTCCTATAATTACACAAACAAACGCGATTAATTAAACTTGCGCTCGCTCGGAGTTGGAACCACCAACATTTCTACAGTAACAAAACATCAGTGGGCTTACTATAACGCCTATGTCCTCTCTCGGGGATTCAAACACCTAACTTTCCTATAATTACTTACACCATGGCGTTCACTTTTAGATCTATTTAACCTCTCGTGGCTTCGGCAACCTAACATTACTACAAACATTCTCAAAATTACTTACACCGTGGCTCTCACTTTTACGCCTATTTAATCTCTTGGGGGTTCGACAACCTAACATTACCACAAATATTCTCAATATTACTTACACCGTGGCGCTCACTTTTACGCCTATTTAACCTCTCGGGGTTCGAACACCAAACCTTCCTACTAATACTTACGACGGTGTGCTATTTATCATTCCTATTTATCCTCTCGGAAGTTGAAAATATCTGAACTTTACTACAATGACTTACACCGGTTCGCTAACTATCATGTCTTTGTAATCTCTCGATGATTTACATACCTTACCTGCATACATTTACTTTTACTGGTACGCTAACTATCATGCCTATTTAACCTCTCAGAAATTGTTTACACTGGTGCGCTATCTATCACGCTTATTTATCCTCTCGGAAATTATTTACACTGGTGCGCTAACTATAACGTCTATTTAACATCTTGAAAATTATTTACACTGGTGCGCTAACTATCTAGCCTATTTAACATATCGGGGATTATTAACACTGGTGCGCTAACTATCGAGCCTATTTAACATCTCGGGGGATTATTAACACTGGTGTGCTAACTATCTAGCCTATTGAACATCTCGGGGGATTATTTACACTGGTGCAATAACTATCACGTCTATTTAACCTCTCTGAAATTATTTACACTGGTGCGCTAACTTACTAGCCTATTTAACATCTCGGGGGATTATTAACACTGGTGTGCTAACTATCTAGCCTATTGAACATCTCGGGGGATTATTTACACTGGTGCAATAACTATCACGTCTATTTAACCTCTCTGAAATTATTTACACTGGTGCGCTAACTTTCTAGCCTATTTAACATCTCGGGGGATTATTAACACTGGAGCGCTAACTATCTAGCCTACTTAACATCTCGGGGATTATTAACACTGGTGCGCTAACTATCTAGCCTATTGAACATCTCGGGGGATTATTAACACTGGAGCGCTAACTATCTAGCCTACTTAACATCTCGGGGGATTATTAACACTGGTGCGCTAACTATCTAGCCTATTTAACATCTCGGGGGATTATTAACACTGGTGCGTTAACTATCTAGCCTATTTAACATCTCGGGGGATTATTTACACTGGTGCGCTAACTATCACGCCTATTTCACCTCTCGAGGGATTATTTACACTGGCGCGCTAACTATCACGCCTATTTAACATCTCGGAAATTACTAACACTGGTGCGCTAACTATCACGCCTATTTATCCTCTCGGAAATTATTTACACTGGTGCGCTATCTCGCCAATTTAACATCTCGGGGGATTATTAACACTGGTGCGCTAACTATCACGTCTATTTAACCTCTCGGAAATTACTTACACTGGTGCGCTAACTATTACGCCTACTTATCCTCTCGGGGGATTATTAAGACTGGTGCGCTAACTATCACGCCTATTTAACATCTCGGAAATTACTTACACTGGTGCGTTCACTATCACGTCTATGTAACCTCTCGGAAATTACTTACACTGGTGCGCTAACTATCACGCCTATTTAACATCTCGGAAATTACTTACACTGGTGCGCTTACTATCACGCTTCTTTAACATCTCGGAAATAATTTACAGTGGTGCGCTAACTATCAGGCCTATTTAACATCTCGGAAATTATTTACACTGGTGTGCTAACTATCACGCCTATTTAACATCGCGGAAAGTACTTACACTGGTGCCTTCACTATCACGTCTATGTTACCTCTCGGAAGTTACATACACTGGTGCGCTAACTATCACGCCCATTTATCCATTCTCTCTATCCGTGCATTATTGGATAAGTAATGTCTTGTTAAACGTATTTTTGTCGGCTACTATTAAAACCTGAAGGAATAAAATACACAAAACGGACTAATCTCTGTTACTTCTTGCTAACACCAAACAACCAAAACGTATTAAGCTTGTAGGCACCTTGAACAACTATTACAAATATCAAGAAGGGACCTGATTTCAAGCACGCCTATGCTTTTGCTTAGAGTTTGATTCCCGAACCTCCATAGTGTTGCACAAAGACCTTTGTTCCTGATCGGAATGGAGCCTCAAACCTTCAAAAAATTGGCCAAACCTCCATTGCGCTGACTTTCTCGCCTATCTATTCATTTGGTTTAATAACATTGAAATCTACATTATATCTACAGCATTGATTATATCATCCATCACATAAAACAATAAATGCCATTACACAAGGACGATACTAAGTTTAAAAGTGCAGTCATGTCTTCTCCTAATCGCACTAGCCCAAAATACGTCTGAATAATCACACATCAGGTTAGTTCACGTGCCACAAAAGCAGCAGTACCCGTAAGTTATTGACAAAGTAGACATCGCTTAAACAATTTGACAGCATCAACATCGGATATGTTATGTCATTGCTAGAGAACTGGCTTGTAATAGTGAGCATATTTTCTGTTACGGTAGTAGACTCGAGTGTTGTTCAAGTGTCCACCTTTTATACTTATCACCATTTTTCAATCAAAGTAGTAATATTTTTAATATCAGTCAGTTCGTTCAGCATCATTTAGAAGTCACAATTGATATTAATGGAATAGCAATGAATCATAACAAATACGCATACCTTTTATCGTTTGCTATGAATGTTTTGGAATTACTCCATTTACTTAGCAATACAAGAACACAGTTTTAGTAATGAATTTAACAGATGGTGTATTTCAAAATGGTCGTTATAATGTCGCAGACTTTTGTGAAAGCACTTACTTGTGCTAATTTAGACAACTAAAGTTGGAAGAGTCACTTTGTTTTTGCAGGCTGATTGCCCTTTAATTGTGATTGTTATACACCAATGATTTGGCGGGAATTAGTCATGTGATCATTGGTTTTACTGTGGGCAAAATTTCATCAGTCAGCTATTTTTTACTTTGGATGGTTATGTAAGTTCCTATTCATACACAAGGGTCAGTTTTTGTTTGCATTCGTTGCCTGTGCATTTGTTGTGGTTTTGCAATCTGTTTGAATGCTCATTCATCTGTATTTATCTATTTGTGTATTCTCGTCACATGAGCACATTTTGTATTGGAATGTCAATGATAGTTCTACGATGCGTTTCTTAAGTATATATCCATAACTAACAAATGTCGGTTTGGTTAACAGTTGATAATCGACATGGGAAAATACAGACACCTTGAGAGAGTTTGATTTGTTTTTGTTTTGAGTGTTCAATTCCATACATTGGTCAGATCAATCTTGATGTGATGTGTTGTGTTATATGCATTGTTGTTTGTGATATTTTTCAAATATGAATACACGGTGTATTTATTATATATTGTTATGTTTTATAAATTTTAGCAATTTAATTTTTTTTGCCAATGCACGCTATTAACACGTAATTTGAGGCTGTTAATGACTGTTACGATATAAAGACAGTTAAGCCAACCTTTATGAACTATACTATTATTTCCATGCTTTTAAGTGTTGACATATATGTAAATATTTTCAGAACGTTTAACTCGTTGTATGAGGTAGTTGACGATTTATTGTGAATTTAATACCGATAAAAGATTGTGTTGTTTACTCGTGGTATAACTGCAGAGTTAAATGGAAACTCGGACAAGATTTGAAAGCTACCCTGAACTTGAGATGATCCTATTATTAAACCCATTATGTATGTCATATATAAACGAAAACGTATTTACATTATCCATCATGTGTATTGTTTTATGTTCTCCCTAGAACCCGCAATATTCGTCTACTTTTCCTAAAAAAGACAATGCGCTAGCTATGTCATTCCGAACAAACTTATTGGAAAAGTTTTAAAACTATATACTATTGATCATATTGTGCATGTTGTTGAAACGTGCATTCATAGCTTTTAGGCATACATTATTTATTTTACAATGCAATTTGATATTTATTGGTAAACATAATTGGAGGTGTTCTCTAGGGATCAGAATGTTTTTAACCCTCATTGCATTGCACTCTATGAGAACAATCCTTAATAAACATGTTTACACACACAGACCTCCCATTTTCCGTATTATGATGACATTCTTTCATGGATTAGAGCTAGTGGCAAATTTGCACTTATTTAAATGAAACAAAAGCGTTCGTGTAATTTTACAAAATGAATTCAATGATAACACTTCATATATTTACTTTTGCCATGATTATCGTCCGTATTTTACTGCATTTACTCTTCATGTCTAAAATTTGATTCATAAAACAAGATTGTGAAGCTTTCATCTTTTAAAGTTCATCTAGGTCATGTTTTCTTTTTTCTGCTCATCACATAGCATGTTCCTTTTCTGAACACGTTTTAAAATGTTCTGACACACCTGACTTGTATAAGATAAGTTTTCTAGGATTGTCTTTATAAACTCACACTTGTAATAATAGCTTACCTTTTCATATTTATCTATGCACTGTTCCGCCTTCAGTAACTCTTGTTCAAACCACTTCATTGTCTGAAAGCATCGTGGCAAAACATTAGCAAATTCTATAAATAATGACTAATATATTTCTTGTATTGCAAGAGATAACTCATTTAAATGGTCCAGTAATCCTTCCCTTTAAATCTTCAAAACAATTGATTGTAACAGGCATCACCTTTTCTGAAGAATAAAGGTAGTGTTTCACTCGTTTCAGCTTATTACACAGTTCCTTCTGAATATGTAATCGTGAAAGGAAAATGTAAACGAAATATATCAGTATGTATTATGATACCTATTGCTTGTTTGCATCTAAAGCTAGATATCTTGGTCCAGTTTCAAAACAAAACTAAGACGTGAACAAATTATTACCGCCTGTAATCCATTATTCCGATTTAACAGTTTTTACAAGTGTTCAATCAGGTGTAATATATTTGTAGAAAACGAAATATAAAGTCATAGGTAAAGTGCCGTTCAACAGGGCCCTTGTGTGTACGTTATGTGTCTCTCGCCTAGTGTATGCCAGGCCTAGGTATTGTGCCTTTTAACCAGGCCATTGCTTGTACGTTATGTGTTCTTGCCTAGTGTATGCCAGGCCTAGGTATTGTGCCTTTTAACCTGGCCATTGTTTGTACGTTATGTGTCTCTCGCCTAGTGTATGCCAGGCCTAGGTATTGTGCCTTTTAACAAGGCCATTGCTTGTACGTTATGTGTCTCTCGCTTAGTGTATGGTAGGCCTAAGTATTGGGCCTTTTAACAGGACCCTTGTTTTTACGTTATGTGTCCTTCGCTTAGTGAATGGAAGGCCAAGGTATTGTGGTTTTAAAAAAGGGCCCTTGTTTGTACGTTATGTGTCTCTCGCTTAGTGTATGGTAGGCTTAGGTATTGTGCCTTTTAACATGACCCTTGTTTGTACGTTATGCGACTCTCGCTTACTAAATGTTAGGCTTAGGTATTGTGCCTTTTAACATGACCCTTGTTTGTACGTCATGTGTCTCTCGCTTACTAAATGGTAGGCTTAGGTATTGTGCCTTTTAACATGACCCTTGTTTGTACGTCATGTGTCTCTCGCTTACTAAATGGTAGGCCTAGGTATTGTGCTTTTTAACATGACCCTTGTTTGTACGTTATGTGTCTCTCGCTTACTAAATGGTAGGCTGAGGTATTGTGCCTTTTAACATGACCCTTGTTTGTACGTCATGTGTCTCTCGCTTACTAAATGGTAGGCTTAGGTATTGTGCCTTTTAACATGACCCTTGTTTGTACGTCATGTGTCTCTCGCTTTATGTAAGGAATGCCTTGGTTTTGCGCCTTTTAACAGGACCCTTGTTTGTACGTTATGTGTCTCTCGCTTAGTGTATGGTAGGCCTAGGTATTGTGCCTTTTAACAGGGCCCTTGTTTGTACGTTATGTGTCTCTCGCTTAGTGTATGGTAGGCCTAGGTATTGTGCCTTTTAACAGGACCCTTGTTTGTACGTTATGTATCTCTCGCTTAGTGTATGGTAGGCCTAGGTATTGTGCCTTTTAACAAGGGCCTTGTGTGTACGTTATGTGTCTCTCGCTTAGTGTATGGTAGGCCTAGGTTTTGTGCCTTTTAACATGACCCTTGTGTGTACGTTATGTATCTCTCGCTTAGTATATAAAAGGCCAAGGTATTGTGACTTTTAACAAGACCCTTGTGTGTACGTAATGTGTATCTCGCTTAGTTAATTGTTGGCCTAGGTGTTGTGCCTTTTAACAGAGTCCTTATTTGTACGATATGTGTCTCTCGCTTAGTGCATGGTAAGCCTAGGTATTGTGCCTTTCATCATGGACCTTGTTTGTACGTTATGTATCTCTCGCTTAGTGTATGGAAGGCCTATGTATTGAGCCGTTTAACAGGGCCCTTGTTTGTACGTCATATGTATATCGCTAAGTGTATGATACGTCTAAGTATTGTGCCTTTAAACAGGGTCTTTGTTTGTACGTTTTGTTCTCTCACTAAGTGAATGTTAAGCCGTAGCATTGTGTCTTAGCAGGGTCTTCTGGCTTTTCTGTGTTTTATAAGAAAGTCTGAAACAATAAGTGTGTTTGGCAATCAAATCAAGGTGGAATCAATTTTGTATTCCCTTTTCTGTTAGAGCCACTAACTGAATTTTAAGGTTTACTTGCAGATACACTTATTGTTACATTACTTGACGAAACAAAAGTTATACATTCTAATATATAATAGCTGTATCAATTAGCTCAATCACTAAATATTACGGATGACTGTAATGACAATCGTAGGTTTCGAACTTTTCAATAAGCGTATTGTAGGTCTTTTCTAAAATTGTAGAATACGTTTATCGAATCCTTTGAATATTTGTTCATAATATTAGCATGCACATCACAATTCAGATAGCTAAATATGTTAAACTTAAAGCACGCATGCAAACAGGAAAATGCCGATATTTATTGATGTCTCAATAACCAAAAGGCGATTTAAAGCTTCAGCACTCTCAAAATATTTTTAATTGAAAACTGTTAGATGTAATTTATTTTCATTTAATTTCAATGCTTATATATTTATTAAAAACGTGATCATTTTGGATAAGCAAAACATCCTCTGAGACCGTTTCCATAGACTACTTAATCCATCAGTTTCACTGTTCGTAAACCAAGCAATAAATGAATCGTAGCCTACGAGTTTATGATCAATATTTATTTGAAAAAAAAAACAAAAACAGAAACAAGCTAAGTTGCCAAACGTTTAAACATACACCCCGTCTAATAAAGACTGTTTACTGTTTCCAAAGGATTATAATAACGGTATAAGACAATCATCATTCATGTTGTTTTTCTTAAATCAGTCAATTCAATTGAGCGTATAAAAGGTTTGTTACTACCAAGCATAGGATATAGTTATATTTAAGAATACTGATGCTGGCTGGTCCTTTTTGATCAGGTGACTCTAAATGGTACAACATCTATACTTAATTTCAATCCTTTATGTGCTTACAAATGTCATAAACCTTGTTGAAATCATTTTCTTGGGTTTTGAAATACAACTGCCGTACAGACTGGGTTGTTTTGTTTCCAATATTAAACGTTTAATTAAGGTTATATTAACCTCTGAAATAACTGGAAGTAACTAAATCATTTATCCATTCTGCGCAATGATGATGATACATGCACAGGTTAAGTATATTATGTTTTATATACATATATCTCCTGAATTGTTTTTATGGAGCTTATACGAAATTTAAAGTGTTTACTTCAATTGCAACTAATATAACAATTTTGTGAATATTTCTGGATTTTATTAGTTCCTAGTATTGATTTATCACTTGTATCGACTAAACACAACAGTGTGCCACATAATCAATTATAAGTGGTACAATGAATTAGAAAATAAACCAAGCATGTACTTCTGTATACAAATATACATTAAGTGCAATAATTACTATTTTATTGTGATGACAAATATCAATTTATTTCACCAAGTATTGAACTGTTGTACTTGTTTACAATTAGTTGTCATTAAGCATTGCTTTAACTGTTGACGATTCTTCCAAGCCCTTTTACAACTCGTTTTCGAGTACGTTTCTGGTCTGAGATATAAGCATTTTAAACAGACAAGATGAAACTTAACAATTAGCAGAAAATAACATTATTTGATGTTGATTAATGTCGATACAGATATCTTGTTTTATTGGGATGTACAGACATGTCTGTTTCATGTTTTCAGTTAAAGAAGTTGATGTACCTGGATATCAGAGTAACATTGTTAATTCCCATTTACATTCAAATATTCAACAGTACAACAATGATCTGATATATAATGTTATGCAGTGGCTCTTAATATTTAGAAATTTTTGTGATAGGATCAGACTCGAGTCTGTAGCCGCAGTATAGCAATGTTAGTCTACTAAGCTTTAACAGCTTTAACAGCTTTCCAGCTAGCTATCACGCAATTCTGAGTAACTAATTAATATAGTTATGAATCCATATACTAATTATTAGATTTAGTATTTTTGTTCGGAAAAGTGCCGTCACGGCCTAATTATGATTTACATAGTATTATTATACAATACACGAATACTCATTTATTGCTACATATACATATTGAGGTGTACTGTAAGAATCCGAGTGTACTCCATATGTGCCATAATGTAATGTACTCTCAATGCGCGGAATTGGAAGTAGCTCGTTTATTCAGAAATTGGGAAAAACGACAATTCTAGATTAATGAAAGTGTCAATAACAATTTTAGATAGTTTAAAATCTCAGCAAATAAGGCCAGATAGCGTTATTTGAAAACTTTAATTCGAAGAAATATTTTGACATTACCATTCTTTAAAAGCAGAGACCTAAGTAGTTTTAATTATATGATCAGTGCACATGGACTTATGGCAATGTTTTTATATAAAATGGCATATATAAATTGACTTTATATAGAAAATCCCTTATTGTTAAAATGGAAGGACTATGGTAAATCATTGGTTGCCTTTACATATGTGCGATTAGATTCAAAAACATGTTTGTGTAAGGTCTCTCTTTTTCTGAATTATCTAGATCTTGTTTTACTAGTTTCAGCTCATGACACAGTTCCTGGCACGTCTGTAAACGTTTTCAAATTGTATAACATCTCACATCGGTATGAAAGACGATTACTAAATAATGACAACTAGACACCGTATTATGTCAAATAATCCGTTAGTGATCTGAATTATAAGGATCTTGTTTCACATGATGTTTCAACTCAACACACAGTCCCTGCCTTGTCTGTTAATGTTTTAACATTGTATTACATGTTATATCTGATAGTTCAATTTAATACCAAGTAGACATAAAAAGGCTCCATAATTTTGCTAATTAACTTTCGGGTGCTATGGGAAAATACCAGCATATCAAATAAAATCTACTAGTATTATGGTATATATAGGGGGTCAATATCATGTAATACTTATTCCTCCTAACATGTTCATTTCATACCTTTGATATGACTTCAGTTATCTAATAGTCATTTAAAAGTATAAATTGTGTTTTACTTAAAAATAATTTATGTTAACGTATAATATACTACAACGATATAGGATTTAATATTTAGCATGATCTATTGAGTATGTCAATTAGCATTTACAACATAAATTTCAAATAGCAAATTTGAAATACGGATCAAATCGTTGAGTTTAAAAATAAAGACCGATGACAAAGACGCTTAAAATGTAAAGTCACATACGTGTTATAAATGCATTGAAAAAAATCCTTACACGACATCAAACATTTGCTTTATGCCAGGATCAATAAAAGTGTTTTACTAGCAGTGACAATTCTGTAAATATGTATGACACTATCAAGCAACATGTTTGTACATTTCATCACCTTTTCGGACGTCTCAAGGTCATGTTTGAATTGATTTAGCTCGTCATAAAGTTCCTTTATTGTCTGAAAAAGTAGAAAGATTGGTCATTGTTTACACATTCTATTAGTTGGAACTAATTGCTAATTGCTAATTGTCTAAGTGAGCGTTTCGTTCAAAATATCTGCTCATATGTATTAACATCCTCAGAAAGTGAGGCCCGACTTCGTGCCATCGTGCCCTGATAAAATATCGACAGAAAAGGACAAGTAAATATTTACAGAGTTCAAAAGGCATTTTCATTTCTGTTGTTTTTGGGCGATAAGAGTCATGGCAGAGTACTTGCGAAGAGCTAGTTTCAAACTACTTTTGAGGGGGACGGGGTAAGGTCATTGGCACTGTTAATAAAAATTGACTTAAATATAAGAAAATACTGAAACATTGATTTCCGACCAAACAGTAAAGTAAGTATTGTGAAGTTGTTAAGTTTTATTTGTTTGTAGCTTATGAAAAGAGTAAGCTCAGTATTGGTTTAAGTGGGCTGGGTCAGTAATACTAAAATGAAAACAAAACTGGTTTCAACCATAACTAACTTGAGTTAGAATTGATGGATAGTAGTGAAAGCGAGTGAGTATGTATTTTTTGTGAAGAGCTAGCTTGAGATCGTTTCGAAGGGGTCGGGGTCAATGCCAATGTGACTGTAAATAAAACATAGAAAATTGTTTTTTGTCAAAAATCTGAAGCTATTATTGATGTATTGTAATGAGGGTTGGTATGTCGGAAGCATATTTAAAGAGTAAGCGTTGGATTGATTTTCAGGGTAATTGCGTCAAGGTCAGTGTTTCTAAATATAAATATATGGTTTCTGGCCATTTACTTCAGTTACAATTGATAGGTAATGCTTCTGAATGGTTTGTAGGATGCTAATGTAAAGAGCTAGGTTGAGATTGATTTTGAGGGGGCTGAGGTCAACGTCAATGTCAAGAACATGGAAACTAAGAATCAAAAGTGTTTTCCGACCAATAACTTAAGTAAGAATTGATATGTATAGAAGTGAAAGTTAGTGAGTTTGTAGCTTATATGTAGTGACAGCTTTGGACTATTGTGAATGGGGAGTCAAGGCCATTACTACTATTACTATAAATAAAAAGGGCAGTAACATCACCCAAAACCTGAATATGTAGCTAGCTTATGTGAAGAGCTAGCTTGGGATTGCTTTTGAGGGGGATGGACCGGTGTCAATGTCAAGGTCAGTGTTACCAAAAGTAGAAAAAAAATGTTTTCAGCCATAACTTTATGAAGAATTGATGGATATTAATGACAGTTGTCAGTTGTGTGTAGATAGCTTATGTGAAATGCTAGCTTATGATTAATTTGGATGGGATACGGTTAAGGTCAATGACACACTTCCTAAAAATAAAACTAATGGCGGAAACACCGCCAAACTACTTGGATTTAAATTGAAATTTTAAATTGTGTTAGTTACTGTGTAGGTAGCCTTTGTGTAATATTTGGATTTCATTTGGAGGGGGTTGGGTCAAGGCAAAGATTAAAGTAACAGTTACTAAATTAGGAAAACGGACTCCGCGCATTTATTCAAATAAGAATTGTTGGATAGTGATGTAAATTGGTGTGTAGTTAGGTTATTTGAAGAACTAGCATAGGAATGTTTTTGATGGGTAATCGACACAGTCACTAAAATTAGAATAATGTTGTTTTTTTCTCCAAATAACTAAGGCTAGTGATCTTTAGTAATGAAAGTTGTAGTGTTATTAGCATATATAAAGAGCTAGCTTTGAATAGCCTTTTAGGGGATTAGGGTCAAGGTCACAGTCACTGAAACTCAAAATATAAAAATGGTTTCTGTCGAATTACTTAAGTAATAGTTGATGGAGAGTAATGGAGTTGGTTTGTAGGAAGCAGAGGTGAAAAGCTTTTGCGATTGTGATTGCTTTTAACAGGGTTTGGACATGGTCAAAGTCACTATTCCTTAACATAGAAAATTGCTTTACGCTCAATACCTTTAGTAATAATGAATGTATAGTAATGAAAGAAGGTGTATAGATTGTTTATGTGAAGAGTAAGCTTTGTATTGCTTTTAAGGGTTGGTGTCAAGGTTATGATCACTGTTACAAAAAATAAAAATAAATGGTTTCTACCTACTAACTTTTGTGAAAATTGATGGATGTTAATAAACTTGTGTTTATAGGAAGCTTATGAGAAGAGCTGGATTGGTATTACTTTTGAGGGGTGGGTCGGCATGTCAAGGTCACAAATACTAAAAGAAGAAAAAAAGGTCTCCGTCCAATTACTTATTTTAGAATTGATGGATAGTGATGAAAGTTGACAAGTACGTAGCACTTGTGAAGAGCTTACTTGGAATTGCGTTTGAGGGGCGTGGGGTAAAGTTTAAGTTCACTGTAACTTAGAAAATGGTTATCGCCCATTTACTTTCGGCTGCTACTTTTTCTTCACTCATACTAGCAATTGATTGGCTATATTTCCTTACAACTCATATAAAAAACAACAACAACAAAACTGGTTTCTGGTTAGATTTACTTTATTATACCACATCTTACAACTTTAAAGAAGATAAAATATATAATATAGTAATGACATTTAGCATTTGTTTAAATGGATCATTGTAGTTTTATATCTTCTTTTTGTTTACTATTGATCCTACCTTTTCAGTATTTTTCAAGCTTTGTTTCACTTACAATGATTCTTTTTCGAATCCCTTACGTGCCTGCAATCAAAAGTTTTAAGACGTTCTTAAAAGGAAAGTTAGCTTTAAAGGCAAAAAGCCGGAAATGATATAATAATTACCAATGTATGTTTCTTTGAATTGTTGTTTATAATATTTAATCAATACAGGTTAAGGTTAATCAAGTTTATACGTATAGTCTGGGCCCGGGTATGCATGTGTACAGATGAAAATCGGTCTGCTACACATGAATGCAAAGAAAAGTAAAAAGTGCAAAGACCTTTTGGTACTTTGATTATTGTTGTAACCAGATAATCTGAAGACCGAGTACACGGGGGATCGAACTCGCGACCTCTTCGATGAGAGGCGGATAATTAAACAACTAGACCATGCTCAGCCCTAAGGTGATTAAAGATATATACATGCTTTTGATCCTACAGACTTTATGACAGATTACACTTATATCATAGTTATAACCCAAAAATAATAAAATTATCCGTACCAAACTGTTTGAGAATCGTTACCGTGAGCTAAAGAAACAAATGACGTCAATATGTGTACGAAACAATAATTGTGCGTACTTTTCATGAAAATCAAATTCCTTTAAAAACATTTTTGAAATGTGGGGTAAAATAACATATATATATATATATATATATATATATATATATATATATATATATATTATATATATATATATATATATATATATATATATATATATATATATATATATATATATATATATATGCAGCCATAGTACAGATTAAATCGATTACTACAAAAGTCTTAAGTAAAGAGAGAAACCCCAGTTTTTGTGACATCAGCAGAACAACTACACCATGTGCATTTACAACTCCAAAGTCAAAATCTTGTTTTCAAATCTACTCACCCTTTCTGCGTTTTCTACGTCCAGTATCGCTTGATTCAATGCTTCGATGAGTTCCTTATGCGCCTGGAAATTTATAATGACACGAGTCATTACAAATTTGTAGTTTAAAACATTGGTAACATATATACAAAGCTACAAAAAAACAATCATTAATATTAAGTTGGGTTTATATGACGTGAACATTTATATAGCATATCAGCTACAAAACAATGGGCCTAAAGGTAATATTAAAGATATGCTTTACGGATCATCATGTGATTTACATGTCACACAATGCGTTGCACTCTTAACGCGTAAAATTGGAAATAGATCATGTACGGCTTATTCAGGAAATGAAAAAAACTGCTTCTAGAAATATGACAATGTCGATAAATACAATACGAATGAGAGGAAGAATTATGCAAACAATTCCAAATTTTCTCTATGCGCAATGACGTCTATACCGCATGAATACACGAGACTATGAGATCAATCCTTAATAAACATGATTGTCACAAGTCCAACCTTTTCCGAACTTTGATGTTCGTGTTTCGCGTATTGTTGCTTATGGCATTAAACACTATTTTTTATAAAAAAAAACAACAACAACAAAAATCGTTTGCGTATTTTTTCGATTTGATGTCAATATTTACACATATACATACATGTACCAGGACAAATGTAAGGGTTTTACAACAATGCTATCCCTGTCGACATGTATGCCTTTATTCATATGATATATTTGTAAATGTCCTTTGACGCGTACTTTAACTAGCCCAACTGTGTTCATATCCCCAAAAATGACAACAATCATGCAATTAATTGCTTTTAATTACGCTAATAGTCATAATTTATTTCAATTACAAAAACCTTACAGTAATTCGTTTTCACCCATCCTGTAACAAACCGGTCTTCAACCGGAAATAGTTAATCATAGACGTTACAATAACCCGCGGTCTTCAACCGGAAATAGTTAATCATAGACGTTACAATAACCCGCGGAAAATGAAAAA
Organism: Mya arenaria; assembly: GCF_026914265.1. Taxonomy (NCBI): domain Eukaryota; kingdom Metazoa; phylum Mollusca; class Bivalvia; order Myida; family Myidae; genus Mya; species Mya arenaria. Next base: position 45,648,928 of record NC_069128.1, on the reverse strand, counting down.
CTACAAATCACTTTTTAAAATAAAATTGAAACTCCAACGACAACAATTCATTTAACAAAGGATAAATGGACACTTTTCTATATGTTTATTAAAGATGTTCGTGGCTTGCTGACACAATCAATAACAAGATCAACAATTTGAAATTGATGTGAAAACATGTTCATTTAAAGTCCGAACATTTCCGAAGATGTTGCTTTCATCGGAAAGTATTTGCAATGGCAGAAAAACAGTTAATACTAGACAGTTGACGATAATATATGCCCAAACTCGTCCAATATCGCTCAAAGTCGGCCAACATGTGTTTTCGCCGTTTTGATTCGCTACAAAACTCGCCAAATACAGGATAAGAGAAATGGACCATTTTCATTGGCTGTCGAAATTCGTCTTAATAAATATGTTTGATTTTTTTAAAGGCAGCCATTTTGTTTTTCGTGTTACCGACTGTTTTGATAACTGTGTTCCTCATTTAAAACATATTTAGAATTACTAGCCTATTTAATAACATTATATTATCAGTATAACAGTTTTTAAGACCAATAGAAATTACTTCAGCATTTTAAAGTTCAATTAGGTTGGTAATTATACTTACATATATGAACTAGTAATAAGACAATAATATGATATATAAGTTAACTTTATTAAATGATCATGTCACTTAACATTAACAACTTTAAAATATATATCAAATCTTTAAAATTATTTCATTAGTTTGCATTAAAATTAAAACTTAACTTTAAAATGTAATTCATCTACTTGTATGACATATAACAATGCTACGCATACTTCAGCTTTTACCTTTTCAGATTGTTCTATGACCTGTTTCGCTTTCAGTAACTCTTTTTCGAATGTTTTTCTTCTCTGAAAGCGAAGAGCCGAAAATGAAATATCGAACTATTCCAAAGACACTCAAAACGTCAATTCAAAAAAAGGAGTGATTCATGCGTTGAATTGAAACTGTACACACTGTCACATAAAACATATGTTATATACCAAGACGTATGTGATATCATTCTGCATATATGCGATAGGTAGAAGTTTTAGATTGTGTTACACATGTTGTTTTAATGAATTTTTCGAACACATGGTAGAATAACGATGAATGAATTGTCTTATGCCGTACATGTTTATAATAACTGGTTTTAGCAGAAGGAGTAATACGTGCTTATACGATATTGATTGATGTGAGCAGGTGCGTGTTATTCTACCAGACGACTATCTGTCAGCGAACATCTTCGAAAAACAACAACAAAATAAACTTAATTCAACTTTGAATACGGTTCATATTTAACGTCGCCACGTACATTGTAGATGGTTTCAATCATTTTCAGATTTTTTTCATAAACTTTCTGTTAGATTGTTTAACCAAATAGGAGCAGACATCATGATTTTAAAACATTAACATACGGAAATGGACATATTTCATATATTTGTCCAAAGATAAATAAAGTCAATACCATTCTGAACAATTGTTAACATATGAAATGTCCGTAGTTATAAAGTTTTGACGTGCAGATTTCGAACGACATGTTATTTACAATCTGTATGCAAATTTAATAAAAATATTCTATATGAAAATTGTAAACCTTATCTTAATACCATGTCGAAAAAAAAACATAGATATAATAATATTAACATAAATTGTGACATAACATGTCATTGAATTTGGTGTTTATAGAAGTTAACAACATTTATATATATTTAGAAAATTATCAAGATAACATAAATTTCGAAGATATTTAAACCATTGTATTTATACTCATATGTAAACGTTTGATAGCTATTGATTCTCTCTTCTCTATATACATAAATGCTTTGTTTTAAGTTTTGTCTCTAAAAATAAAACGTTTAATCATTTTGTAAAAGGTCTCACCTTTTCCGAAGTATCAAGCTCTTGTTTCAGCTCATCACATTGTTGCTTCCTGGTCTGAAGAAGCAAATATATTGTAACATGCATATGGTATCTGTGTGAGTAATGTTTACTTTAAAATGAATGATTTATACATTAAAACTTCAGTTAAAAGTCCAGTGTCACATATTAATATATGACGACTGTCTTTCAAAAACTAGTAACAGTGTGGAGAATGTTTTCCTTTGTAAATCAATTGTTTCCATTGTTTTGCTATTACATGAAAGTGTTTCTCAAACTAAAGAGCGTGAAGCCGAGATCTAAGATTAGTAGTTATGATTATTATATCAGTGCAGATGGACCAATGGCAATGCTTTTTTTTTATACAAATGGCATATATAAATTGACTTTATATAATAATCCCTAGGCCATTGTTAGATGGAAAGGACTATGGCAAATCGTTCGTTGCCTTTACATCTGTGCAATAAGATTCAAAACTATGTTTATGTAAGGTCTCACCTTTTCTGAATGTCGCGGGGTCAATTTGCCCTGCTCTATATGTTTGTGTTAGTGTCATATGTCTACATGTATGTTTATCCAGTACACGTACTTTCCAAGTCTATCGTTCATGTGATAATCTATTTTCCTATTCTTCCATTCCTTTCAGTCATTCCTATCATTCACTAATTCATATACTAATTTCACTTTCATTTTCGCTTTCACTTTCTATATTTATTAAAGTAGTTCGCCTCGTGCACAGCTGGTGGCGGTAATTTCCTCGTGCACAGCGCACTCATATTTTGTCGATGGAGACGTAAACATCGTTGGATAAATTTGGAAACTTTATTGTTTCATTTCTTTATAAAAGTGTATTTGGATAATTCCAGGTATGATTTATTACTATAATATACATGTTGGCATTGTGTGAATTTGTCTTTTGTGTAATTTGATGTATTGGCACTCATATTTTGTCGATGGAGACGTAAACATCGTTGGATAAATTTGGAAACTTTATTGTTTCATTTTTTTTATAAAAGTGTATTTGGATAATTCCAGTCGCCCTGAGAGACGAACCATTTTCATTCGCGACATGAATTATCTAGGTCTTGTTTCACTAGTTTCAGCTCATTGCACAGTTCCTGCCTATTCTGTAAACGTATTCAAATTGTATTACATCTTACATCTGTATGAAAGCTAATGCCTAGATGTTCTAAACAATTACAACTAGACACAATTAAAGCATTTATTTTCGCATGTTTAAACTTATTGCAACTATTGTTTTTCTCTTCTCTACCAACATAAATACTGTGTTTAAAGTTTCATCTCTATACATATATAAGATAAAACGGGGAAACCATTTTGTAAAAACATCTCACCTTTTCCGAAGTATCAAGCTCTTGTTTCAGCTCATCACATCGTTTCTTCCTGGTCTGAAGAAGCAAGTATATTGTAAAATGCATATGGTATCTGTGCAAGTAATGTTTACTTTAAAATAAATTATTTATATATTTAACACTTCAGTTGCAAGTCCAGTGTCATATAAAATTCTCCGAAGACTGTCTTTTAAACACAAGCAAAATTGTGGCGAATGTTTTCCTTTGTAAATTATTTTGTTTCCATTGTTTTGCTATTTACTGAATGTGTTTCTTAGACTACAGTGTTTCAGGCCGAGACATTGAATTAGTAGTTATAATTATGTTATCAGTGCAGATGGACCAATGGCAATGCTTTTATATACAAATGGCATATATAAATTGACTTTATATAATAATGCCTAGGTCATTGTTAGTTAGGAAGGGCTATGGTAACTCGTCGCTGCCTTTACATCTGTGCAATAAGATTCAAAAACATGTTTGTGTAAGGTTTCACCTTTTCTGAATTATCTAGGTCTTGTTTCACTAGTTTCAGCTCATTGCACAGTTCCTGCCTATTCTGTAAACGTATTCAAATTGTATTACATCTTACATCTGTATGAAAGCTAATGCCTAGATGTTCTAAACAATTACAACTAGACACAATTAAAGCATTTATTTTCTCATGTAAAAACGTTTTGTAACTATTGTTTTTCTCCTCTATATCAACATAAATACTGTGTTTAAAGTTTCATCTATATACATCCATAAGATAAAACGTTTAACCATTTTGTAAAAATATCTCACCTTTTCCGAAGTATCAAGCTCTTGTTTCAGCTCATCACATTGTTGCTTCCTGGTCTGAAGAAGCAAATATATTGTAACATGCATATGGTATCTGTGTAAGTAATGTTTACTTTAAAATGAATGATTTATATATTTCACGCTTCAGTTGCAAGTCCAGTGTCATATAAAATTCTCCGAAGACTGTCTTTTAAACACAAGCAAAATTGTGGCGAATGTTTTCCTTTGTAAATGATATTGTTTTGCTATTAACTGAATGTGTTTCTTAGACTAAAGTGTTTCAGGCCGAGACATTGAATAAGTAGTTTTAATTATGTTATAAATGCAGATGGACCAATGGCAATGCTTTAATATAAAAATGGCATATATAAATTGACTTTATATGATAATCCCTAGGCCATTTTTAGATGGGGAGGGCTATTGTAACTCGTTCGTTGCCTTTACATCTGTGCGATAAGATTCAAAAAGATGTTTGTGTAAGGACTCACCTTTTCTGAATTATCTAGGTCTTGTTTTACTAGTTGCAGCTCATTACACAGTTTCTGCTTTGTCTATCAACGTATTTAAATTGTATTACAACTTTCATTTGTATGAAAGCCGATTACACAATTTTCTTAACAGTTACAACTAGACACCGTACAATGTAAAAGCATCCGCTAGTGATTTGAATGATAATGGTCTTGTTTCGCCTGAATTTTCAACTCAATACATAGTTTCTACCTTGTATGTAAATGTGTTACCATCGTATTGCATTTTATATATAATATTGCAATACAATTACAAGTAGACATAAAAAGGCTGAATTATTTCGGTATTTGACTCGTTCTTCACAAGTGCTACGGTAAAATGCAAACATATTAAATCAAATCTACTAGTATCGGGTCAATATCATATAATAATATTTTCCCTTAATATGTTCATTAAAAAATTGATATGCATTGAGTAATCTGAAATTCGTTTAAAAATATTTATTGTATTTTACATAGAAAAGTTCATATTTAAACGTATATCATACAACAATGTCATTTAATATTAAGCATACTATATTGAATATGTCAATTAACATTTAGAAAATGCTTTTATACTATCATCTATAATAAAATGTATCCACTTATATAACTTATCATATTACTATGTTTACTTTAGCTCGAACCTTTTCACATTGTTCTATGACCTGCTTTGCTTGGAGTAACTCTTTGGCATACGTATTTCTTGTCTGAAATGGAATAGGCGATACTTATGTTTAAAAATATAGACCTATAACAAAGACGCTTAAAACGTAAAAACACATATTTGGTATACATGCATTGAAATGATTCCATACATGATATGAAACATTGGCATTATGCCAGGATCAATGAGAGTGTTATCTAAAAGTGATATCCCTGTACATATGAATGACGAGATGAATCGACATGTTTGTAAAATACATCACCTTTTCGGACTTCTCAAGATCATGATTGACTTGCTTTTGCTCGTCATACAGTTCCTTCTCTGTCTAAAATAAAGAAGAATTGGTTATGTTGAAATACATGTTATCAGCATCAATGACAATTATTGTATCTTGAGCGTTTCGAAGATACTATGGCCGAATATCGTGCCTTAAAAAATATATCGACAAAAAATGACAAGCGCACATTTTTAGAGTTCAAAAAGGCCTTTTTATTTCTTTTTTTTTTCATCGGCGACTCGAGTCATAGCTGAAACCTTCTTGTATGTTTATTTAGTATCATGGAATAACAATGTTTACATTTTCATATTCTTAAACAACGAATACACGTCTGGTGAAAGCTTTTGATATTGTTTCTTTTTATTTCAGTAGAGCTAAGACTTTATTTTCAAAGGTCTTTAACTGGACAACAATTACTTTAGCTGACATGTTTTTAAACCCTTCTAGCAAGGTTCAGATGACGTTAATTATCACAGGATATAATCAAATATTTAATTAAACAGTTAGTTGTTGTCATTTATTATTATCAAAGCCTGTCTGTTTGATTGGCATGTTCATTTCAAAAGGTTTGGACTTTGGAAGGTACCCACAATATATTGGGTGAGAGGTGGGAGGTGGATATTTATACCACTAGACCACTCTCACCTTCTAGACCACAGTTTGATTAACCATTTCGGGCATTTTTGTTCAAAAAATGGAACTTATACAACAAGCTGATTGTAATGAAAAGGCAAACCAAATATAATAAATCTTTAGTTAATACACAATGTATAGATAAATATTTTAACTAGGAATTTAACTAAAACCGAATTATCAGATTGGGGATCTCGTTGGGCGGAATAACGGGTATCCTTTCGACAAGCATTTGTTTCCGCTCAATATCTTGAGCTAGCATTTATGGATAGCAATGAAAGATTGCTTACGTGGAGAGCTAGCTTTGAACTGCGTTTGAGGTGGGCGGGGACAAAGTCAAGGTCACTGTTACTAAACAATAAGAAAATGGCAGAAACATTGCTTTCCGCCCAAAAACATAAGCTAGTATTGATGGATAAGTAATTATTGTTATTGTGTATATAGCCTATGTAAAGAGCTAGCTTGTGATTGCTTTTGAGGGGGCTGAAATCAAGGTCAGTGTTACTAAAAATAGAAAAAAATATTTTCCGATGAATTACTTTAGTAAGATTGACGGAAGTTAATTTGCATTCATGAAAATTTGCTACCAGAGTCGCCATGTTTGACTTTACTTATTTTTTATATGCAATGTATATAGACCTCCACATTAATTTGTTGAATTTTGGGACGGATTTAGCGTAGCTGTGGAACACATAAGCGATAAATACAATAAAAGTATTCTCCTTGGTGATATAAATGTAAATCAACTTAACTCAAGGAATCACAAATTTAGCGACATTTAAGCAATTACTGCTATGCAAAATATAATTTCAACACCAACTAGGGTGACGGCTGCATCTTCTACGCTATTAGACCAATAGCATTCAGTTCACCCATAATACGTCGGTATTTTAAACACCCCTAGAGAAATATGCGATCATTTTGAAACGTACATTTTCGTTAAAGGTAGTTTAATCCTGAAACCACTAACACTCAAACTGTTTGGAATTATAAAAGAGGAGATAATCATCTTTTAAATCATCAGATTTTCACAATTGATGGATCCTTTATTCAAATTTCGACATTTGATTATGCATGCGAAACTTTCACTTTTAATAACATATATGTATGGTCTTCTGTGAGCTTTGCGAAGCTTTTGACAGAGTATTGGATACAAGTGTTATTTTCAAAATACAAGAATATGGCCTTAAACACAATTTGCAAAATTGAATTTCTCATTATTGGTCGTAAAGGTCACAAAGTGTCATTGTGTGATAAACGTTATCTGAAGTTGGCAATGTCAATGCTGTTGTACCTCAAGGGTCTGTACTTTACATTTCCTTATTTATGATATTGTCATTGCCGACTCCCTTGTAAGTACAACGCGACTCATTGCAGATGATAGCTAGCTAACCGTTTTTTGTCAGACACTATTCATTTAGAATATACACTAAAAAAAGATGTTAAAAAGACTTCAAATTGGTAAAAACAATTGTTTATATAGTTAACTCCCCCAAAGACTGACGTTTTTAACGCTAGGCAAACAAATACTACCAATTATTATGGTTGACGGCACTTTGATGAACTGTTGAAAACCATAAACACTTTGCAACTTTAAAGGTCTCTGGTTTACAGCAAATAAAACATGGCCCAAACAGTCTTTTAAGTGCTTGGGTAAATGCTGTTGTTGAACTATAACTTTGGTAGAAAAACTTTTAACAAAGTTTACATCTCATTTCTATGACCTTCGCTTGAATATTCATTTTAGTTTGATATAATTGTGCAGTCTATGAGAAGGAATATTTCGACAAAATGTAAAACGAAGGTCATCTGCTAGCGTTGTAATCAGGTTAACACGATCAGTTTCTCATCACAGACTTTTGATTGAAATTGGTTGGATTCCACTTAGTGACGACGGGCAATGCAATAGTTATGTGTCATGTTACGTAAAAAAATCGGTAGCTTGCCGCAGTATCTTTGCGATCAAACACCACAATCAATTAAACAAATAACCAACGTTTCGCTTCGAAACAGACATAATTATGTAACCATACCTTGACGTTTAAGTATTTATTCGAAATCAACAATTCCATATTCCACATATTTGTGGAACCGATTTGATGTCCATGTTTGCAACAGTAACACGCTAAACGAATTTAAGAGACTGTTAAAGATACATACAAGGTCTCTATTGTTCCGAAAAGTTAAATTTGTGGGGTGCATTTTTATAAATATCCACCATACAAGAAACAGAAATGCTTGCACCAACCTTAATTCACATCTTTATATATTTACACATCAACTTCTATTCCTTACATGAACTGCCTTTCTGCAATAATGATTATTAATCGATGAACGCAACTTATTCGGATATGTTCGGATCGTATTTCATCGCATACCATTATGCATGAAAACTATTGATATTGTTATTGTTTGTATTGTGTCAGCAGGTCCCGTAAAATATAAATCAACATAAGTGTGTTATTTAACTCGCTCGTCTGAGGTTCTACGTGTACGTACCAACATATTAAATCAACTCTACTAGTAGTATGGTATATATAACGGGTCAAAATCATTACGAACTAATATAACTGACATAACTTATATAACATATAACATTACTATTTATACTTAGCTCGAACCTTTTCACATTGTTCTATGACCTGCTTCGCTTCCAGTATCTCTTTGTCGTACGTATTTCTTGTCTGAAATTAAAAAGGCGATAACTAAAAATATAGACAAATGACAAAGACGCTTAAAACGTGAATTCACACCAGTTTAATTCATGTATTGAAATGAATCCTTATAACGACATCAAACATTTGCTATATGCCATGATCAATGAGAGTGTTTAACTAGAAGTGATATCCCTGAAAATATGTATGACACGATGAAATGACATATTTGTAAATTGCCTCACCTTTTTGGACGTCTCAAGGTCATGTTTTACTTGTTTTAGCTCGTCACATATTTTGTAACAGATGTCATCAGTATAAATGACGATTACTGTATTTTCGAGCGTTTTATAGAAAAGCAATGAACCGTTTTGCTTATTTCCTTAAGTATAAAGATGATCAGAAAATGAGGCTCGACATCGTGCCATCGTGGTTTTTCGTGACCGATTCGAGCTATAGCTGAGTACTTGTAAAGAGATAGTTTAGTACTGATTTTGAGAGAGACGGGGTCAAGATGAAGGTCACTGTACAGATATATTGATTTCCGACCAAAAACGGCTAGTATTGATGAATAGTAATTAAAGTGTGTGTGTACGTAGCTTAGAATTAGTTCAGGGGGCTGAGGTAAAGGCCAATGTCAGTGATACTAAAACAGAAAAATGGTTTCCGCCATATAATTTTGGTAAGAAGTGATGGAGATTAGTGAAAGTTTTTTGTAAAAGGCTAGATTGGGATTATTTTTTAAGACAGTCGTGGTCATGGCTAATATCACTTGTACTCAAAAAACAATGGCAGAAAAAAATGGTTTCCGCCTTCAATCGGAGAGGGTAAAGGTCAGTGTTTCTAAATAAAGAAAATGGTTCCTGCCCATTAACTTCAGTTAAAATTGATGACTATGATTGTAGTTGGTGTGTAGGAAGCTTATGTGATGAGCTAGCTTGGGATTGCTTTTGAGAGAGCTGAGGTCAACGTCGAGGTCAGGGCTACTAAAAATAGAAAAGAGGTTTTCGCCCAATAACCATATAAGAATGGATATGGATAGTAGTGAAAGTTAGTAGGTAGCTTATGTGAAGAGCTAGATATGGACTGTTTCGTTGGTGGTGGGTTCAAGGCCGATGCCACTGTTACTAGAAATATAAATATGAAAACATTTGTCTCCGCAAAATAACTTAGACTAAAATTGATTAATAATGCTGTTAGTTGGTATGTATGTAATTATTTGAAGAGCTAGCTTTGGATTGCTTTTGAGTTGGTTGCGGTCTAAGTCAAACTCATGGTAACTATAAGTAGAAAGTGGTTTCCGCCCAATAACCTAAATCAAATTTGAAATGAATAGAAATGAAAGTTAGTGAGTAGCTTATGTAAAGAGCTAGCTTTGGACTGCTATGAAGGGGTTAGGGTCAAGGTAAATGCCACCGTTATTAGAAAAAGAAGAAAAAAACGGAAACGTTTGTTTCCGCCCAAAAACTTGAGATAGTTATAAAGAATTGTATTGAAGGTTGGAATGTAGCTAACTTATGTACAGAGCTAGCTTTGGATTGCTTTTGAGGGGCTTCGGCAGGTCAAGGTCAATATCACTGATACTAAACATAGAGAAATAAAATAGTTTCCGCAAAATAACATTACTAAGAATTTATAGATAGTAAAGAATGTTTATGTGTAAGTAGCTTATGTGAACTGCTAGCTTGTAATTGCTTATGATGAAGGGTAGGGTTAAGGTCAAATTCGAAGTTCGTAAATATAGAAAAATGGCGGAACATGGGTTTCCGCAAACTAACTTAGACTACAATTGATTGATAATGGTGTTAGTTAGTGTGTAGATACCTTATCTGAACAGCTAGATTGGGGATTGCTTTTTAGGGGGCTGAGGCCAAGTTTGAGGTCTGGGTTACTAGAAATAAAATGTGGTTTCCGCCAAACAACTTATGAAAGAATTGATGTAGATAGTAGTGAAAAAAGGGTGTCGGTAACTTATGTGAGAAGCTAGATTAGGACTGTTTTGAGGGTGGCTGGGTCAAGGCCAATGTCACTGTTACTAGAAAAATAAAAAATAGCAGTAACATTGGTTTCCGCCCGAAAGCTATTATTGATTGGAAAAAAAATGAAGGTTGATATGTAGCGTCTTGGTGTAAAGAGCTAGTTAAGAATTGTTTTTGAGAGGGATGGGTTCAAGGTCAAGGTCAGTGTTACTAAAAATAAAAATAAATGTGTATTAACGTCAGTTATAATCAATGTATATTAATGACAGTAGGTGTGTAGATTGCTTGTATGAATTGATAGTTTGTCATTGCTTTTGATGGTGGTTGTTTAAAGGTCAATGTGACACATTCTTAAAATAGAAAAAATGGCGGAAACATTGATTTCCGCAAAATTACTTTGTTTAGAATTGATGGATATTTGTGTTAGTTTGTGTGTAAGTTGCCTTTGTAAAATGTTTGGATTTCTTTTGGAGGGGATGGGGTCAAGGCAAAGGTCAATGCAACAGTTACTTAGAAAGGAAAATGGATAGTAATGAAAGTTGTTGAGTAAGTAGCTTATATGAAGGGTTAGCTTGAAATATCGTTTTTGGGGGTTGAGTCAAGGTCAAGGTATCTGTAACACAGTTATAAAAATAGAAAAATGGTTTCTGCCCAATTACTTAAGTAATAAATGATGGATATAGATGCAGGTTGGTGTGAAGGAAGCACTGAAAAGCCGGCGTGTCAAGGTCATTGATGCTAAAAATAGAACAATGATTTCCGCCCTATACCAATGTAAGATTTGATGAATAGAAAAGAAAGTTAGTGTGTATATTGTTCATGTGAATTGCCAGCTTATGATTGTTTTTTGGGGGTTGGTGTCAAGGTCAAGGTCACTGTAACTAAAATAAAAGAATATTTTCTGCCAATAGGCTTACGTAAGAATTGAAAAATGAAAATGAAGGTTTGTTTATAGGCAGTTTATGAGAAAGAATAGCTTGGTATCACTTTTGAGGTGGGGGGTGTTCGGCAGGTCAGGGTCAATGTCACTGATACCAAAAATAGAAAAATGGTTTCCGCCCAATAACTTATTATAACATTGATGGACAGTGATGAAAGATGGGGAGTAGGTAGCTTTTGTGAAGAGCTAACTTTGAATTGTGTTTGTGGGGCGTGGGTCAAGGATAAGGGCACTGTAACTAAAAATAGATTAATGGTGTTTTGCAATAGTTGCTTTTTCTTGACTCAAACAAGAACTTTATTTGCTATAATTTCTGATTGCCCAAATAAAAAAAATATATTTCGTCACTTGGCGGCGTTTGTAGTTAGATTTGCTTTATTATATAAAATATGAAATTGTAAAATAAAATGAAATATATCTTGTAATGGCATTTAGCATTTTTATATGCATATTTGTATTTGGTATATCTTCCTTATGATTATAATTGATTCTACCTTTTCAGTATTTTCTAAGCTCTGCTTCGCTTGCAGTGATTCTTTGTCGAATCCCTTTCGTACCTACAATCAGAAGTTTGAAATCATTGGCTAGTGGCAAAAAAATTTAAAAGGAAAATTAGTGTTTTTCACTAAAGTCATTGATAACAGACAAGCAGAGAGGCAGAAAGCCGGAAATGAGATAATTAGTAACAAAGTACGTAATTTGAAAAGGTTGTAAATATCAATAAATCAATTGCAAGGTTAGATTAATCATGTTCATACGTTAAGTCTGACCTGAATATGCTTATGTTCAACTAAAAACCCTTCTGAAACACATTTTAACGTCGTTTCAGGCCATTTCTTCCTATATTATTGCACCCCTTCAGCGGCGTTAAATAGAGGATGCGTTCACTAATATCACTTTGTAGTCAGTCATCGCACCAGAGAGCCAATAATTTAAAAAATATGTTTCTGCAAGAAAATTGTAAAATGCATTTCAGACAAAGAAAGAGGAAGAAAGCCGGAAATGAGATAACAATGAACAATGTTTGTGTCTTGGAACTGTTGTTTATAATAGTGAATCAATTGATAGGCTAAGGTTAATCAAAATAATACGTATAGTCTGTGACGGGTATGCATATGTACAAATAAAAACCGGTCTGAAACACATTTGAAACGTCGTTTCAGACATGTTCTCTTAATGTTGTTGAACTTCTTTAGCGGCGTAAAATAGAAAATGCATTAACTAATTTCATTCTGTATTCATAAGTGCCAATGAAAAAAACGTTTTTCAAAGAACAAAGTAAAAAGTACATTGAGCTTTTGGGTTCTTTGATTATTGTTATAACAAGATAATCTTAAGACCGAGTACACGGCATAACATGGCTTGTATTTAAATGTATTAGTGATTAGTATATTCCAATTCATTTGAGCTTATTGAATCATTATCGAGTCCGTTTCCTGTGAAGAATCCAGTGCTTTGTCCTTTTTCAGAGGCCATGAAAAAGAACCCTTGTGGGGATCTAAATCACGATCTGATAATCATTTATTACCGTAAAGCTGCAGCAATAGTACTTATTGAATCGGTTATTACAAAAGACCAAAGTTATCACAGAAAACTCCTGTTTTTGTGACATCAGCAAAACGACTAAGTTATGTGGAGCTTCAACTCTTAAGTCAAACTTTCAGATAGTTTTCAAATCTACTCACCGTTTCTGCTTTTTCTACATCCACTTCAATGCTTCGATGAGTTCCTTACGCGTCTGGAAATGTATAATGATAAGAGTCATATGATGAATTAGTCATTACCAATCAATGGTTTGAAAAATGGTAACATATATACAAGGCTAAACAAAACAATAATTAATATCCAGTTGGGTTTAAACATTACGTGAACATCTATATATCATATCAGCTACAAAACAATGAGCATAAATACGGCCATAACCTAGCCATAGTGTCTTGTTTTGAACCTGTTTTACGACATGTTTCATGTTTTCATTAATTTTAAACGAAAATGTAATGTTAAACTTTATTTGTGTAAATATTTGGTAGGTGTACAGTTGATTGGCCGGTTGAACGGTTCTCTCATGATATGGCATTACTTGGTCTTCCACAATTATGTTAGGATGGCACTCACAAGAAAAACAAGTTGTCAACACAGGTCTTGTTTTTAAGATATGTTAATCACACCATACTACCATCTCTACTGACTGTCCATTTTTATAACAATTTTGCCAATATTTTAAATGTTTGACAGAAAGTAGAAATTAAGTACTGAGTGGAGTCCAATAACCCAAAAATAGTAAAATAGAACAAGGATGACGTCATAAAACTGTTTTAATTATGAAGTGTTGCATTCTGGTGTATTTACTTTGTGCATGAATATCATTTACTACATGGACATTTAAAGTGAGAGGGTGGGAACCGGTATCACTATCCCTCGTTCCGCAGGTACACGAGGTGTATTGCATTCAAAGCCTATGCGCGATTATTAAGATCAAGTTCACATTTAAGGTCCAAAATAGTTAATTATATGTAAAAATCAACAAGTATCTCAGCGAAATATTTTGTGAAAGTATATATCAAATCTGTCAAGATGCGCTAATTGAAAAAACCCAGAGATAATTGTAAAGAAAATGTGCTCATTGAGCAATACATATTGTGAACAATGGGTTTCGGTACGTGTTTTGATATCGAGCATACATTCTTTTGTGATTGTTGTGGTCAAAAACGTCAAAATGATCAATGACAGTTTTAAGAAGCTATGGAAGACGAGCAAACCTGTTTGTTCATGAACTTTTTTTTGTTTCTGTTATAAAAGAGAAGAATTCCAGTGATGTTTATTGTCGATAAATGCTATTGGTAGTGTGGACGAGGGCAGAGAAAGCGCATTGAATGACGCATTAAATTATGTTTATGACGATAACTATAATTCATCTCCAGGACATGGCTCTTTGTGAACGTTTACGATATATTTACAAAATCAAATAGTACAATAACAGTATAATGAATATATATGGATTTATATATATATATAAATCCATATTTATTCATGCTAGTATTCTTGTCTTTTTATATATCCACGATATAAATCCATATGTATCTATTATATTTAAAATCATGGCATACCATTTGCATTTCTTGATTTGCATTCCCCATTGTGTTTGCGTCTATGTTTTTGTCATAAGTCGTACATGTTTCCTGACTTTTGGAATCTTCAACATTTTGTTTTAGTTTGATTTCCAAATGATCCAATTCTTTATTGCCTTTAAACATGCTGGAATTATGTTTTTCTTTTATTGTATCAACTTTTTCCTTCATGCGTTTCATGTCACCTGTAATTTCCCTTATTGTATAAAGCTGCGGTTATATCATTAGCCGGATCACAACCAAGATGTGGCGTTTGAATGCTCTTCCTGTCTTATGAATTTGAAAACACGATTCACCAATGTTCCTACATATGTTGC
This sequence comes from Mya arenaria, assembly GCF_026914265.1. Lineage (NCBI taxonomy): Eukaryota > Metazoa > Mollusca > Bivalvia > Myida > Myidae > Mya > Mya arenaria. Next base: position 45,633,825 of record NC_069128.1, on the reverse strand, counting down.
AGTATCCAACTGCCTGTTCCTTACAACACATCACACACTGAACTTGTTTTGATGCCATTTTAAACCGTTCGCTTGTAACTCATTTTACATAAACATTTTAAATGTTCAAGCAATCATATTTAGATAATGAATATTGTGGATTTCATATCGTTACTTCAATGTGGCACTTAACACCGAGGGCGTCAAACCTTTATTATATTATAAAACAAATAACGCCTTTGCTTAAATTAAATCTTCCTTAAGGCACAGTGATATGATAACATAATCTTTTATGTCAATAAGATTATTTTACTTCAAATTAACAGACGTGCAAAATAATTATTCATTACAAAGGAATGATAGTATCATACAATTAAGTATTTGTGTGAATGCGATTGTTCGTTTCAAGTAAGCCGATTCGATATATGATATGCCCATTGTAGTTATCCAGTATCAAGGGGTTTAAACGTTGAATATACCTTATCGGATATACTACCACCGATTTATCTCCCGTATCGGTGGTGCTTTCTGATTTGGTTTACTTGTATGTACATGTGCACATTCCGAATAGATTTCAGAATCTTGATACCATTTGAATGTAGAGTAAATTTGTTGATATTGGTCAACATTTATGATATCACATTAGTCGCAAAATTGAGTTGCAATTGCTAATTTAATGTTGAACTGCAACGTAAACATTGGTAGCACCCTGATTAAACTGAAGCAATCATAACGCATTTATGTACACTAAAAACAATATATAAATTGCATGGAAATAAATCTATAGTGGATCATAATCGTTGATACAGTATATAATATTCACCAGCAAATGTTTTGCTTACAGGTTTAAAATTCAACCCTTATCTATAAAAATATATTTTTCCCTGGTGTTCTTTCGTTTGTTCGTTTGTTGTCTGTTACTGTAACGTATCATCATCATATACTTATGGTTTAGTTTAATCCAATGTTTGGGATAACACAGTTTTTATTACTAAAACTACATTTACGTTTTACACTTTGTACTCATATTTTCGTACGCCTTTTCCTTTAATCATATTGCAGTTCTACAATATATCTTGCTGTATGATTTCTTGCTTTGCTGTAATGTTTTAAGTGAAAACATTAAGGAAAATTTCGAGGAAATCGAAAGTATTATCTTAATATAAGCTTTGTAGTTGGTGTACTCCAAGGCCATGATATTAAGTCAGAATAAGTTTAAAGTTGAATGCTCATAATTTTGTTTAAACCCACTATGAACTGCTCTTTCCTATTCCTCTAACGTTCAAAAAATATTGCCACTTGTATTATTAAAGATATATTGATGTTTGTGTTTTGTCTCGCTGTGTTGTTTTGTATGAATCTCGTTAAGTGTTTGATATGGAATGATCTTGTCTATGTTAAAGTGTTGGGTCTAAATAAGGCTGTGTTGTTGTTTGCACTTCGTTATGTGTTGTATATAGTATATAGTTCCTCTTTACAGTGTAATGTCTTAGTTAAGTTGTTTTATTTGTTGGACTTGTCCCTGTAGTTATCAGGATATTAATTTCTCCCACCTCAGATACGTAGATCCAATAATTTAACGATGCTAGAAATTCTTATCTTGCCCACGGGCGAAGATAAAATACCCGTATGGAACTCCTTGTTAATGGTCACCACATTTTAATGACCTCTCTTGTGGAAGACTGTCGTCTGTAGCATCATAAGAACCCTGTCTTGTGGCAATATTTAGAACGCTTATTATTTATTTCTCGCTTCAAATGTCACCATAAAACAATTTTCACGCACCTTTCAAGAACAAATGCTTCACTCTCCTTAATATTTCGAACTATTTAAAGACCTATTTGGCTATTAAACTAATCTGAATCATTGCGCGCATATCCATGACAACCACGAATTATCGCATATCCATACACAATTATTTTCACTAAGCACAAAAGAGTTCCAGCAAAAAATAAATGTTTACATACTTTTTTTAACTGAGGTGGGAGAAAAAGCATCTACCATGGCCGCTCGTTCAAGACCTCGGTAAACCTCGTTTTTGCAAAACACCTTACGCTCGGGTCAGAATGAACCTATCTTACACTCTCGACCATGGAAGATACTTATAATCCACTATGTCGGAAGAAAGTAGTGTGATTTTAAAAATAATTCTGAAAACATATGTACAATATGACATGAACAAACAAACGATTCATGCATTTCATGAACAAACTATTTGCAATCATACACTGAAAAAATTGTAATAAAGCTCAATTTTGATTTTAAATATAACAAAAGCATTCATCCGGCCAAATTGTTATATCTAACATTTTAATTTAAAGTAACGCATAGCATACACATGCAATATTTTAACATAGGGTACCTGAATAAATACATATTGAGTTGCAATATGTTTGATATCGTTTGCTTAGATTTTTTGAGATAGACAATCAGTGTATAGTAACTGTTTATACCATATTGACAATGACAAAAGTAGTGCGCGTATACTGAAATATGGTATTAAAATTTCGGCACGCTGCTTATTACTCGATATGAGCTCTGCATACAGGTAATCTTTTAGATATGAGAATAAACGAATGCACGGACACAACGAAAAAGCTTACTGATATGTTACAATCACACGTCAGTGTGGTTACTTTGTATACATTTTGATAGGCATACGTATAAGATAAATACTATTAAACAAAGAATGGAGTTTTTAGAATGCATTTCTGTAGTAAATATATACGACGACAATTCATCTCGGTTTGCTCGATACTTCATCCAATGTATTAAAATTACATTATCGGTTAGTTCGAGACTTCATCAAATGTATGCATATCACTCTCTCGGCTGGATGGAGGCTTCATACAATGTATGCACATAACACCCTCGGTTAGTTAGAAACCAAATGTATGCATACTATATTCACCGTATGATCGACACTTCATCTAATGTATGCATATCACTCCTTCGGTTGGATGGAGACTTCATCCAATGTATCCATATTACAGTTTCGGTATGATCGAGACTTCATCCAATACATGCATAATACACTCTCGGCTGGATGGAGACTTCATCCAATGTATGCATATTACACTCTCGGATGGATGGAGACTTTATCCAATGTATGCATATTACACTCTCGGATGAATGGAGACTTCATCCAATGTATGCATATTACACTCTCGGCTGGATGGAGACTTTATCCAATGTATGCATAATACACTCTCGGCTGGATGGTGACTTCATCCAATGTATGCATATTACACTCTCGGATGGATGGAGACTTCATCCAATGTATGCATATTACACTCTCGGATGGATGGAGACTTTATCCATTGTATGCACATAACACTCCCGGTATGATCGAGACTTCATGCAATGTATACTTATTACACTCTCCGTATGATCGAGACTTCATCCAATGTATGCATATCACACTCTCGGTATGATTAAGACTTCTTCCATTGTATGCATATTACACTCTCGTTGGGATGGATACTTCTTCCAATCTATGCATATTACACTCTCGGTATGATTAAGACTTCTTCCAATGTATGCATATTACATCCTCGGTGGGATGTAGACTTCTTCCAATGTATGCATATTACACTCTCGGTGTGATGGAGACTTCATCCAATGTATGCATATGACATCCTCGGTGAGATGAAGACTTCATCCAATATATGCATATTACATCCTCGGTGGGATGGTGACTTCATCCAATGTATGCATATTACATCCTCGGTGGGATGAAACTTCATCCAATGCATGCATATTACACTCTCGGTATGATTAAGACTTCTTCCAATGTATGCATATTACACTCTCGGTATGATGGAACTTCTTTCAATGTATGCATATTACACTCCCGGTATGATTAAGACTTCTTCCAATGTATGCATGTTACAATCTCCGTATGATCAAGACTTCTTTCAATGTATGCATATTACAATCTCCGTATGATCGAGACTTCTTTCAATGTATGCATATAACAATATCCGTATGATCAAGACTTCTTCCAATGTATTCATATTACAATCTCAGTATGACCAAGACTTCTTCCAATGTATTCATATTAATTACAATATCCGTATGATCAAGACTTTTTTCAATGTATGCATATTAAAATCTCCGTATGATCGAGACTTCTTTCAATGTATGCATATAACAATCTCCGTATGATCAATGCTTCTTCCAATGTATGCATATTACACTCTCGGTTGGATAAAGACTTCATCGAATACATGCATATTACACTCTCGGTTGGATTGAGACTTTATCCAATGAATGCATATTACACTCTCCGTACGATCGAGACTTCTTTCAATGTATGCATATTACACTCTCGGTTGGATGGAGATTTCATCCAATGTATTCACATTAAACTCTCGGTTTGTTCGATACTTTACCAAATATTTGCGAGTAACAATCTCGGTTTGATCGATAATTGACCCAATATATACACATTACAAAAACGGTTGGATCGAGACTTCATCCAATATATGCACATTGCATTTTCGTTTTGATCTATATTTCATCCAAAGTATGCACATTACTCTCTCGGTTTAATCGAGATTTCACTCCAATAATGACGACAAATATTCTTGAAAATACATAGTCAGGGTACAATATAAAGTACATAAGCAATTCGCTCAACAATGTGTTAACATCAAGATGTCCTACAGCGTCAGATATTTAATTGCGTCAAGATTACCCGTAATACATGACAAATCTGTTCCTTAATTCCTATTACTTTATACTTAAAAACATAATTCTCTTGACATTGACATTTTCCGATTTATTAATTTGAATTGTTAAATTCAACGTCCAGAGATGTTATTTTTTTATGTTTATCTTAAACAAAGTCTTAAGGGTTCACATCATATGTCTTATGCGCTGTATGTGTCTGTTATTTTTTACTCACTATCCAAATCGCTTAAGAATAATATCGAATTCCAACCTTTAATGAATAATAACTGACGCTCTGAATTATAAACATTATGGTTGTCTTTTTTATAAGTTTCAATGCACTTATATATACATATTTAATTATATTTATCTAAGCAAGCCGGATGCCTCTATGAGGAGAAATAAGCTGTCACACAACAAGCGCTGATAACCCAGGCATGGTTAATGTAAATAGCATTAAACACGATCTTATTAAATAAGATAAAAGTTTGTATGGATCAGGTTTTATATTGTTTACAAAATTAGTTGATGAACAAATAAATACCACAAGTGGAACAATTTGAAATTAAAACCAAATATGTTTGCAATTTTTGTAAACCTGCGGTATAGAATTTATTTGTTGTCATTTGATTTCATTTAAAGTAACATTTAAACTTTGTTGACACTAAAGACGACACATACCATAAAAGTGAAGATTTCAGTTTTAGGTACGCTTACAGTACTCTTTTTAAAATTGGTAATACCATTAGGTCTTCCTGCATTAAATATTAAAATTTGCACAAACATTGAGTCAAACATGTCTCAAAGTCACGCTGATATTTAAACACAAACAGACAAAGAAACAATATCTTGTTATTTGGCAGTGGTGAACAAAGAAAAGTATACGATAGAGAAATTTTATAAAATGTAACATTTTCTTTGAAACATTTCGAACAATTTGAAATGTTTCAAAGTGTGTGTTAAGCAAGAAATGTAAATATTTTTAACAAAGGTGAAATTCATATCCGGCAAACGTTATCAGGAGGTCTTCATAACATGCAATACAAGGAAATGAAAAAAACTGACTGGAAAACGAGGACGATTTGAACTCGCGAAAATCCCTTCTCGACTTTTTGATAAGTAATGATTTGCTAGATTTTGTTATTTAATAGTACTATTCAGATGCGTTAATTGTACAATGATGGTTATCACATGGTCAATATATATCAATATGTCATAACATATTATGATGTATACTATTCTATGTATGACTGTCTGATAATATATTGTGCACATGTTTGTTTAAGTCATGCTTCACTTTTACCCTTCTGCTAACAAAATGCCACTTCTAATCTTAGCATTTTAACGTCATGGTTACACCAAATAACATTTCTTGAGCATCATTTGTTTTATATCTGTTTCATTTCTAAAACAAAATATTCTAGAACCACACATTCGTTTCTGTTTTTCAACAACCGTTCTTCCAGGCGAATTACGTTTTAAAACATATATAAAATCTGTGAATGTTAGTCTTGATAAAACGGAAATATCAAATATTTGAAAACGTTGGACTCTGAATCGGACAACCCGGGTTCGATTCCCGGGCGGACCAGGTCACTTCTGTTGTGATTGGTTATGAAATCCTTTCTACGACCATTCGCACTGTACCACTGCCCTTGGCATTTACAGATGTTGTCAGTTCCTTGCAGAGGTGAGGGCACCTAGTACTGGTTCTGCCCAGGATAGGTGTGCGGTGGTTGAACTGTCACTCTGGAGCCCCTTCAATGGACTCACGCCGGGATCCGGAGTATAAACTACTAACACCACCACTTCAGTAGTATAATACGTTTTTTTTTCTAGATATTTATTACAAATGAGTTCTTTATGATTGAGAGACAAATAACGATAGCCAAAAACACTGACATCAACACAATTACATTGATTTTGACTTCCTCTGCATTTCTTTTACATACATTATGATAAACGAGTATTAAAACTGCACTCTCACAGATTGACCGTTTTGACTACATTTTTTGTCTTGGAATGAGCCAATTTTGCGTAATATTCTGGAATTCAATGATATAAGACTGCTGACAAATGATCAGATCACAATTGATCATATTCAGGTTTGAAAATTGATGTTTTATGGCAAAAAGCGTTACAATAATACTAACGTTTAAAAAAACCTAAATATTTCGGCAGTTTTCAAAACAGTTGAGATCTGTTATACTGTGAGGTGTCTTATATGACTGAAATGAAGGCATTGATGCCAAATTCATCAGATCAGACCAAACTTAAAAAAAATGTTAATCTTGTCAATCTTTAAAGAGCATCTTTATTTCAACTCCCTCATACTCCCTCATACCAATGGGAGGATTAGGGTAAACTGCTTTTAATGAAAAGGAAGTTCATAATAGGAATCAAACTATAAAGAAAGTAAGCTAACAGTTAGAGCCATTTTCAATAAAATTAAGATCAAAACAAATCTGGTTTCTTCAAAATTATAACTTAATGCAATTTCAATAAAATGCAATTAGAAAACTTGAAATTAATGAATATTTTTGTTGTGTTTAATAAGTAATCGGTCTCTTTTGACGCCTTATCTTAGATATGATCTTATTTTATCAGCATTCATCAAAGCAGATGTCACAGATAATATAAAATCGTTTGAATACAATTATAAGTGAGATAAACCTGCTGGATATTTATTTACTTATTTTATTCATTTATCTATTTATTTATTTACCATTATTCAATGCATGCATAATATGATAGTAATATTTTCCGCAGCTTGTCGATGAAATTAATTAATAATTCGTGTTTCGTAGATTTATGACCCACTGGCCATGTGATTATGAAATCAAATGACCTCCGCGCGACATGCACTCATTGAAAAGGCTATAAAGGTACCCGAGAAAAAGACAGTGATGACACTTCTAAATTATATTAGGTGCCACCTTTCAATATAAAAATAACATGTATTAGTTATGCACCCAATTTCTTCGGTCACCCATAAATTGAAACTGTCGTCTGTGGACTTATCTGAAAAATGTATCAGTTAATTCCTACGATTTACTAGAAGTGATATAGCCTTATGTGTTTATATATACGAGGGAACCGATTTTCAATTATCCAGTCTGTTATGAAATATCTTTCAGTGTATTTTATGTTTGAAGTCGTCTGTTTACTAAGACACCGATTACGTGTTGCGTTGTGGAGATCGCTTATATGTTCAAAGGCTGTCGTATACTATATAAATACTAATTATAAATTTTAAAAGCAATATCAATAAATTCATGAATAGAAATTTTAGTTTTTACAAAATTGCCATATAGCAAAGCAAAGTGACAAGAAGGAATTATTTTCATAGATTCCGAAGTTGGATCGACATGGTAGTGATATATTCATATACTTATTACTCATTTACATTTATCACAATTAACTTCTCGTCATTAACTTCTCATAATTATCATCTCAAATGCCCTTATCAACTAATATCTGTCATGTGTACACAGTGATAAACGTGTTTTCACACCTTATCAAATTGCGTTTCACTGTCATTGCAATTTTTACAACTTGCGAAAGTTTTAATACCTAGCAAATGTTTGTTTATTTTGGAACACGCGTTCGGGAAAAAGTGTGAATTTATGACCTCGAGGGAGCCATAAGGTTATGTGCACGATTTGTGTAGTTGGGACCGAGGATATTGCTCGACTGCTCGACATAATTAGGTTTCGATGCAGCGTGGGTATATTTTATATAAAAATAGAAGGAAAAAGTTCGGGACCAAGCTCCGACCTCGAGGAACGCCGGTTCTCGAACGACCGCTTGTTCGAGGAAACGCAGTTTCACTGTAAGTCCTAACATTTAGGAGTGAACCCCTCCACTCATAACCTATACGCCCCATTGGTATATTCAGCATATACGGGGAAACTAAACACTAAGCTTGTACGGGAAACACAACATGTCCGTGTTTCCGTTTTGTACGGGTAATGTTACTTGTATATTTCCGAACATCCATAATAGACGGGATTTGTACACGCCAGTATATTCATCATGTACGGGAAACTAAACATTCCCGGGTCCTAGCCGTGAATTTATCCACCCAGTATTGTCGTGTTCAATTATTTTTTATCATATAGATGTCGTTTTAATTTCTTCAACGGCTGTTAAAACACATAAACGAGTTAATATTTCTACAAAACGCGAATCCTGTTACTCTGAAACACGGAAAAACGAATAAGTCAATGGTATATGTAATAAATGTTGATCGTATCATAAAGCTGTCAAATGTAACACCACTCAGCATTGTCAAATCTTATTCTTCTGTATCATATAGATGTCGCTTTAATTTCATCAAACTTAAGGCTGTTAAAACCAAAAAAGCATTTACAATTTCTACAAAACGTGACTCTTACTTACATATTCCTGTTTCTCTGCAAGTCAATGGTATAAATGTTGTTCATACATGTATCATATATTCTGTCAAATGAAAGAACAATTAACCTTACTTGATTACAAAATTCAAAACTATTTTAAAGCATGGGTGTACGGGAAACAGTACATTTCCGTATATCTATAGTGTACGGGAATTGTTACTTTTCCGTACACTCAGCGTGTACGGGAACTTGTATAATATTCCCTAATATACGGGAAATGTAAAATCCCGTATATTCATCGTGTACGGGAATGGTATAATCTAGTACTCCCAAAGTGTACCATACATGTCCGTCCGCTCAAGATATACGGAGATGTACGGTGTCGTACATTCATCAAAACATTTTAGTACCAGCCGTAAATCAACACTACCAGCATTGCCGAATCTCATTTTTTTATCATTAACATGTCGCTTTAATTTCTTCAAAGGCTGTTAAAACCATAAAAGCCTTACATTTCCTACACAACGTGACCCTTGCTAACACATTGCTGTTTCTCTACTTAACACGGAAAAATGTATACAAGTCAATGGTTTAAATGTTGTTCATATCATATATGCTCTCAAAAAACACCAAATTACCTTACTTGATTACAAAATTCAAAACTATTTTATAACATGGGTGTACGGGAAAGAGTACATTTCAGTATATCCATAGTGTACGGGAGTTGTTACTTTTCCGTACACTCAGCGTGTACGGGAACTGATATATTTCCGTACATCCATAATATACGGGAATTGTACACGCCCGTATATTCATCGTGTACGAGAATGGTAAAATCCCGTACACGATGAATATACGGAAGAACATAATTTCCCGTATTTTCAACATGTACGGAGACCGTACATGCCCGTACACTCAAGATATACGGAGATGTACGGTGCCTTACATCCATCAAAATAGTTTAAGTACTAGTCGTTCGTCAATCAACTCAGTATTGTCCAATTTACTAGTATTTATGTGTTATCATTCAGACCCTTTTTAATTTTTTAATTGAAAAGGCGAGGGGATATAGTAATGGTAAGCGCGATTCCGTGTGTGTGTGTGTGTGTGCGTGCGTGCGTGCGTGCGTGCGTGCGTGCGAGCGAGCGTGCATGCGTGCGTGCGTGCGTGTGTGGGGGTGGGGAGGGGGGTCTATGACAAATTATTGTCGCTTTGCAATTGCTGCAGTTTCTTTCAGAATGAGTTCTAAAGACGCAACGATTAATTTCAATCAAATGAACTTTTCATCAAACACATTATATTGATCTTATATATCCTAATTTGTGTCATATTATTCAATCAAGAGCTAATAAAAAAGTATGAGTGTTTTGGAAATAAAATACGATCGGTTATTTACTCTAAGGTTAACATACCCATATTTTTCTTAAACTTTTACTGCATGAACATCTTTTCGTTCTCATCAAATTCAGTCCTTTTTTGCACACTTACGCGAGCTGAAATAAATGTTCATCTAATGAGGACCGATGACATTACGGTGTCACTCTAAATTAGTTTGCATGTGCACGTTCAAGTTAAATTATAATGAAATGAATTCATCCACATATCGTATTTCTTATTACATCAGGATGCAGTAGAGGTCGATTGCTCTGGCCAATGACAAAGACGATGAAAGCATGACAATGCATTCAGACCCAAATGACACGGGCTTATAGTACATTAACCATGATAAAGGCACTTCTACAATACCGATAGGCGCACATAAGCAAAAACAAGGCTTTATTTCCAACATCGTTTATCAGAGACAGGATGCGTGGAGGAAAACAATTTTGTGATCGTAAAGATGTATTGGTATTTAGTAATTATTTTATTATGTAAATAAACACAATATATATATATATAAGAAAGGTAAATTATGTAAATAAACATAATATATATATATATAAAACGTCATAATATACATAGTTTAGTTATTGGATATAAAACGACTATGCTTAGGAATCCTATGATGAAATTCGTATCACAAAACCAATATTAATAATAATGGTTTGAATATTATTTTATATATGGTATATCAGGGGGACGCGAACAATATACTAATCTTGAAATGATTGTACAAATTACCAACTAATCGGAATTACAAACTTACATGTTGCGTTCATTCATGATGGCAATGTCATAATTAATGATAAACGTACTATGAACTAAGGCGCTGCCTCTATAGGCTTGAAGTATAATTGTCGGACACGTTCTAGTTTAAGTTTACTTAATGACTAATTGAAACAAACTAGGAGGGAATATTTTTATATACGTTTTTGCTTCTTGGATGTATTTCACCTCTTTTCACATCACAGAACAATAACCAACACTTATAGGTGGTCGTTTCATTAGAAAATGATACAAGTTCAAAGACGCGGCCAGAAATGATTGGCAAACGACATGAAACAAAATCATTTAGGAATGAAACACACATTATTATTATTATTATTATTATTTACCAGACTTCTCAAGCACTTTTTTCATGTACATTAACACGTTCAAAAGTACTGTACAGAATTACTAGAATGTTACAATATTTAAAAAGATAAAAATAAAAATATTTAAAAAATTAAAACATCAATATTACTCAAGTCACAGATTTAATTCAAATGTAAAATAAGAGTTAAAAAGAAACACATAAAAATAAGATACAGATAAGACTCAAGACTCTAAAGCGACAAGGTTATCAAAGTAATTAGTCCAGATAAAACTTCTTAAAAAAGTGAGTTTTAAGTGCTCTTTTAAACACTGGCAGAGTTTCACAGCTTCTAAGTGTTCTAGGTAGGGCATTCCAGAGTTTAGAGGCTGCCGTCATGAATGCACGATCACCATAAGTCACAGTCCTACTACGCGGTACAATCAGTGTTAAACAATCATTTTGGGACCTAAGTTGTCTGGATGGGATATAAATGTCTAGCATGTTGCGTATGTAAGTAGGGGCCTGTCCGTGAAGCGCTTTAAACACAGTAGTGAGGATTTTGTACTCAACTCGGATGTGCACCGGAAGCCAATGTAGTTCATTTAACACAGGGGTTATGTGGCTGTTACGTGGTGTCCTGGTGATAACCCGAGCAGCCGTATTTTGAACATTTTGGAGTTTATTGAGAACGTACTTTGGGGATCCACAAAGCAGCGAATTACAATAATCCAGCCTTGATGTCACTAACGTGTTTATCAGGGTTCTGGTTGAGTCAACGGTCAGGTATTTCCGGATTTGACCTATTTGTCAAATTTGCATGAAGCATGAACGAGAGACAGAGTTTACATGTTGTTCCATGTCTTAGTGAGAGTCTAGTACGGCACCAAGGTTTCGAACTGTTGTCGATGGTTTTATAACAGAATCACCTACTCGTATAGTAAGGTCTTCAACTTTACTACGTTTTGGTACAAAGACAATCATTTCAGTTTTGTCAGCATTGAGTTTTAGAAAGTTATTGTTCATCCACAGTACGATGTCATTTAGGCACGATTCAATCCGTTGCAGAGTCTCATTGCGTGAAACAGCTTCCTTTGGTTTAAACGCCATGTACAATTGCGAATCGTCAGCGTAGAAATGATATTGAAGTTCATGCTTCCGACAAATCGCACCCACAGGTTTGGTGTACATGATGTAATTCTTGGGGCCAAGAACAGACCCTTGTGGCACAGAAAATGTCAAACATACAGGTTTTGACAGTTCTCCATCGATACAGACTGTTTGATGACGCTCGGATAGATACGATTTCATCCATTGTAGAGGTTTGCCTACTATGCCAAAGTGTTGTTCAAGTCGGCAAAGCAGGGTGCTGTGGTCAATCGTATCAAAAGCAGCAGATAAGTCCAACATGACTAGCACCGTAGCCTCATTCTGATCAAGTGAGCGGAGGATGTCATTTTGTACACATAATAAAGCAGATTCTGTTGAATGAAATTGCTTATAAGCAGACTGGCGTTCTTCATGAAGGTTATGTGCAGATAGGTGTCTTTCAAGTTGGGAATCGACAGCTTTCTCGAGAACCTTTGACAAAAACGGTAAATTCGATACAGGCCGGTAGTTTTTCAGTACCTCTTGATCTAATCCTGTCTTCTTGATTAAAGGTCTTACTCTTGAGCTTTTAAAAGCTGGTGGTACATATGCCCTTTCAAGTGAAGTGTTAATGATTTTGGTGATCAATGGTAATAGTTCACCTAAACAATCTTTCAACAGCCATGTTGGAATGGGGTCTAGTTCACAGGATTTGTTAGGAGAATTGCGAATAATCTTTGAGATGTCCATATCAGAGACTACTGAAAAGTTTGAAAATTGCTCTTCATTAAAAGGTGCTTCAGGAACAACAGTGTCTATTTGTTGGTGAGACTTGGTCCAGGCTATATCACTACGTATGCATTCAACCGTATCTACAAAGAAGTCACTAAAGTCTTGTGCTAGAACTTTTGCAGATTTACCAGATGGCAGCACTGCATCTTTGGTAGTACCGATCAAATGTTGGGTTACTTTGGTAAGGCCTTTCATGTCACGACCGCAAGACTCTACTTTCTCACTGTAGTAATTGACTTTGGACACATTTAAAAGCTTGTTAGTTACAGCACATTGGTTTCTGTAGATTGCGTGATCTAAAGTCAATCCAGTCAACCGCCACTTTCGCTCTAACTGACATCTTAAATGTTAAGCATCATGAAGTTCTTGGGAATACCACGGATTCATTGGTCTTAGTACAACGGTCTTGGACTTAAGAGGCGCATGTTTGTCAAGAAGGGAATAGAGACCATCGTTGTAAGCATCAACTAGTTCATCAACATTGAGACTATCGTTTACACTATTTAAAATATCTGATTCCAAAATATCGGTTTTAAACTCATCAACATCTATAGACTTAAGCTTTCTGTAAGTCACAGTTTTGCGTACTGGTGGTGGTTTGGACGCACTAGCATTGAAAACCACAGCAAAGTGATCACGAGATGTATTGCCGTTGTTGTCCGGGAGTCCGGGATCAGATATTTCTACATTTGATACCGTTGTGCCTGTATCTCTGGTAATAAGCACATCTAGTATGTGGCCTGCTACATGAGTAGGCTCAGTGACGTGCTGTCTCATACCACACGCTTCCAAAACGCTGTTGAATTTTGACGTGTTAGGGTTTGACCGATTGTCCAGGTGAAAATTAACATCGCCAACCACAATAATATCGTTCTCAGCAATCGTAAAGTTTGCAGTCCATATATTCAAAAGAAGTACCATTGGTATTGTGACTGGATGCAAGCATGGAAAGTTTTAGGGGTGCCTTGTGGATGACCGCTACCCCACCACCACGACCTTGGTGAGGAACATGGGCGATTTTGTATCCACTAGGCACTAACTCGGCAATACATGCTTTGTCTCCTGGACCACCAAGCCATGTTTCTGTCACAGCCACAATGTCAAAGTCGTTGAAAGTGATATAATCAGAAAAGGCTAAAGTCTTGTTTTTCACTGATCTCGAATTGTGACAACATATTTTGATTTTAGTTTGCCCTTTACGAACAGACAGTGGTTCAAGTGTGATCTTTCTCAAGTTGTGGGGATTAACACTGTTTATATTGGTATTTTGTCTATGTTCAGTATGTTTTATTGATGTTGTTATATGTGTTGATATATTCTGAGGTAAGATACGAATATTAGTAAAGTGAACTCCATCATTTGTGTCCCATATTCGTCTTTCATTGACCCGACCTCCTCTAGTACCCCTATGTTGATGTAGTATATCTAACTGTTTCAGTGTTTCTAGTACACATGGATTAAGTCTTGCTGGTGATTATTGCCTTATACTGTGTAGGCTACAGCTATTATATTGGATAATCCTTGGTAAACACTGATCAGCTAAAAAATCCGCCTTAGGCAAGATACACATTTTTGAAACTTCAAATGATATATAAGTTATGTTCATAAATTCCAAATTTCCACAAAACCACAAAGTTATTCCACACAAAAAGTATATATATCCAATCATGACACATTCATAGACTGGTGACAAATTTCACAGTAATCCTTCAAGTATTTCTTGTTAAAATAATTAAAAGTTTACAGAGCACATTTTTTTGCAGCCTACACCTTGGCGCACTAATACTATTAATGTCCATAATGTTATTGTGTAATAGTAAATAATGCACGGAGGGCTTTGGTTTATTCATGTACTATATCTTGTTGGAGGGGTAAAGTACATTCAGCAAGTTCGAACCAATTTCCATGCTCACTCCGAGGGATTACATCGTCCTATTTTATGAGCCTGCAGCGGAACACAGGGTCTGCGACGATAAGCAAGAATCGTTTTTACCCTATGTTCATTGTAGGTCGCATATAGTCCTCACAAGCAAACTATTTGTGTTTAAAAAAGACTAGTTAGTTTAAACATTATACATCTTTCAACAATTGTGAAATTATTATATCTTGTACTAAGTCACTATTGATGGCACGATGTTACGCGAGGGTGTGGTATCGTGGAAACAATAGTGCCCGGAGAAAATTAATTTGTCCAGCTTAGTGACCACTTACTTAAGGCATATGCGCCAATACAAACATTGAACCATTTATATATTATATAAAAGAAGTACTCTAATCTATCAGTCTCGGGAATTTGCTTTTTTGAAAAGTTACATCTGTCTAGACGCTAGACGAAAGTACGATTGATACACAACAACAGTTATTGGGATAATTAGCATTTTGTAAAATACTGTATATATTCCATTTAACCTTTTCGTTGACATTAGTAATGTTAACTTAAAGCTTGAAGCTGACCACGGCAATCACACTCGATCAATCTTCGATGTTCTTATTGAAAACCTAGTAACCAACCTATAATGCCAATATCAAAGAACAATAACAACATTTAAGTTATTCCGTTTAATACATTTGATTTCTTTTGTCTTGCTACAAGATAGATACTAGTATCTATCCTATATCACAAAAAAGTGTGTATGTAATATTGGTAAAAATGACACACTGATTATTAAATTAACAAAAAAGTATACAAAGTATGACATCCATTAATATTTGAAAAATATATTGATACGAAATGGAACGATTCCAAAAATATATAAATCGTTTACAGAATATAATCATTGTAGGGGGCAACTGTGAACGCAGCAATACAAACTAAAAGCGACAGCCAGGGGCGTAACTGAGCCATTTTGAAGTGTACTCTCTTGCTGGAGGTGTCCGGGTTTTTTTTTTTAGAGAAACAAACGATTTAATGGCATTTCGTGACTATCCAGAGGCTACATTGACGACATATTTGGGTGAAAAAAAAATATCAAAACAGATAGGTAAAATGTTAATATATTGTTCCTCTGACACAAAGTACATTTTATAAAACAACACTAATTTCAAAACATTTCCCTATTGTGTCTTTCGCAAGCGACATTAAGATTTAAACCTTGAACACAAACGCAAGGCGTCTGGTTTGCTGGTAAGTAAACTTGTCGACAACGCGCTCAGCACTGATTTCTCTTTCTCTATACACATTTATGAGTCCAAGACCTGACAGGTGCTCAGTACCCATCGTACTTCTTAGGTGTGTTTTGACCCTTCTCATCACCGAAAACGACCGTTCGGCTGTTGCCGTAGACACCGGCATGACCATTGAAAGGGTGAGACAGTGTCGTATGCTTGGGTAAAGGGCTTTACTTGCAAGCGTAATTGATTCCGCTAGAGACGCGGGGGCAGCTGGACGGTCAACCGCCAACGTCGCATCCGTCCACCACATACGCCACCGCACACACTCGCGGACAAAAATGGTTTCATCAACATCTATGCATGCGTGGAAGGCTTGGTACACGCCATCGATACTGTCCCGGGGAAGACCGTCATTCTGAATCTGCAAAAAAACGCAAATGTTGTGACATATGTTTCCATATTCATTGAATAAATAAGTTAACTATAAATCATATACCTGATTTAGCAAACAAATCCAAGGATGTATATGTATGTCAAAAGATACCTTCAATGGAAGAAGCTTTGGGGCACAGAACCGACAATGGCCCTGCATCAAATTATTTCTAATTCCCCCAGCAAGTGGTCGACGAAAGGCAAAACATGTTTCTCTTCCAAAATTCGGACGTGTTGCCGGGGGTGTTCCGTCGATTTTGTTGACGACAATAACGTCTGGGAGCGGCTGGTATAACGTCAACGTCACCAGCAATATCCACCGCTTTCTGAAACAGGCTGTTCTAGACTTCATCGTCATTTCTCTCCGATTGAAAGTATTAGGATTCGTAAGGCGCTGTGGATATCATAATAAATTATTAATCAATATGTGCATATGTATGTACATAATCAGTTTATGCTTACACGTTTGTGCTGAATATTTATCATAAAAAATGGAAAATAAAATGTACCTGAAGAAGAACCATAACGACCCATGTGTCTTTAGCTGCATGAAGCAAGTCACAGTCCTTCAACTGTAGCATGTTAGACAGTGGAACTAGAGCTGACAGAAGATGTGCAATCGCCACCAGGGTCACAATGAATTCGAAATTCGTGACGTACAATTTGTTTAGCGCAGCCTTCGTATCCCCTTCATCGGCAAGTCGGTCGAGTGTCGTTACCACGGTCCTAAAAGATAAAGAGTGTTTATGTCATACCAGTATGGTGTTTGGTTAACAATAAAACAATATTTACGCAATGATTTCATTATCGACCGTATAATGGAGAATGTGTTATACCTGTATCACAGTATGATTCAAGGAATGTGTGCAATGCATCCGCATGTGCTGACCAGCGAGTCTCACAAAGAGATCGGAGCCACGTCCGCTCCGCCATGCCTTCCCTGCTGACATCATCTCCTGCAAGCGTTTCTTGGAATTGAAGTAACGTTTTGCGGAGTAGTTAGAGGCGAATGCCACCTGTTGCACCGTACTCATAAGGTTTCCGGCATAAACCTCTTTGGATGCATGGATTATGGCGAGGTTCAAACAATGCACCTTGCAATTGGTATATATCACCTCTGGTATGAGGAATCCTCGCCTGCACTCCACGATGTATGCCCGACATATTGCTGGCACCGTCGTACCCTTGGTCACACATTTGATCCGTTTTGACACCTTAAAACGAGTTATGATAAGCATTTTAGAACGTTTTTTAAACAGTATGTAAGTTTTATTCGTGTTTCTGTTATTTCAGTATTTTGGCAAAGACCCTAAGACGACATTACATAATATAAAAAAAAAAAACATCAACAAAAGGAAAAGGTCTTCTAAAGGATACTTTTTTGTTCTGTATGCAATTTTTATTTGTATAATTAATCTAAACCTAACGATTATCTAAAGATCATTTATATGACGACATTATAGGTTACAGAACCATGAAATACTTTCAATAGTATTGCATACCATATTCAGTGAGGTTTTCAATGAATGCATGAGCTAATGCCTCTCAAGTGGTAGACTCGCATTGGGCGAACCCGAAGAACTCCTCGTGTATCTCGTCGCTCTCGGGATCTACAAAGCGCACACATAGGGCCATCTGCTCCATAGTGGCAGCGTCCGTTGCCACGTCCGCCATGAAACCAAATACGCAAGCGTCGTTACACTTCGACGTAAATATTATTTCATGAAATATTTGTACATCTAGAAACATGAAGTGGACAATAGTTCAAACTTCTGAGCATCAGTCAAAGGCTGAATACTGCTAGCAAAAACATCCGGATACGGCAGATAACCACATGAGGATGCCATTTTGAAATGGCTGATTACTCGGAATAACCCCGGTTTACTTATAAAGATGACGTCATTAGCGTGACAACATTGAAGGTATAGTTAACATTTAAAAAAGCGGACACATTTTGTTATCACTCTTCCGAAAACTAACTTCGAACTCATAAATTCGAAAACAGAGTTCTTACAAACCACAGCGTCAGTATATATGTGCCTATACCCCCTAAACCTCTGTTTTTATTACTGATTTCGAAGTTTAAGCCTTTCTTATATTTTCGATATCGGAATCGATTTGTACGCACGGGCGTACATGAATACACCTAGTTACGCCCCTTGCATATATTTAGGGTCAGGTAAAATGTCATGACGAGTGACCTCACAAATCAGTCCTGATGAAGTTATTGTTATTTAAAGCGAAGGATAATGATAAACAGTCGAAAGCAAAAAAAAATTCAATTATCAAGATTTTTATTTTCTTCTGTTGTAATCCGTAATAAATGATAAGAAATATATATGTAAGGAAAACATTATTTTATCTAATTAGAATAAATGAAAAAAATCTCAATTTGTGATGAACTTTGCTTTTATTCCTTTAGAAAAGAATCTATTACAGCATTAAACGGGGTGACAACATTTCAATTACTGATATAATACAGGTTATATAAGATAAGACTAAGCCCCTTTAATGAAACCGACACCTAAACTTGCTGTTATCAGCAAACCACTCGTACGACATCACTAGACACTCAAGCATCAATCCGGAAAACTTGCATGTATATGTATCAAATAATTACATAAACACATTATTTATGAAGAGACATTGCAAATAACGTGTAATTATAGCGTCCATGTTCAAGTTGTTAGGGTTTTTCGCCTTTTTCCACGTATGTCCAATGCTCAAGCCCCGTATGGAGCTGTTCTGATATATTTCTGATATAGCCGGTTATTGTTTCGGATATTGATTATTAATTGAGTTATAAAACCTAGCTATGGTTTATACTTTACATTCCTATAATAATTTAACCAAATAATCGATGAAGGTTGTTTTCCTTCTCACCAGAACCGAGTTCGCCAATTTTAGTATGTTGCCTTGACATCCAAATGAGTGTATTTGATAATGTAGTTGATATGACCTGTTTTATTGGGAATTAATACCTTTACCTTTGGTATTGGACGTGTTGTAACGGAGGTATACGGGCGATTGTAATTGCATGTACATGTGTATATTGGAAACGGGGGGGGGGGCATGTCGAGCCGTACAGATACAGATCGATCAAGTAAGACATTGGTCAGATATCATAAGAACAAGTAGGTGTTATAAAATTCAAAGTCAGGTTGAAATGTTATGTTTATTTCCACAGGTATAATATCTAGTAATACAAAGCATTTTCATTAGTCCAATTAATTACTAGCAAACAACGTAAGGCAATGATTACATTACAAGGGATTATATTATGAAATAGCTACACACATTGAATACCATATTATACGGCTAAAATAGATACTTGGAGCGCTTCAAAAACAAAATTGTACAATTTAAGATATGATAGAACAACATAATATTGATCCTCAGTACACATGATTTATATCGTATTAAACTGCATAGCAGTACGTTTGTTTTGCGTTACATAGTTTGTCACTTTTTGTTTACATTTACCTCGTAATCATTTACTAGTATAACTTCCTAAATTAAAATGACACTCTTAATTAAAATCAATACATACACAAGTATTACGAACATATATTTTGAGTGGAAAAACTTTACGTACTTAAATTACTTTAACTACTTAGTAATACTGAAAAATACATTTATGGAAAATATTAATTATTGATAACAATATAGTTATGGTGTATTTTAGAGCTAAAAACGCAAATATATTAAATGATTTGTGCCAGCTAAAATATTTAATGTGCTCTACTATCATCTCATAAGGTAATAAGATTCTTTGCTCTTTTCTGTCAAATTTAACTCGGTCTCCTTCATACGGACCATTGTTTCCGACATGTATTCACTCTTTAAAGTATACTTAAACGATTGTTTAAATTGTGGTAAATCTTCTTTGGGAGTTAGAGTGCTAATTTAACTGTTTGTTACAGTACAATGATCGGACGTATAAAGTGAGGATATAGTAAATCTAATGTTAAACAATGTATGTTTGCGCATCTTAAAAATATTTGTTTCTAGAGAATTGACGCTTGCAATCACAATTAAAAGTGATGTACACGATAATTCATGCATTACATTAAATGTAAAAGATACTTTTTATACATAGCAACATATTGTTCAACAATAATCCTGAATTTATACAAACTAATATTTCTTTAATCTCTTTTGTAATGTAATACATATACAATTTTCCATGTAGTGTAATACTTCTGCAGGTTGCTCTAAACATGAAATGCCTTTTCATCAAATTGTACTATTATAACACAATTGAAACTTTAGGGTCAAGGCTTATAGTCATACAAATGAGCAAAAACGAAAGGGCAAACGGCTAGGGCAATACATCAAACGAGAAACACAAATCCTACGAACATCACAGTTCGACTAATTATGCTCTAAAAACGTTATTCATACATATTAGAATTACCGCCCGTGAACGGTCAGTAAAAGGCAAGCTGACTGGGGATTTAAGCTTTTTCATGCGCATACAACATCAAGTTTGCAACAACATATATCATAATAATTAATTCCAAGCGCCAGGCAAAGGGGAAATAGTTACAAACACGTTCATAAAGTATGACTCGGTCGGGCATGTAACCTGGAACTTCCGCATCCGAATACTACCGTTAATATATTATTCAAACTAACACATTACGTTATGGATCGTTTTGATCAAGCATTCAAAAGTTGGCCTGAACCCTAAGGTAAAGTCCTTTTTACTGACATTTTAAGGAAATGTGAACACATCATGTATTGATATTAAACTATGTATGTAAACATATAAATATATATAATATATGTGCTGTTTTGTGGCGCTATGTTTATTTATATTGTATCTTAAAAACATCATAGTTGAGTTATTGACGGCTTCTTACGTGACTGTAGATTCCATTTTATCCCTGTTATGGAAAGTTATAGTTTTTTTTAATGTGAGCATTCTAAGCAGGACAATCTAAGCCTATCCGATATGTTTATGTTTATTTACGTCTTCTGCTTTGGAAAAGTAACGGATTTTGTTATTATACAAAATTGTTAACATTAAAACATATTAAAATGAAACAAACACGCATACATAACTCATGGACAATTATAACATTATACAATTCAAAAATCATATATAAGTCTTTGTTATAGACAAAATATAATTTAACATAACCATTAAGGGAAACACAGTTGAAACAAATATTATTAACTAAGACGAGAAGATTGAACGATGTCATAATGCAGTGTCGTACCAAAAATACTATCGAAACTACAGCGGAATTTAATTTTATTGTTTTAAATAGCAAATTACTCCGGCATATGGCTTCCAATTTCTCTTCCAATGGAATACTACTCGTCTTATCGTGTGTTTACCAACAAATAAAATAATCATAAAATGTAAAAATTCTTACCAAGGTAAGTACCATTTCAAATTATGTCCATTGTATTTTTTAAACAACTACATTAAACATTGCATTCATTTTAACACGATTTTATTGAAAGATATAATATCCGAAACAGTTGACCTAGGACAGTATACGGACACTCGACCTAGAACCACTATTTACAAGCTTCCGTCAGGTACAACATGCGCCTCCGTTATTCCCTTGAATGTCAACTTCCCATCATATCTCTACAGAACTCAGAGCGACTTCAAACCTGAAGTTATTAACCATTTTAAGTAAGCTGCAATCATAAAAGTGAAAAACAATAATATGGACAATGCTTTTTCCGCTTACAGATTATAAAATTGTATTTCCTAAAACTGTCAAACGATTTTAAAAAAGGGTACTACATCAATCATGAAAAACTGTTTCGTGTTTAACACTTTGTGGACGATATATATATATATATATTTTTATATATATATATATATATATATATATATATATATATATATATATATATATATATATATATATATATATATATTCAATACATATAGTTTACAACGTTGAAATTATCCTTTGTGTTTAGTAAAAAAAACAGTTAATCGTTTGTATTGAAACAAATGCATGCCGTTGTGTGAAGTTCAAGTAACCATTCCATTATTAGTAGACAAGCAGTTCAAAACTAAACAAAAAAATACATATAATATATATATATATATATATATATATATATATATATATATATATATATATATATATATATATATATATATATATATATATATATATATATATATATATATATATATATTATCCTTTGGAGTAAGATGTCGGTATCATGCGACTGACGAAAGCTACCAACCATCGACAGTGAAAGTCTCTACCAGCTTTTCTTCCGCCTCTGTGATGCCTTTGGCAGCCAGTTCCTCTTTCAATGTTTGTATGTATTTGACATAAGCCGGATTAGAAATACATCTAAAATAAAAATTAACAAAAACTATATATCTGTTTAAAGTGAGCCGAACTTGATCCGCAACTTAAAAAGATAGAAGGTAAGTTATAACTATAAAGTTCATGATTTATAGAAAGTTTAGAAGTCACCTCCTCGTGTCCACCTTACTGAGGAAGGACTCGTGGGTCATATTTGTTGGATAGTTTCGTTAATTATTATATACAAATACAGGTTACTCATACTCATAAGGTATTCTATAATAATTTCAACTTTGTTTCAAATGCAACGTTTCTTTAAACACCTTTAAATGTGTCTAAATATTAAACAGTATACAATTCCTACATAGTGTAAGCTATTGCATTCATCATAAGTGTAAATCTAGTTGAGCCTATTCACGTATTGAGAAACATTATGTTGAGATGTTTAAATCTTATTCATTGAGAGCAACGTTGCGGTTAACTAATTTAGGAAAGTTTTTTAATTGAATGCTGCAGTGTTCAACAATGTTAACTGTCACAGCAATTGCGAAAGGGAAACTTGTTTATCCACTCTAAGACTAACAAAGATTTACAAAAAAAACGTTGACGTACACGCATTTATTCGTCATGGTTTCAATTAAATTCCAACATTTAGTATTTTCGAACTCGTTCTCAACATTTCTAAAGTAGCCTAAATTCGGACAATAAAGTTTACTTAACAATATGGTGACTAAGCCATGATATATTTGGGGAAAGTTTCATGATACTATTTTCACTGCATACATTTCTTTGCGTGAAGGAAATTCCATTATTCAAATGGTATTTGTGTAAATAGATAACATTTCCAAATTTAAGCTATTTCCAAAACATGTCTTTATTATTCAGCACACATGATATAATACCAAAACTTACAGACGGTATACAAGCAATATAATTATTTTACAGGGGTACTGTAATCGGATGCACAACGCTCGTCCGTTTGTGATCACTGTATCAGAGGGCATAATTCAAACGCTATGTTGTGATGGGACTTCTAACGCATGTTCATAATGTTTATGTGAGTTTGTGTAGAGTATTCGTGCTCATAATTTCTAGGGTTTGACTAACAATGAAATGTGTCCGTCAAATAGTTCTTAATGAGTTAGGCTACAAGTATTCGGACATTTCGAACAAACATTAAATAAGAAAAATAGTGCGAACACTGCATTGCACTCAATCTTAATATATAGCATGAAATCATACTCACACATGTTTTATGTTTCGCACATGATTAAAGAATTAAACAAACAGGATTGAACAAGTGATATTGTTGTTTTTTTGTCAACAGTTCTTCTTTCTTAAAAGCACTTTCAATATTTGCACATATCTTGTATAATCAGATCGAGCACCTGATCCGAGAAAGTAACCCTGTGATTTTTTTATTAAATTAATTCTGATTAACTCTAAAACCTGTACAATTTGTATCAACGACGAGAAGTGGAGGACGGAAACATTCACCCAACTGTCTATCCAATGACGAACCAGCAAGACCGTAAAACTGGACCAACGGAATATAAAACCTCCCGCGAAAAACGCCAAAATACGTCATTTATGCAGAAAGATACATGTTAAGCTTACAAGAAATAACATGTAAAACCAACTGTTTTAACGTAACACTATTTGTTTTACTATGTATTTATTTTCAATTCCAATTTCAAACGTCTCATATTGTACATATAAGTGTCAATTGTAAGGCTACATCACTGCCGTGCGCCTTTGTATTATACGAGTATATGACAAAAAAAGTGAGTTCATTGACTGAAACAATACATTAAAAAACATTTCATAGAATGGGTATGCTTTTCTTACACATTCGTACCTTATGAATACCTCGAAACTGGCGAAAACGCGTCAAGATTGGAAAAGCAAGAATATCAGTTAAATGTTAAATATAAATGTTTCGAATGTTACGTTAAGAATATGGACTTTAATTTAAACGAAGCCAACATTAATTATAAACCTCATGGACGGTAACGTCGTGCTCCGTGAGCCTTATATATGGCTGTGTTTATACTAAAAATTCCATTATTAACAAAACATGTTAATAAAACATTGCATTCATGTATTAAATCATATGTACTTTTTTAAGATAAAGATAATTATACTGTATGGCTAATTATATGATAATTCCACTCTTTACCTTAGTTTGTCATAATCCGCATATTTATCGACATAAAATTTATATGCTTAATACTGAATATTACATGAGTAGTCTTTCAGTACGACAATTATTATAAGAGCCTTAGTTAGTATCATTTAGTAGTAACCAACTCGTAAATATTCCTGTAATGAGCAATATGGTTATAATATTCTGAACGCTGTATTATACCGAAGAAATTCAATGCATTTTTCAAAAATTCTTATTTTACCCATTTCACTACGCTTCGTCGATGATATGACGAGTGACGTTGAGTGCGGTAACATAATATATCAGTCTATTGTATTTTGGATTTCCCGAGAAGTTATAATGTGTGACAAATATGAAAAAAAATAATAATTGTATTGCATACATGCTATAACATTGAAGTAATGTTCGAACAATTGTTTCCGTCTTATGTTTTGTACAGTAGGAAATGTTTTGAAACAAAAACGTTTGGAAATTGGGATTGCCATTTCCCTTATGAGCGATAAGTTGTGTTTGTTTCTAAAACATCTTTATTGAAACAAATGCAATCTTTCTGTAAGATCAATTATTATTTGTCATCATTTACAGATTTAAAGGCGCCGTTTTCATTTGGGTAAAAGGGAAGTTAATACACATGTTTTAAACGTAGTTCTTCATATTTTCACAACTTTGATTGAAGTTTAATATCACATTTATATTTCAACTGTTTTTATTTCACTGATAAAACTTCTTATATTACTGACGAAACATTCATATGCTGCTTTAGTTATACGTCATGTAAACCTAACTAATTCTATCTATATTGAACTTCACCACTGACTTATGAAAACGTCATATGCGATCAAAGATGGCTTACCCTGACTACCACTACCCAAAACTATCATACATAAGCCCTTTTAAGGAAATGGCATTCAGAACATATTTCCCCTACTTCACAACAGTTAACAATTATTCCCTCATGAACATCCTTAGCTGACAATTATACCTATAAGATTCTTACCGGTGATTATTCACCGAACCATTATACAATGCGACGCCATCCAGGATAACCATTCCTTCCTTCCCCAAGTTGAACATCGCTCCTCTCCTAAACGCCGTCTTTAACATTTTACATAGCAACTGGCCTGTACGGTCGTAATATAAGCATCCCGTGAACGTGCCGCCTTCATACGGTTTTCCCGGGGAGGCATGGTGCGTCTGCAAAAAACAAAAGTTGTATTAGACGTGATGGAATGCCTATAACTACTTAATACATTTATTCCATAACGTATGTGGAACATGAAAATTAACTGTACAGGATAATTGATTGCCAAAAACAATCGAACCATTTTGATTTTGATTTAAGCGTCCCTGAGTTTTCTGTTCTGAAAGTATGTTTTTCGGCATATTATTATCCCTATACTGTACAATTAAGGCGGTAGGATAAAAGGAAGAACATGATTGATGATTGAAAGCAGAAGCATGGGCATTGAAATAGGTTTTGCGTATATGGAATAAATTGCGATATCTACAAGTTTCTACAAGTATTTTAAAAAAAGTTCAGGCAAAAATAAGTATGTTATGTTACTGCATATAGCTTAAGTTGAATTACCAAAAACAAAGCAAAGTATGCTGGCGAGTAATTGATTTTTGACTCAAATACAATATATATCGAATATTGAGTAACATCTATACAACAATATATTGCACTGTGCTTCATGATCATGCTTTAGAAAGAGATCCTATGTGTATATATACATCCCTAAATACATAAACAAAAAATATAATAAAAACCTATATAGACATGATTGCAGCCGAATATTTTGAAATAAGCATAATGTTATCGGAATCCAAACTGGTACCTTTATATAAGAACGGAATGTAATGTTTGATTTAAATAAACTTAAGTATAAACATCTTAAATGATGTTTATGCTGTAAATAAATAAAGCGAA
The DNA here is from genome assembly GCF_026914265.1 of Mya arenaria. NCBI lineage: Eukaryota > Metazoa > Mollusca > Bivalvia > Myida > Myidae > Mya > Mya arenaria. The sequence continues at coordinate 45,606,548 of NC_069128.1, read as the reverse complement.
GGACTTTATTGTAATATTAATTATACTGCAACAAAGGATTATACATTGATGAATTTGATCAATTTCTATTTTACTGTTGTTACATTTATAAAGTTATATTTCAATCAGTTTACAAAATAAGAATTGATATGCTTGCCTTGTTAAGTTTTAGTGAAGTACACTAACATGCATTATGAAGTATTATGACGAACTTTTTCTAAGTACTTGCAAGTAAAAAATAACAATTTAAATCGTCACAATCTATAAATGTGTTTTATAAAAAGGAAAAGCTAACAGCTATTTGAATGACAAATAACTATTTGGTGCTATTGCAGAAAAACATCAATATCGGTTAAGTTTAACATGGGCGCAAAAGTGAACAGTGTATATTTCCAAATTACTTTTATAGTTTTGTCTTACTTGTTTGGATGTGTTTTTGATGTAATAAAATGAACACGTTTAAACATTTATTTACTAAGGAAAAATGTTTTATAATTTTATCAAAATCAAAATTTGTTTTAAATTTAATAAACAGCTACTACCGACAAATATTTTCAACTAAAAACAAAGTATCACGCATGGAACAAATATTTCTTTTTTCTACGCCTATATCCAAATATTCAACTTAATAGGAATCATGTCATTCATTTAGTTTGTGCATCGTAGTACATGCAAACGTAGCATTCACTCATTTCGAGTGACATTACAATTGGTTAATTATATTCTATGTAAAAAGACATTAATATTATCATCTATCTAATTGCGGATTTCAACATGATAACTGACCTTTTCATACATGCTAAATTTCCCGTGGCATAAATTGTCGTATTGCATGTCAAAGTATATTTCCTCCAAAGAGGTTTAATTGCATAGCAAAATAATATTGGCACGCATTATGACATCATTGAATATGACGTACGGTGCAAACTCGTATACTTGTGACATAGATTTTTTTTAGCGACTTGTGTCTCCTTGTGTCTTCCTAGTGTAATTGTCCACATGTTTCTATAGATATTGATTTATGACAATTTAATCAGAATTGGTTAATTATAATTATATCTATTCCCTTTATGCTTTCAATATAATCCATTCATTATCAATGCTTATGCAATTTTCTGTATACAACAACAATACACATACATAGAAATAGAAGTATCATAATAATTGTTGTAATTCATAATTCACTTATTCTTACAAAATTTATATTTTCGGAGGGCTCAGGCTCTATTTTGCTTCATCTGACACACATCCTATAAGGCTTTTGTAAACCATTTTTAATAAAGAGTACGATATATTATGTATGAGTGTCAGCTCAATTAGGTAAAGACCATACTAGCTTATAATTTAAAACACTTTTCGGTATGTTTAGCCATTAAAATTCGTAATTTTGCATTCAGTGTACTGTATAATGTATATATTCATGTTTGTATGCACTATATGAATTAAATGAGAAAAAATCATTTAATAACTATATTGCGGACAAGTTATATAATTTCTACGTTTGAGTAAAACGAATTAGAAGAAAATAAATTCCCATGTTTATTTAAGGAATGAAATGCGGGGTTGATGTCTTTATCGGGGTATGAACGCAATTTAGCAGGGCAAAGTGTTTGGAGTCCGAACGCGTGCTTTGACCAGCCCAATTGCGTTTATATTCCCGATAATTACATCAAACCAGCAATTCATTACTAATATTTACACCAATAGTTCATTATTTCATTCAAGAATTGTTAAAAACAATTCTTCATTTCATGAAAACCTTTCAGTAATTCTGTAAATGGTACGACCCGACTGTATTGGAAACATTTCATCAAATGACGTCACAATAACGCGGGAAAAGATCAACCATGTGAAATCACTTTTAAACGTTAAATTAAAACACTTTTGACAACAATACATTTAACATATCATAAATTACCACTTTCTAAAATGTTGATTTATATTTTATGGGGACTTGCTGAGACTATACAAACAATAACAAGATGAACAATTGTCATGTATATTGTAATGCGATGAATTGCGATCCGAACATATCCGAAGATGTTGCGTCCATCGGATGATTACCGCAATTGCCGAAAGGCAGTTCATTTAAGGAATGGAAGTTGAGGAGTAAATATAATGGTATAACAGCCAGGTTGATAAATTTGACCTGGTATTGGGCAGAAGGTAGAAGTCCGTGTTTACTGAATTGACCGGAAAAAGCATGGTTTTTAAACTCTTATAAAGAGATAGTCGTATTGAAAATATGAGTGTTTTTATTTGAAATGACGAATACATGTATTACCGTGATGATTCAAAATACGTAGTGGAAAAATGTAGAAATTATAAGTTGATTCAATTCATAATTTGCCGCCAGTGAGAAAATATTTCTTTTGTTTTTAAAGAAATCAAAATATGTGTTTTAGAGGATTTTTGTTTTGCCACTTTAATATAAAGTGTTTCAAGTTTTAATTAGTGAGTGTTTCGTTGTCATACTTTTAAATAATATACAGGTGACGATATATTAATTTGTCGAAAGCCATTATTGATAACCGAATTGATTTATCTGAATACGCTATAAATAATGTTTTTGTAGAATCATGTTTGTGTTTACGTCTATTTTAACAGACGCACGATGACACTTAGCCAGAAGACTTGGCGGGCAAAGTGGATCTTCTCTCGGACCTAGTACAGAAGTGGATGGCCTAAAATACTATTCATCAATACGGAAGTAGTTCTTTCAGTTTGAAAATTGTAAAAATAAGTTTAAAATGTCATAACCAATCAACAAAGGGTGTGTTCGAAAACGATCATCGTACTAAAATCAATTGATTATTTATATCAGATTTCCCGTTCTTTTAATTTCATCGTTTTCGCAAGTGCTTCTCTGAGACTTCCAAAAAAATTACATTGCAATACTAGTCATTTTGTTGTTTTCTATAGGAGGTTATAGAATGGTATTCATCGAAATATAATTTTTTCCGTTTGAATAAAACGAATTAAAAGAAAATTGATTTCCCTTGTTTATAATGGAATAACCGTCAGGTGGCGTTTGATAAGCACGAGTGATTCATACGCACGGGTATTTTGTGCTCATATGAATGTAAAGGCAATCAGCTTTGGGGAACCGATATGAACATCGATTCAATTGATTGTTTAATTTTATAAGCAAATGTTCATGGTGAAAGTTTTCTGTTATTATGCAAATTCATTATATACATGATTTATTTGCTTTAACTTGTCTACAAAAACATAGCGATGTAATATACCCTTTTACAACTTGATATAGTACGTATACTTGAATCATGTACATGCTTTTTATACATCATTGTTAATAAGCTTATGGGATATGAGGCCCGACATCTAGTGGTACAAGACACATCCTAGTTCATGCTATATGGGTTAATCCTTTACCCAAGTGTTTTCTGAGTCTTTTTAAACAATATCATTGAAATAGTATTGATTTTGATGTTTTCTTTAGGAGGTTATAGAATAGTATCCAGGGATTTGATATTTCGATTACTTGACTTGTCCAAGCCGTCTCAACTGAATTCTTGTAACAACGCTAGTCCTTCAACCAATTTACTGGATATTAATGTCACTGGTACAGTTTATATATGTATTGTTTCATGTTATGAGGCTACTAGCACATTATATCACATCCCATACATGCATTGGTGGCTATGAACAGATGTGATTCAACAGATTCTAATGTTGTGTCTTATGTTATTTTTAAACTTATCGGCATATGCTTTCAAATAAAACGACACATTAAGATGCGGCATTTTACAATTACTTTTTTCAGCTTTACAACTACATAACATAACAGTACACATAGCAGTTTGGTAATGTATACAGAGGATTTTTCGTGATTTCAGTGTTATATCGTATTTTATTTCACAAGTTCCATTTAAAAGCATATGTTCACGTGTGAAATAAAATGCAGACATAAATATGTTTGTAATACCTTTATGCTTATTTTTGTAGCTTTATTGGTATTTTATTTATATTTCTAAATGCCATATTTTCGAATAAACTTTTACTACACCCGAGAGACGCCCCTCGCGCAAACCTTCAAACACTGATGACGTAGACTGTTATTCCTACATGAACAGTAAAAATCAACAATGGTCACTATTTACTGAAAACAATATTTGAAAGGTTAAAAGTGGAAACCGATTAAGAGTGGTTTAACATTATATTAAAAGCCGTTCTACCAGTTGTTTAGTTGTTTCATGATAGAACATTGGTTCATGATATATGAATATCAAATCACAGTGATTTTCAGAGAATATTCTTCTTTGTTTGTAGACGGGCCGTTTTCAAGATGGGGTGATAACCACGCTTCATTGTTAACATGACGAGTGGAAGCTATTTAAGTGTATTAGTTAAATTTTATGTTAATTTCCCCGTAAGTTCGTATAACAAAGTCAGACAATTAGGGGCACTTAGTTAATACATAGTATAGCTTAGAATTTGTGTTGGTACAGCAGTTTTGTCCACTGTTTGTACATAAACAAATATTCAAGGAACGTTTGAAAAATGGGATTGCCGATTTCCTCATAATTTAATTTGCAAAACAAATCTTAATTCAAACGATATTTTTTTTAATCAATTCATTATTTTGCATATTTGAATGGTTAAAAAGAAATATATAGTTTTGTTCAAAGTTTTGTTCAAACAGAAGTAACTACAACTGATTTTAAGCAGTTTTAATAGTTGTTTTTCCACTCAATACAATTATTACATATATATACTGGTTATTATTACTGCATAAGGTATAGTTCAATTCACGCTGTTTAAATAAGACTGCACTTCATTCTCTTAACATAAAAAATAGTATTGTTTTAAATTTGTTATCCTATGACATATAGTGAGCGTTATTTTGGAAAAGGAAGAAACTTGTTTGTAATAAGACATGTGTTTCGTGTAAATATACTTATAAATGAATCGTACATATAACACAACCATGAATGCATATACACGCGATGTGTTTTAAACCTTAACTCTTAATATCAGAAACTAAAGTAGTAGCATTTTACTGAAACTTATTCGTTTTGTTATTCATACTTTTATTTATCAGGTTTCAGATTGCATGGTGGGAATGGTTTTAATGTACAAACTGTGATTAATTTGAACTCTTAACATCATTCAATTTCATATTTCAGATAAGCTCTTCGTTTACGTCGTTTTCGAAACATTCCTTTTTATAGGGCAGGTGAGAGGTTATAATAGTAGTTAAGATTGCGGGCAAAAACGGTCGCCAAGGAAAGGTCCTTATAGATATACCTATGCAATAAAGACAATAAGGAAAACACTGTATCTTGATATTTAACATGTTTGTTTATTTAGATATAATTTGTATGTTTGTATAAATCAATCAATGAAACTTGAAAACATGTGGTGCAAGTATGTTTTACTGTGTGTTTTTTACTGTGTTGCAAACACAATTCGATCAACGTGTGCTTTCAAATGTACTTTAATAAAGACAGGGCTGCTTATGGCCATATGTGCTTGGGTTTTAAAGAACATGTCATTTACAATAAAGTTTTTCCAATAAGTAATCGGAGTTACTGGCTAAGAATCTTCTTTCATAATATATAATGCGTAAACTATTTGACTTGAGATCTACAGCTATTTGTTAGTTATATACCCCTGTCGCAATCATTTTTAGTCGAGTACACGAATGATGGTTTTGATTCAAAGGTTATGTCAAGAGTCGTCATAAACATGCACAATTCATTCAATTAGTTCAGGAAATATTTCGAGCTTTCATAAGCCACATGACCCGTGAGATATATATATATATATACGTATCAAATGCTAAACATTGCTTCCCCTTTACCTAAAACGATCATGTTTGTTTTGTTTAAAAATTATATAATTTAAAATTGCTTTTTATGATGGTCAGAATAATGAATACTCCTCCGCACATTTTATAAAAAAAAATGCAATAGGACTGCTTTTGCATAATGGTCAATAGTCCATATGGTAAATATTAATCAAATAGAATAAACAATTTGTCATCTTTAAAGTTATTTTTTTATTTTGTGTACACAAATTTGAAGACTTAATATGCATATACTGGAAATGAGGTCAAAACCATATACAAGGGTTTAACGTCACACTCTAAATGAAAGCAAATTTAGATTGTTGAATTGGGATTCTGACTCGATATCATCTAGTATGCATTTTACTTAATAACGGAGTAAAACGATCGGATGAATGTTATGTAAAGTATGCATTTCTAAATGTTAGTGGTCCAATCTTAATAATTATAAACTGAAACAACTCTTCAAAAGAACTAATATTTCTGATCTCATAAAGTTAAGAACATACTTACATCAAGCTTTTATATTAAGATCTAGTTAACAAAGATAAAATCACTTAGTTTGTTGTTAAATTATGTTTCGAAAAAAATCGCATTTTTTGCGTAGAGAATAAGTCTGATAATAACAGTATTTTGCCACAACGTAATTCAATGTTCACACGTGTACGTTCATATTTATTTTTTGCAAATGCTTGTTAGCTTCAAACACGTGATTATAAAAATACACAAAATGATTACCGTCTGAATGCCATCCGGGAATGTAAAAACCAATTCGATAACTGAACGTAATCCTTGAAGTTTAAGCTCGAGTGTTCCAGTTGGTTGAGTCCCTTTGAAATAAAATTACAGTAAACAATGTAAGTTCCATAACGGTTTTGATCACATCTTACGATTAGGGAAATGTTTTGTTAATAGAAACACAATTCTTTCAACAATTTGTCTCGGGCGGTTATCTGTACCGCATCTCTTACTGTTTTAAACATTGATTATATCACATAAAGAACATTTAGTACCAGTTAAAGTGAAACAATTATTCAAAGTCAATACATGCACATGTATGGCAAACATACATTTTAAGTGATAAACCGTTTACTACTTACTTAATATTGCATTTACGGAAATTATTAATTACTGACAACAGATTTGAAGCAATGTATCTAATAGCTGAAAATGCAAAAGTATTTAATGATTGGTTAGTGCTTTAAGATTTGCTGTGTCTACTATCGTCTAATAAGGTATAAATACCGTGCTTTCTGTATATTTCTTCCAAATTAATCTCGGTTTATTTCATAAGTACCATGGGTTTCAACATGTATTCATCCTTTGTGATATAAATCATTTGTAATAATTGCATTAAATCTTATTTTTGGAGTTAGACTGCATCTTTAACGCTATACTAAATATTCGCAACAATTAACACCAATCCATGCAATGAATGATACATAATAATGGTATTAATTTCATCTGGCAATAATTTCTATGATTATTTTTAAAATAAATTGTTTCTGTTGTGATATCTGTATTATATGCAGTTATTTTAAAGATAACTTACACTTGATGTTATCTTTCAGGCTTGAAAGCTGTGCTTTGACTTCTGCGCTTTCCTTAAAACAGAAGAAACATGAAATAATATTACTATTCATTTATGGTATTACTAACGCATTTTAATCAATATATACAAAAAGACCAGTTTGCTTCCTGTCAAGTCTTTTTAATCTATCTCGGGGGTTCAAACACTTAACCCTTTAACAAGTATTTAAACCGGTGCGCTAACATTTACACCTATTTGATCACTCGTTAGTTCACACACCTAACCTTACAATTACTTACACCGGTGCGCTAGCTTTCACGTCCGATTAACCTCTTTGGGGTTCAAAATATATCCACCCTACAATTTTACACCGGTACGCTAAATATTGCACCTATTTAACTGCTCGTGGGTTCAAACACCTTACCTGCATGCAATTACCTACATCGGTGTGCTAACTATCACGCCCATTTAACCTCACGCGGGTTCACCACCTTAGCTTCCTAACATTACACAAATTTATATGATTAATATAACGCCTATGTTCTTGCTCGGAGTTTAAACTCCAAGTTTCCTAAAGTATACACACGAGTGCGCTTACTATCACTCCTAAGGTCTCGCTGTTGTTTTCTAACCCCTTACCTTCATATTATTTTACAAAACCACTTTTTTTTAATACCAGACCTTTGTCCCCGCACTTGGTTGGAACCAAAGAATCGTATGAGTATAGTATAAAAGTAACAGAAGATAATGACAAAAGATGTAGCGAGCGAGTGTACCATAAATGAGATATAACTAATTCATATACACAATCGGCCTTATTGATTAAATATTAAAAATATGTACACTGTGCTTCTAATATTTATAACTAGTTGAGCACCTATCGGCAAAAACAAAAGTTTAACAATGTGCATTTAATTTAAAACTATTGAAGTTATTAATGCTTTAAAATGAATGAATGTAGTCAAATAATGTAATGATATTTTGCCAAGTGCATATAAGTAAAACCCAACCCCATAAAATACATATAACTGACAATCTATTGTTATTTCTAGTTGAGTATTTCTTTAAAAAATGTTTGTATGAAGATGAGACTAATATAAGCAGTAAAAACATGCTTTTTTGTTGATTAATGTTGATACAGATATCTTGCTTATAAGGCATGCAAATACTTTTATTTTAAAAGTTGTTACTGAAAATAGTTGCTGTACCTTAATATCGAAGTCAGGCTCCTGCTTTTCGACAAGATATCGATTTTTATCAGTCAAACAACAGTGAATATATAATATATATATTTACTGCAAAATAATAAGTGAGAATATCAGCTTTAGAACTACTTTTGAAATCCATTGTAGTTTTTTTATTGAAATTTAAACAGGTTGCAAAAGTTTAAATAAAGATATACGTGTAAATAAACAACTAACCGTTTATAAGAAACATACTAATCCTGTAAAACGTTTTCTTGAACTTTGAAGCTGAATTTTCGAACATTTGCTTTGAAATAAAAAAAATGCTTTTGAGCGTCGCTACTTCTTATGCACATTGAATTACTTTACAGTTAATTGATGATCTAATATATCAATATTTGTGTACAATATTTCAATTTTTTAATCAATGAATTGTTGTGGACTACCACCATCACAAATGGAATTAAAAAACACTCAACGGTCAAATCTTTCGTACTTCTAGTTCAAACTTGCCTACCTTTTAGTTAAGATTAGGAACCCGCTTAAAAACAGGCCAATGTTCCCGTTGGAAAACTGGAACCCCAAACATCCATATAATTGCATAAAAAAGGGAAATGTGAAATGATGAAAAATAATTTTGGTGAAAATAATCAGTGCAAGATTACATTCTTGATATACACGAGCATACGATAATGATATAACTATACAAAATGTGTTCATATGTTCTTTCGATTACAAGTGGAAATCATACTTGTCAACTGGTTTTCCTGTTAATCATATTTGTCAACCGGTTTCCCTGTTAATCATATATGAATACTGGTTTTCCAAGCAATCACATATGACAACTGTTTTACCAGTCAATCAATTTCCCTGTCGTTTTTTAAACGGCGCTTTTACTAGTTCATGATTACTTAACATTTCACTTGTACAAATATGCTTCATGGCAATATTAAGAAAATAAAAACCTTATCGAAGCCAGCATCAACTTGAAGACACCGCAAAACACTCAACGATCATATGAAGAAAATACACTCCATTAACTTAAAGTAAAACCTTATTGTACTTATTGTAAAATACGTTTGATGTAGTGTGGTTTGAACGTTGTGTATATGTCGATTAGTGTATGGTGGGCCTTTGAATTGTGCCTTTAAACAGAGCCTTTCTTTTAGCTTTTAGCTTTTGGACGTTTCATGGTTGTTTTTCATGTGTTTACAAAAGGGGGAAGCGATTAATTTATTTATGTCACGGTACCGATACCTACACGGTCCGGTAGCTCAGTCGGTAGAGCACTCGCCCTGATAGCGGGTGTCCCGTGTTCGAGCCCCGATCTGGCTGCACACACTTCTCACTCTGTGACATTCGGCGCCCAACGAGGGATCGTGGCGATACGTTTTGGCAGCATAACGTGCTTTAAGTGTTAATTATGTATATTCCTTAGCACTTGTGTTCGTCATATTCGAGGACGAATTTTCAGCTTGCGGGAAAGTATGTCACGGTACCGATAACCACACACGTGGTGTGGCGGTGTGTAAGCGGTCCGGTAGCTCAGTCGGTAGAGCACTCACCCTGATAGCGAGGGGTCGAGCCCCGGTCCTTCTGCACACATTTCGCACTCTGTGACATTTACATAATATATCTTTCAAAAATGAGTTATCATTATTGCTGTACTCAGTTTAAACATAAAGAGTGTTACAAACGGTTAACGTTGTAATGCGTACAATGTACAAACCTTTTCCGATTGATCCAAATTGTGTTTTGCTTGATTCAACAGTGCAGTGAGCTCCCGCCGTGTCTAAAATTAATCATATAACCTAAACCATTATATGACCTTTAAGTAAACTACACGTTTTAAAAAGATTTTCCAATCGCTCAGTCAGAATGTGTTGTATTAGCATATACTTATCAATATAAGACACAGATATATATACTTTGACAAGCCAAAATTAATCACAATTTAAATTTCATGCTTGCTATTATAATACGCTAAGTGGATAATCATTGATGATTCAACAAGTAAACAACTTCGTTAACTGAACATTCGTCATATGTGTTGATAGTGATCTTGCAATTCAGATTAAATGCAACATATTGCTGGTAAACATATTTAGTGTATATGGCACTTAAATAACTACAAAAATCGATACCTTCTTTATTTCTGTGGTGGATGTGGCAACATCGTCAACATTTCCATCGTCGTTTTCAGTTACTTCTTCCTGCAGTTCACAGACCTCCTCCAAGTCCTCGAACAAACAATTAAGTATAACTTTGTTTTGTTTAAAGTCACTCCCTTTAAAAATGTACTTGCTTTTGATTTCTTTAAGGTCGGATTTAGCTTTTGAAATATCTTTCTCAAAATGTCTTCCCATTAGGTACAAGTAACCAGCCATATTGTTGTCAACAAAATCATCAATCTTATTTTCTTTTTCGGCACACCACTTGCTTTTCTCATCACACGTTTTAGTAATACGAGAATGGACAATGACGTTTTTGGAATGTCTCATTGCTATTCCGTCTTTAATATTACTCGTCAATTCATCTACACGTTGTTTAATTATATTGCCTAATTCCATACATTCTTGCACGCATTTATCAGCATTATTCTTATAATTCTCCTTACTGTGTTCTGAATCAATTTTCAACAACAAAATTTCATCTTTTAACTCATTAAACAGTGATTTCATCATGTTTACGTTATCGCAGTCAATTTTAATATCTCCATGCAGCAGATCAACGACTTTCTGCATGCACTCGGTATGCTCGGAAAGAAGGCATCTTCCACAAATCATCGATTCATGAGCTTTACAAAGAAAGATAGCTCTTTCCGTCGGATGTTTCTTACATCGCTCTTCAGTAATGTCAATCCTAATTGCTGCTTGGATTTTCTTGTTGAACACATTGATAATATGAGTTCCAAATACTTTTCCTTTCTGATGAATACGTAAGCAACCTTCACCGACAAGCCCACATATATCGCAACTTCCAACAGCATTTTCCTCTGAGCACATTTCACACTGAATCTGATGTGATGCCATATTTTATATGAAAGGAAGCTAAGTGGATTTAAACGTTCTTAAACGAGTTATGTACATACGACAATATGTTATCAGTATCGTCATATGAGTAAAAGTAGTACAGACAGTATCAGCATTTGAATAACAACGAAGATTATGAAGATAATTATATAACACCGAGTGAGTTATTAAACTAACCCTGTTAAGAGAACTTTAAATGATAACTATTAAAGATTTCAACTACGAAGCACTCCAGCAAATGACAACAAAGGCTCTTGCATCTCTTTTTTGTATATGACTGCTTTTCATGCTATATGGATAACAACGTTTCAAGCTACCGGAATGCAACATACCATGTTAATTGTATAACGGAATAATACACATATTATGTCCGGACTTCAGTTTCGAATTCAACTAAAAGATCGAAATACTTTTTTTCGCAAACATATGCAATACATTTATCTCCGTACAAGTCAGATACAGTTACTCGTACTGTATCTATTACAAAGAGTAAAATGTCCATATTTTGTGCGATAATGTATATAATGTATCCTGATCATAAAACAAGAAGATGTTACGTGAGTCTTAAATACATTTATATTGGTAATGAAGTAATTCGACCATGCTTATGCATACTATATTGGAATGTAGGCCCCCGTTTTTATAAGATACATATGTATTTATTACTCTACTATCATTTACTAGGATCAAAAACGATGTATATCCATTTAAAATATCAATCAAAATTAAACTACATACTTCTAAATCCTTCCACTTCTTCTTCAACTGTTCTACTGTCCTTCCCGGTCCAACTGCATTGATTCTAAATAAAAAGACAACAATACGTGATCATATTTAATAAAAATGTATTAAATAGTGTGATTAAATAATAGGTGACACGATATATTTCTAAAAAGTTAAATATCCGTAATAAAACGGTAACATAACTACAGACATAAGTTTCATTTCTGACCAATATAGTATACATTTAAATAAACTGAAAACATAACCTCAGATATAAAATAAGTTCACTCACATACTTATTAAAAAAGAAACTTAAAGTTATAAAATGGAAGTAGAAGACCCTTACGCCCATTTTGTATGAAAGTATACAAGAACAAATAATTGTCCGTTCAAAATCGACTAACGTCGACTCCTCGCCAAGACTCCATTTTGTTTGACAATCGCTTTTCACGACCATTACGCAAACTGGGTCAATGTTTGCATACGACAAAATTGATAAAGGAAGTGACGTTTCACAACTTTAAGCTTCACTTTTCGCCGAAAAGAAAACGTGGAGCACTTACTCTATTTGTTTTGACAGCTTTATTGAAAGGCCCGTAAACATATCGTATTAGATATTTACGACAGCATAAGTTTACGACTAAGATATCTAATTGGAACGGAGCCCAGGGTAGAAAGAAACGTTTAAAACACTTGGTTAAACCTGTTTTGTATTCTTGTTAATTTGTATACCAATAAACATGAAAAACTAAATAAAGCGACTTTAATAACTCCCACGCTGGTATTCTTTTTCTCTTTCATGGGGGAAAGCAGGAATTTTCTTACTTCAAAACTTCAATTACCTACCGATTACTTCATAAGTACCTTTTAAATGGTCATTAATTTCTACAAACAGCTGACCGAGGACAAATAACTCGGCCAACATTAAATCACCAATTAATGAGTATATTAATAATAAACTAATACGTGTAGTGCGACATTTTGGTTAAAAGCATTCAACTAACTTACCTTAAGTTCACATTGAAGCCGTATTCATCCCTTTAATTTTCGTACGTTTCTGCTTTTCTAGACTTAACTTTGCTGCTTTTGACATGCATCCTTAAAGTGAAATTAAACATACTGGTTATAGGCCAGTCATATTAGATTTTGAGATCAAACAAATTCCTTCAAAAAGTTTTAATAGTGCATCATGTAGGCCTTAACTTCTTTGAGCAAAATATAGTAAATCCCCAAAAATCCCAGTTCGCGTTTTCGAAATGTAAATGTTCAAAGTCCCCCTAATCTTATTAATACACAATGACCGCAACATTACACCATACATCGCGTTTGCGATTATCACGGCAATAATTAGCCGGTGCATATGTAAACAACACCAAGGTCGAACTTATTTTCGGCTTTTTTAAAGATGAAATGGTATTTCTATGACCCTAGAAGACATTGTAAGTATAACGTGACTAATAAAGTTCGTTCATATAACACATATCACTGCAAAATGTTATTTACATTTTAAAACTTTGAGTCATTTGCACGCACACAGCTAGCAGACGACGCATTGGCAAGTTTGCTGTTTATTGATTATTGGATTATGTTAAATAAATTATTTGGATTATTTTTTACTTTAAAAGTGTTTAAGCTGTGTATTTGGAAACTATCGAACAATTTTTAGACGGAATATTGTGATTTTAAAAGAACTGGTTTTCGCCGATTGTTTTACTATGGAAGCGCAGTCCGGCCATTGCGAATAATACAACAAATGTCAAAATTTGCTTTTCTTTTCTAAACTTTTTTTTTATTTACATTCTAGTGTTGTTTGATGTTTTCAAGTAGACATGTATTGATATTTAGATATTTACCTCTCTCTATAAAAATAAATAGGCAATTTATCACTTAGTAAGACCAGTATTTTTTTCTATAGATTAAATTGTCTGTGTTTTAATATGTTTACAGTTCTTAAATCTATATTTTAGGAAATCTAGATGCCCCATGAAAAGTAAAATGTTCCAAGCTTGGAAATGGTTTTCCTGCCTACCATGATGAACAGATGATCTACATGTATGATTCAGCTAACTGATGACATGAAGTAAGTGAGTGTAATGTTGTGTTTTATATACGTTTAAGTACAAAATCATTTTAAAAGAGTTGAATTCCATATATTTTATACTGTTCATGGACGGAATAGAGGTACTGAAAATATTATTATATGTATAATATTTATATCATTGTTGGAACTTGACAGTTCATTCTGTTTTAATTGCAGTGTGGCAGTGTGTGTGTTTGCAAGTGGGGCTAACATGAAAAACCAGTGTATATCGATGTATTCTCTGCAGACGACAGACAACAACCAATATGAACAATATATGATTTTACAGTAACAGAAAATGAGGTAACAACAGATCTCAAAAAATCTTCCTACTATCATTGCCTTGATAAACCTTCAATATATATTTACGAATTAGACAAATATTTCATACTCCAATGCAATATAATCACTATTAAGTAAACTATATAGGCTCATGGCTCATTATGTAAATAATTTACTTCTTTATACGTAAAGAAGCTTTTGAAACCATTCTCAGAATGAAAGCAATATTTTTTAACAATTATGAATTGAAAGCAAAAAATTTCTATGGTGTCATATGCTTTTTAGTTATCATGGCTTGATTTAAATATGACCTTAATATATTAATATTACTATCTGCTTGTCTGTTACAGTGAGAGCGCCTTCATAAGTGTGAGTGTGTGTTATGTGGGGTAACAGATGACAAACCAGTTCCAGTTCTTGGAGAGAAGGGATGTCAAGGTCTTAAACAAACAAGCAAGTTGAAAGGTACTGAATGGGTCGGGTTCTCAATTTATCATGGATATTACCTTGAACTTTTAAAGTACTTATATGTATACGTATGATTGGCATGTTAATTTGTGTATTTGCCTAAATTAATCATTTCAGGTGAAGACCTACATGTAGCACCTGAGCAGATAGTACATACAGAGTGTAGGAAACGTTACAGCCGGCATGTAGTAAGACTTCAACAGAAAACAGAAGATGTCACCAGCCCAAGAACAAGAAAATCCTCTGAAAAAAAATTGACTTTCAAACAAAATGTTTTGTGGAACAAACGCTCAATTTTCTAACAAGAAAAGAGGTTTTAATGTTCAGCCTGTTAGGGTACGAACTCTAGAATTTCAAAATTCCATAAGATCTGTGTGTAAATCTAGGGGTGATGAATGGGGAAACATTGTTTAAGGCCGCCTTAAATGTGTATGTTATTTACCAGCTGCTGATGCTCAATACCATCAAACATGCTGTTCAAATTTCAGGTCAGGGTATCAGATACCAAAACAGTTTTAGGTTGAAGAACATGGAAAAAATGGAAGTAAAAAGAGGGCGTCCATCTAGTATAAGTGCTGACAGAGCTTTCCAGATGGTTTTGCAACCCTTTGAAAGTAATGATACTGAACAGCTGACAATACATGCCTTGGTTGTACAAATGGAACTGTTATGTGGCGAAGAGGTATACAGCAGTGTTTATATAAAGAAAAAGATACTTGATTATTTTGGCGGAAGTGTGATAATCACTGAGCTAAATGGCAAAGCCAATGTTGTTACTTATAAGAGTGAAGCACATTCTATACTGCATAACTTTTACAAGAGAAGAGAACATGGTGACAGTGAGTCCAAAAAAATGCTATCATAAAAACTGCAGCAAAACTCATTATGAACGACATTAGATCTACGGAGTGTGACAAAACTGAGTATCCTTCATCAGCCTAACAAAATGTCAATTGACGGCATTAGGAAATTTGTACCAGATAGTCTACAGGTCTTCTTGAAGCAGTTGATTGATAACAAAAACTCCGAAAGGCTCTTAACATCTTTAGGACAAGCTATTGTTCAGGCTGCTTTGCCAAGAAGTGTTATTTGTCCTCTTCAGCTAGGTATGGGAGTTCAGTTGCACCATCAGTATGGTTCAAGGTTTTTGATTGAGACTCTTTATAGCCTAGGGTTTTGTTCATCATATCAAGAGATTCAGAGATTTGAAACTAGTGCTGCGATCTCCCAAGAGCATATCATACACATACAGGACGATCAGTTTGATCATTGGTGACAATGTTGATCCCAATACTGGAACACTAGATGGTCATAATACGTTTCATGGCATTGGCATTGTCGCAACTGTAACCCCTAGAGATGATGAAGTGTGTGTAGTTCCTACAATACGTGCAACAAGCGATGACCTCATCAAAATAGGCAAAATAAACATCCAATTCTACAGACAGAGTAGCAACGCTATGGAAATGATGGTGTTCAAGACACTGACTGAAATATGTCCTGATACAGATAGAAGTGATACAGAATTAGAATTCTTGTTGAAGATAGCAAGGCCATTGAGACCAAGGACACCGGGTTGGCCAGGCGTAATGCAGAGTGTACAAACCAAAACGTTTTTTTTTCCTGGACAATCTAAAGTGTTATTCCTGCCAATGATTGACATGGATGCTAGTGATCTCTTTTGTATATTTTCTACACTTAAGGTTGTTGCTAACCAGACAAGATCAATGCGTGTAACACCAGTAGTTACATTTGATCAGCCACTGTACTGGAAAGCCTTGAAAATTGTTACAAATGAGACGCATGATGAAGACATAAAGAAAACTGTGGTTAGACTTGGCGCCTTTCAAGCAGAGATGAGTTTCTTAGGTTCAATAGGAAGACTAATGGAAAACTCTGGACTTCAAAATACTAGCCACTGTTTATGCACCAAATACTGTAGGATACATGCTGAGTGGGGAAACAGTTGAAAGGGCAATACGCGGACATTGTTTAGTTTGTGATGCTCTTGATCACCTCTTGATTCAAAATTTATTTAGACCAAGATAGTCATAATGAATTATCTACAAAATCACCGAGAGACAACGTGAAGTTATGCTGGATGATCTCTTGTCAAAGAAAATCTCAGTGCAGGACATCTGTGAAAATGAGCTTCTTGGAGACTTCAAACAGACATATTAAGTTTCTACACAAAACCTCCAAAAGTATAGGACAGCAAAGTTATGGCTCCAGTATATGAAAATGATCAATATCTTAAAGGATTTCATAGCTGCTGAACGAATGGGGAAATGGCAGGATCACCTCCAGTCACTGAAGAGAATGTTGCCGTATTTTGCAGCTGCCGGACACAATCTCTACCTTAAGTCCAGTCATGTATACCTTCAACAGATGATAACCCTCAGCACCACACACCCTGACGTTTATAAAGCTTTATATGAAGGTCATCATGTAATTAGACGCAGCGATATATTTTGGGCAGGCCTTTCCAGTGATCTAGTTATTGAACAGGTACTCATGCGCAGTGTAAAGTCCGTTGGAGGTATGACTAGGGGTCGAGGAATGTCGGAATCACAAAGCGCCCAATGGTTGCTGTCTATGCCTGCGTGCTATGCAGGATTTCAGAAATACGAACCAAGCGATCAGCACAAAGAGTCAACAAAAGCTAGAATTGATAGGGACATACAAAATTGTTCAATATTCCTTGATTTTCTGCAAGAAAGAAATCCGGTTGTTGAGCAAGATGCATTAAGAAACATCGAAACTGGCAGTATCGCGGATGTGAAGGTGAATGTTGATTCCGCACAAACTGTTGGAGAAAAAGTACTTAGAGAAATGGAAACCAAGAACGTCTTGGAATTTTCTTTTAAGAGATCTAACCAGGCAGTGACGCTTGGCTCCAAAACGAATTTGAATGTAGATGGAGAAGAAATATCGGTTGACCCGCAGCTATTATTTCAAAGGCTGGTCACAGTTTTGGACAATACATTGGATGATACGGAAGATATTTTCCGGTATGAATTTTGTGCATACCCATCAGCTCTTTTTGACGCATCTGGACTGCTGAGGGAAGCACAAAAATCACAACTTGCTCATGCCATATGGGATAAGGGTAAATGTTGCATAGACAACATTCCAAGAGGAATTTCTACAGTCTTAGATGGCGGCTCACTTCTACAAAGATTGCCTTGGGAAAATGGTGCTAAATATAAGTCCTTATGTGAACGATACACAAAGTTTATGCGGGAAAATTACCGGGGTGCCCATGTGGTTTTTGATGGGTACAGAAGTGGACCGTCTACAAAGGACACCACCTACGATAGAAGAACTAAAGGTCAGATTGGTGCAAGAGTTTGCTTTAATGCCAATACGCCATGTAAGACAAAAAAGGAGGTATTTCTGTCAAATCCAGAAAACAAACAGGATTTTATCGATATACTAGGACAGAATTTGACTGCAGACGGATTTTCCGTGTATCACGCAGAAGGGGATGCCGACCTCCTTATTGTCAAGACCGCCATCACACTTGCCGAACAATATGAAACGGTGGTTATTGGAGAAGACACAGAACTATTAGTGCTGCTCTGTTACCATGCTAATATAGCCGATAAAAACATATATCTCAAACCTGATTTAGGAACAAAACAGAATAAAATATGGGATATTAGTGCAACAAAGGAAGTATTAGGTGAAGAAACATCCCGAATTCTTCCAGTAATACACGGCTTCAGTGGTTGTGATACTGTTTCACGGATTTATGGCTTTGGGAAAGCAGTTGTTGTCAAAAAAGCTGTAAATGATAAAACGTTTATAGAAAGTGCTGACGTATTTCTGAATGAATCATCGCATATGGAAATAGAGGAAGCAGGAAACCACATGTTAACTTGCCGCTTCAATGGTAATCAATATGAAAATTTGAATATAAAAAAAAATGTGCAGAAATTAAATACAGGTAGTTCAGTTGTACAAGTTTAAAGACTACCACCTACACAGTCAGCTGCAAAATATCACAGTTTTAGAGCTTACACTCAGATTCAGGTATGGATCGGCAAGGAAGATGTATCATTGGAATGGGGCTGGTATCGGAAAGACAACAAATTTGTTCCAGTGAAATGTGATTTACCTGCGGCACCAGAAAGACTGCTGAAAATCTTTTGATGTAGCTGCAAAGAAAACTGTGACACCAGACGCTGTACTTTTCGGAGGCACGGGTTTATGTGGTTTATGTGCTCAATGGGCTGCGGTGAATGTAAAGGTATCAGCTGCAGTAATTCTGGGACTTTGCAGACGACGAAGAGGTGGGAAATGCATAAAGCCGTCGATTTCTGAGTGATATGGAAATATGTGAAATACATATACATGTATAGGTTATTTTTGTTCTTATTGTACTGATGTATTTTTGCTTAAGATTGATATTTTGGAAAAGGAAAAATATATCTCTGAGTGTTATAGTATATACTGGTCTTATACTGCTGCCTTCCATTGAACATATATGATATTCACATTAGGAAGAATGAAATTTGTTCATTTTGCTACTATTTAAATTTATGTTGTTTCATTCAATGTAAGCAAATAATATCACGTGACATGTCCATGGTAATACAATTAAACATATGTCTATGTTAGTGTAACATAGTTGAATGTAACCTTACCATTTGCTGTGATGTAACCTATTTCACATTATATTGACAGGAATATGATTTAATACATTTGGTTCTTGTTTATAATGCCGCTTTTTGATCAATAATGGAAAGAAAATATTAGCTTTGATAACCTATTTGTTTCTAACACAATTGTAAAATCTATGGGTGGGGAAATGACACTCAGTGTATTGTTTGATAATTAAAATGACTATTTTCGACATAAATTGCAGCCTTAAAATCATTGTGTTATTTTGTTGTGCCATTATTATAATTAATATTGAGATATATCACTCTTATAATAAGGTTGAATGCACTTTACGTATGCGTCAACTGAAACTGAATGTCTTTTATCCTACAACTCAGTGTTGTCGACGATTGTAAATTATATTTAAAGAAATATCATCACACTTATTAAGCACTGATATGCCTTGTCGTAATAATGGTAATTGAAATCGTACATGAAATATGTATTGACAATTAGTAAATTGCTGAAAAGAATTAAAATGTAAAATTATTGTAAAAAAAATATTGTTTTATTTGCAGTTTAATATAGTAGAATGTAACCTCAAAAATGTCCGTGTTCCGCAACTAGTTTTGATGGGGATTTTTTATCACAATGTCTATACATATTGTATAAAATCATGACACTTTAGATTTTTTTGAAGGAATTTGTTTGAGGTTGGCTGGGTATTAAAGCTAAAATGACTGGCCTATTTAACACAACTATAAAATCAAACCGTACGAATGAAAATTGTTTATTTCTTAAATCATATATTAGGCGAGTTTTGTAGGCAGTCAAAACAAAGGAAACTGATATTGGTCAAATGTGGTTAATATTGGCCGAGTTTGGTCGATATTAGCCAAGTTTTGGAGTATATTGTCGTCAATTGTCTGGTATTGGTACCGCGACTGTCCCTGTCAAATACGTTATAGTTAATTAATAATGCCAAATATTGGCTGGTAAAGGCTGCGAAATCCGCCCAGTCAGTGACAAATAAGCGAGGGAGAGACACTCATTGTTGAAGGTTAATAAAAAAAGGCTGCATGACTATACTTATTAAATGATTGGGTTATCGCCTTAGAACGGTCATTGTAACAATACTTCAATGGGAGGTTAACCTTGTTAACGACTACTCCTTCATGCCCTTTCAAACAAGTACCAATGAAAAAATGTGATGTTTTAGCGCTTGGTGTTATATGGTGCACCTTGTGAGCAACAAACATTATATTTCACGAGTTGCGATCTATTTTATGCATTAAAGTTGTTTTAAAACGCATTAAATTGTACTTTATCAGAGAATACATGCACACTTTAATACGAACGTAACGTCTGTTTGCGTTGATGTCTGATTTGAATAGCAGAATTTTAAAAAGAGGAACACATTAGCTAAAAAAAGTCACTGTTTGAAACAGTAAACGTCATTTTCATCACTGACAAAAGTATAGAAACCACAGAATCGTATAGAATGGACATGTCTTATTTGCTCAAATTAAGCTTATTTGAGACAAACTCGAGGATCAAAGCTTATCCAGATTTAGCAGTTTATTGCAGATTTTACGTGTACGGGAAACAATTTTTACAACAAATACCTTTAATTTGGTTATTAGTACAATAAGGTTCCTTTTGAATAAAAAATAACATAAATGTGATAGATGTTGAGTGTTCACTGCCGGCAGGGGTTCTTGATGGTTTGGCTGGTCTCTTCCGTACGACCTGCTGGACTTTCCACGGCTGCTTAATTATGGCGATCTGTTGATCTTAAAAAATATAAACTTAATACGTGCTCTCCCTAAACGTACACATATATGACAAAAGGAATATTAATGCTCACGTACAAAAACAACTAGATACGATTTTAGATCGCAATATCTAATTCAATTATCTTCTGAAACAAGATGAAGCATCCTTCATACTGATAAGATGATTTTATCTTCATTAAGTAGCAATAACAAGTATCATACAAAGGCTTGTCAGTACGGATACTTCAGAAGTACTTAAATAATTGTACTGCTTATGACAGCTACAGTTTTGCATGTTTAAAAAGCAATCGATAGAGAAAAAAACAGTACAGCATGTTGAACTATTAAAACATTATTAACATTTTTTTAGTCCATTCGCAATTAAAAATGTAGAAGAGACAGTATAACTAATATATAACATAATACTATAAACAGTACTAAACTATTTGTCTTGGTTATAAACGATCGAAGTAATTGTTGTCTTACTAATTTTATGGCCAATATAATTAAAATGGTGTTTACATTTATATATTTTTGTTTGAAGAAGAGAAAAACGACAATGAAATATTTACACCAACACGCAAAATTTATTTGTCGATGGTTAATAATCCTGCAATGTTTTGGGGCTTAAATTTGGTCAAACAGACAAAGTGGCAATATGTGTCTGTATATGTCGAACCTCGAGGCTAGTGTATGAATTGGAAACAACATGAAAAAACCTGGTATGGGTAATAGTTTTAGCTTTATAATGTATATGCAATTGTAACTGAACGTTTCGTTGTAGCTATATAAAATACAGACCAATAGTTTTCAAGGATACTGCTGATGAACTTAAATGTTCAATGACAATACGGCCAAGTTAAATATGCGGCCATCTGAACAGCTTGTGCATTGAAAGGTCGACATGTTCAATATTTTCCTGATGAACGTTAAATAAGTGGTTGCCTTAAATGGTTCTAAGAACACACATAGTACTATATCATGTGACTCTATTTCACATACAGTATTACACAAGGCGGTGCACTAGTTACGCTTTACTTATTTTGACAAATACTTTAAATTCGCCTGTGGCACTGTTTAACGAGATTACCTTAAATTTGCATGTGCCACTGTTTTACGAGATTACCTTAAATTTGCTTGTGAAACTATTTTACAAATTTACGCCGTATTAAGTAAAACCATTTAAACATGAGGATTTCACAGGCGAACTCAACTGATTGTGTATATCTCAAGTAAACATAAATAGTTGATTGTGCAAATACAATAAGAACGCAAACAGATAAAATCAAATTAATTTGTAGATAACGAGAGATATCCTGCTTAGGGTACCGGGGTTACACGCATCTGAGTAGATGACTTACATTGTTCGCATAGCTCACTCCGATTTGTCTCCACAAGTGTTTGGTTTTGGACCGTTTATCTGCGGTAAATTGATAGTGGCTCGCTGATTCAACTGCTGAACAAACGTATCAATTGTTTGCTATCAACTTAATCGCATGATTATCATGTTGACTGTCAACGGTTAAATAACAGCATTACTTTGCGCAATGATAGGTAAGCGTTAGTATACATGAACGGTGTTGGGGGTCAATCAGAAATTGGCAATAGTATTATTATATAACTCAGTGTTATTGTTTTCGAAAGTGTTCATACCGTGCACATTTAGTTTTTGAAATTTCTAATTGATTTTGTTTATTAATTGTCAATCTAATTTTGAGAAAATGTGTAAGTCTTTGATATTAAGTTATTGCTAAAATTAACGCTCAAAGTTTGAGAACACACCCGACAAACAAAAGGCCTTTAAGATTATTTAGATATAACATTTTAATAGTATGACATGTATAGTACAAAACGATGTATGCAAAATTACAGATACATGTTTAAACCCAAGGTAGCTTTATAATCACTATAAATCGGTATAACTGACTTACGTAAATGTTTGTCATGGTAAACACGTAGTTATTTTGAGTATAAACTTTCAGTTGATTGCAACAAGCGCAAGCGAGATATAGTACACAATAAGGAGTACTTATCAATTGTTATATACACTATTGCAAAGCTATTCATGCTATTTAAGGATAACTTTCGTTATTGGTATCTTTGTAATGCATATAATTAAAGGTGTGCTTTAACCATATTCCCCGCAATCGAATAATTTATTATACTAATTCGTTTGGCCTTTCCAAAGCACATTGTTATTTAGTCATATTTTCGAAAGAGAAAACATTCCTAAATGTGGAATAATCGAGGAAAACCTGTCGCCAGAGCGAGCACTGCTTATTCTTCCGGCTGCATCACGGTACGTTCCAAGGGAGTGGCTAACTCAACGAAATCCGCCGCGTGTTTTTCCAGTCCACTAAGAGGATCCAGCCGTCAATTCCTAGACCCTCAGGGTCAAGCATCAACCTTTCCACTAGTGATACCAATGTCCGGCCTGCGTCAGCCGCCGACATCCAGCGCTTCGCTACCGGTCATTCAAAACCATGCGAGAGCTGGGCAAGACCACAGTCAAGGTATAATAACTCCTCCCCATCATTACTAAATGCGTCGATCATTATATGCCTCACCCACACAACACGCAATAATTTCTTCAAAACGTCAGCATTGGCCATGCGAATACTGGCAGAGTTAATCTCTCCTAAGCATGACCATCCCCTAACAGTTATGGTGTATAGGTACTTTTATTGGGTAAACTTGCATGCAAATATAGGTTTTAATGAGATGATATTGTTAGAGGCATAAACAAGTAATCTACGCTCTGGCAATGACAAGTTAACGTGTTAATGAACTCATAGCAAGTTTATTTGCAGATGGGACAAATGATAATATAAAACTCAGTTGATGTCATACAATGATTTATTTTCTACATCTTATATCTCATGTTAGCGTATAAGCTTCAACTAAAAAAACGAAACGTTTTTCTATGAGGTCTTTAACTTTCAATTCGTTTGGTTAGGTTTCCCGCGCGTCTTTTATAAAGAAAGAAACTCCTTATATTCATTTAGTTGTCCCACAGATTTCCTTGTATTCTGATTAAAACAAACGATAACACACACTATCGGACAAGAAGCAACAATACACTTGAAATAAAGTAGTAATAAGTAAAAGAAAATGTTTGTTTTGTGTAAAGAGAAATCCTCTAATTTTCCTGATTCCAGTTTCTGTGCGCACACGAAAGACACTTGTTGACAACAATATACACTACGTATAATTTAATGGGTAATCGCTAAACAACCATTCGCAAAGAGACATAACAAAAACGCTTTAAAATGACTATCAATGCTTCTTGATATCATTATACAACAATAGTCGGACATTTTGGTATAATGTACACATTTGCCTTTTCAAAGTCAATTCCTCCATACATTGATAATTTTAGGTATGAAAGAAAAACATCAATCATGTTTTACCGGACCGGAAACACGTAACAGATACTATTTTTCCCGATTAACTGACACCAAACCTGAAACAGACAGCACAACATCCTAGAAACATACTAATGAAAACAAATATTAAAATCATGCTGAATTATATTGAATATAATGAATATTGTATGCATGGTTTATGATAGTTCTGGAAATCACCCTGACAATTAGATTATATTTATTTTAAATAACTTATAGTATTACTCTGAGCGTGTATTTGACTAGCAATATAGGGGATTTCGAATGTTATATACTGTTCAAATATCCATATATGAAATTTGAAAAATAATTGTTCAGCCAGAAAATACACGAAACAAATTCATAAATATCATAGTAAATTTCCTAGTAAAGGGTATTTTGCCGTTTCTGTGCTAACTCAAGAAACACGTGTTGACAAAGACATACACTACATATAATTATTCGATGGATAATCGTCTAACAACCATTCGCTAAACAACAATAACAATTACGCTTTCTCGACAGAAACCTGTTTACCTACGAGCAGCATGTGCCCAACATTATGTGTTATATAAACGTTCATTCATTGTAATACTTTAACGCGGTACGGATTCAACAGATAAGCGTTTATCCATGATTAAATGGCACAAATGATGAGCAACCATATCCAGACTACATGGCTTTAACGGATACTTGTTTATTCATGTACAAAATGTTCAACAAATCGTTGGTATTCATTAATGTAAATGTTAATCTTGACAGTAAAACTATTTTGGACAGAAACGTGTTTATACACAAATAGCATATGCCAAACACCGTTTGGTATGTGAACTGTTCATCCATATCGAGTATTGGTCGCTAGGCGGTTTCAACACATATGTGTTTTAACAGAAACGACATATATAACATGTCATTCGGTATTTTAATATGTTTCAATCTTGAAGATTACCGCAAGCCGGTACAACATGTACGTGGTTACACTGTTTTATGAATAATCATGCATCCCGTTAGATACGCCAATCCTATAAATATTTGGGAATTTACCTGTTCAAAACTGGCTCCTGGTTTGAAGCCAATTAGCTGTAGCTCGCCATGGTTATTTTGCTTTGAACATATTTTTTTTTCGATTTTTAACAAGGTTGAATTGCCCGTTTCTTTAAAAACAAAACTGTTTAAAACAATTGTATTATCTATCCTACATTTTGGTAGTGAGAAATTAGGAACATATTAATGCAAGGCTCTTGAACTTATACATAAGATTTTACTTACTTATATCAATTTTAAGACAAATTCTTGGTGTATAAAAGTCGACTTATCTTTCCGCACGGTATTGGGAATTAGGAAGAGTACCAATGAATATTATTAGAAAAATTAGAACGATTAAATATTGGATTAAGATATCGAACTACAGCAAAAATAGTATTTTGGAAAAGGTTTATGTTATGCTTGAATCTGATGCAAATCGTTAAATTACATTACATGGCACAAACTTGGAACACCAAATTAGGAAAAGATATAAAAAAAATGGATTACAATATATATGGATAAACATATTTCTATGTCTATGTTGTGTTCTATGTCTTTGGCGTTTACCCAGTGTCATTAAACGGGGTTTATGTTTAAACGTTTTGCTACTGAGCTTGTTTCTGTAGTTTTTCACATAAGTATAGGTAATTATATTCCTTTTCTTGTTATAGAACAAAGAAAATTATTAAAGACATGTTTTACCAACATCGGAACTTAGATATTAATAATTTTCAACAATTAAGGTCGTATTGTTTGTATAAACACGAGTTTACATTAGAACCTAGTTTGACATCAATAGTATTTGAAATACCATATCTCCGTACCAAAATTAAGGGTGTATGCTCATAATTTGGCTATTGAAACAAGGAGATACAGTTATAGCCATGAAAATAAAGATTGTGTGTGTATTGTAATATGCAAGTTATAGAATCAGAGTTTCTTTCATGCTTTTTGATGAACTTGATGGAGTTTTATCAGTGAAAATATAAATTTGATTTCATGAAACACTATCTAAAACTTAGAAACATGTTTTATATTCAATGATAAACTGCAATTATTTTGCAAATACATTCGACCTTTCAAATTTCATTCAATAAATGGCAGTGAAGTAATTTGGTTAGGTATTCTTGCCCTGCTTAAAATAGAAGTGTTTTCACTAATAATCGAGCGAATAATTAAATATTAAAGAATATTAAAAAACGTTTTCTCAACAATCTGGAAATAAAAATTGACAGCTACGTCATCTACTATCGTAAATGTAGAATTTGTGGGCATTCCACGTGTTACGGCGTAAAAATCACCCTTTTCAAAAAAGGTTGTAATTAAACAAATAAATTAAAACCCTAATAAACTCCGAAAATTAGCATAAAAGAAACAGAAAATTTGTTTATTTCAGTGTAAGATTGTATTTTATTTCACTCGTAATCATAGAAAAAATATTTTTATGAATGAAATAAAATACGATTTTACACTGAAATAAACAAATACCCTCTACATCATTTGTTTATTTGTATGTCCAGCATAATATACAATATTTGTGACTATTCCTAGTT
Source organism: Mya arenaria (assembly GCF_026914265.1). Taxonomy (NCBI): domain Eukaryota; kingdom Metazoa; phylum Mollusca; class Bivalvia; order Myida; family Myidae; genus Mya; species Mya arenaria. The sequence goes on along the minus strand of NC_069128.1, from coordinate 45,579,118 downwards.
TTAGATTAAGAAAATCTCTCCGCATACCTATTATCGATCGATTTGGAAATGTGCCCATGAATGTTGAAAATCCTACTGTAACTTCCATTACTTCACTATGTAATTTTTGGTAATATTTCCAAAAAGTTTTGGTAATGTTACCAACTATTTTAAGATTAAATTGGAAATTTTCCAGAAAACCTGGACATTATATTCAAAATGAATCTCAGAATGTTAGCCGAAATTATTCATAATTTACTCTGGGAATGTTACCAAATATGTGTGACCATTCCTAGCTTTTTTTTCTCGGCATAATATTGGTGATTATTTTTATGTCTCAATTTATCTGGAAATATTCCCATAATTTTTTTTTTGGGTAATGTTACCAATATTTCAAGATTAAGTTGGTAATATTCCCAGAAATTCTGGACATCACTTCGAATGATATTGATGATTTGGGGAATAATCCCACAAATTTAGAAAACACCACTATAACCTTTTATAATATACTATGAAGGATTTGGTAACATTCCCAGAAATATTTCTAGTCCTACAGAAACGCTTTGACGAGATTACAAAGGGTTTCTGTTGGAATAAAACGTTACCATGCTGAAAAGAGAAAGTTGCGTTTTCCCTTTTCATTTTGCAGTTTGTTATATAGAGATTCACGTTTGAAATATTTGAAGTGTTATTATTGTAGATATTGTAGGCCTTCTTAACACAAATTTGAAAAATGAATTCATTAATATCAAGACCGGCTCGAATCGGTTTTTCTACATACATATAATTTGCCATGAAAAAAAGACCATGACTTGGTTATTTGTACAAACTTATGCTTTATTTTACTTTCTTAATGTATTCAATCTTACACATGCTTAATGTTAATACCACAGTTCGTTTTCCTCTGAAAATGTTATACTGTTATTACCATTTTGTTTGTTATCGCTGTATGTTTATTTGCAAATAATCTGCTAATTTTTTGTATTGTATTGTATTGTATTGTATTGTATTGTATTGTATTGTATTGTATTGTATTGTATTGTTTTGTACTTTTATGTGTGTATGGAGAAGTTTGGCAAAATATACTTGTTAAGTGATTCAACACATTCTAAGAGACATACAATTTTGAGAACAAAAAATATCAACACAACAAGCTTATTTTTATTTGAATCCAAACATCATTTGCATCCCGATCAAATTTGAAATTACCCTAGGTCATGTATAACAAGAAAGCCTGTAGGTTTGTGGGAAATTGGTGTCTGAGTTTACTTATTTCTTTTTATCCTATTTTGTCAAGTTGGTCTCTACTTACATGTTTAGGTATTGTAATACAACTAGCAAGTAAACATATTTGTTATCAATCAAAACAGTAACACTGCAATTAACAGTGGACACACAGCACATCGACACAATCATATAATAGGATTAATCTTCTATTAAACTGTATTTAAACCTTTAACGACATAAAAAAATAATGGTGACATGAATTGGCATTAATAATATTATGCCTATTTTTTCCACAGTTTTTACGACCAAACATGTCAATATCTAATTAAAAAACCTCCTGAAATGGCTATATTTGATTACATTTGCACTCATTTTGCAGTACAAAACAATATTTACCTAGAAAAGCTCAAAAAGGTGAATGATGTTTACTTTTATATTTCTAATATGCATAACGTGCGCTTCATTAAAATTGTTTTTTAGATTTGGATTTCAAGCGACAATCGAGACAATAAACATACATTTGTTAATATCGCGCTTCTCTTTATAACCACAGTCAGAAGCTTTTTGTTTACCAAACTTTATACACTTATTTTCGTCTTCTTTAAACAAGCGGTTAATGGCACTTTTCATTGCTCTTTATAATATTAAACCCTGTGCGCATGCAGTCTTAGATTAAGAATATTTTGTTATTTCTGTGACTAAAGAAGTTGGAGAAATAAGAGCCTCGAATTTGATACTAAATAGTGTTTCCGAATCTTAAGATATATTACTGGTCAAGGTATGGTATTGACTAATGGTATTTCTAATAAATATAGCAGCACTGTTGTTTTGAGATTAAACTGCTGCTTAACTTTGACCTGTACTGCATTTTCTTGTCCGACAACTCATTAATAGATTGAGGTTCAAATTTTAAACAGTAACAGTCCACAATGACTTTTAACATTATAAGATTCAATATATTCACCCCATTGTTTGATACATGCTTGAATTCGACCAGTTGTACCAACGCTGCAGGAGTAAACAATCTGAACAGTGCGTAAAGAACACACATCAATTTTCACATTAATTATCATCATCATACACATTTGCAAATCTAGACAAAAAACGCATTAATCGTTTAAATCATATAAAATACATCATGCTCGCAAACACGTAATACTAACAACAACAACAGAAAATTGGCAATACTTTTTATATCATTTGCAAAAAAAATCATTCATGCGGTTAAAAAATATCATTTAATTTGGTTAAAACATTACAAGGCATATTTTCTGACATCCAATTTATTCTATAGATATTCACAAAAAAACATTATTTACAACTGAGTTCAAACTTTTATTTGCAGAAGAACCGAAGTGTATATGTATTGCTTGATTCCATGTGCTTTGGTATGACGCACTTACAAATGATTTTGCCGAGGGTAATTTGTAAAAATGACTGACTTTAATAAGCTGTACAAAATATTGATTACATAGTGCCAAAAATAGTGTTCATGATTTTACATGATTTTACTTGTATAAGAGGCGTTGTTGACATGTAATTTCGTGAAAATAACAGTGCTTATAACTCAAAACGACAGTAAAATAGTCCTTTTAAAAAGGTCCGAGTGGTTTTACCAAGCGTGCCGAGCGGTAATATTGTTGATTTAAAATGCTTTTGATGTCTTCAAGCGTGAAGCTAAGCGTAACTGAAGAGTCTACGAAAGCAGTTAAATAAATGTAATTGAAAGAATGAAGCATTCTAAGCCACGTGATTTTTGGAACCTAATTAAAAAGAGTAAACCTAATACAAACAGCTATGTAACGATTGATAATTTCTACAATTATTTTTTATCATTGCAAAATGATATACCTTCAGCCGAAAACCATGAAACATGCGTTTAAGGAATAATCATGATTTTAAAATATTGATTGTATTGCATTTATCAGTTCAAGGAGCTAGATAATCATACGACTTCTAAAAAAATTAAAAAAGTAGTTAAATCACTCGAGAGGGGTAAAGCGCATGGAAATAAACACTTTTTAAATGCGTATTTTATCGAGGCAGTAGATATTCTGTCTTTTCATCTAGTTCATTGTTTTTCTTAATTCGGGCCAATTTCCATTGGAGTGGCATGTTATTAAACATATTAAGTGGCTTAGCTAAGTTTATTACTGAAGTATTTCTGTTAAGAAATTATTATATAAATAACATCGTTTAGATCATTCAAGTATGATTACATTTGATAGTGGCCGCCTATAGTATTTCATTACTTTATTTATTATTCGTATATCTCACAGTGCTTCCCCCAAAGTCTATTTCGATAACTCCAAAATTGATAATGGATATCAAATCCCTACATAAAAAACATGTATTTGTACCAGCTGATAAAGCAGCTAATAATGTAATCATAATTTGACGTTTATATTATGTAAATACTATTATTGGAGAGTAACAATCTTCCAGAACTTACAATTCTATCCAACTCGATGAAGAAAGTGTTATTAAAAATCATATTGATTATAATGCTAAATTTCAAGTTCTTTTGAATGATGATCATAAAAACATTCCTACAATACACTGGTTGCCTAAGATGCATAAAAATCCATATAAATCACGATTTATTGATAATTCTATTTCTTGCTCTACTAAACAAGTTTCAATTTTACTTACATCCTGCTTAACTGCTATAAAGTTTCATGTGAAAAAATACTGTAGTAAAGTTTATGAGAATTCTGGAATTAATCTCTTTTGGTCTATCAATAATTCTTTAGATTTAGTTAATGATTTTGAAAATAGACGGTATAAAGTCTCAGTACTTAATACTTATGACTTTTCAACGCTCTATACATCTATTCCACAATCTTTAGTTACAAACAAATTGACTCCTCTTATCGATAAAACTTTTGCGTGGGAGAAAACTACTTACATGGCAGTTACTGTTAAAAAGGCTTTTTTTTTTTACTAATGATCGCTAAGATAAATATATCTACTGGATATGCACAGATGTCATTGAAGTTTTAAATTTTGTACTCAATAATTTTTTTCTTAAATTTGGTAAATGTTTATATAAGCAAACTATTGGAATTCCAATGGGTGCCAATTATGCACCTTTACTTGCAGACCTCTTTTTATACTGCTATGAAAGTGAACATATGTTAAAATTATTTAAGTCTGGAGATCTAGCTCTTGTTGATAAATTCAATAGCACGTTTAGATATATTGATAATATTCTAAGTTTAGATAATCCTGTGTTTACAGATAACATTCATTTGATATACCCTTCACAATTGCAACTTAATAAATCTAATACATCCGTTTCAAAGGCATCCTATATAGATTTGCAACTAGAAGTAAAGGAAGATATATTGAGCATCAATCTTTATGATAAACGTGATGATTTTAATTTTAAAACAATTAAATACCCTTCTTTAGATGGTGTTGTTCCTATTTTATTTATTTTTAATGCACAGTTAATACGATTTGCTAGAATATGTACAGATGTAAAACAAATCAGCTCTCGCAGTAAACTTATGACGCAAAAACTTCTAAAACAGGGTTTCCGATATTTTAAATTAAGGAAAACTTTCTCAAAATTTGTGAATGGTCATTACAACCTCATATCAAAGTAAAATAGTACTCTTAAATCGCTCATTGCTGATAGTATTGCTCATCCCGATTTTTATGGTGATGTTTTAAAGAAAATTCGTAAAAGTATGTCTCCAGTAGGTAGTTGGACAGATAGACTTAATGAATTACTTGGATTTTATTTAAACCGTGGATATAAAGGCAATATTTTGAAGAGCACTAGCCTTCTTGTTTTTGAAGATGATTACCTGAAACATAATATTGGGTTGAATATAGCATCCTTTCATAACTTAAGTTTTCAAATCATTTGGAAGGAGAGAACGGCATATACAAGTCGCTTTTATTTTTAATAATATTTTTCTTTATTTGTTCCCAGTTTTAGTACAATGATGCTTTTTATTATGAAACTCTATGATCACACAGTTTTAAACCTATTATTTTATAAGGCAGACTGTGTGTGATGTTTTTGGTTTCTAACGATGACTGCATCGTATCTTTGAAAAGTATTTGCATTAGGTGCTCTGAATTGTTTCCCTCCATCTGCAGATAGAGTTGGGATCTCTAATCTTTGAAGTACTTGGGGTTTACCTTTTCGTTTTTTTATTATTATTTGTTTTATTGATAAGTTTCCTCAAGTTAATGCATACTTTGATAAGATTTACCTTTTGCGTTTTATCTTTATTAAGAATTGTTGGGATAAGAGTGAGGTTTGTGCACATAAACTGGTTTAAACCCCCAGTAAATTTACATACTGACCGTTCCAAGGCGGTACCTAACAATTCTTGATAAACATACCAATTATATATATATATATATATATAGTATATATATAGTATTTATATATATATATATATATATATATATATATATATATATATATATATATATATATATATATATATATATATATATATATATATAGTATTTATGCACTGTGCTGTTTGTAGAGTTTTGTGCTGTTCTATGTTTCTTGTTTGTGAGTTTGTGTTCTATGTCTTTGGCGTTTGCCCATTGCCACTAAACCGGGTTTATGTTTAAACTTTTTGCTACTGAGCATGTTTCCGTAGCCTTTTGCATATATATTGTACACATAAACTAGTTTAAACACCCTAACAATCCTTGATGAACTTACCTAGTTTTTTTATATATAGTATGTGTGCACTTTGGTGTTTGTGGAGTTTTGTGCTGTTCTTCCATGTTTCTTGTTTGTGATTTTATGTTCTATGTCTTTGGCGTTTACCCAGTGCCATCACACCGGGTTTATGTTTAATAATTTTGCTACTCAGCTTGTTCCTCTAGCTTTTCGTATACATATTGGATTCAGTTGTTCCAGTTCTCATCAGTATCAAGTTAGCCAAATTTAAGTATGCTGCCTCAACAGCAAAAAAATTGTTGAATAATATCGATGTTGATACGAGCTGTTTTTCATTGGGATATAAATCCTTTACGTTATTGGACGGCTAACCATGTAGGTATACAGGTGATTGTAATTGCATGTACATGTCTTCGAACACGGTCATAGTTGAAGTATTGACTGCTTCTCACGTGACTGTAGCTTCAATTGTATCCCTGTTATGAAACATTTTAGTTTTTTTTTAAATGTGGGCATTCAAAGCAGGACAATTTATGCATATCCGATAATGTTATGTGTGTATTTATGTCTTATACGTGGGCAAATATAAGGGATGTTTTTATATGTATTCATAATTATTATATCAGAAGAAATTGAAATGAAACAAACATGCACACATACAGCATGTACACTCTATAACATTCTTCATTTAAATAATCATATACTCCTTTGTCAACGGCAAAATATAATTTTACACAAGCATTAATGAAAACGTGGTTATAATAAAATAGTATTAACTATGGAGAGAAGATTGAACAATGACATAATGTATGTCGTATCAAAAATACAATGGAAACTAGAGTGGAATAAAGCTGATATCGAAATAACAAATTACACTATTAGAGTCACGATATTAAAGCGTAACTGACATTGACAAAACAACACAACATCATATAACAACATAACAGAGCTTCGCACGAATTAAAACAAATATCTTGATAAATTTGCTGGGTTAAATAAATACACATATTGGTTAAAAATAATCATTTACAATACATAGTATTATGATATATGTACAACTATTGTATAACAAAATGTAATCAAACTTTCTGATAGGATATTATTAACGTTGATTGATGAGTTCATGCTTGTTGTTTTTCTATAGCAAATTTCTAAAATAATTATAAAATGTAAATATTTCTTACTAAAGCAAAAATCAATAGAAAATATATCATTAATTTCAGAAAATAAATTCAATGAAACATCGTGTAGAAACATGCTTCCTTTTCAAACAAGACGTCATTGATACAGATACTATCAACAACATTTGACCTAGAACAGTTTACAGACAATCGACCAGGAGCCTCTGTATTCAAGATTCCGTCAGATCGCCTCTTTTTCGCTAATCAGTCATCTTCGCTATCATATCATTACATAACCCAGCGCAACTTCGAGCGTAGATAAACCTGAAGTAATTTACCATTATAAATAAACTGCAGACATGAAAGTGAAATACGTGTTTATGAACAATGCCTCATCTTCTTACTAAACATCATATTTTATTTTCTAAAACTTGCAAACGATATTAAAACAAAGGTACTACAAGCATAATTGCATTGCATTCCTTACGACTGACAAGATATATAAAAACAAAGCTTCTACATCATATTTTTTAAAACTCCTACATAGTAATACAACACCTTGTTAACATACAATAATATTAAACGAAGCCATTCAATTCAACAAAACAGGCATAAAAACATTGTATTATTATTCTACTATTGGTTGTGTTTTATACACTAACAGTATTTACATGCACAAATCATATTCCAACAACATAGGAACTATTGCGACATTGAAATACAATTAATATTTTCATTTATTATCTCTAAATGATAGCCAACTTTGCAGTGTCCGTACGTTTTTGAAAATTAAAAACATTTTACTGCTGGTAAAGTCGTAATTGTTAAATGTTGAAATTAGTTTATGTTTACATGCCAAAATAGTTCATCGATTGTATTGAAACAAATTCATGACGTTATGAAAAGATCAATGTAACCATTGATTTCCCACCAGTAGACAAGCGAACTGTACTCAGAGGAAGATTACTGACTGGCATGTAATGTGCTATACAACACCAAAATGCATACGACATTATCCTTCGGAGTAAGACTATCGATAACATATGGTTTACGAAAGTAAACGGCCATCGACAGTAAAAGCCTATTCAAGCGTCCCCGTCTGATCTGTGTTCGCCCCTGTGATGCCTTTGACCCCAAGCTCCGTTTTCAATGTCTTTATATATTCAACGTAAGTTGCGTGTAGTTTGGCTCGTCTTAAAATAGAAGTTACCAACAACTATACATACACAGAATATTTATTAATAGGAAACTTCTGAAGTCAACAAATTGTGTTTGCATGGATAAAGACTTGCTGGCAACACTTGTTTAATCATTACGTTAATAATATACAAGAAGAACACGTTACTGATATCCACAACGTATTATTTGATCTTTGTTTCAAATGCAAAGTAACGAAAGCAAACTGATTCTTTGGTACGCATTCATTTTCCATACTGCTATAAATTTGTCTACATTCTTCATTTACTTAACTGGTTCAGTGCCACATACAATTCAATAATAAATATATGAATTAAACAGTATAACTAACTTTAGAATAAATAATAATATTAAAGATATTTCATCATTGATTAGTTTAAAACTTATGAAGCTTGTATAGGTTATTTGGTTTTGAGGCTTTCGAAACTCATGTTTAACGGCAGAGCTACGCTGCAGTACAATCTTTTACGAAAATTTATGAAATGGGTGCTACAGTTTTCAAAAATGATAAATATCGCGCTAAATATGATAGCAGAAGTAAATTGATCAGCATTGAATAAATATCACAAACAACGAACATTCACGTTAAATATGCTTTTATTCGCCACCGCTCCAATTAAGTTCATGCATATATTGTTTCAGCATGTTTCGCTAAACTTCTTCAGCGGGCTATAAACTTTTTCAGCAGGCTAAATTCAGACTATAAACTTTCAAGACAATACGGTTACTGTGTTGTTTTTAATTAGGGGAAAGGTTCCGTGATACCATTTTCACTCTATTAATTTCTTGCGTGACGCAATGCATAACTCAGATGTTATTACCCAATTTAAGCAGTTTTAAAAACTTATTCAGCAGACGTGATTTAAAACCTAATCTTACAGATGATATACGAGCAATATAATTACTTTACAACAGTACTGTAATGGAATGCCAACGCTCGTCCTTTCGTGATAACGGTCTCAGAGTGCAAAACTTAAACACTATGTGGTTATGACACGTCTAACACAAGTTCAGAATGTTTATATGAGTATGTGAAGAGCTCATAATGTCTGAGGTTTTCATGTTATGAATATCAATGAAATGTGCCTGTCAAAAGTTATAAATGAATTATGATATATGCATTTCACAGTAATTACGCATGCCCTACTGCTTTAAAGCATAAACACCTACATAGTCATAAGGTGTGGTATGTAAGGATTTCAGTACCTATGTCGTTAAACATACATGTATTTTAACCCCTGAAAAAGCAACTGTTATTAAGTTCACATTATCTGTATAATTGTTGACGTAATGTTCGAACAATAGTTTCCGTCTTATGTTTTGTACGGAAGGAACTGTTTTGAAACAAAAACGTTCGAAAATTGGGATTGCCATTTCCCTAATAAGCGATCAGTTGTGTTTGTTTCCAGAAACATCTTATTGAAACATATACAATCTGTCTTTACGATAAATTGTTAGTTGTCATAGTTAACATATTCTCGTATTAATTCGGGAAAAAGGAAGTTGATACAATTGCTTTTAAAGTACTTCTTGAAGTTGATATTTTCACTCCTAAGTTTGAATTTAAATATCATTTTGTTATATTAACTGCGGTTATTTTACATATTAAACTCCTTATATTACCGAAAAACATGAAATAATCATTCATACGCTGTTTTAGTTATACGTCATGTAAACCTTACTAATTTTACCTATATTGAACTTCACCACTGGTTTATGAAAACATTATATACTAGCAACAATGGCTATGACTACCAATAATAACATGTAATACAGTAAAACTGCGATCGCTGGAGGACGCCGGGGTCCGAACTGATCCCTTGAGAGAACCGATGTTTCGAACGACCCGAGTCTCAATTTGCCAGTCTGTTATAAAATATATTTTAGTGTTACTACGACACCGATTATGTATTGCGTTGTGAAAATCGCTCATATTTTCAAAGGCTGTTGTACACTGAATGAAAAAAAAAAATATAAATGAATAAATAGTTATGTTTTTTTTACACAAAGCACATTTTCTAAACAAGCAATATTTATATATGACAGTACATATTATGGCCTTAGTCAGATTTATTTTCCCAAAATCAAGGATTGGCGCATCTTGTCTGTCTCGCGAAACTGTTCAAACACATAATTATCCTCTTAAATGCCCTTATCAACTATTAGCGGTCATGCGTAAACAGTGATAAAAGGTTTTTCACACCTAATGAAAATTCCTTTCAACTGTCATCCAAAATGTTATTACAATTTTAACACCTAGCAATTGTTTGTTCATTTTGGAACACGCGTTCTGGAAAAAGTGTGAAATTATGACCTCGAGGGAGTTTTAAATTTCAAGTTTATTCAGTAAACTCATGTCATATATGCATGACAAAATAAGAATTGCAATGAACATATTATACTGTTACACATAAAGAGGCTTTGGAAAATAAACTTCAACCATAATATAATAATTAACATCATGGCATAAAGAGTACATTATATTTTGAAATTAACTATTAATGATACATTTCATCAATTGACACAAAATTTGAAAACATAATACATTCTGGGTTAAAGTTCATAACACGTTAAAATGACACTATATTCGGGGTTCTAAAATTAAAGTTATAAATAAAACGTCGTTTTTCGTTAATGAAATAACTACACTCTAACATATAATGAATTTCACCACCAATACCATTAGAATCACAAAGGTGGCAATGTCTGTCATTTAGGTTTATATTCCTCCAACTACCTACTCCAACTGGAAAATGATTGTTTTATTTATCTATTTGTAAATTAATAGATAAACATAAACTTTTTGACTTTTTAAGCAAACAGAACATTGCCTTTAGGGAGTCATAAGGTTTTGAGCATGATTTGTGTATTAGGAACCGGATATTGTGCTCGACTTATTTCGGTTTCGATGCAGCATCAGTATATTTTATATGAAAATATAAAGAAAAGTGTTCAGGACCAAGCTCCGACCTCGAGGGACCGCCGGTTCTCGAACAACATCATAGCTGTAAGATTACCCTTACCTATCAAATAACACTTCATCAGTATCCAATGAGATGCCATTCAGGACAACTTCTCCTTTCTTCCCCAAGATGAGCATCAGCCCTCTCTTAAATGCCGCCTTTAACATCCTACATAGCAGATAGCCGTCAGAGTCGCCACGCAAACATCCTGTGAACGTGCCACCTTTTATCGGGTTTCCCGGGGACGGATGGTGCGTCTGTAGGAAGGTAAGACACAAGTTTTGTTAGACGTGATTCTATAGTTTATTTAAACCAAAGTTAAAAAATATAACTTGATTTAACGAGTATGCTGTTGAGTATGTGTTTACTATAAAGAACATACATCGAGTTACATAAATACAACAAAATATTGCACTGTACTACACAAACATGCAACAGAGTTTCTATGTTTATCTAAACAACCATACGTACATAAACGTATACATGTAAACATGATTGCAACCTTATGTTTTGAAATGAGCATGATGTAATCGCGGAATCCAAATTGGTACCTTTTATAAAAATGGAATGTAATGTATGCTTTAAATAAACTGTGATATAAACATCGTAAATATGATGCTTGCACTGCTCAGAAAAATAGCGGATACTTTTGTTGTGAAGTTAGTCAAATATCTACTGCAACAAAGGATTATACATTGATGAGATTGATAAATTCCTATTTTCCCATTGTTATACAGTAAAAGGTTATATTTCAATCAGTTTACCAGATAAAAATTGATATTCATGCCGTGTTATGTTTATGTTTAAGGAATGTATATTAACTTTCATTTTGTAGTATTATGACGAACGTTTTCTACGAATATGCGAGTAAAACATGACAGTTTAAATATTCATAATCGGAAATAATGTGTTATAAAAACATATTAATTAATGTTACTGCGATAATATATCAATATTGATTTAATTTACCATGGGCGCAAAAGTGAACAGGGTATATTGCCATATTATTATTATATTTTGTATTTTTGTCGAACTTGTTTTGATGTGTTTTTTTTATATAATTTAAATAACTACGTTAAGTGTTCGTTTATTAAGGATATTTTATTTATAATTTTAACAAAGTCAAGATTTGTTTTGAATTCAATAAACAGCTTCTACCGACAAATATTTTCAACTAAAACACATAATCACGCATGGAACAAAGATTCCTTTTTTCTACGCCTATATCCAAAATTAATATTCAACTTAAAAGGAATCATGTCATTCATTTAGTGTGTGCATCGAAGTACATGCGAAGCTAGCATTCACTAACTTCGAAGGAAATTACAATTTGTTAATTATATTCTATGTAAAAAGACATTAATATTTCCAACTATCTTAATACGGATTTTCCCGAGGCATAAATTGTCGCTTTGCATGTCAAATTATCAATGTATGTTTTCCCCAAAGAGCTTTAAATGAATAACAATAACATATTGGCACGCATGATGACATTAACGAATATAACGTTCGGTGCAAAATCGTATGCTTGTGGCATAGACTATTCTTAGTTGAACTTCTTAATAGTTAAGCTTAGCACTTAATGATGGATTATCAGCAGTTTTGTTTGATAAAATCAAGGCTGTATTCTAATCAAAGTATACGGTGGCTGCACCAGTTACGGTACTAGTAAAAGTGCAAATATTGTTATGAAGTTATAAAAATCGGCATTGATAATTCATGGCGGAATCACCAGAGATGAATCATAGTGTACATTGTACACGGTGGAATCACCAGTTCTAGTTTATATGTAAATATTGTTATGAAATGAGGTTATAAAAAGCGGCATCACTGATTAATAGCGGAATCGCCAGAGGTGAATCGTTCAAGTACACGGTGACATCAACTGTACTACTTCAATGTAAAATTGTTGTTTTGTTGATTCATACGAATGATATAATTTCTAAGTAATAAGCTATGAGCGTTTTCTTTTATTATTCAAATTAATAATACGAAAATATGTTGTGCAGAAAAACATCAATATGTTCATTTCTTGAAGAAAATGATAATTGTTTAGGTGGATATTCGAAACTTGTTTTAGCTATAGCTTTACCAAAAAGGGCATTTTTCATTTCGGAGTATTTTTTTCATTATCATTGGATAACTAAAACATATGAACAATGTAGAACATAGTTTATCATAGTTCGTTCTGTGCTTTTTTTTATAAAAACATTTTTGAACACACACAAAAAAAAAACTGATTAAGATTGATTAAGAATAGAACAGATGTAAAACAATAATGCTGCTTAATGTTTTCATTTATCAAGGCAATTTCTTTCTCTATATTATGTCTAAATATCATGTATTTCCTGTACCGAGTAAATACATGCGTTGTTTACGTGATTAAAAAACACTACATTTTAACTTGTGGCTTCGCCACTCGTAAAAATGTGTTTTTCTATGACACTTGTGAACTAAAAACGATCTTACACTGAAATAAACAAATATCCTCTATATATTTTGATATTTAAAATGTGTTTATTTTAATTTTTGTTGTATGTTTGTATAAATTTAATGAAAAAAACTTTAAAAGCATGTGGTGCAAGTAGTTTTTATACTATTTACTGTTTTGCAAACACAGTTCAAAATATACTTTAAAATGAACTTTAATAAAGACAGCGCTGTTTTGTAGGGCCCTATGTGCTTGAGTTTAATATAATATGTCATTTACAATAAAGTATTTCCATTAAGTAAGTGGAGTAACTGGCTAAGAATTGTATTTTATATGATATTATGCATAAACAATTGGACTTGAGATCTACAGCTATTCCATAGTTATATATCCATTTAGCAATCCTTTTTGCCTAGTATATATACGTATCACATTCTCTATCTTGTTTCCCATTTATTATGACCAACATGTTTATTGTGCTTTAAAACTATATTTTAATGCTTTCATTAATGAAGGTCAGATCAATGAATATCCCTCCGCACGTTTTATACAATATATAATAGGATTGCTTTTTCATAGTTGTCAGTATTTCAGCAAGTCATACGTTTATATATCATTTTCGTATCTGGTAAAGAGGTATTAAATAGAATACACCATTTGTCATTTTTAAATGACATTTTTCAAAAAGAATTGTGAACAAAAGTTTGTGACGTTCGGTACCTACTATGCGTAAACTGGAAATGACGTCATGAACATATACAAAGGTTTGTCGTCACAAAAAAGAGCAAATTTTGAGTGTTGAATTGAGATTCTGACAGGATATCACCTGGTTTGCATTATACGTAACACGGAGTAAAATGATCGGATGAATCTCATGTAAAATATACATTTCTAAATATTACTTGTCCAAGTATAGTATGTATAAATTAAAACTACTCTTCGAAAGTACTAATATATCTAATCTCATCAAATTAAGTACATACTCATATAAAGCTTTAAAATAAAGATCTAGTTAACATACATACAATCTCGCAGTTTGTTGTTATATTATGTTGCAAAATATTTACATTTATGTATTGGAAAATTTATTCAATGTATGTATGTATTGAATAATCGATATTTCTATTGACAGCTGTGTATTGTGTAAAACGTTCACTTTACTCAGATTTGTATGTTGCACTATACTGGCAATGTACTTATGTGTGCGTATATTGCCACGTTCTCCGATTATAATGTGAACGTTCAATCTTCAAAGTCCACGTTGTTTTTTTTAATCATGTCCTTCCATTTTTGAAAAGGCTTTTGCAAAAAGATATTAAATTCGCAAAGCTTATATCTTTAAAAAAATGTTTATTTGTGTGTTTTTGCATATAATGTTTTTCTCACGGGCCATGTGTCGTATTGAACCCGTATTCAAAAACAAATTATCTATGTTTTTAATTATTATGGATACAATATGTCAGCATTGCATGTAGATAGAGCTAGATATAAATAGTACTATATAAGTAAGGTCGTCAAACTTCCTGTACTAGGTGAATGAAATGTGCATTTTAGAAGGTCTCGTCACAATACTTTAAATAAATAAAAATATCCGTGTATAAGACGAATGTCTTTCAAAGCTTAATTATATTAAAGAAAAATAGAAATACTAAACACATCGTTATGTGTATGAATGTTTTGTTTTTTACTTATTAAAGCGTTAAAACCAAGCATCTAACATTTTAAGAAATACATTTACAAATCGTGAATCGTGAAATTTAAGTAGATGTGTTGAGCTATTCTTAGACAAAATACTGTTCGAGATGAGTAATTACAGTTGAATTAACATTTCGGTTAAAATTTTATTTTAACACAAAAAACAACTATGCAATTATAAAAGTTATGACATGGCCCTGATTTGTACAATGTTGAAACTTTGACTTGTATAACTCGGTTTGGACTATGCCTCTTGTGATTTAACGTCAGTCGTGTTAGTGAAGATGTTCCCACTGCCTGTCCTGCCTTAAAGCTAGCTTTTGGCCGATCCTATTATTCTATCAAAATAACGCTTTCCTTAGTTTAAGATAACAATAAAAATATTTAAGAATAAACATGACAATCATGCAAGTATTGCAATATAACGTAGATAATTATTCACACGTATAAGATAGTATATGTAAACAGTATTAAATTGAGATTGCTTGTACATGTTAGCTTCAAAAACCTTATTGAACATACAACAAATACACAAATTAATAACGTCTGAATGCCATCCGGGAATGTAAAAACCAAGTTGATACGACCTCGACCCAAATTACCATCGCTGATCTCGACTTCAACTGTTCCAGTTGGTTGAGTCCCTGAGAAGCAGAATTACATTCAAATGTTACATCAATAACGGAATTGAACATTCGTGCGTGTGCGGAAAAGTTGTGTTAGTAGCAACAAAACTTCTTCAACATTTTTTCGAGATCAAAACCAAATGCATCCTTCCTAATCTTGTTATCAACTGTTCCAGTTGGTTGAGTCCATAGAAACAAAATGACATAAAAAGTGTTAGCTTAGTAACGGATTTGATCACATTTTGCTAGTATGGACATGTTTTGTTCGTAGCATAACACAAACCAGTTACCATTATCTATAATTTTACACCAATCCATGCAAGGAATAATACATAACCATGTTTTTAATACTATATTGCAATAATCACTTTGGATAATTTAACATGAATTGTCAAATAATTAATGTTTTGGTATCTGTACAATACGTAGTAATTTAAAGATAAATTACATTTAAAGTTGTCTTTCATCTGGGAAAGCTGTGCCTTGACTACTGCTCTTTCCTTAAAACAGACGAAATATTGATGGCTAGAACTATTCATATATGGTATATGCATTGCATTTTAATCAATATGTAAACAAAAGGTACAGACTAGTTAATTAATTTGAATAGATACGTTATCAATGGAACAACATTTATACAAAAAAAAAACAGTGCGCTTAACATCACATCACGCCTATGTTTCTGCTTTCGATTGTAAATGCAAACTTTTCTAAAAGAAGACACAAACCAGTGCAACTACTTCGTACGCAAACCAATGCGATTTATCAAACATGTTCACCCTCAACATTACTTCAATGACAAAAAGACCAGTGCACTTTATATCAAGCCTTTTGCACCTCTCTCCCTTTTACGAGTACTTACCCCGGTGCGGTTATATATACGCCTATTGTACCATTCGTTGGTTCAAACACTTTACCTTCATACAAGTACTTATACCCGATGCGACAACACGAACGTTTATTGTAGCACTCGTTCGTTCAAACACCTTACCTTCATACACTTACTAACACTGGTGCGCTTATTACCCCACCTTTGAAACTGCTCGGGGATTGAAACACCTTACCTTCATACACTTACTTACACCGGTGCACTAATTATCCCACCTTTAAACCGCTCGGGGGTTCGAACACCTTATATCTATACACTTACCTATACCGGTGCGCTAGCTATCCCGTCCTTTAAATACCTCGGGGATTCGAACACCTTATCTTCATACACCTACTTACACCGGTGCGCTAACAATCCTACCTTTTAAACCGCTCGGGGGTTCGAACACCTTAGCTTCATTCACTTACTTACACCGGTGCGCTAACTATCCTACCTTTTAAACCGCTCGGGGGTTCGAACACCTTATCTTCATACACTTACTTACACCGGATTTTTCGCTTTTAGTAAATATTGTTTGAATCCGTTATCATACCAAAAAGACAACGCAACACGTTTATTGAATTTTATAATATAATAACTAAATATAATGTACTTTAAAACAATTGTTTAATAGTGAGAGTATACAAATGCTAAAGGTTCACTATTCTCGCTTTCCCTTTAAAGCCTGGTGAAGATATTCAAAACAAATGATTGTAAGAGGTTTTACCTTTTCTGAATGATATAGGTCTTGTTTCACTCTTTTCAGTTCATCACGCAGTTCCTTCTGTGTCTGGATTAGTGAATAAATTTGTAACATTACATATCAGTATGCATAACGGTTACTTTTTCTATTGAATACAATTGAAGCATAATAATGGGGCCAGTTTCAAGACAAAAATAAAAGAACATATCTGACCGCCTGAAAACATCAAATTGTACAACTAAAATAAGAGTTTAATCAGTTGGCTAAAAGAGTTTCATTTCTCACTGCAAAAGTGTCCATATGTCTTGCCGATTATTGCTTGATTCATATTTGTCATCTGGTTTCCCTGTTAATCATATATGACCACTGGTTCCCCCGTCAATCATATTTGTCAACTGGTTTCCCTTTTAATCATAAATGACCACTGATTTCCCCGTCAATCGTATTTGAGAACTGATTTCCCAGTCGTCATATGTGTCAACTGGTTTCCCTTTTAATCATAAATCACCACTGATTTCCCCGGCAATCGTATTTGAGAACTGGTTCCCCGTCGATCATATTTGTCAAAGGGTTTCCCTTTTAACCATATATGACCACTGATTTCCCCGTCAATCGAATATGACAACTGGTTCCCCCGTGGATCATTCTTGACAACTGTTTTTCCTGGTAATCAGATTGGAATAAACGATGGCCTTTATGAGAACAAAACCGTTTAATATGTTTTACCTCGTTTTTCCGCTTTTCAAGGTAAGTACATGATTGTGTTTTGTTTGTTAGGATGCAGGATACAAGAAAAACAACGCCAGCAAATACTGCATCGAAAGACTATGGACCAACACAGGCTCTGGACCACAACTGTTTAAAGATGATGTCGCTGCGGGATTAACTAGTTTATATTTATTATGAGTCACGTTTGTTTATCAACAAATTGTTTAGACATTCGATTAAATGGCCACAATAGAAGATACCACACACCTTTACCAGGGTGAGGAATCACGTGAATTCAACGCGGTTCTCACATGTATAACCACGGTTCAAAACCGATGTAAACAAGCAAGAAAGTGCCAGTTATTTCTAAATTTCTTTTTTGAGAGAAAAGATAAAAAAAATATTTCTTAACTTATAAAAGACTATGCTATTTTCTGATTCTACAAGTGTGAAATATTTTGGATTTGCTTGTATTTTAACGATGGCATCCTTGGCCAAAATTTCGATCCGATTGGATTTTGTAGAACGATGCAACACTATGTACGCCTTGAGTCTATGTTTTGTATACATTTCTTAGTAATTAGTAATATTTAAGAACTCATACATGTACTAAATTGTTGATTTTACTCATTTCATTCATAAAACGAATTGTTTGTAAAATTATTTTTTAAACATGAATTTCATATTTGCTGCTGCTAACCTGAATTCTTCTCATAACATGCTTATTTTTTTAATAAGTAGTTTGAACTTCTCTCTCTGTGACGATAATGCATTCAACATTAAAACTTTGTTCCAAATGATATTTCTTTCATGAAATGAATGTATATTAAAAATGTTTAATTTATGTTCAAGGTTGGCCGTCATGGTGATACGTCAAAATTATCCATTGTCTCTCTGTAAGAGACGGAGTCAACCATCATATTTCTCACCAAATGTTGACAAAAGATGGATACATTCAATTGATGAAAAGATGAGTTCATTTAAATGGAAGACAAGATGTACCCCAACCAACTCCGTTCCATGTACATCCCCCGGTAAAAGAAAGTCAACAGTCAAGAAATGATAAAACTACGTTTTAATGTACAACTCATCATTAAAGTATTGAATATAAGAAATAGTGATTACACGTGTTGCTGGTTGGATACATTTTATTTGTATATGACGTCATTTTAAACTACATTTTTTTTAGCACAATGTTTGACACTTGGTCCGGAAAAGCTATGAAGACTTTTTTAAAGGTTAATTTAGACCAAGTAAATTTTCCTGGTATAGCAACATGCCAGTATTTATCTTTGTTTGATAAATAAATATATCATGCTTTTAACTATGGTTTGGGTCTACAAGATAGCATTAAGTTATAAAGAGTTTATTCAAAGTTCTGTAAATAAATACTGGATGTTAGAACCCAAACTGAGAACAATTTTGTGAATAGAGAACTTGGTAGAATACCATTACTAATTATAGGAATTGTAAATGTGATTATTATTTGTTAAAGATTTTACAATGTGATGATATTAAATATGTTAACTCTTTTAAAAGAGAATCGTATAGGGATTTAGAAAGATAGCCAATTTGTTAGTCATGGGCAAAAGTTATAATAGATATATTACAATAACTAGGATTTTATGATGCATGGTTATTTCAAAGTGTTTGTGAGTTTAATATATATGTATAAGTTAACTGAAACAGAGACTAAAATGTATATTTACAAAAATGGTTTGCTGAATTTATTAATTCATCTAGAGCCAAAACTTTGTTTTGTTCGCAGAGAAACCAAATGCAATGCGTTCATCGAATTTTACATATAAAATGACTAAATATGATATACATCTAAACAGTTGTTTTGTATTAAGGGTTAACTAATGTAAAAGGTTCACTTTTCTTGCTTTCCCTTTTAAATCTTAGCGAAAATATTCAGAACAAATGGATATAAGAGGTTTTACCTTTTCTGAATGCTTCACTCGTTTCAGCTCATCACCCAGTTCCTGTTTTGTCTAGATAAGTATTTCATAACATATCAGTATGTATAACGATTACTATATATATTGAATACATTTAAAGCTTAATACTGTGGCCAACAACTAGAATATATGTTACCGCCTGAAATCATAACATCAAATTTTAAAATAACATGAAGAGTCTTATCAGGAGCCTAAATAGGCTTCAGCATTTGTTGTGGAAGTATCTCAAATCAGCTACAACGATGTTTTTTATAGGCGTTTTATAAAGGTATATCTAGCGTTTTAATGTTTTTGAAATAACAAACTATCAAATGAATCGTTTCCAATGATAACGACAAATGTAACGGATAAGAATAACAGTTTGTATACATAGATTCTGTAAATCATTCATATAAAAGTATTAAATACTATGGTGGGCAGTAAATCTGTTTATATAAAGCTTTTTGTTTTTAGTAAACTTGAGAATCAACTTATATTTTAATGATAAAAAAAACATTATTCACCAAATGATACCCGTTTGTATCTATTTACATATATTTACCAAACAATTTCGCATTGTTTAATTACAGAATCTACAAAGGCCTCTCGCATACTGCTTAAGAGTGCCTTTCTTTTGTGAGCTATAAAAGGTGAAATTTGAAGCATAGTTTGGTGTAGAAAGATTTAAAACAAATTCTAAATGGTAATTTATCTGACAAGTATATAGGTTATCATGAAGTAAACACAGTCAATTACACAGACATACTATCATAATCGACACCATTTTATTAACAAGAACAAGTGGAAATACCAGCCTAAATTTAACACACATAATATCATTAAATGCCATTTTGTCGCTAGCCGTATATGCACACACTAATCAAACTATAATGTTGGATCGATGAAAAAATGCTTATGAAAATGAATCCGTGTTAACCTACTTGATATACACGATAAGACATAAGTATACACTTTTTTCATATGTCCTACCGATTACAGCTGTAAATCATATTCGACAACTGGTTTACCCGTCAGTCGTTTTTGACAACTGGTTTTCCTAATATCATAAGGACAAAACGATGGCCTTTATCAAAACAACCTCGCTTGAAATATATTACAAAGTTATTTTCCGCTTTTCAATGCAAGTGCATGATTATTTTTTTGAATAATACAAGAAAAGCAACCCAAACAAAACTAAACCTACAAATAATCAGTTAAAAGGCAAAAGTTCAACAAATTTTAAACGAGAAACACACACCTTGTATAACAAAAAATACCGTATATGCATACATAAACTGTTTAAAGATGATTTCGCTGTGGGTTTAATGAAGTTATAATGATAAAGCGTCATTTTTGTTATGACTTTATCAACAAAGTGTTTACAAATTCGATTAAATGACCACAATCGAAGATACCACACACATATACGCAAGATAAATGTTCAACTATTTATAAAGTGAGCAACCATTAATTTCAGTTAACTTGATGTCTACTGAAATATATCAGGGTACCGCTTTCACCGACCAAGGACATTTTACACGGCGCTTTTACTATTTAATGATTACTTTACATTTCACTTGAACAACTATGCTTCGATCAATGCAATATTAAGAAAATAAAAACCTTATCGAAGCCAGCATCAACTTGAAGACACCGCAAATCATATAAACTCATACAATGAATTAAATACAAAAATGCAAGTTCAAAGATCATATAAATAAATATCATTTCCTTACCTAAAAGTAATCCTTATTGTAATTACTATTGTAAAATAAGCGTG
The DNA here is from genome assembly GCF_026914265.1 of Mya arenaria. Lineage (NCBI taxonomy): Eukaryota > Metazoa > Mollusca > Bivalvia > Myida > Myidae > Mya > Mya arenaria. The sequence continues at coordinate 45,557,220 of NC_069128.1, read as the reverse complement.
ATGCAAAGTGGTTTTTGTACGTTGTGTATATGTCGATAAGTGTATGATAGGCCTGCGAATTGGGCCTTTAACAAGGGGCCTTTGTTTTAGCTTTAATTTTAGACTTTTCATGGTTGTTCTTCATGTTTTTACAAAGAGCAAAGCGATTATTTTATTTAAGTCACGGTACCAATAATGTGTGTAAGCGGTTGGGTAGCTCAGTCGGAAGAGCACTCGCCCTGAAAGCGGGGGGTCCCAGGTTCGAGCCCTGGTCTGGCTTTACACACTTCTCACTCTGTGACATTTGGCGCCCAACCAGGGACCGTTGCGGCATTGTTTGGCAGTGTTGATTATGTATATTCCTAAGCACTGGTGTTCGTCAAATTCGAGGACGAATTTCCAGCTTGCAAGGAAGTATGTAACGGTACCGATACATACACCTATGTTGTGGAGAGGTGTTTAAAAGAAATGTTTAAAAGACCAGATTAGAACTGTTATTTGTTTTTGTTAATAAGTAAACCAATGAACAAGAACTAGACGAAGTACCTTTAATAACTCCCACGCTGGTTTTCTTTTTCTCTTTCAAGAAATAAGCCAAGCATTTCTCTTACTTCAAAACTTCAGTTACCTTCCAAATACTTCATAATAACCTTTGAAATGGTCATTGATTTCTACAAACTTTCGAATCACCCTTTTGCGGACAGACTCCATGGCTTTTACGTCGGAAGAAAATCGCGGTAGCATTTGAGACCAAATGAACTTAGTTCTCGGCAGCTGCTGTTTCTTGACTTCCAACAGTTTATCAAACTCGGACATAATATCGAAAGTTTCCAACCGACCTATATCATTAGCCCCGCAATGTACGAGAAGGTAGTGTAGGGAAACCCGTTGTTAAGCAAAAATGACAATACATGTTTTGTTTTGTTTAAGGGACATTCCCCCGTATTTCTGCTAGTTGATTTCAAAGTTTTTGAGGCCGATATTAGAGCGGCCTGCCAACAAACATGTCCTTGGTATAAGCTTTTTAATGATAGATAAACCGATACACCAGACTGAAATGAAAACTAATAGGGAAGCCCATTAGAATAATGCTATAGCTGATAAAGTGACGATTTGCAATACACAAGAACTTAAATATTAATTGTTTATGCTGACTAAGTTAAAATAGGTATAACCTTAGTCAACAACGGCCATATCCTGAAAGTTCATTGTAATGAATACAGATCGGAGACGTTAACCAGATTAGGGCGAATGTATCTGCGGACGGCCTGTGAGCGCCATCGACCGGCCCTCTGTATCTGCTCGGCAGAATTGCCCTTAAGAGCGGCTGTGATTCCGCACCAATCCTAAAGCTATGATAACTGTACCGCGTATAGTCAAGACCTGCAACTTCCAATGTAATTTTGACCACCGATGTGAACTTATACCTAGTGACAGGGGAGCCATCGAAATGGCAGATTAAGGGTCCCGCAACTTGTTGGCGTACGCGCAGATACTGCACGAAAGAGATTACGGGACAAACCGTGTCGTTAGAACTTTTAATGCTTATTGTTTCCGGATCATCAAGCTGGTTTGTTTTTGAATTATGTAAGTTAATGTTAAGGAGAACCTTCCCAAACGCGATGTCGTTTATAGAAATAATGTTGACGATCGTATTGCCTTTGGACAGGCTGAGCTCCCATACCCGGAGGAAGCCAACAAATGCAATGATATAGGATGTAGAAAACAGAAATGATTCGTATATATTGGTGCGAACAATTATGGTTAACTTCAAAAATACAATTCTTAAAATAAGTAGTGTGATGGGCAGGCTTGTGTCTTTTCCCGTTCGTTGACCGTGGTAGCCTTTGAGGAGTTTTATCACTATTAACTGAGTTGAGGGATCTGGTGTCCCCCTCATTTTGCACTTATAACCGATTTCTGTAACATATAATCGTGCAGTGGCCGGAGCGCATGACTGAAGTGACATAAATGAGATGAAGAATTCTATGTTATCGATGGGCGGGGGCCATGATTATCCTAGGTTGTGAGTCTTTCAAAACTCAGGAAACTTGGCCATACCCTGGGCAAACGATGACATGGTGTTTTGGGCTAAAGCCGAGTTTAAGAGTAGTTCACATTCGGCGAGTAAATGAGGTTGAGGAATTCCGCCGGTAAACCTGCCGGAAATGGGTCCGCCTCTTGGGCCAACTGGCGGAACTTCTGCCACATCTTGCGTGAAAAAGAACCACAAATTGAATTTTCTTTGGATGGTATGTAACGCGCTCTGAATAGAATGACATGGGACATGATGCACATAATTAAGGGGCGCAGTAGGTGCACCACGCGCTTTGATTTTGATGAATGTTAAGTATTTCAACTAGGCCCATAATGTCAGACCACATGATCAACCATTTAGGGGTGAGACGAGGGGCCCAAATGTAAAAGCTATCAAAACTGGAACTAGATCTAAATATGTTATATCCTAAAAAACAATTTGACCCAATGTGCTGGCCATTGAAAGAAAGCCCAACGCCCCTGAATGTAGCATGCCGCGCCTAAACCGTCGGCCCCAGCGCTGTCGGTCCACCATTCTAAGATATCATTGGAAATCCACACAAGCTTAGGAATGTGAACAATGCCGTTACAGTAGTTTAAAACTAGTAACCACATCATCAAATCTTCCTTTAAAGATTTTGTTATACGGACGTAGATGTAAGGTTTGTCAATACTTATCAGTGCATCATACAATCGTCTGCTAAATGCGCATTCTCCCTTTATAGCTTGACAAGCAAAGCTCAATTTACCGGCCCCTGCTTGTAATTCCCGCAATCGTAACTTTTTGACCTTTGTAAGTCTAAGATATTTACAGCAGGTAGTCGAATTGACATAGTTACCGTGTCGATCTCGAGACCAAGAAATGTAAAACAAATTGTCGGATTTTTCCTCCGCGATAGGAACTCCCAGACGATTACAAGTATACGTGAACACATCGACCAAAATACTACAGATATCTTAATCCCGGGGTCCCGCGAATATAACATCATCTAAATAATGATTCAGTGATTGTAAGTTGGATGCATCTGATACAGAACAATGAAGGAATGTTGCAAACTTTTCAAAAGGGGGGTTGCTGCAACCGAAACTCATACTTTTGCTTCGTTGGATAAGAGAGATGTGTGATTAAACGGAAAACACCGCTTGATTTTGGAACCATTCCGATAGGGGAAGTTCTAAAATGTGACATTGGGGGTATTTTAAAGGGGCTATCCATGCGTTACATATAAATTTATTTTTTAATTATGTCCGACAGTACTATGGGGTGTGACCCGGCAGACTTTAAGTTTCTAGACGGAATGGCAATACGCGGTATGGCGTAATTCAACTTTAAACCGTATGTAAATCCCTTTAAACTGGCATCAGTAATATTTGGGTAATGTGACAGAGACTGGGTGGGTATAATGATTGGAGAATGTGCTCGGTCCCAGATGTCTCCTGAATGACGATTGGTCGGGGTTACGCGGCTGAAAGTACCAGGGCGAAGCGAACCTTTGTTGACCCTGGTAGACAGCGGACCTAGGTTGGCTATGGGCACGAGGACAGGACATGGAAGGCTGAGTGGTTCTGACATATCATGCTTTTGTGAAAGTATTGACTATAATCACGCGTGCAGTTGCTGTAGCTGTATGGGTAGCAATACCTCCGAGGATATTGGCCCGACTTGGGTAAAGTGGTCGGCACGGACGTGACAAATAGCAACCACAGTTCATAACCATTTTTTGAAAAGGATTTTAATGGATCCAAGGATATTCGGTAGTTAAACTACTTGTCATAGTTTAACCATCCAGTTTTGCAGCGCTTAGTAGCTGTTTTTATGGTTTCATATATTTTAATAAATATTGTTTTTTTTTTCAGCATGTGCGGATAAAAAAAGTGACAAACGCGTTGGTCCATGACTCGATTTTGCCTTGAGGCACGGTTTTAGGGTAAGGACTCCCTGGGAAGAAAGTGCTTTGATTTTTTCTGGCGTCTTATCGGGCAGGGTGTTGAGCAAGGAAGACAATTCCACAAACTGCCCAGCGATAATATTGGCTTTGACAGTGTCACCAAGGGAGTCAGAAATAACTGGAAGTGGCTGAAAATCTAGCAACTCATTACCTGTTATTGTGGCAGTCTGAGCCACTTAATCGGAAAACCCTTTCTCGGCATAGGACCATCGATCAAGGCCTTATAACAGGTGAACCTATGTGAAAACCCTTGACCTTAAACCCCCGTGCTGACCGTAGCGGATGAATCTGTGGCCAATGGCGGGGGAGTTGTCGGCATTGCCCTCGCGATTGGTGCCTCGGGAGCCGTCTGCGACGCCTTCCCGCGTGGTTTGGCCGCCAAACGACTCGACCTTGGCCTTCGGTGCGACTGCATTAGACGGGTCCCTGGGACTTTTCACATAGCGTAGAATGGTTGATTTCTTTGTTATTGTATGGTTTCTCAACGAGAATAATAAGAATAAATCAGAAGGAATTTCACAAATGATTTAGTGGAAATTTTAATTATGTTCTATTTTATTTATGACCCTCACGGTATTAACATTTTACATTCAACCTATAAATGTTCATGAGATTCGATATCCCAACGAGGGGTACAGTAAATAAATTCAAAGGATTACCTAAGCCGAATAATTTATAAGTAACGATTATTGCAAATAGGAAAGTATCCGCGTTGTCATAAAACATCATTCAACATATAAGAAATATTTGTGTGACGAAAATATGAAAGCATAACATTTATTATGAATTAATTATTTAAATACGTTAACCACGCGCTGGATATGAAATAAACACTGTGATTTAAATGGAATTGATGAACAATGTAATAAAGAATACGGCAATAAACTGCTCTTTCCTTTAAGCGCAACAGAATCTTATCAATTATGTAATGTTATCAGAGCAACTAAATTAAAATACCGTGATTAACGGTGAAAAATGTCCGAATGAGAATGAGCAAACATCACGACGTAGGGTAAAATCCTTTAATAAGTTACTTCTCTTCGTAAGCGGATTTTTCGTCTTAACTACCCTACCCTTCACTGTGTACGGTGTGCTTAGAACTCGCTTGGATACGTTATCACCAAGAGCAATTGCAATTAAGGACCTATGAACGTCGGTGTTAGTCATACTAGTAAAATGTAAATTCACTTTTAACTTTATCTTCTATTTCATCAGTAGTTCAATGTTTAAGCAGGAGTGGAACGTCATGGTAAAGGAGATGTCCATGTTGGAATATAGAGTACGTGAAGTCCGGATAGACCTTTCATGTTCAACACTAGTCGTTTAGTCACTAGCATATTAACGTCTGACTTTGATATTCATGTATCCACCTTTTTGGCATTTTATAATATGTGGTACCAAGTGTGAAAGGTTTAAAGTACTTTTTGGTTCATTTATTAGTGTAATTATGGCATTTTTAATTGAAATGCGTTACTACATTAAGACTTGTTTATGACATTGAAATTGTGTTTAACATTTATTGAAAGAAATGTTCACAATATGTATATCATATAAGATAACTATAGTTGGAAAACCTGTAAAGAGTAAAGCAGTCTTTCAATATCGATAAAATTATATCATGCACTTTTTACTTTAAAATGTCTTTGAATCATGTTGTTTGTCTAACTTAAAATTATTATCATAGTTTTTTAGTTATAGTAACATTTTAAATGTCGTTATACTATAAAGAAATTGGTTTTCGTTTCGTAAATAGTACTTATACTGTCACTTGCATACAAATCGATCCAGTAACAAGGTGACGGGTAAATATTGCTTTATTACGTTAGTTTACCATGTGGTTTATATCTACAGTAATTTGGTAACGTAACCAAGATATCAGACTGCTCGTTTATTTTGAAGAGTATAGTATTCTGTCAGAGGAAAAGAACAAGCATTGCTCAAAAACATCAATATTCCGCCAACAAATGGCTTCAACATTCATTTACTCAGAAAGTTCCATTACTCAGTATTTGCATGATAATGACATGGAAAGAGAAAATCGGTCAGAAATTATACCTTTACCCCACCAACTAGAGCTGAACAAATGTGCAGCATTTAACGACAGTTGAAACCTTTTCTGTAATGAATGGTAACATCTCACTTGCAACAGAAATGAATTATTTCTTTTCTAATACGGTTCTAGGCATCTCACATTAAATTCGTTAAAATCACTATGAATTACATCCATTGAATATATGGCGATTGTTAACACATTCGTGATCTTGGATATTGACCTATGACTTGTGAAATTGTTATATGATTAAGTGTTTGGTGACCGATCCATGGTTATGTACTTTAAAGAGCTTTTCCTTTTCGAATTGATATTGAATTACTGAAATGCTAATATATGTATTGAATAAATTTGAACATATTGTGTACTATTTTTGGTACACTTAAACACTGCATGAGTAGTGTCTTGATCTCAATAGCGAAAATAACAGTTGTCCCTCTTTTTGTTTATTTAAAGTTAATGTGTATGTTTTGTATAAACACAGTAACAAGTTTATTAGAATATAAAGTTAGTGACTTGGGTGAAGTAAGATAAACCTTTTCAATGAACGACACTTTTCTAGTATTCTGCATTGACACGGCACTCATAATCATTTTGCATTTTTTGTGTTGTAATATTTATTTCTGGTATATTGTTTAGAGTTTTACTGTCGATTAATACATGTATCGAGCTTGTTTCATGAGATGAGTCGGTTGCCAAAATAATATATATTTAATCCCTACTCTAAGTTTCTGCTTCAAATCCTGCGCTCAAATGATACCAATTTGTTTCAATGCAATGATTCAATCCCTTTTTTAAAATGGTCAAACTTTTATATTTATATTTTATTGCCATGTGTAAATCGTTGAATTTCAGGTCCCAATTCATGGTTTTACTCATTCGGACACTCACATTCTGTCGCACATACCGTCTGCTAGGTCATACTGTAATCCTCAAGTGTTTCGAATGCACTATATTGTTACACGTTATCTTCCTGAACCGGATCTATTGGAGTTAAGCTGTTTTTGTCTAAGCGGTTTTTAAAAAGCCGACCCTTTGATTCCTTAAAGTAGGCTCTCTATGATAGTTTTGGATAACAGTAGTCTTCTACGATATCGTAAATGCATTTTGTATAGACTTTACTCTTGTTCTTCATCACAAACTCAAACGAGCGTGCTAGTCGTGGCATCTACAGTCTTGGTTTTCCAGCTATAAATAACTGAAGTTGTAGTTAAGCATATCGTATGTGTAACCTTGCCGTCATGTGAGAAAATGAGTAGACGGAAACAAAGAAAATACTCTCAACGTGCGCTCTTAAAACCTGCTTTAGTGTACTATAAATTTCACCTCGTTATTTATATACATCAATTACGCTCTGATTATTTCTGCGAAATTAATTTCGTCATCGAATGGATGTTAATAATCTCTAAAGAATGAATCATTTGCGAAAAGTTAATGATGTGTATTATGGATGTATGGTCAATCATTTATATCACTACCATTAAAAATGAATGTATATGTAGAGAAACAATTAATTAATTAGGTAGTTGGATGGTCTGTAGATACTGAATCAGTTTATCGTACACTGACATGTAAATTACAGAAAATTTGTATGTCTGTACTATCCCGTTTCATTTTAAGGAAGTGATATCATAAACTAAATGACAAGCTTATTTCATGTTATTTACTCAAGACAGCTGTGCATGTGCATGGGTATACGTGATATAGTACACATAGATGCTTATTTCACACGGAGCTATTTGCTAGAAATAAAATGAACATACAATTATACAATTATATATTAACAATGTGTGTGTGTGTATTTGTGCGTGTGCGTATGCATGTATGTGTGTGTGTGTGTGTGTGTGTGTGTGTGTGTGTGCATGTGCGTAACTTAGATTCCATATCAAATCCATGACTTACAAGGCGTCTGATTTATATCGCTATCGTAGCAGGATGAATCAACATACGTAAGTCGGATTTTTGTCGCCGACGTCGTGACGGGATTTCAACGACATTTTGACGTCACATTGACGCTGTTTGCCAACTTGGTCAATTCCGAATATATCTAAAAACGTTTGATTGAAAAGAATTGCAATTTCTACCTTTCTACCTTACCTTTATTTTCTCCAAACAAATCGTTTTATAGAAAACCTCTACAATCCTTTGATCACAGTTATATAATATAATTTGTTATCTCATTACATATAACTTATAGAGCCAGATATTTTTATTGTGAGTCTTTTCCTTTGTTATAAATATTTCCTGCACCGCTGACAAATGGTGTACGTTTTCTTAATGACGCAGGTTAAATACAAGCTTTTGAAACTCTTCCATATGTGTTGCTTTCATTTACATACAGAATTTTGCATAATTAGTTAACTGCAACTTTTACATATGGCCATAAACAATCGAATACCATAATGTTTATTACCGCAATCTTCTTTTATTGCAACTCTTACATTCAAACATAAATAATAATCTAGCATTAATGTTCTTAGAATACTTTGTTGATTATACGAGTATAATCATAAGGAGAGGATAGAATATAAGTAGTCATTCTATGCTACGCCAATAAACATATTTAAAGTTTTTTTTATTATTAATTAATGTTTAATTGTTTAATGAAAGATATTTCGCGTTCTAGCGCTTAATGCATTTCTAACATGTTCTTTAATTCATTTTCCCTAGCAAGAAAAGAAAACAAAGTATGAAAATATAATATGCCACTCATATCGGTACATAAGAGTACACGTGCTATAACATGGAAACTTCATTTTATTGTAAAGGAAATGCACGGTCAGTTTCAATGTTATCATGGTTTTCATTTTCGCCTTTTATTTCTGATTAATATATAGAATAACAATACAAATTCAATACATAATTGTTTTCAATAAATATAGTGACACAGTTATAATACATTGATTACTACAGTACGATACTTTATTATGTAAGGACAGAATGAACGATCACCTCGCAGCGCTACCCAAACCACACTTGACAAGAAAAGATAAGATACAAGGTAGATACAATACAAAGTGCTTGCTAACTAATGTTATTTTTGGCTTTTATCTGGGTTTTTTTCTTTATCCAATTGACTGCAGTTATTTAAAAGTACAACATGGTAAGCTATTTATTGAAATATAAGGATATTGAAGGAATACACGTACGATAAGCCATTAACCGAATATTGACTTGTAAATTAAAAGTTTTTAGTAGTAATATTGTTTAAGCTTAATATACTCCTTCGATAAACACATAGTAAAACGAAAAAATCCGAAGCTCTATATACATCAAGCAAACTATGACAGATCTCCTGAAACATTACACATCTATTTCTGTGCACTTAGTGTTTTACAACTGCATGTATAATCATAAGGAGAGGATAGAATATAAGTAGTCATTCTATGCTACGCCAATAAACATATTTAAAGTTTTTTTTTATTATTAATTAATATTTAATTGTTTAATGAAAGATATTTCGCGTTCTAGCGCTTAATGCATTTCTAACATGTTCTTTAATTCATTTTCCCTAGCAAGAAAAGAAAACAAAGTATGAAAATATAATGTGCCACTCATATCGGTACATAAGAGTACACGTGCTATAACATGGAAACTTCATTTTATTGTAAAGGAAATGCACGGTCAGTTTCAATGTTATCATGGTTTTCATTTTCGCCTTTTATTTCTGATTAATATATAGAATAACAATACAAATTCAATACATAATAGTTTTCAATAAATATAGTGACACAGTTATAATATATTGATTACTACAGTACGATACTTTATTGTGTAAGGACAGAATGAACAATCACCTCGCAGCGCTACCCAAACCACACTTGACAAGAAAAGATAAGATACAAGGTAGATACAATACAAAGTGCTTGCTAACCAATGTTATTTTTGGCTTTTATCTGGGTTGTTTTTTTCTATCCAATTGACTGCAGTTATTTAAAAGTACAACATGATAAGCTATTTATTGAAATATAAGGATATTGAAGGAATACACGTACGATAAGCCATTAACCGAATATTGACTTGTAAATTAAAAGTTTTTTAGTAGTAATGTTGTTTAAGCTTATACTCTTTCGATAAACACATAGTAAAAACGAAAAAATCCGAAGCTCTATATACATCAAGCAAACTATGACAGATCTCCTGAAACATTACACATCTATTTCTGTGCACTTAGTGTTTTACAACTGCATGTATAATCATAAGGAGAGGATAGAATATAAGTAGTCATTCTATGCTACGCCAATAAACATGTTTAAAGTTTTTTATTATTAATTAATATTTAATTGTTTAATGAAAGATATTTCGCGTTCTAGCGCTTAATGCATTTCTAACATGTTCTTTAATTCATTTTCCCTAGCAAGAAAAGAAAACAAAGTATGAAAATATAATGTGCCACTCATATCGGTACATAAGAGTACACGTGCTATAACATGGACACTTCATTTTATTGTAAAGGAAATGCACGGTCAGTTTCAATGTTATCATGGTTTTCATTTTCGCCTTTTATTTCTGATTAAAATATAAAATAACAATACAAATTCAATACATAATTGTTTTCAATAAATATAGTGACACAGTTATAATACACTGATTACTACAGTACGATACTTAATTGTGTAAGGACAGAATGAACAATCACCTCGCAGCGCTACCCAAACCACACTTGACAAGAAAAGATAAGATACAAGCTAGATACAATACAAAGTGCTTGCTAACTAATGTTATTTTTGGCTTTTATCTGGGTTGTTTTCTTTATCCAATTGACTGCAGTTATTTAAAAGTACAACATGATAAGCTATTTATTGAAATATAAGGATATTGAAGGAATACACGTACGATAAGCCATTAACCGAATATTGACTTGTAAATTAAAAGTTTTTTAGTAGTAATGTTGTTTAAGCTTATACTCTTCCGATAAACACATAGTAAAACGAAAAAATCCGAAGCTCTATATACATCAAGCAAACTATGACAGATCTCCTGAAACATTACACATCTATTTCTGTGCACTTAGTGTTTTACAACTGCATGTATAATCATAAGGAGCGGATATAATATAAGTAGTCATTCTATGCTACGCCAATAAACATATTTAAAGTTTTTTTTTTATTATTAATTAATATTTAATTGTTTAATGAAAGATATTTCGCGTTCTAGCGCTTAATGCATTTCTAACATGTTCTTTAATTCATTTTCCCTAGCAAGAAAAGAAAACAAAGTATGAAAATATAATGTGCCACTCATATCGGTACATAAGAGTACACGTGCTATAACATGGAAACTTCAATTTATTGTAAAGGAAATGCACGGTCAGTTTCAATGTTATCATGGTTTTCATTTTCGCCTTTTATTTCTGATTAATATATAGAATAACAATACAAATTCAATACATAATAGTTTTCAATAAATATAGTGACACAGTTATAATACATTGATTACTACAGTACGATACTTTATTGTGTAAGGACAGAATGAACAATCACCTCGCAGCGCTACCCAAACCACACTTGACAAGAAAAGATAAGATACAAGGTAGATACAATACAAAGTGCTTGCTAACCAATGTTATTTTTGGCTTTTATCTGGGTTGTTTTTTTCTATCCAATTGACTGCAGTTATTTAAAAGTACAACATGATAAGCTATTTATTGAAATATAAGGATATTGAAGGAATACACGTACGATAAGCCATTAACCGAATATTGACTTGTAAATTAAAAGTTTTTTAGTAGTAATGTTGTTTAAGCTTATACTCTTTCGATAAACACATAGTAAAAACGAAAAAATCCGAAGCTCTATATACATCAAGCAAACTATGACAGATCTCCTGAAACATTACACATCTATTTCTGTGCACTTAGTGTTTTACAACTGCATGTATAATCATAAGGAGAGGATAGAATATAAGTAGTCATTCTATGCTACGCCAATAAACATGTTTAAAGTTTTTTATTATTAATTAATATTTAATTGTTTAATGAAAGATATTTCGCGTTCTAGCGCTTAATGCATTTCTAACATGTTCTTTAATTCATTTTCCCTAGCAAGAAAAGAAAACAAAGTATGAAAATATAATGTGCCACTCATATCGGTACATAAGAGTACACGTGCTATAACATGGACACTTCATTTTATTGTAAAGGAAATGCACGGTCAGTTTCAATGTTATCATGGTTTTCATTTTCGCCTTTTATTTCTGATTAAAATATAAAATAACAATACAAATTCAATACATAATTGTTTTCAATAAATATAGTGACACAGTTATAATACACTGATTACTACAGTACGATACTTTATTGTGTAAGGACAGAATGAACAATCACCTCGCAGCGCTACCCAAACCACACTTGACAAGAAAAGATAAGATACAAGCTAGATACAATACAAAGTGCTTGCTAACCAATGTTATTTTTGGCTTTTATCTGGGTTGTTTTCTTTATCCAATTGACTGCAGTTATTTAAAAGTACAACATGATAAGCTATTTATTGAAATATAAGGATATTGAAGGAATACACGTACGATAAGCCATTAACCGAATATTGACTTGTAAATTAAAAGTTTTTTAGTAGTAATGTTGTTTAAGCTTATACTCTTCCGATAAACACATAGTAAAACGAAAAAATCCGAAGCTCTATATACATCAAGCAAACTATGACAGATCTCCTGAAACATTACACATGTATTTCTGTGCACTTAGTGTTTTACAACTGCATGTTAAACCTTAATTGAGATGCATGTTTACAAAATTGTAAAACTTTGCTGATTATGTTTCGGAAGAAGTTTTACAAAGTTATGAAAAAAACGGCATGGACAGTTTGTGTTTTCCTGGCTTTCTTTAGATTACTGCGACATTTTGCTTCCATTTTACCTTCTTATTGAATATTACTAATCTGAACGTTTAAAATCAGTTAAAAAAACGAAAACCACGGACAGTCAACCATAAAAGTATGTGTTTAAATCCTTTAGAATATACATTTGCCTCTGTGATTCCACTATCGACTCCACTGTCCGCACTTTTAAGAATTCAGTGCAGCTTCGAGCAAAGGTTAACCTGAAATAACAAACCGTATTGAATGTACTGCAACCCTAAGCATACTAATTGTACATACACAATACTCAGCCAAGCTACTGAAAGTACTTTGTATTGGCTATAGTGATATAAACGATATACACACAAAATGTTTCTATATCAATGGAAAATTATGGTGACATGTAATTTAAGATTTAACTAACGACAAAATATTATCAAACAAAAAAGCAATGACAACAAAATTACAACTACATGAAGGTAATTTTAATCATGTATAACAAATTGCACATTTTAATAGGGTGATTTGTAATAGGTATTCTGATCGGGTTAAAATCAACATCGAATAAGAATTGTTTGTGAGAAACTATGAACTAGTATGATATGGAAATATGATTTTGTTGTAATGTACGAGATTATAACTAGTGCTGAGTGTCATCATTGTTCAATTCAATACATTGTTATAGCTCTCCGTTAACTGGATAATTTAAAAAGTATCCATATTATGAAACAGTTAAATGTCTTTATGAATACTAAAATTTAACATTTACTTTTCCCTAGTAATCATGCAGTTCAAATCAAAACTGGATATAGGCAAATAAGCGAATTGAATGGTCGTGAGAAAATGAGAGATGTGTATACCTTGTGATATATAATACCAAAATGCATACATTTGAATATAGGACATTATAATTAAGAGAAAGAATATCGTAACAGAAGACAAATAAAAGTGACCAACCATCGACAGTGAAAGTCTCTACCAACTTTTCTGTTGGATCTATTTCTGCCTCTTTTATGCCTTTGGCAGCCAGTTCCGCTTTCAATGTCTGTGTGTAATCACCGTACCTTCAACACATGAAAGTTGAAGAAAACTGAAATCACCTCATTGTGACCGCCTAGTTAAGCGCAACAATTGTTCGATAATTTCTTTAATAAGACAAGGACAGGCTACTGATACCTACATTGTATATTATGATAATTTTAACTTTGGATTAAATGCAACTTCAGGTATAAGCCATGTAATACAACTCGGGAAACATCGGGTAACATCGACATATATTCCCACTCGCCGTAACAGATCGCAATGTATTCGGCCTGTACCGGATGTTTTTAGAAACAGAAGGTATTTCCCCACTTTTCATAGGTCAAGAATGGAATTTCTACATCGTGAAACTAGGTGATATTTTTTCTCATTAATATACGTTTAAAATTAATAAACACTAAAAGTGCACGCCGACAGTTGATAACGATACATCTTACATTTGAGTCATTATAGTAAAACATGGATTATAAGTGAAATATACGCGTAAGAGAAGATTTTCTGTCGAAAAAACGAACTGTCAACAATCAACCCACAATTAACATGGAACTGGGATACTCAGATATTCGTATCAAAGGGCTATGAATGTAAGTATCCTTGAGCAGTTTTGTACGTTGATGTGTTCAAAAATGTTTGTTTTTTTAATTTAATATCTTTAAAAAAAAATATATATATTTTTTTTCCTTTTTTCGTATTTTCCTTTATATGGTTTTTTATATAGGAAATATTTGTATTTATTTAATCCGAAAGCATCTATGACAATTATTTTTACACAACGTTTTGTAAAAAGTAATATGACATACGTTTTCCCGCCAAACGACGTTACGTCGTTCTTGGCGTAACATCCGTTTGTAGTTGTTATTATAACCCTGAAGAAGGCGCTTGGCGCCGAAACGTTGGTTTATAATTAAAAGTAAAGTATACGTGTTATTGTTTTTTGTTACTTAATTAATTTATCTTTGAAATTCTTATATCATTTTTATTAGCTAAAAGTTAAGACAGCATGTTCATAATTTTACATGTTCTTATGTACATGATACATATTTTACATATTTTTATATGTACTTATGTACATAAATTATGTAAATGATATCAGTATGTAATCTTTAATTTGATTGTTTTATCCTAGAAAAATATTAGACTTAAAATTGTGTTTAAAAATTATGTGTTTTGGTACGTGCCCAATTTTAACATACCATAATACAGGTCACATACCTGTTTTTTGTTTACAAAATTCATTTTTTCAAAATTAGCCTGTGAATAAAAGTTGTACGTGGTTTGGGGCTTGAAGCCACGACTGCTTGGACACTAGCTACATCCATTTACTTGGTGTTGGTCTCGTTAAAACCCCAGACTGTCGTGAATCATTATCAACCATATGCACAAGAACTTCATATTTGTTCCTACCACCACTTACCCTTGGCTAAAACGGATATAAGTGCAGAATGTATAATACTTGTGCATTTGTATTTTACGGTGGTAGTTTCTGCTGGTTGATAATCTGATGTCTAATTTCTTTCAGGCAGGAATATGACTGAATAATACTAAGTCAACAACACAGGGTTATGAAAAATTCCAGCCTGTATTTAATACTATGTTGGATCCTTGAGAGCGGTTTGAACAGCCATGTCTATCCACAAGGCAGTCGCATCTGATATAGATGATGTGAGTATTAATTTCATATAAAACTTATTTGACTTGGTTTTTGCTTTTATAAACACACTGTACTCAGTAATCAAGTGGTGGTGGTGGTGGTGATCAAGTGGTGGTAGTGGTGGTGGTTGTGATGATGATGATCATCATCATGATGATGCTGCTGCTGCTGCTGCTGCTGCTGCTGCTGCTGCTGCTGCTGCTGCTGATGATGATGATGATGATGATGATGATGATGATGATGATGATGATTTTATTGATAAATTTAATAATTCTCTTGACTTTATATATACATGTTTGTTCAGCTTGTTGTTGTTTTTTAAAATAATATTGAGAAACATTAAACTGTTTATAGTTTATTTTGTATTTGTATGGCAGTATAATTATCTATTCTTATTAGTTCAAAAGGCTTTAAAGGACAACTTTTTTTCCTTTACATCACTCAACATTATTAATGGGTCAAGTACCTGAAGGGGCATGAAAACCAAATCAGCATTGACTCAACATTGAGGAGTTATCATCTGTACACACTCTTCCATTACAAGTGCATCACCAGGGAACAGACCAAACTTCAAATGATGAAGATTTAATTATTGTAAACAAAATCTAAATGTTAGAATACCAATGTCAAAAATAAAACAGATAGACATCAAGTTACGCACAGAGAGTGTTTACATGTTATTATATTAAAATAACATTAGTTGAGAACTTTTACTCTGACATTTTGGAGGGGCAATTCCGCCTCCTTTAGTATTCTTGTTTCTTCACATATTTTAGTTTAAAAGTACACTCATTCTTTTAAACTCTGTATTCTGAGTTAGAATTATAAGTAAAATTTATTTATTTGAAAGAGTACATTTTATGAATAAGTCCAATTAAGCTTTATATTTTTTTACAAGAAAATGGTTGATTTTTAAGCATTTTATTAGCTATTAAAATGTATGGTTACATGACATTATGTACTTGTTTTTCAACACTGGACGGTAAACTGTCATAAATTGTCTTTGAATTTGTTCAATAGACATCATAGATAATATTTAAAATGATATCAGGAGCTTGCTTTATATTTAACTATTTTTTATGATTTTTTTTAAAATTGCTATATATTTTTTAGGATATTGAAAAACTGCTTTTTTTCAGAAGACTCACAAGATCAATCAACATGATTTTTTCCCATGTGTATCAATTATGAATTGTTTGAACTTTAGATTTCTGTTAACTGAAGTTTATTTAACCAGAAACTGTTGTGTTTATTTCATAATCTCTGATAATGTGAAAAAATATAGACAAAATATTTACTTGTTTCTCTTTGTAGCCCTTGAAGTTTGGGGGTGGGTGTAATAAAACAAAAATAACTTTTTCAATTCACGGTAAAAACTCTTCAAAGTTCGGAAGTCCCATAGTGTACCGTGATTATAACTATGTTGTGGTAAACCTTGTATAAAAGTGTGTATGACGCGGCTAATACCTTAAAAATAGAAACAAATAAAGATAACTTTTTCTTTTGTACACATATTGTTGATTCATACTCTTTTAAATATGTCTCCATTCTACAGTTTCTGAACTTGCTGAGTGTCACATAGTAAACACTTCCTATGTAATGAGTGCAATTAATAATTAAATTAAACAGTATATCTGAGGATACACATATCACAAATATGAATAAGTGTTGAACTAGTTGAGTAAATTCACGTGCTAAGTTATATGATTTTGAGACATTTGAACGATATGTTTAACTGAAGAGCTTCGTTGCAGTTTATTTATTGACGAAATGTTTTGAGTGTGCTGCAGTGTTCCACAATCTTACATTATTTAGCAATTGTGACAGTAAAAGTATGCCTATCCGCATTTTATTCGCTGAGATTCACAATTAAATCTTAAGTTAGATATGCATTTATCCATCACTGTTTCAATTAAATGTTTACATTATTTATTTTTGGACTCATTCTGAACGCCTCTAAAGCCGCGTTAATTCAGATGATACAGTTTTCTTAACAAAACGGTAACTGAACGGTGTTCTTTTTTTCACTCAATGAATTTATTGCGTGATGACAAGTCATAATTCAAATGCTAGTTGTGCTAATATATGCAATACAACAATTTTTGTTATTTTATAAACATAAATGTATCATAAAGCAGACACGACATTAGACTTAAACATACAGACGGAATATCATTATTAAACAATAATTCAGTAATGGGATGCTCAACGCTCGTCCGTTTGTGATCTCTATACCATAGGGCATATCTTAAACACTTTGCGGTGATGAAACTTCTAACACAACTTCACAATGATTATGTGAGTATGTGTAGATATGTATGTGCTCATATTTTCCACGGATTTCATGTTATGACCAATAATGTTTTCACAGACATTGAACAAGAAAAACAAGATAGTGTGAACATTGGTTAACACTCAGAGTCTTAATAAATAGCATGAACAAACAAACATTTTTTATTAAGTTTCATATACCATTACAGAATTGAACCAACAGGTCTGAACAATTCAAAAACTCTTATTTTATTAATAAAAGCACTTCTAATATTATTTTGTATTATAAGATAGTTCACATGATTCTTGAAGTTAACCCTATGATTTGTTATGATTGATAAATAAATTTATATCGAAGAGGGATGTTTAATGCAGCATAAACAAGAAGAGAAAAAAAGGAAAACAGAATAATGCTTATTTGATTTTCAATAACGAATCACACACACGAATGCCCTACTACTCATGAGTTAGTTATAATTATGGAGTCAAAAGGTGTGTTATGAAAGAATGATCAGTATCTGTGTCGTCATACATATGTTGTTTCTGGGATATGTACGTTACTATCCTTCTGTCACATCAAATTCCTGACATACACTGAACCTATCGATTGGTATCCAAGACTACGAAGTGGAGAATTGTAAATATTCTCCCGCTGGGCTAAACACCTGCTTGTCTACACAATGACGATCCAGAGTTACAATTCAATTTCGTAAACTCTATGTGCAATTGAAACAGGACATAAGGCATTACTCAGGAAGATACAGATAAAATATACCACTATATCGCAATTAATCTTACTAGATATATCATGGAAAAGCAAGCAGTTTAACGTAACATGTTTTTATATTTTACAATTTCATTTCGAATGAATGTCTAAATATTAATGCTTTGACTACAAACACTCAATAATTGCATCCATGAACTAGATTATTTGCGATTTGTGTTTGGTTAATATGAATTATATTGTATGAATATTTATATGAAAAGTCCAATCATGACATTAGTTTGTCATCATCCAAATAGTTATCGACACAACAATTCAATGCTTAATACAGACTATTATTCAAGTAGTCTTTCAGAACGACATAAGCTAGTTTTTTTTACAAATCGTAATTATTTCTGTAATGAGCACTGGTATCAATACTTCTAAACGCTCTATTCTACCGAATATCATATTGCATGCTTCAGAAATTACTATTGTACCATCTTCATCACCTTTTACGAGATGACTAGTGACGGTGAGTGGGATATTTTAATTTATTACGTAATTGTTTTGTGCATTTCCCGGGAAGTTCGTAAAGTGAAGTCAGACAAAGATAAAAAGGAAATACATTGGATATATACATTAACATTGAATTGATTTTCAAACATTTGCTTTTTGTTTAATGTATTGAACAGAAGCAATTTTTTTGAAGCAAACATTTATCAGTGACTTGCTTTGTGCATTTCCCAGGAAGTTCGTATTACATGGTAAGACAAATAAAAACAAAGAAAATATTTTGAATACATGCTATTACATTGATGTAATGTTCTAACATTTGATTCCGTTTGCTGTATTGCACGGAACGAAACCTTCTGTTTGTTTCTAAAAACATTTTATTAAAACATATGCAATCTTTCTTTACAATCAATTATTTTCAGTATTCATTTGGGTAAAAGGGAAGTTGATACAATTGCTTTAAAAGTAGTTTTTGAAATTGATATTTTCAATCCCCAGTTTGAAGTTAGGTATCAAATTTATGTTTTAACTGCAGTATTTTACTAATATAACTCCTTATTTTACCGAAAAATATAAAAGAAACATTCATACGCTGCTTTAGTTAAACAGCATGTAAAACCAACTAATCTTACCTGTAATAAACTCCACCACAAGCCTATGAAAACATTATATGCTTATATCAAAAATGGCTTACCCTGACTACCACTTATAACATGCTATATATATATATATATATATAAATATATATATATATATATATATATATATATATATATATATATATATATATATATATATATATATATATATATATATATATATATATATATATATATATATATATATATGTGTGTGTGTGTGTGTGTGTGTGTTATTACTGTACATTAAAACTTAATACTAGCCCATAATGTTCATACATGGGTCCCTTTAACGAAACAGCAATCATAATATATTTCCATACAGTTTAAAGTTAGATATCAAATTTATGTTTTAACTGCAGTATTTTACTAATATAACTCCTTATTTTACCGAAAAATATAAAAGAAACATTCATACGTTGCTTTAGTTAAACAGCATGTAACCCCAACTAATCTTATCTGTAATAAACTCCAACACTAGCATATGAAAACATTATATGCTAATATCAAAAATGGCTTACCCTGACTACCACTTATAACATGCTATATATATATATATATATATATTTAACGAAGCAGCAATCAGAATATATTTCCATACTTAACAACAGTTAACACTATTCCTCTCCTGAGCATCCTAAACTGACTCTTATAATACCTAATATGAACTAAGGCGCTGCATCTACGAGCTTGAAGTGCTATTGCCGGACACTTTAAGTCCACTTATGTTAATAACACTTTTTAAATAACAAGCAGTTCTGTTTCTGTTAGCAATTTATTAAGTGTATACGCAACAATCTTCAATAATACTGTATACATAATATATAATGCATTACTCTATATTTTATATGAAGTTTAGAGTTATTCTTCTTAATTAACTTAAATAAAGCTACTATGCATTTGAGATCAAGTACACAAACGCATTTGAAGAATATGTTACAAACAGAAAATAAATAAAAACAAGAGCTGTCACAGAGACAGCGCGCTTGACTATTCCGCCGCTTTTCGGTGTATGGACTGAAAAGTTTTAAGTTGAAAAAGGGGCATAATTTTGTCTAAATACTTGATAGAGTTACCGCCTCCTGTGTACAGGTTTGGGGCATGATGGTGAACAAGCGTGCAAAGTTTCAAAGCCAGATGTCAATGGACTTTGAAAATATTTGAGGTGGTTCCCAAACTTACACGTAAATTCTAAGTAAAAAAGGGGCATATTTATGTCAAAATGCTCGATACAGTGACCTCCTCCTGTGTACAGGTTGGGAGCATGATGGTGAACAAGCGTGCGAAGTTTCAAAACAGTATGTCAATGGACTTTGAAAATATTTGAGGTGGTTATGCAAACTTTAACATAAGCGGTAATGCTGATGCTGACACTCGGGTGACTAGGATAGCTCTTATTAATCATCGAATAGTCAAGCTAAAATGATCACGTATCAATAATGTTGCACTAAAGTATATTACAAGCAGGGATAATTATAATTTTAACTAGAATTGAATGGGCAAAAATCTGTTTAAATATGATGGTAAAACATGGCAAAATATTTAATCAATTACTAATAATTATGATTATATAAGAACAATATGTAGCCAAGCAGCTCTGGAAAATTGTCTGCAAAATATCGAAGTGAGAATACAGAATATATTCTTATTTGTTTGTTACAAAAACACACCACACCCCCGCCAAAAAAGTTGCAAAATGTTAATTATGAACAAATGGGTTGTTTAGATTTTAAGGGCAAATACAATTCTGCTTTAATTACAGAATTATCTTAACGATGCTTTCAATAAACTTTAAAATAATTTGTGTTTGCAATGACAAATCTGACAAACATCATGTCTAATGATCAAAATTATCTAAATTTCAATTAATGAATATTGTAAACAGCTTTGCTAAATCAACTATAAACCAAAAGACCTGTGACAGTTAGATATGCAGCATCACATTTTTTTTTACAGATCACCAACAGTGACCTTTTTGTCTTGCTTTTTGATAAAAAGGTTGTTATTTTTTACAGCTGGTGGGAAATAAAATTGTATAAATAAATAATGTTAAAATTTTCTAACTTCTAAAAGCCATATATGTTATGACCTCTTATGAGGTATATTCTAAAAGAAGCATGAAAATAGTCAAAACCAATTGTTCATATCATGGGACTTTCAAGCCCCAGTGTATTAAAGATTAAACTTATCAAGGTGTAATTACAAACAAATGACTTCTAACCCTCACTTATTGTTTAACCCACAGGGTGATCTAAAAAGAAATGATAAATTGCATTTACAATAAACATTCAACAGAACTGAAAATATATTCTAAATTTAGCACCTATATAGAATATACAATAAAATATATAAAATAAGAACCCAGTGAAAAACTGTCAGCTGAGCTCACTAAGCACTATTTCATATATTTTTTTTATATTTGTTGAGTGTACCAGCCAATAGAGCAAGACCAATTTTCAGTTCCAAAACCATGTATATATGAAAACAATTGAAACAATTAAAATGATTATATTATATAATTTATACAGAATGACATCATGAGGCTGTTAAACTATTCACATATGTACATATGTAAATATGCACAAATTAAGGCTACAGTTATCTACTATTAATTTATATAGATTTGAAAAAAATGCCTGCAATATGTACAGTGTCAAATTATGTTGATAAAATTCAGTGTTCTCAAAAGCACAATTACTGATAGCTGGATCTTCAATGTTTAACATATATATCAGTTCGACAACATACAGTGATCTTGGATTCATTGACAGTTAAACACCATAACTACTATACACCAAACTGGTGTCTTCTTAAAAAAATCATGAATAAAAGAAACCGAACAAACCAGCAAAAACTGAAAGTATCTGGTTTTAAATGCTAAATATGGCACAAAATTAACATAACAGAGTTTTGCAATTGTCTATACGCTGCTCAATTATTACATATTTGCTGTAAATGTCACATTTTGTATTATTCACACAAACAAGTTTGACAGGGGTGACTAACATCTGCATTCTCTTGAAATATGGGAATCCAGTTTCAAATTGTTTGACCACTTCAGGCTGCTGGCACATCAGAATCTGCAAATAACATAAATGCAATGTTTTTAACAGAATAAAAGTACTAACTACTACTGTGAAGGTATACCAGTTAACAATCATTTGAGGCATACACTTCTTTATGTAGTCATAAATTTGATATAGTCACATATGGTGATAATTAAAGAAGTCCATCTTCAACACAAATTATTTATTTATGAAACAACGTTTCGGCTATTCAGCCTTCATCAGGTTGTATGTATATAATGAACAGGAAATGACGTGAACATCAGATGACGTCAACGTTGATAACGTTGATATAGTCACATAATGATAGTCAGAATGTAATTTGACGGATTCAAAGATCAAGACAAAATGGATGAAATATATTATGTTTGAATATTTTGCAATGAGTATTAAACAACTCCAAGGTAATTGACTACAAAGAAGCATTTTGGAGCAGTCAGAAATGCACTTGCTTAGAATCTCTTCTTACTTGAAGACATTTTCCATTCTCTGGAGGTGGTATGGAATTCCAGACAGAACTATCTTGAACAGGATTTTTTGTCCATAAAGGTCCTCTCGAGCTTCAGCAACTAGGTGGCTATAAAAAAAGAACCAATA
This sequence comes from Mya arenaria, assembly GCF_026914265.1. NCBI lineage: Eukaryota > Metazoa > Mollusca > Bivalvia > Myida > Myidae > Mya > Mya arenaria. The sequence goes on along the minus strand of NC_069128.1, from coordinate 45,533,911 downwards.
CATTTGTGCTTTTACAGAATGTTGAAATGTATTAAGAAGTATTGAGGGATAAGTCAAAAACCTGAAATTTATAAAAAAGCAAACAAAATAGTTCATTAGAAAATGATATAATCTCATGGCCGTGACCGGAAATAATTTACAACCACCTAAAAGATTCAAACCCGCTAAAGTTTTGATACGTTTTCATAAAGTGATTGTGAAATACTAATAATTTACCGCATGATGTCTAATCCAATTTGAGTTCGGCTGGCTGGTCTGTCATCATCCCCATCTCCAACCTGTTGCAAACAATAACAAATTAATAATAAGGAATTGGACTAAAAAATGTCCACTAAACTGGTTGATGTAATTACTAAAAATCGTATTTTCATAAGGACATTCACTAAAGGCTTCGAGTTGGGTTGGTGAAGCTAGCATTTATGCACCAGTCAATTGTAACTAAAATGACAACTTTATTTTATGGACTATTGTCATTGTAGTTTGCTAAAATAGTGTTATGATTCATGTACACTGAACTCCTTCTCATTGTGCTGTACCATTGTATTAAGTTTTATTACATTCCATCCGGTAGATTTCAAGTTAAGCTCCGGACAAGAAAAAAGTAACAAAGGGCAATAACTCTGTAATTGGCTCAAATAGAATTGCGGTTCCTATACACTGCACTTACTCTCATTATGATCTATCACTGTATGAAGTTTTATTAAATCCATCCAATGGTTTTCAAGTTATGCTCCGGACAAGAAAAACAAAACAAAGGGCAGTAACTCTGTAATTAGCTGAAATAGAATTGAGGTTCCTATACACTGCACTTCCTCTCATCATGATCTATCACTGTATGAAGATTTATTAAATTCCATCCAATAGTTTTCAAGTTATGCTCTGGACAAGAAAAAAGTATTAAAGGCCATAACTCTGTAATAAGCTAAAATAGAGTTATGGTTCTTGTGCACTGCACTTCCTCTCGTTGTGCTTTACCATTGTATGAAGTTTCAATAAATTCTGTATAATAGTTTGCAAGTTAATGTCTGGAAAAAAATGACAGCAAAAAAACAAATAAAGGGCAATAACTCAGAAATTAGCTAAAGCAGAGTTATGGTTCTTGAACACTGCACTTCCTCTCATTGTGCTTTACCATTGTATGAAGTTCCAATGACTTAAACTCCGGACAAAAAAGTAACAAAGGGCAATAACTCAGTATTAAGCAAGAATAGAGTTATGGTTATTGTACACGGCACTTCCTCTCATTATGCTCTACCATTGTATGAAGTTTAATCCAATTCCATCCAGTAGTTTTTAAGTTTTGCTCCGGATAAAGTTGCAACGGACCGACCGACAAACCGACCGACCACAGGGAATAAAAATTATTAAAAGTTGGAAAAAACAACAACATGATAGTATTTAACTGTTTTTTTCCATCGATTTTTTAATTGAATTGTCCCTGGCATGAGGAAGTAGTAACTAGAATATTTTTTACTTCTTATATTGATACTTATTGTTCTGGGTGGTGAAAGTTATATTCACAGATTTCCTAAACAAAGATGAAGTTAACAGATGCAACCTCACATTTGAAAGTTTAGACATTATTTAGTTTTTGTATTAGATGAAAGAATCAGCTTATTTTTGTAGCATTACAAAAACAGATCTCATGTGTATGAAAATGTTCCATGAATTACACTTTTTCCTAAAACATTATTAAGTAACAGGGCTTTTTCTGCCCAATTTGGGAAAAAGCTCTAGACATTTTGGATAATTTTGCGTCATGAAAATGCTGAAATTGGGAAAATTAACTGTTATTGTTAAAAGAAAAAGCTGTCTAGTCTCCTGCGAATTAGGAAATGATTTTATATTAGTTTAAATCCCTTTAATAGAACCAAAATGGCTGAAATATCAATACTTGGGTGTAAATATATATTGCAATTAATCAATCATGACAGATAATGTGATGAAAATCAATGATTTCCGAGTACAATTATCAAAATAACTTTACATAACATAATTGATTAGGACATTGAAAATGAACCAGTACATTTTAAAAGACTTTCTAAAAAAAAATTCTGAAGATTGGGAAAAACATCATATATTTTGCTTTGGGAATGGGCCCGAAAGTCGAACCCGTGGGTACTATAGATAAAGCTCTGAGTAAGTACTACGCTTTTAGCAATGAAACATATTTTTTTATACTAAATCAATTCCAATGAAACTGTCCAATTATGTATCTAGAACTCACATTGGCAGCTAGATGGTTTATGAAAGGGCTAGTCACCAGATGGTCCAAAAATCAGAAAATATAATATTTCCCAGTTCATATTGTGAATATTTAGCATGTAAAAGTGGCTTGATAAGAACAGACTCATATACTGACAATATTTTAAATCAACAGGTATTTATATGGTACACAAACAGTTAAATTTTAAACTGGTAAAACACAAAAAAAGCGAAAGAAGCAATGCGCCATTAGCAAAGGTTTTCACTATTTCTTTTTTCTTGCAACTAAATGTCTATAAATCACCACAAAGCATATATAATAAAATGTTTTGAATTTTCCTATGCCTATGCTTTACTATATCAGAGCTGGCATTGTAAATGTCTTGTTAATTTTACATAAACAATATCGCTTTTTAAGTAATTCATATAAATTGTGTTTGAAGAAAAAATTGAGAAGAAAATATTTCTCGACCATATTCTATCTCAAGTCGAAACAGCAGTTAGGAAGAGTAAATTCCACACTGCACGAAGAAAAATCACTAATCTACAAGCATGTTAAAAACTTCTGAAAAATATTGCGAAAACCGCCTCTGTTTTTGTGCTGAACTGATGACCCCGCATTTTCTGATTATATGCAGAAGAAAAAAGGTATTATAAACATTGCTTGTCGTGAAGGGAAACCGCTCCGAACCCACCTCATTCAAATAACTAATTACTTAAATGTCATTTTTTACTTTGTAGGAAAGAGTTTGTCTAAAACTGTCTTGCATGCTTATACATGCCTCTAGCTGAATAATTTTGAAAAGATGTTAACTTAAAGAAATTTTGTGCGGAAATATGTGCCAGTTTAAGCGAGACATGTCAATACATTTCATCTCCTCTAACGGTATCCTTCTGAAAACCTTGGTAAAAAAATCACCAGTAAGACGCTGTAGCTATAGTGTTATCATGTAATTCTGCCAAAAAGAAAACGCTGCCTTTTATGCTGAAATCTCCCCCGGGTTCATAATCTATAATACTCACATTATTATGCTTGTTGAAACCAGGTCAAACATGTCAAATTTGATGGTTGTCGGGAGGGGAAACCCCTCCCGAACCCTCCCCTGAAAAACAAATTATGAATTACTAAACATTTGATTTCATTATTTGTGCTGAAGTGGTTTTCTGTAATTTAATTCATACATCTTTATCGCTTAAAGTGTTCGCGAGTCATCTGCCCCACTCTGCCATGACAAAAATTAATTTTTATTTTATCATCTGTGAGACGTAAATGGGCTGACGAGTCTAGCCTGTGTGACCAGCTGCCCGTTTAACTCAGTTGGCAAGAGCGCCGTGCTAGTGTTCCTGCGGCCGTGAGTCTGAGCCCCACACCAGGCACGCTTTTCTTCTCAGGTTTACCATAATCATGCAAAATGTTTTTTTTAGAAATAGTTTTCACTACTTAGAGATAAAAAAAGTCGACTGAAGGACCAAAAATCTAAAATATTGAAAAAATCAACTTCTATGTAGTTTTGAGGTTCAATATTTAACAAGCATGACTTATATATCCGATGCAACAGAAAAAGTTGTAATTAGGAGTTGAACAATTTTTATGAAAATAATATTTTATTAGATTTCTATTCATAAGCATAAATTTAAGCTTTCCCGGAAATGTCGTAAAGCAAAAACAATATGTTTGAGAGTCAAATTTATCGGGACTTCCCAATCAACAATGTCTTGTGGATTTGTGTTGATTGCAGCTATTTTTAAAAAGATTTATGCATTTTTGTAACCCGGAAATGAATTTCAACCGCGAAAATTCATTATTTTTCTGAATAACATTCTTATTTGACAAAATATTATCAGGATCTCTCAAGACATTGTTGGATAAGTATTCTGTGGCATTTTGACATAATGACGGAGTACTTAACGTCGACAGACTTTTTCGTAATAATGTGAATGCTTTTTGATCCATAATCCGTTAAAATATTTTCTTGTAAAATTTGTTAAACTCCAAAATAACCCCAAACATGCCCCAAAAAATAAATGTTTCAACCCCCAAAAAGATCGTTTCTCAGATCTAAAAAAAAACAAGCATTTTCAACGTTTTAGTTTTTGACCTTCCCCACCCACTTTGGAATTGATGTGGATACCGTTTGCATCACTTTAGCTTGTTCATTACAACAACGTTATGTCATTATGGTGTCCAAACAGCAACGTATGAGCGATTGAATTTACAATAACAAGTGTAATTCTTAGGTCAACTCACCGTGAAAACAATGTTAAATCCGTGTTATTGCATCATGATATTGATATATGCCAATCATTGTTTACATCAACTCTCGCAAAATGCGCATAAATACATTTATCTTAATTATTTAGATATCCGGTTTAGACGGCATTTTTTAAGATGTGGGGTTAAAAAAAATTGTTATGACAAACCCTGTTCGTTTTGTATTATTTTTGCAGAGTTATGAAATATAATTTCCGGTTAAAAGAAGTACTCTTTAGACGTGTATTAATTATATGTGTTCTCCACTCCTTTTATGGAAGTGCCGAAGGTGGATTGTACATGTACCTCGGGTATTTCTGTATTGATTTTCGTTGGTTAACGGAGGTCAAACCCCGCCCTAAACGCTTTATATGAACAATGTATGACGAGCTTTTCTGGTTCTCATTTTCACGGTTCAGTGGTGCCCAATTTTTTTGAATGCCTATCACTCCGGCAAAAAAGAAGTAGTCCCTTGTATACACGTACAAACCGTAAGAGGGCTTGTACAGACAGACGCTTCGCGTTTGTCTTCAAGCCCGTATAAGATTATTCTTACCATTTTCCAAACATTAAGCCAGTATATAATGAGACGCCATCCAGAACAACTTCTCCTTCCTTTCCAAAGATGAACAACAGTCCTCTCCTAAACGCCGTCTGTAACATCCTACATAGCAGCTCACCCTCTGAGTCGCAAAACAAGCATCCTTTAAACGAACCGCCTTTTATTGGCCTTCCCGGAGACGGACGGTGCGTCTGCAAGTAATGAAGAAAAATGGTGTGTTAGGCATGATAGAATGGATATAACTTCTTAGTTGAAATAAACCATAAAGATATATTGGATAGGAGAATTGATTGCAAAATATTTTCTTTATTTTTATTTAAGTATAAATGAGATTTTATCATTTATATCCATTTACTGTACAATTAAGGCGGAAGGATACATACAAATACAAAATTACAAATGAAATAAAAATCAAAAGCATGGAGATTGTTAGATACATTGAAGTATTTTTGCTTATTTGGAATAAATTGCAAAATAATGGTGTAAGTTTTTTAAGAAAATGTACACGCACAAATATTTTACATTACTGCATATAGGTAACATTGGTTTTATTCAATTAATGAAGACAACACAAATTGCCATGATGCATAACAAAGCCAAGCAATACAAGCATATATAATAAATTCGTATAATAAAATCGTAAAATAAAATAATAAAATATATAGCATATCTTAACCAAATAAAAAAACAAACAAAAAAAACTTGTTTTAATTAGTATGCGAGTGTGTAATATCTTCTTTACTATAACATAACATATATCAAGTAAAATCTATAAAACAATAGATTGCACTGTGCTACATGATCATGAATTTGAAAGAGATTGTTTGTATTTGTATATATACAACCAAACGTACAGGGCCATATATTCTGGCAACCTGATATTTTGAAATGAGCACAATGTTATTGCGGAATTCAGTTTGTTACCTTTATATTAGAACGGAATGTAATGAATGCTTAAAATAAACTTTGGCATAAACATCGTTAATATGATGTAGCTAAGGAATAATACGAATAAATATGCTGTAAATTAAATCTAATTTCTACTGGAACAAAAACTTATGCATTGATGAATTTGATTAAATCCTATTATCCTCTTGTTGTATTTATAAAGCTATAGTTCAATCCGTTTTCCAAAAAAAAATTATATCCAAGTATGAAGTTTTAGGGATGCATATTAATATTTATTTTAAGTCATGAGGAATGATAAAAAACTTGCCTAATGATATTTAATGAATTAGTGTTATTGCGAATGCATATCAATACTGGTTAAATTTAACATTGACGCAGAAGTGAACAGAGTATATTTCTATATTTTTGGTATTATATATATATATACATATCTGTCGAACTTGTTTGAATGTCTTTGTAAAATAATTTAAAAAAAAACAACAACAACAAAACAACGTTTCAGCATTTGTTTACAAAGGAAATATATTTAAAAATTTCATCAAAATCAAGATGTGTTTTAAATTCAAAACACAACTACTACCGGCAATAATTCCCATGCAGAATAACACATTATTATGCATTGAACTTATATTTATTTTTTCTACGTCTGTATCCAAATGTTCAACTGCCTGACGTTTTCTTTCCTAAACCTTTCTTGTAAATTTAGCAAAACATTAAAAGATAGTTTTAAAACCCGTTGATATAAATTAACTATTATATATATATAATATTAAAAAAAAAACGTTGACACGTTTTAATATTGAATTACAGAGCCCTCACCAATGCTTTGGTATATATCTGGTATAGTTTATATATGATATCCTTAAATTATCAATTTAGATACAGACGTATTTGAAAAAAAAATCAATTATGAATTAAATTCATTGAAATGTTAGCTATACATATTTTGAAAACAATAACTGATACAAACATTTCATCATTATGAACTGTTCTATCATAGTTTTTTGTAAGTTGTTAGGTGTTTTCTGTACAAGCATATTGAATATGACGTTGTATTCCGGCTATCGCTGTCCTAGCAGGTCTAAAACGACGTGGCACTCCAACTTTCGCTGTCCACGTAGGTCTTACACGACGTGGCAATCCAACTTCCGCTGTCTCAGAAGGTCTAACACGACGTGGCAATCCAACTTCCGCTGTCTCAGAAGGTCTAACACGACGTGTAATACCGGCTTCCGCTGTCCTAGCAGGTCTTACTAGACGTGTTACTCCAACTTCCGCTGTCTCAGAAGGTCTGAAACGATGTGGCACTAAAACTTCCGATGTTCAAGCAGGTCTAACACGAGGCGGCGCTCCAACTTCCGCTGTCCTAGCAAGTCTTACAAGACGTGGTACTCAACATTCCGCTGTCTAATCAGGTCTAACACGACGCGGTCCTCCAACTTCCGCTGTCTCAGCAGGTGACTCACATCCGTTGAATTTGAATTTCATATACAATTAAGAAAGCGTTTTGTTCAGGGGAAGTAGATAGATAGAGACAGCATTCTACTGTACAACATTCTTTATCGAAATGCGTAAATCTCACAATAACAGCTACTAGTAATTGAGTTGATAAAAAAATATTTACACAACTTATACAGTTGCTGCAATATATTGCTTATTCAACGTTCATTAACGTTAATTAATTGTTAAGCTTTTATAATGAAGAGATGAAATGCACGAGAGATATAATTCCCGTTCTTGTTCCACATAGCAGTATTTATAACTGCTAATTGTATTGTTGGAGCGATGTAAATATTATTAGGAATCATGCCATTTATGAAAATAGTGCATCGTGGTACGTGCAAACATAGTGTGTCATTCCAATTGGTTTATTCTATTCCATGAGTAAAAGACAATAATATGATCAAGTATCTAAATGCGGATTTCAACATGTGACCTTTTTATGCACGTTGATATTCCCAAAGCAAAAATAGTCGTATTGCATGTCAAATTATCAATGTATATTTTCCCCCAAGAGCTTTAAATGCATGGCAATATAATATTGGCACGCATGATGACACCAACATATATGGCGTACGGTGCAAAATCGTTTACTTGTGACATAGACAACTTTAAGTGTCTTTTGTCTTCTCGTTTCTTATTGGTGTAATCGTCTACATTTTCCTACAAATATCTATTTTCGGAAAGCTCTGGATCCATTCTTCTACACCAGACCAACAGCCCTTAAAGCTTGTGTTTGACATAAAACATTTTTAAAATGATTTACGGTGTATTATGTATGAGTGTCATCACATTAAGATAAAGACTATACGAGCTTATGAATTAAAACACTTGTCTGTATGTTTAGCCAATAAAATACGTAATTTTGCGTTCAGTGTATTGTATAATGTATATATAATTAGTATTCATTTTTAATGCACTAAATGAATAAAATGGGAAAAAAACATTTTATAACTATATTGCCAACAAGGTATATCCTTTTCTACGTTTGAGTAAAATGAATAAGAAGAAAATTAGTTTCTCTTGTTTATAAAGAAATAACCGCCAGATGGCGTTTTATAAGAACAGGTGATTCATACACACGCGTATTTCGTGTGCATATGAATGCAAATGCAATCAGCTTTGGGGAACCGATACATTCAAATCGATACAATTGATTAAATTTGAGGTCGTTCCGGGCAGTAAGCAGAAGCCTTTATTAAAATATGTGTTGAACTTATTTGAAATAATGAATACATATATTATAGTGATGATTCAAAATATGCAGTGGAAAAATGGAAAAATACATAATTTGTATCCAGTGAGAAAATGTTGTTGTTTTTGTTGGTTTTTAAAGGATTCATTACATGTGTGTTAGAGGATTATTGTTCGCCACTTTACTATTAAGTGCTTCTAGTTTTAGAAAGTGAGTGTTTCGTTAACATACCATTAAAGAATATTTAGGTGACTTTTTCATTTTGTTTTGCGAGAAACACGTAGGAGAACGATTCAAATCAATTAGGTCGAGGCTAAACGGATTCCGTAGTTCTACCACGTGGCTGTAAACACATAAGCTAGTTAAGCTGTGTCACCTCATGGCATCTATTCTTCGTTCACGTCACTTCCTGTTCAAGTGTCGCGCTCCGATGGTGTTCCCCAGCCTATTATGGTTTTCTGATATAATATTACCTGTCAACGTCAGCCGTTGTTGTGTTCATATAGTAAACCTATATAATATAAGTATTATAAATGAACTTTCATCTTCTCTGAATCGAACGAGAAAGATTTGAAACAAAGCTGAACATTTCTGGATTTTTTGGTTTAGACAATTTAAATTTCAGAAACTTGACATTAAAATAAGTATTTGTAAAGAAAACTTATTTAATTATATCATAAGTTGAGTTGTTAAAAAACTTAGAGATAAGTTAGAATGTTTTATGTAAGTTTAAGTGATTTGTGCTGTTTTTGCTAATAAATACAGATACTGTTTCTGTTCATATTTTTATTATTGAACATTGAAAGTACATTTGGCTTGGCTACCATTATAATTGCTCGACAGATGAGTTGCTTGTCTTGGCTGACAAGCTTTTTTAATATGTTTTCCTTAGAAAACAATGGGATGTGTGGATTGTGTTTAGTTCTGAAACAGTTTGAAAGAGGGATATTTAAATTCATTGACTGTGAACGTAATTGATTGGTTTGATTTGCCAACAGTGAATTTTTTACACACCTTGAGCAAATAATTCTGGATTATTTGGTTACAAAGATTAAAAATTCAGAATGTTGGATTAAAAACTAGTATTTTAAAAAATATTAATTAAATAACATCATAACAGTTGAGTTGCTTATAAACTGTGGGCTAAAAAACCTTTTTATGTAAGATTCAGTGATTTGTTCTGTATTTGCTTATAAATACAGATATTGTACTTATACTTTTTTATCATTAAACATTTAGCTCGGCTGCCATTCTAATTGCTGGACAGATGAGTTGCCTGTCTTTGCTGACAAACCATTATAATATGTTTTCCTTAGAAAAAGTTGGGATTTGTGGATTGTGTTTAGTTTTGTAACAGTTTGAATGCATCTGATCATTACTTATGATTTCTTGTCATTGAAAGATTGTTGCACACAATTATGATACGCTTAATATTACTGCACTATAGAATGATTGAATTATTAAGGAAGATAATCTGAATATCATATAAGCGGCATCGCTGATTCACGGCGGAAACGCCAGAGACAAATTAGAAATACTTAGTTGATATGAGGTAAATTCTCAATTATTAAGAAGGGCCGGAGTGAGTTTTAACCTTATTGGTTGACCTATTGTCAATGATGCATGGAGTGTGTATTGAATGGTACTAGTAAATATGCAAATATTCATATACAGTTATAAAAAACGGCATTGATGATTCATGACGGATCGCCAGAGTTAAGTCATAATGTACACTGTACATGGTATAACCATCAGTGCTAGTTTATATGTAAATATAGTTATGAAGTGAAGTTATAAAAATCTTCATCACTGATTCATGGCGGAATCGCCAGAGATGAATTGTTAAAGTATACGGTGACATCACCAGTCTTAGTTTAAATGTAAAATTATTGTTTTATTGATTCATAGTTTTCATACGCATTTACACTTTCTAAGTCATAAGCCATAATTGTTAATCGAATTAATTTATGTGAATACATTATAACAGATGTTTTTGTAGAATCATGTTTGTGTATACGTCTGATTTTACAGACACACAAGGATGACACTTTACCAGAAGGATTGGCGGGCAAAGTGGATCTTCTCACGGACTAACCACAAAAGTGGATGGCCACAAGTATTATTCATCAATGCGGAAGTAGTTCGTTCAGTTAGAAAGTTGGCTTTTAACTCACGGTTTAAGGCGAAGGAATATTTTGCCTGCTTAAGTTTTTAATTTTGAAATATATCTATTTTTATTAATACGAAATGCTTAATGAGCAAGTGTTTAGAGACTTTGCTGGTTTTATCTGTACTGGCTTTAGTACATAATCTTTGAATGTTAAGTATTTGGTACACATCTATAAAACAAAAACAATGTTGAGACATATAAAGACAGTTTTAGACAATTTTGTTAAAGCAAGAACTCGTTCCAGATTTTACTAACGATTCATTGATCTAAAATAATGGATGAGTGTATCCAAATTTATATTGTATTGTCATTCTCGATTCCCTACGTTACATGAGTTTACTGTTTATTGATATCTTATACGAACATATGAGATGAATTTATTCCGACACTTGCTCCTCATATTGACGATATTTAGAAATATAGTGATCATTGATTAAGATATGCTGGTGAAACGTTAGCGTCTGTTGTCAACAATGGAGTTAAGGACAGGATGTCGAAAAACATGGATGTTAGTTTAAGTGAATCTATTAAAAATAGATACGTGTTAAGGCTTTTTTAATGTTTGTCTTCGGCATTAAGTTTGAAAACAGAAGTTTAAAATGTCATTATCAATCAATCATTGGTATATTTGATTTGATATTTGATTTGATGGGTGATTCATACGCACGACTATTTCGTGCGCATATGAATGTAGAGGCATTCGGCTTTAAAAACCGATACGTCCACATCGATTCAATTGATTGTTCAATTTTATAAGCAAATGCTTATGGTGAAAGTTTTCTGCTATTATGCAAATTCATTATATAAATGATCTATTTGTTTTCACTTGTCTACAAAAAAACATAGTGGTGGAATATACATTTGTACAACTTGATATAGTACGTATAAATGAATTATGTAAATGATATGCTTTTTATACATCAATGTTACGGAGCTTATCTAGTGGAAAAACAAATCCTGTTAATTTAGATGCCAAACGGGCAGAGGTTTCTAAGTTTTGCTAAGAAAGAGGGTTTTATCCCGCCCAGTCGACCACGTATGAAAGCTCCATTTTTGTCAAGCATGTTGTTATCTAGACATTCTTTGCGCATGTTGCAAGTTCATGCTGTATGTGTTAATCAGAAACCCAAGTGCTTCTCTGAGTCTTCAAAAATAATATCATTGAAATAGTATTGAGGTTTTGTTTTCTATTGGAGGTATATATATAATAGAATTATATTCAGGAAATTGATTTTTGGATTACTGGGCTTGTCCATGCCGTTTCAACTGAATTCTTGTATCACATGCTAGTCTTTCAACGAATTTCAATTTTACTTTACTGGATATTAATTTTCAGTTTTACAGTTTAAACATTTACTGCTTCATGTTATGAGGCTAATAGCACATTATATCACACCCCATTCATGCACTGTTGGCTATAAACAGATGTTTTTTCAATGGATTCTAATCTTGTTATTTTTAAAATAATCGACATAATATGCTTTCAAAAAACGTGGCGTTTTAAAAATGATCTTTTTAAATGAATGTTACTGGCAGCATTTAACCACAATAGTTGTGCACGCTTATATGATAATATATATATATCAAATAAATAAACGTTTAATTTAATAGTTATCCGCTCAAAACAAATTTGTGCACACACTGTCATTTCCAAAATGCTTTGTCAATAACCACTGAACGGCTAGACACTCCGGGTCTGTCAATGCCTTAAGCGTTGCTACCATTATTTATCTAAAGAACATTAGCTAGCATGAATAATACACCAATGTAATTTATATATTTTTCAATAATTAAGTTTGAGATGTCATAATGCGTAGCCAAATTAATCATGTTTTGGTACGCCTATAGAACGTCAATTATTTAAGGATAACTTACATTTTAAGTGTTCTTTGAGGTGTGGAAACTTTGTCTGGAGTATTGCTGCTTCCTTAAAACAGATAATATATCAATAATTAGAACCAAACCTTGATTGCATTTCAGACAATACCTACACAACAAAAAATAGAATATTGATATACGTTTATACTAATATAACTTTAAGGTGTACATGGTAGGGCCACCGTTGTTTCGTTTATCTACGGGGGATGATCAATAATTACGTAGACTGCCTCTATATCATTAATAGTATAACACATGCATTAACAAAAAATATATCAACAAAAACGTCGTTCTATCCTCAACTGCTGATATAAATATCAGAAATGTCTGTCTCTTCTACATCAAATCATGGCGACTTTAAGACGTATACTATCGCGTTGTCGGCCCGCGTCGTGATTGGTTCGGCTACTTCAACGATGTCGCATATCCTGTAGGTGCTCGAGATACTTCTGGTGTGATCTCACTTCTTCTCAAAGTAGGCACCGGACCATTGTAAACAGCGTTCGTGTCTCTTTGGCCATTTGTTGAAGATGATAGTACTCTGCCGGTTACTGGTGTATCAATGCGTTTGCATCCGTCTGTAGCTCCCGTAAACTTTCAAATCGGGGACCTTTGAGGTGGGACTCCGGGAATATAGCAAAGTCGAACGGGGCCAGGTCAGGTGAGTACGGCGGATGTGGAAGACCCACCAGTCCTAGGACGCTAATCTCAACCTGAGTGGTCGCCGCAGTATGAGGTTGGGCATTATCTTGAAGGAGGATGAAATGATCAACCGGGATGTCACCCCTCTTCTTTCTAAGCGCTCGGATAAGATCACGGCCGAGTATTTGTTCACAATGTTGAAATGTTTTATGAGTGATACTGTCACATTATAGTTAGAAGTGTGATAATTACTTTGCGTTTATATTCATGACAGGTGTTTGGCAACTTCAAGATCAATATGATTATCTCTATTATGATTTAACTATTTGCGCAAAATGGATCTACCCCGATTGTTGATATATTGAATATGTTATACAATATGTAATATGCAAAGCAAAATTAATTGAACTTGTTCTGAATGTATATTATTGGTAATTGCTTTGAGTGAATATTACCTTTGAAATATACTCCGTGTTTACCGTCCTACCAACGGGATGGAGTTTTCCCTATTTCTTTGCAGAATGTAATGTTTGCGTTAATTTCCAAACGTTCTTGTGACGACATATTGATATTCACAGCATGCATGACTGCCATAGAGCAGACGTTGTTTATTTCAATATGCAACGGCCGATTAACGTCATATTTTCAGATGACCTCGCACAAACGTCGTCAAACAGAATCCGGATATTTTAAGAATGTCTGCAGCTGATATTTATTTTGTTAAGTTTTTAATTCAGCATACGTATGACAAAACGTCAAATGGGCCGGTAGCGCGTTACTATGGTTGCATTATATCATGTTGTTTCGCACTATGCTAGGTCATGCTATTCTAATTAAGGCAGTAAATAGAAAAGGTTTACTCTTTCAAATGGTACCAATTTTAATAGTTGCAAGTATTATGAAAAAAAATATGGGACAAGTCTACGTAATTATTGATCATCCCTCGTAGATGTTAATTAATTGTTAACGAACACTGTTCTTTTTCGCCAATGCAATACAATTTTCAATCACTACTTACTCTTTTAACTCTGTCCAAGTTTTCTTTCGTTCATTTTAACTTCGCTTCTACAATAAGTCATGCCTAACCAGAACATGACTGTACAAGATTTAATTCCAATTGTTGACATGCATTATATTAACGTGATGTTAATGTATGTCATGTTTATTGACTATATGATAACAGCATAGAAATCATATATGACATCTGGTTTTCCTCGAAATCATATATGACAAATGGTTTTCCTGGAAATCATATATGACAACTGGTTCCATCGTCAATCATAAGTGACAACTGGTTCTCTTAGAAATCAAGAGGAGCAAAACGATGGCCTTTTTCTAGCTCACCGGAAAGGCATTTACGGTGAATTCAGCCGTGCTTGAAAACTCTAACTGGCACACCCATGCCAGATTAATCACGCGCTGTGACGTAATACTTTTCATTTCTTTTTTATACACTTAATGTAACAATGATTATGATATTGCAATAGATGAGGTTCATAAACATTAACTTTACAAAAATATAAAACAGAATAACCTTTATAAGACGTTAAACTGTGGAATTACTTGACGTATGCAGTAAATAAAACTTACTTTGCGTCTTAACGTCAGTAAATACCATCGCAATCGCTTTTTGGTGAAAGGTACAAAAATGCGCTTTTCTATATTTTGTTCATAAAAAATGTAATTCAAGGTGTGTTACAAAAATATGTGCTTCCGTTCCGGATAGAAACAACCGACCCCCGGGCATGCTGCGTAGACGGTTACCCGGAAAGCCTCGTTACCTGGCAAAGCAGGTACCCTCGGGTCGGATCTTTCTATCTTGAACGGAAACACATGAAAGATATTGTTAACAAAACAAAACCGTTCAAAATGTTTCACTTTGTTTTTTTCGCTTGTCAACAAATACAAAGTCTACAATAACTGTGTTGAAAAGCTGTGGACCAACACACGTTAAGCGAGAGGCAGACAATGTTTATAACACCACAAACAGATCGTATGTGCATACAGAAACTTTTGTAAGATGATTTCGCAGCCGGATTAACTTGTTTATAATGATTAAATGTCAGTTTTGTTTCAACTTTATCAACAGATTGTTTATATATTCGATTAAATGGCAACAATCGAAGACACATTTAAGTAAGATAAATGTTCAAAAAATTATGAAGTGAGCAACCATTGATACTCAGTTAACATGCTGTCTACTGAAGCATATTAGGGTTCCGCCTTCCAACGGCCAAGCAAGCACAATTTTACACGGCGCTTAAAATTCTTGACATATCTTTATTCACCTACTTAACAAATAACTTATTTTGAAAACGTACCTTTTCATATTTCTCTATGTCCTGTTTCGCTTTCAGTAACTCTTGTTCGAACTGCATTCTTGTCTGCAAGCGGCAAATCATAATTTCCTTTATGTATGTTGTCAGATTAAATAGTTGCTGTACCTTAACATTGGAGTTTCATTTGTGCCTCTCGATGAAAAATTCATTTTTATCAGTGAAATAGACAACAGAGAAAATTTCACTGCAAAATAAGAAGTGAAAAATATTAATTGTACTTTTTCTACTTGACATTTGAAAAAAACATGGATTTAATATGCCCGTTTACTCAGACTCGACATATCTTTTTTCACCTACTTGTCAAATAACTTATATAGAAAACGTACCTTTTCATATTTCTCTATGTCCTGGTTTGCTTTCGATAACTCTTGTTCGAACTGCTTTCTTGTCTAAAAGCGGCAATCGAAAGTATATAATACCGTCAGCATTTTTATAGGACTATCAGAACAATACAATACGTCTATCTTTCTTCAATTGTTTTAATTAATTTTGCTTAATAAAGTTAATTATGTATATTTTGACTTGTTTCGCTCGAGTATCTTCCTTTGACTGTAATACACAAAAGTACGCTACATCTTCATACGCACAAGCCCTTCCATCTTTGGATATTTGACTGAGTTAATTTAAATCATAACAAATAGATTCCGAAAGATCAAAAAGGAAGTCATGGTATATTTTAAAAGGAATATTTTTGTATGACGCATTACTAATGACCGGCTACACGTCTCGTTCAAATGACTTTTATAGAAAACTTACCTTTTCAGATTTCACTATGTCCTGTTTCGCTTTCAGTGACTCTTCCGCGAACTGCTTTCTTGTCTGAATACGGCAAAACGGCAGGATATCATTACGTTGGCAAGTTTAAATTGGACTATCAGATCAGAAATAAAATAAAAAGCGTCTATCGAATTTTATATATAAAATATATAAAAATACTAAATATGATATACATCTAAACATTTGTTTTGTAAAAAGGGTTTATTTATGTAAGAGGTTCACAATTCTGGCTTTCCTTTTAAATTTTTGCGTAGATACTCAAAACAAAAGGTTGTAACAAGTTTCACCTGTTCTGAATAATAAAGGTCTTGTTTGACACCTTTCAGCTCATCTCGCATTTCCTTCTTTGTCTGGAACAGTGTAACAAAACATATCAGTTTGTATAACGATAACTGTTTATATTGAATACATTTAAAGCTTAATACTATGGCCAACAAATAGAACATATAATACCGCCTGAAATCATATCATCAATTTTAACAGTAACATTAAGAGTCCAATCAGGAGGCTAAAAGGCATTAGCTTTTTTGAAATAACTAACTATCAATTACATCTTTCCAATGGTACACAATTTTATTGACAACAACACAGAAAAAATACCAGCCGAAATTTAACATATATAGTATCGTTGTATGCCATGATGTCGCTAGCCGTTTATGCATACACTAATTGAACTAAATGGTTAAAACGATGAGAAAAATGCTTATGAAAATGAATTAGTGTTAAACTACTTGATATACACAATTTTACAATAACGATATATGCATACATACATACTTATCTTATGTCCTACCGATTATAGCTGTAAATCATATACGACAACTTGTTTCCCCGTCAATCGTATTTTACAACTGATTTACCTAATATCATAGGAGAAAAAACGATGGCCCTTTATCAAATCAAACCCGTTGGAATTGTTTTACTATGTAATTTTTCAGCTTTTCAATGCAAGTGCATGATTGTATTTTGTATAATACGAGAAAAGCAACCCAAACAAAACACAAGGAATCTGTCGAAAGGCAATGCACCAACAAACTTTAAAAGAGAGACATACACCGTGTATAACATCAAAGACATACCGTATATGCATACAGATACTGTGGATTTAACGAGTTTATAATGATAAAGCGTCACTTTTGTTTCGACTTTATCAACAAATTGTTTACATATTCGATAAAATGACCACAATCGAAGATACCACACACAAGTACGCAAGATAAATGTTCAACTATTTATAAAGCGAGCAACCATTCATTTCAGTTAACATCTACTGAAATAGATCAACGTACCGCCTTTCAACGGCCAAGGAAATTTTACACAGCGTTTTTACTTATTCATGATTACTTAACATTTCACTTGTACAAAGATGCGTCATTGCAATAATAAGATAATAAAAACATTATAGAAGTAAGCATCAACTTGAAGACAGCGCAAATCATTTAAACTCATACAATGCATTAAATACAAAAAATACAAGTTCAACGATCATATAAAGATATTACATCTCATTACTTTAAAGTAAAACCTTATTGTACTTATTGTAAAATACGTTTGATGCAGTGTGGTTTGTAGGTTGTGTATATGTCGATTAGTGTATGGTATGCCTTGGAAATGTGCCTTTAAACAGAGCCTTTGTTTTAGCTTTTAGCTTTTTGACCTTTCATGGTTTTCTTTCATGTTTCTACAAAGGGCGAAGCTATCACTGAGACCTATTATTTTATTTAAATAATATATAACCTTCTTTCAAAAATGTGTTATTATCATTGTTGGACTCAGTTTAAACATGAAGTCAAACGGTTAATGTAGTAATGCGATGATTTTAAGTTTTGATTGATCGGCTTAACTTGCCAACGCGAAGTCACAATAAAGTGTTACAACCACGCGTTATTCTGTGGTCGAACAGGAGATCATGCTACTGGTTCTTTACCAGAACAGACTTGTACTAACCTTTTCTGATGTATCCAAATTGTGTTTGGCTTGATTCAACAGTGCAGTAAGCTCCCGCCGTGTCTAAAATTAATCATATAACCTATAACATTATATGACCTTTAAATAAACTACACGTTTTAAAATTTCAGTCAGATTTGGTTGTATTATGATATTCTTATTAATATAAACAATGCAATAAGATACATACTTTGACAAGCCAAAATAAATCACAATTTAAATTTCATGCTTGATATTATAATACATTTAGTGTTTAATCATTGATGATTCCAGAAGTAAACAACTTCGTTAATTGAACATCCGTCATATGTGTTGATATTGATATTTCAATTCAGATTAAATGCGACATATTGCTTGTTTAAATTATAAGGGTATTTGACACTTAAATAACCGACATCATACACTATACCTTGCTTATTTTTGTAGGTGGTGCGACAACATCGTCGGTATTTCCATCGTCACTTCCAGTTACTTCTTCATGTTGTTCACAAACTTCCTCCAAGTCCTCGAACAAACAATTAAGTATAACTTTGTTTTGTTTAAAGTCAATCCCTTTTAAAATGTATTTGCTTTTGATTTCTTCGAGGTCGGATCTAGCGTTCGAAATATCTTTCTCAAAATGTCTTCCCATTAGGTACAAGTAACCAGCCATATTATTGTCAACAAAATCATCAATCTTATTTTCTTCATTGACACACCACTTGCTTTTCTCATCACACGTTTCACTAATACGGGAATGGGCTCTGACGTTTTTGGAATGTCTCATTGCTATTCCGTCTCTAATATTACTTGTCAATTCATCAACACGTTGTTTAATTATATTGCCTAATTCCATACATTCTTGCACGCATTTATCAGCATTATTCTTGTAATTCTCCTTACTGTGTTCTGCACCAACTTTCAACAGCAAAATTTCATCTTTTAACTCATTGAAAAGTGATTTCATTGTGTTGACTTTATCGCAGTCAATTTTAATATCTTCATTCAGCATATCAACGACTTCCTGCACGCAAGATGGATGCTCAGAATGAAGGCAACTTCCACAAATCATCGATTCGTGAGTTTTACAAAGAAAGATAGCTCTTTCCGTCGGATGTTTCTTACATCGCTCTTCAGTAATGTCAATCCTAATTGCTGCTTGGATTTCCTTGTTCAACACCTTGGTGGTGTGAGTTCGAAATAACCTTCCTTTCTGATGAATACGCAAGCAAGCTTCACCGACAGGCCCACATGTATCGCAACTTCCAACAGCATTTTCCTCTAAGCACATTTCACACTGAATCGGTAGTGATGCCATATTTTTCATAAATAGAGGCTCAGTGGTGAATATGGATGGATTTATACGTTCTTTTACGAGCTATGCACATATGACAATATGTAATCATCATCGTCATATGAGTACATATAGAACAGATAGTATCAATATTTGATAAACAACGAAGATTATTAAGATAAATATATGATACGAAGTGAGTTATAAAGCAGACGCTGTTTAAAGAAGTTTAAAGGAGTATTATTAAATATTTCAACTACGAAGCACTCCATAAACAGCACATTATAAACAAAGCTCTTGCATCTCTTATTTGCATATGACTGCTTTGGTGATATATGGATAACAACGTTCAAGCTATCGGAATGCATCATACCATGTTAATTGTATGATGGAATAATACACATATTATATCCGGAATTCAATTTCGAATTAACTAAATCATCGAAATATTGTTTTCTAAACAGGTACATGACCGGAAAAGAGATTAACTATTGTCTGAAGTAATCATGTGAAAACATTGTATTAATAATCACGAATTCACTTACATTAAGGTGAACATAATGTGTTTATGTACTGAAACGTTCAACACTATGACGTAACTCTTGTGGACGTAATGTTCACTACAAGTGTTATGATTTTAGATTCTGTGTTTGTTGCGCATGAGGTTATTTTGTGTGTACTATATGGGACTTGATCACTATTAATCTATTTATACGACTATAACCCAAGTTGAGCTATTGAAAAAGTGACCTCTTACGGTTGTAAGCGTACCGTGCACAAACATTTTGAGTAACCCCCTAGCCGATACATTGTACTTAGAAAGGCCATGATGATAATCTAATGCTTATCTTTCGGAGTTATATCATTATTGAACCATTTATAAATCTGTATTAATTCATTTTTTATCAATGCAATCATTTGCTCACTAATATATGCAATACACTTATCGCCGCACAAGTCAGATACAGTTACACGTACTGTATCTATTACAAAGAGCAAAATGTCCATATTGTGTGCGATAATGTATAATGTATCCTGATCATAATACAAGAAGATGTTACGTGAGTCTTGAATACATTTATAGTGGAAATATGGTTATTCAACCATGCTTATGCATACTATATTGGACGGTTTTAATGAAGATATATATATATATATATATATATATATATATATATATATATATATATATATCTACTACAGATATTAAGGTGACCATATATATATTAATCTAGGCATTATGGGGACCGCTGGATTAAGGCGACAAAAATTGGTCTCCTTAATATTTTCAGTCCAGATTTGATGTATCAAATGTCAATAAAAATGTCCATTGACAGTAAGTTGATAAGCTTGAATGTTTATTTACGAGATCATTTCATTGTTTTAAATCTTATTATCTTTTAATATTAAAAAAAAATATTCTTAAACTTTTGTGTGTGTATATTTGTGTATCCATAAAAATAGCTATTAAGGCGACCAGGGAAAAAATCATAATTTTGGTCAAAAATAGCTATATACTAAGCATTTTTTATTTGTTTTACTTTATTTAAAGCCTATTGTATAATATCCCGAAGTTTCATTCCATAAAATACAGAAATAAGGAAATTCGATATTTCGTGTACCATCAACATCCAAATTTTCAAGTATACAGAAATTTAACTTTCCGGAATATAACGGAAATTTTCGGGTATCTCCGTGGTACCATCTCCGTGCAATTATGCAGTATGGCGTTCATCTCTTACGGAAAGAGAATGGTAACTTGGTAAGTGTTTAAAATACATATTCAACGTTTTTTCGTTTATTTTTATGACTTTTGTACAGTAGTATAAATCGTCCACCCTTTGGATGAAAAGCAAATGATTTATCCGGATTTTGTTCATCCTAAACTAAATCACTAGTATCAACATCCGGTGTAATTTTTGCTTGTATTTTGGAGAAACTCGATTGATTTCTAACAAACTTGGTTTACCACTACATCGTCGCTTATTATTATTTGGTATGTTCCAATCTAAAAAGGGATTTGCTCCCTTAACATCTCAGATTTTAATAAATAAAAGACGAAATGATACAAATGCCTTACATTTTGTTCGTCAATGTCATGTCATTAGTCATTCTCACCACCTTTAAATAGCAGAACAGAACGAACACTATCACCAATTCGTATTGTGGCTTTTTGCATGTGTCTTAAATTCTCATATTTGATAATAAATGCAACAATAAAATATTTCCCTTATTCTGCCACAGTTATGCACCAGTCAATTGTAACCATGGCCCCCAGGCAGGTCTTGTTTATACCAGGGATAGCAGGGGAAATGGGCCATGTTTTTACGTTCCAGGTGGACCGGCAGTGCTGAGTTATTGTTTTTGCGCTGAAAACAGGGAATGGGCCTAACCTAGGATGTCCCCAGGGGCATTTGACGGGGATCTGGTCATTTCGTAACCTTACCATTTCGTAACTGCTGAATCTTGGTTATTTCATAACCATTTTGTCAGTCAATTCGTAACCGTCAAGAAATCAATTGCTCATATGGTAACCACCATTTAACAAGGTGATAAATAGTACACTTAGCACCTTGTTAAGTGTATTGTTCGAACCTGGATGTATATGGCACAGCAACCAAGACACCAATTGGAAGACATTACTCAAATTCTCACTAGTAACAAGCCAATAATTTATGTTACTCAATAGTTATTAGATATATATATATCATGCTAAATTAGAAATGATTTGTCATTACGTCAAAATTCTTTCAGCAATCGTATAGTTTCAACTTGGAATAATTTGCCACATGAATTAGTGAACACCACATCTGTGAATGCCTTCAAGGCAGGTCTTGATAAACTTTGGAAAAACAAACGATTTGATACTTCTGAAGTATATTAAGTCATACCGAAGGCGGAGAACTTACAGACGAAGCAGTTTAAAGGGATTTACTAGCCTTTTAGGGCTAAAGAAGTTCCCTAGATGACAAAAGGTATACTACCAAAATATGTTAATTATTTTCTTACATTTTGCTTACTTGTAAACAATAATTTAAGACTGATCGCGATGTATTTTTGAGTAAAATTACGTGTCAAAATAATTCTGTGTATTAGGAATTCGCGAATCACGTGTCATTTTGTTTTGACAGCCGGTACGTCATTAAATATTACACCTGTGATGTTATGTTAATACGATAATCGATAATGATGATTGCGCTGTGGATTGACTGTCGCGCGATAATCAAACGATAATCAAACTTGTGAAAAGAAAATTGATTAAAACATTTATTTGTTTGTTGCAGAAAATAAAGAACTAGAAACGTTTTTTTAAAGATCATTTTGAAGGGTTGTTTTAGGACCGAGTGTCAAGACTGGAGGATCGCGTGGATTCAGCAGACATGGGGACGGGCCTTGTCTCCAGCAGGGTGGCGGTCCTGGAGAAGCAGAGGGACGAGTTGCGCGACGATGTCACATACATGAAGTCACAGTCTATGCGCAATAACCTCGTATTTACTAACATCCCCGAGGACAACAGTAGCGGAAACGAGACAGCAGATGTCACCGAGAGGAAACTGCGACGACACCTGCAGGACGCCTTGAAGATTGCCAAGGAGACGGCGGACAGCATCCGGTTCGAGCGTGTACACAGGACACCGGGCCAGCAAATAAGGGGCAAAGTTCGAAACATTGTGGCCAAATTCACGTTCTTCCAAGAACGCGAAAGTGTGCGTAGGGAGTGGAAGCATTTAAAAGGGACGAATTTCCACATGTTCGAGCAATTCCCGAAGGAAGTGACGGACAAGAGGAGGGGGCTGGTGAAGAGGATGAAAGAGGCCAGGGACGGCGGAAAGAAGGCGTGGATAGTTTACGACACCCTCTATGTGGACGGTCGGCCAGTCAGGGACTAGGGGCACGCCGAGGGTGAGCTCAATATCCTCTCCTGGAATGTGCACGGCCTTACTCAGGAGAAACAGCAATCACTTGATTTTGTAAATATTGTTTCTAATTCTGATATATGTTTCTTATACGAATCATGGACTAATTCTCTTAGCAATGTTTCTTTAAATGGATATGTACCAAAAAGTCAAATCTTGTGTTAAATCTTGTTCTACATATTCCGATTACTTTGACTATGCAGTAGGCCTCCGTCAAGGGGAAGTTATGTCCCCATTGTTATTTTCTCTTTTTGTTGAAGACCTAGAGTTATATTTACAAAATAATCTAGACTCAGGCTTACGTATTGACGATATTGTACTTATTCTATTATTATTTGCTGACGACATGGCTATTGTAGGTGAAACACCAGTTGAAATTCAACAACATTTGGATAGACTTTCAGAATATTGTAATAATTGGGGTTTATCAGTAAATACACTTAAAACCAAAATTATGGTCTTTCGTAAAAGGGGAGGGCTATTGCCAACAGAAAATTGGACCTACAATGGCCAGCCTATTGACGTCGTGAATGATTTTAATTATTTAGGAACTGTTTTTAATTACACTGGAAATTATGCTTTAAACCAGGAACATTTAACTGGCAAAGCTTTAAAAGCATTAAATGTGTTATTGTGTAAATGTAAGGAGTATGACCTGAAACCAAAGATTTTTTGTCAACTATTTGATGCTTTTGTTGCCCCCGTTTTGAATTATTCTTCCGAAATTTGGGGATTTACTAAGTCTAAGGAAATTGAAAGAATCCATTTAAAGTTTTGTAAACGTTTGTTAAACGTTAGAAAAAATACATGTACAGCAAGTGTGTACGGGGAGCTTGGTAGATACCCTCTATATGTACATAGATATGTTAGAATTATACAATATTGGTTAAAGGTTACAAGTAGCGATAACATTATAATAAGTAGTGTATATGAGTATGCATTATCTGACTGTAATAATAGAAAAAATAACTGGGTATCAAATGTTAAAAAGCTTTTGAGCCAGTATGGTTTTGCATACGTATTCAATAATCCTAATATGATAAATGAAAAGTACTTTCTAACTGAATTTAAAACAAGAATAATTGATTGTTTTAAGCAAGAATGGTATAGATCCCTTGATAGCCCAGTTTTATTTTTGTATAAGGAATTTAAGACTACTTTTGTGTATGAAGATTATTTGGATTTATTACCTAAAAGCTTACGACTATTTTTCTGCAGACTTAGACTTTCTGCACACCCGTTAAGGATTCAAACGGGTAGATATAATCGTAATCGAATACAACGTGAAGAAAGACATTGTTTATGCTGTAACTCAAGAGATATAGAAGACGAATTTCATTTTATTTGTACGTGTACACGTTTTGAAACTATAAGAAAGAAATACATAAAACGGTATTATTATTTACGTCCGTCTGTTTTTAAGTTCATCGAACTGTTAAACACAAGAAATAAACAAGAACTTATAAAACTGTCCTTATTTGTCAAACAAGCTCTGAGTATTAGAAGATCAATTTTAAATATTGACTTATAATTATAATAGTTTTGTTCATCCTCACCTGATTTGCATATATATTTATTTATTTTTTTGAATGTATTTATGATTCTATTCCATAGTATGTATAACCTATGTCACACCATGTGTTTGTTTATTTATTATTCATATGTGGTTAAGAAGATGATGTACTTTGTACAAGTCTTAATAAAATATCTGTTCTGTTCTGTTCTGTTCTGTTTATCTTAAGACTTCTATGATTGAATCAAATTAGAGCGGTGCTTTAATTAAACTATCAAACATACTAAACAAGCATTAAATTACGAGAGTTGTTTTATTTCAAGACTTGGAAAAAAGATGGTTATAAAAACGCAGAAATGTTTAATTATGCTTATCACTTTTGCAAGTGCTTTAATCATGTCTCAACCTCCGTCTAAACGTCGGAGAATTGAACTGTCCCTAGAGGACAAAAGCCTTTAAAGGTTAACTCAGTTAATATATTGAGTAAACTTACTCTGTACATCGAATCCCCACTAAACCGGAATCCTCACTAAACCGGAAATTTTGCCCAGTCCGGACCTTGTCCGGATTAGTGAGTTTCCAATGTATTAATTTCCAATAACAAGATACAAAATTAAACATATCGACACATTTTTAATACAATAAGCATATAAAAAGCGCATACTCTCATTCGGCAAACTCACTACATTTTACAATACTTCTATGCAATTTAAAAAAATGAAATTCTAAAGTTATATGGTCTATATATTTAAAAAATATTGGCTTAAGGTCACAATTCCTCTCAATGGTAGAACATCTATGAATTAAAAAATTATTACATTTAATATTCAGCCTACTTATAATATTTCCTTCGCAACATAAAAAAATAGCTAGTGTGAATGTTTCTATTTGTCATAGTTTCAGAGTTTATTGGCAAATCGCACTACACTATTAGGAATAAAGAAGGAATACATCTACTAGATTTAACTTTGTTTATGTTGTTATTTTTATGTTTTATACTTACAGTAAACTTATTTTGTAAATTCAAATGGTATTAAATTAATTCCTCATAATTATAGGAGTCAACGGTTAAGATATGACCATTCGATTTCTTAACGGTTACGAATTGACTAACACAATGGTTACGAAATGACCAACAGTGAGCGGTTACGAAATGACCATAATTCATTTGACAGGGCTTTTACCAGCTGTTTGTCTGTGCAGAGCGGGAATTTTACCTGGGATTGGCTGGACCGAAAGTCAAAGTCCCCGCTATAAGCAGGACCTTGGGGGCCCATGCTGCAATTGACTGTTGCATTATTTGGATTTTTTCTTAACTTTACGCCACGCCCCCCTACAGTATTTTATAGTCAAGTTTAGTAACATTTATTTACAGAAATTGGATAACTTAACAAGTAAAGAAAACTGTACTGATCTTTTGAACAAACCTACATACTTATAAATCAAAATTGATGTTTTAGGGTCTACACTGAATAAACCCAAAATGTTAGTTTTGAATTGCTAAATTCGAACAGTATTTAGTCTATCCACACAAAATTTACAGGATCATCAGATAACAAATTTTCTAAAAATTCTCTGTTTGCCAAATAGGGAAGACAGGTTTAAGTGGGGTTAAAAGGTTGCTATCAAAGTGTGACCAAAAAAAAACTGTTCAAAATTGTGAGTATTCATTTATCTTTCGTTCAGTAAAGAGCATGCAATGGCATAGTGGTTGGATTAGATAATCTGACAGCGGTGCTGGACGTCAGGAGTTCAAATATTGTTGTGAGTTCAATGTACCAAAAGAATACCTTTGGAATACACAATTATCTATAAAAATGGCAGAGCAAATTGCCCATATTGTAGTAATGTCTTAGATCCAGCTTGGATAACTTGGACACAGTAAACGGTTCACACCAAGGGAAATTCTCAGATAAAACAGCGCTTATGAACTTGAACATTACATTTTTCATTGAGACAAAGAAAAAACATTATTGCTGATCTTCTGAAAACAAATCTTGGATTTAAACTAATCACCAACAAAAATATATGCATTTTAATCACACAATGTAAACAACTGCGCCACAGATCTTATCTGTATGTTTAGGGTTTTTAAAATTTAGCATTTAAATATAGATTAGCATACTGGTAGGTCTGGTTGGTCTGTTGCTTTAGATGCTAAGTAAACATAATGTCAGTGATTTCATCACTATTTCTATTTAAATATCAGTTTTCTTCTTCAGAGCTTCTCACATTTGCACCATTTTTTACCATTTGAATCATAAAAAGATAACAAACAAACACGGATGGAACATTTGAAAATACAATTCAGTTGGTTTCTATTTTCTTGCTCATTTTTGCTTGAAATTATTCTGCTTGAATGTGATTTTTGTTGCTTAAATTTGAACTTAACTCTTTGTGAATATTTAAGGAATGTAAGGGGTCAGATTTCAGATTGCTCATTATTTCTGGAACACTAAATACTTTATTTGATTGTGTACACTGCACTTTCTTGTTAAGCATTCATCCAAATCATTTGGGTAAATATTGGCAGAAAAACTGCTTTTAGATTTATACTGGTCATCAAAACCGGCACTGACAAAACATAAGATGTGTTTAATTAATGTGCGGGAAAGAGGTTTAAAGGTGTCCGCCCACAACGAAATACTTGCGGGTCACAGTACCCCTTCAAGTAGTTCTTGAAAAAAAATATTCTGTCAGGTAGCGTTTGATTATGTGTACATTGTATCCTTGTATGTATTTTCAAGTGTACACATGATTTATATAAGGTTTGTACAATTTTAGTTTTATTTAAATTTTAAAATTTTGACATTTTTTTTAAGATTTGCCTGCCCCTGTCTAAACACTTTAATTCTTGGTCTTTGGACTATTGTCTGCAACTTCAAAACACACTTTTTTGAACAGGACACATTTTTCTGATATTTTATCCAGTTTGATTGCAATATAAGTTGTATTTATCAATCAAGTAAAAAATGACATTTATATTTCCATAATAACCTGATAGTTATTTGTTAATTTGTTTTAATTCATGGATAGGTTTATTGCGAGTGTCATGGAAAGCTGGAACTTTTCAGTACACAACATGCAAACTGAGAATGAACTGTGTGTGCCGGCTTTGTGAACAAAAACGCAAGGCGGCTATGGTAAGTTGCGTCAAGATATCCTTGGGACCCACCCCCCCTGGACATGCAATACAATTCGTGTTTCGCTGATCTGTTGGCTGGGATTAGATCATCCATTTGGGGATTTAGATATGTTACCCCAGCCAACAGGCTGCATGTTTAATTTTACTCAATACTAAGCTTTGTTTTAGTGCGAACATCAACATGTTTATCTAATTGCAGTTGCTGCTTGGGACAATAAAGTTAAGTCAGCAACCGTCTACCAGACTGCAAGATTCATCTCTTCCAAAGGATGTCGTACCTTTCCAGATGGGTGTGCATTGATTGATTGATTGATCGATTGATTGATTGTGAGTTTGTGTAAATGAATAACTGTGAAACCATAACCAAATGTTGGGCTGTAAAGGTGTGTATGTGCATGTTTCACATATTCTCCGTCCTGGTTGGCATACTGGATACTCAGACACTCTGCCATGAATGTTAGAGAGTTTAAAGCTATTTCTTATTTTCCTGTGTAACTATATTGATGTTAGATTAAATTTACGCCGCCGTGTTACTGAGTAACAATTTGAAATTGGGCCAAAATCATCAAGCTAGAGCTTTGCATAATCTTTTTCAAACTTCTGCGAGATTTCTGCCCTTGACAATATTTGCTCGCAGCCCCCCTCAAAGTTGCACTTCGTTCAGTATTTCAAAGCTTACGGATACACTTTTTTGTTAATTTGAGATCTTAATGTGGCTACTTCTAACTAAATAGATGCTCAAAGTAACTAGATGCTCTGGGTGTTCACTGGGTGACAAAGGCTACCCAGTATTGGTTGTTTCTTTTTTCTGAAAAGATGTTTCTAGTGAATTGCCCAGTTGCAGTGGTTTTGACGCCACAGAACCAGCATAGCTCCATGACAGATATATATGTTTTCGTCAATGATGTCAGTACTGCTGTATTGGAGGCCTCACAATTTCTGTGTGGAAATGTCATCTGATACACTCATAACGGCGTATTTCTAGCATAGCTTTCATAAGTGCATGGCCATTCTCTGTCATTTTCAGATACACTGTGTTTTGTGTGGATAAGAAATGCAGAGTGGTACCACCAATCACCTAAGCCACCATTCCCCTAACAGACAATAGGCTCATGGGGACAGTTCCTGCAATTTACAGAAAAGCTCTCAATTGTAGCCCTACGAACATCAGGTAAGCGATAAATCTGGACTTCAAGATATCTCTGTACTCACTGTAAGTTTATACTTCATTTGAACAAAACATAGGGCCGAATTCAGAACAATCACTCTCACTCACACTCAATGAGTTAATCCTCTGTAATCACATAACGGTCGAGATATTTTCGAGTGAAAGGTATATCTGTATTCACAGGTGTGAGTGAGACTCAAGTGTTTTGCGTGAGTGGGACATTTGTGAGTGCTCGGCTAGGCCACTTGAACCGCCCTTGAGGATTGGTTGTGAATAGGAATTGAATGAGTGTATGTGAAAAAAGTACATGGCAAGTAGAAAAGATGAAATATATCAAATATTTGGAACAAATAAGGGACATGCTCGTTCCCAGACAATATTTAAGAGAATGGGATAATCCATTGAAGTACATGTTCATTCAATAACGTGGCCATCTATAAACAAAACAAATTCAAAAGGATGCGCCTATCATATATTTGTTTTGTTTCGCAATGATCTTGAACCCCCAGCAATGTTGATGTTTGCAATTCATCAATGGCTGCAAAGACAGGCAGCTAAAGGTACGTGAAGTTAGCATCCTAGCGGCATGAAGTTAGCGGCCTAGTGGCGTGAGATTGGCGGACTAGCGGCCTAAATTTGTTATATATTTCAAGGTTCAATGGTTTAAATGGGAAATATGATAAATCAATGTTTTTAGTCGTACATTAGCGGCCTTAAATTGTTTTCTACTTCAGAGCATTTTTATATTTGTTTTCTTCTAAATCAATGCTAAAATAATTGTTTTCCTATGCAAAATACATCACGCTTGAGCGGTCTTGCGGCGTGAACTTGGCGGCCTGGTGGCCTGGCGGCCTAAAAATCCCCAAAACTCAATCCAGAAGCCCAGGAAAAGGGGGAAATGCTGATATTGGCTAAAGGATGTTGATTTATGAAAAGGACATTTAATTTATCATTGTTTTAGAAAAGAACGCATATAAAATGCTTTGGAATAGGAAACAATTTTAGGCCGCTAGTCACATGAGGCGGCTAGGCCGCCAGGCTGCTAACTTGACGCCGCTAGGCCATTTCATAGCGTGGTAAGGGAATTGATATGTATTTTCCAGCCTACATTCAGCTGGATTATTATTACTATTATTATTATTATTATTATTATTATCATTTTCATTATCATCTGACATCATCAGCAGCACCACCACCAGCAGCAGCACCACCAACACCACCAAATCATCATCAACATCATCATTATTATTATTATTATTATTATTATTATTATTATTATTATTATTATTATTATCGTCATTTTCATCCATTTTCCCCTACATTTCTTGAGTTGTTTTTCACTCCGAGGTGTTATTTCCCCATAAGAAGTAGATTCATTCGCTAATTCTATCCATCTGCTATTTTTTCAACTTCCATTTTTTCAACTTCCATATATTATTTTCAAACGCCCAAGACCGCTTTATGTAGAATACAAAAGCAAGATTATATATGAATACATATTTAAATTACGTGATACAATGGAAAACGGCTACATATTTAAAACAGCAACAACAACGACAACAAAAAACATGCATTTAAACGTATTTTGCAACAGTTATTTACAACCCAAAACGTTTATTTTTATTAACCAATTGTTAAATGTAAATTTCAGTTTCAGAATAACACTTATTATCATTTGTTTGTTGCTATAACTAACAATAAGGTACTCAAATCTCAAATAAACATATGTTTACAATGTATAATGTAAACATCACCATAGTCAAACAGATAATCCGATATGATCATGTAAACATACGTGTATAATTATATACTCTATTGCTCACTTGATGAAGTGGAGTGTTAGCGAGGCGTGTGAATACGAACAGATCACTTGAGTGTCACTCCCCATATTCCACTCAAGTGATCATTTGAGTGTCCCTTACGGGAATGTGGTTGGAGTGTGAGTGGGAGTGGATGTTCTGATTTCGGCCCTTACAATTTCAGCATCAAAATCCAGGTTAAGATCCCAGACCGAACTTTGTCTCCTTCATTAAACTTAATTTCAGATGTTCTATAAGCCACATACATGTTCACTACTTATGACGGATAAGAACTTTCGCAAATTGATTATAAATGCGTTTTCCCAGATTTACACCCTCCTCTTGCAGATACTGCCAATGGTGAAGCTTGGGTGCACCGGGCCGGTTTTCCAGCCGTGTGGAATCAACATCTCCAGCTGAACTGGGGCCGGGAATTATATAAGACTCCTTAGCAGCATGGTGAGCTTTTGCGTATTTATTTCCAGGCTCATATACCCGGCCAGGCTTCTGCGTTTAAGCTTTCCTTTCGTCATTTTTTTAAATAACGTATCTCAAGCCTTTCAATGAAATCACAACTGTGACACCTTTGGAGACTAGATTTAAATTAAGGAACCATTATGTGTAGAAAGCCTTTTGGGTGATTTAAAATCAAATTAGTAAACAGGATTCTCATGGTTCATGGTTTATAATTGGCCTTGTGGACCTTTCATTCTTTACTTTGGTAACAGCCGCTTAAGTATGTAAGAAGGGGGGGGGGGGGTACAGATGTGATAGTAAACAGTGTTTAATATGGTATATTTGTTTTTATTTTATCACCATTTTGAAGGTAATGATTGTGTTAAATCAGGGATAAGTAACAAGTTTAACACAAACACTGTAACATGTTTTTTATTTCAAATAAATCTATAAATTATCTCTGGAGAATTTAGTCTGATCTCCATTTCTCAGAAAATGTAGCTGTCTAAGTGCCTATTCCATCAATGAGTATCACTGTCTTTAAATTGCTGTTGCGGTACAGTTTAAATAGCAAAAGTTTTATGGCCCTGCTTGTTTGCAACTCCTCATTCATTTTTGTACAGCGAGAAAAGTAAGGGAATTCTAGAGATTTACTAGAATTATGGATTGTTTTTCTTGAGTTACACAGTACATAAGGAGGAATAAGTGTGTACACAACTCCTCATTTTATTCCTGTTTATTATTTATATATGTAACATAGATGTGTACAAGACTTAGAAACATGACATAAAAGAGCTCACTTTGATAAATTTTCTCAGAGAAAGATATCTTTACTGTTAAAGTAAGAACTTTTACTGCATAGTAAGTAATGTCTTCTGCTCATCTTTATGACATCATTACATGGAATGGAAACTTCCCAAGATACATTTCCACATGGCGCAGCTCATTTATATATATTGCTGATGGATTGTTTAGAAAGGGACAGTTTTAATAGGACAAAATGTTTTAATCGCCATTTTACAGAGTGCCAGCCAGTCATTGCTGTTCTTTTCATTGCTGAGGAGGACAGTCCTGCCAACATAACAGTTTGTTCAATAACAGGTAAAAAACTGGTCTCACTTTACATTTTCAACCACTGCCAGATAATATAATCTTATATAATGATAACTCCTTCTTCACAAGTGGTGTTAAATATATAATGATTAAACTAACAATAAAATGGAAATTATGCTCTTTAAACTCAGAACCATTATTGACTGTCTGATGCTACTGGTAAATGAACTGGTCTTGATGTCCTTTTCTTGAGATAATAACTATTTGCATATTACCCCGGTACTACTATTGTACATTCAATAGAAAATCGTCTTGTTTGTATCGTTAAATGGCTTTATAATGTTCCCCACTTCCTGATTCTTGAAAATTATGTGAACAAATGACAATCCTACTACCATTTAAAGTTTGATTAAATTTCGGACAAATGTGTGTGTTTAAATTTGCCTTCTGCTTAAAGTAAGGGTATATATACTGGGCAAGAAGTGCTGAATTTCATCGTGAATGACAGTGATTATCCATAGTTTGAATTTGGTTCGGACATGTTTGACGGGAATTTAAAGACATTTTTTTGTCATCATTTTCGCATACATTGTTTCATTCCAAGATAAAAAATATAACCTTTTTCAAAATGTTCAATCTGTGAGAGTGCAGCTTTAATAGACCAGTAAAGACTTGTCGATGTGAAACTAAACTCTCAATCAAACTTTGGTAAAAGATCAAATGCGGGGCTCCGTGTGCGGCATAGACTGTGTTAATATTTATTTAATATGATGAAGAGCTAGTTAAGTTATTTTTGTTAAAAGTCTTCATTTGAAGCAAAATATGTTGCAATACCCTGTATGAATTTTCTTCACTGGATATTGATTCATAAAAAAACATTGCTCCAGGGTGCGGAGCTATTTTTTGCTATATGTCTATATGGAAAAATCTTCTCCTCAGAAGTCAACTTTGTTCCCCAATGTGCAAGGCACAATCGGTGAAAATAATTTCAATAAAAGTCACTGATTATTATTATTGTTATTATTATTAATAAACTTTTACTATTTCAGGAGACAAACAGAAACACAGAGGTGCTATACATTCTGATTGAAAAACAAAAG
This sequence comes from Mya arenaria, assembly GCF_026914265.1. Taxonomy (NCBI): domain Eukaryota; kingdom Metazoa; phylum Mollusca; class Bivalvia; order Myida; family Myidae; genus Mya; species Mya arenaria. The sequence goes on along the minus strand of NC_069128.1, from coordinate 45,500,112 downwards.
CTTCTCCCATCATTTTGGCGTGGCTCAGATCAAGAGGAGAATTTTAAGAAAGGTAATAACTGAGCAACTAAGAACATGCAAATTGCACTGGTTAGAGTGTAAGACCCATCTCCCTTCATAAGAATTGATAATCATCACTGTATTAAATCAAGAAATTGAAACGTAAGTGTCTTGTCTTTTGCAGTGTTTTTGAAATATAATATAATTTAAAAAAAACTAAATTATTTAATATGATTGTGAATGTGTGATGTTTTCTTCTGATCATTCACTCTCAAAAACCAGATACTAAAAACATATTTGTAGATTTTTTTGTTTTACTTGTAAATTTAGTTTTAAGGTTGTATTTTAGGCAAAGCCTTTTATTCTGCTCAATACAAACTTAAATATTGTAAGAGTTATGGCCCTTTGTAATTTTTAAACAAATACATTTTTTTCATGTTTTTGTAAGCCCATTATTAAGGGACTTTTAATATTTTCACCAGCTGCATTATAAAGTCAGACCAAAAGTGTTCAGTAAGTGTCCAAACAATAAGTTAGAACAAATATTGTTGTAGAATGTTTTGTGAAGACATACAATTGGATTACTTTTGTGTCAATAGGATTAAGGTTTCTGCACATAAAAATTATTTAGAATTGCATTTGGGTCAGTCGGTTCACGTTCAATATTACTTGCAGTATAAGTGGAAGCAGTGACTTAAAATTAATTACCAAACAGTTTCTGCTCAATTGCTTTGAGTTAACATACGAGTTATGAAACTTGGAATACTAGTTCTTGGTGGCATAAATGAAAGACCTTGTTTTGTCACATTGACTTGTTAGCAAGCACTAACTTCCTCTAAATTCTCTTCAGGTGATGATTGGGCACACACAAGAAGACATAGATCACAGGTGTCTAGCCATATGAGTAGATAGGAGTGTCACACTCTGCCAAACTTACTTCATCAGACGAGCAGAAAGCTTCTCAAGATCCCGCACTGCACACTAAGACATAGTCTTTGACTACAACAAGGTGATGAAAGTACAGAGAGGTCCAATAGAAATCAATTCTGTGCTGCGTCATTTCTTCATTCTGGAAGTCGATGGACGTGATTTATCATGGCATAAAGTGTGCAGTTTGCCGACTATCAGCAGTCTTGTTCACCAGCTGTGCAACTTGAGCTGGTAGCTTTATTGCTTGAAGCCACTGCACAAGAGGGGGAAGGTGCAGGCTCATCAAAAAGTCTCAAAAGTTGAAACTAGGAAAAGAAGTTTATCAAGAGTGTGAATCTATTTTGAAAACAATCGTTACAATGATTTGGTTTCCTTTGAAACTTGATACATACTATGAATTGAGATGCTTAAATAAAAAACCGCTATTCAAATATCAGGAAACTGCCTTTTTCATACTAAAGGGTAAATGATGTCGCCATTTCCTGTATGTATTTAAATAAGATATGTCTCCACAATTAATATTTTTAGGGAATTTTTCTCAACCTAATGAATGAGATTAAATTGTACAGCGTTATATGAGCTTAATATGTGTTTTCTCATTCTTTAAAATTGGTGAAAAATTGTCAGAAGATAATTAGACCAGTATCCATTACTGCAATCATACAATCAAATATACAGGGACAAGCCCACTGGGCATATAATATAATTAAACCCTGTTTAGGGGCACGAGGCAAACAGAGTTACTTTCAAACGTTAAAGCTGCACTCTCACACTTTAGATGTTTTGACAACCTTTTTCATTTTATGTCTTGGATTGGAACCATCCAATTTTTGCGAAAAATTAAATCCCAGATTTTTCTATTTAAGTTAAAACATTGATGTTTTTCATGCACTTTTCTTAAACCGTTAGTAACATTAATTTTCGAACGGAAATATGAAATCTGCGATCTGATCTTTTGTCAGCAATCTTTTATCATTGGTTTGCAGATAATTACGCAAAAACTTGCTCATTCCAAGACAAAAAAAGTTGTGGAAACGGTATATCTGTGAGAGTGCAGCTCTAAATGTTTAATTGCTTGATTTTACTACTGTATTAGAAATTACAGGGATTGGGGTATATTTTTAGTGTTTTTATTGCTTGTTTTTGATTCATACAGTCATACTTTATTCTTCAGGGCACAACTTACAAATAGACAAAACTGGAAAATGGTCATATCAAAAGGTCAAAGATAATGCAAGTTGAACAATCATATTGTTCATGGCTTGTATTTTTGGTATATTTTGTTGCATATGCTATAGAAAAGTTGAAAGTTAAAAATAAATTCATAGTTGAAATGATGGCTTTGAATGGTATTGTCAGATGAGAAACGGCACTATTAAGAAATAGGTATAATGGTACTTTATTTATTTTAATCAATTTTAGATATTATGAAAATTATTATCTTATTTAGTACATGAGACCTTTTAAACAGTTATTGACAATATAACAATGTGTATATGAAGCTTTAGATCAACACTTAAAGCTGCACTCTTACAGATTGTCAGTTTAGACACAAAATTGTCTCAAAATCGGCTGATTTGGTTATCATTCCTTTAATTCAGTCATATTAGATTATTCACAATAGAACCAATCAAAAATGTTTGGTAAAACATCTGTGTGCAATTTCGAAACACAAAGTGTTCGTTAACAATACTGAAACGGGAGTGTGCTGTATTTGAACAATTGGTGTTTAGCTATGAAACGCCAGTGTTTGCCTAGAATATTTTTCCACTATCATAAATGTTATAAATTACTTTTGAACGTGGAAATCCAACTGTAAGATTAAGTTGAAAATGACGAAACACGGGGTTTCAATCGAACACACCTATTAATAATCTCTTATTCCTGAAATGAATATCGTTTTCATAAAAGTGTTACAATGCACAAAATCCACAATAATTTAATGTTGTATGTATTTCTTATTTAATTTGTCATAAAAATGATTGATGGTCGGATATCACTTGAAATAACTACCTAAAGTAATCCACATTGGCAAACTAATATCGTTCACCGGATTTGGCGGTCAAATGCTGACGATTGTGTAAACAACACAATTTTTGATGATTTTGGAAAATGTTCCCATGCTTTAAGAATCCAATCTATGTAAGTACTAAGGGTATTGAAGTATTATTTGACTTGTATATATTTGTTGTTATTTAAGAATCGAATGTATTTTTATGTGGTGCATACTGTAATAAATGATATTTTTTCAACACCAACATTTGCAAAAACATATGTAAAATTATGTGTCCACTTTCTGACAGTTCATACATCAATACAGTTCTAGAATAAATTGATCTCGCCATTCAGGGTCTAAGATAAACCAATAACACGCTTGCATGTATACCAGTAGGCGAGTAGGTTTCAGACAGCAGCAGTTCTCGGACAATCGTGATTTTCGACTCTTTTGAAAGTATCAAGCGCCTGGTAAATTTCAATATAAACGTCGCGTTATGGCATATATATATTTGTATGTCTTACTCAGTTATTTTAACGACAACAGTTACTGTATGAAACCTATAGTTTACTGGATTAAATATTCAACTTTAAGACATATTAAATAAAACTTCAGGACAATGTTCCCTTATTTGATCATATACTCCTCCAATAGACCCATTTTGAACACCTAATTCGGAGCCAAAGAAAATATAGCTTAATGATTTATTGATTCATTTTTTTCTTATTTCTCCACAGCCAAAGACCTGAAGTTTATTATACAAAAACAAATATTAATATATCTTAAAACATTAACATATTTTGTCAAAACTCAAAGCCTTCATGTACAATAGCTGTACAAATGCAGTCATCGAAATAAGACTTTTGGAAAACAAGCCCGAATTCAGTGTTTATAGATTTAACCTCTGAATGTTACAGTTTTTGGCTGAATGAAGCGCCGAAACCTGGCTGATGTCAATAAGAGGTCAGAGGTTGTGGTATAAGCTTTATCCAGCTTGAAGAAGATGGCTTAAGTAAGTAAACGTGTGCAGTATAATGGGACTAATAGTAAGAGTATTTTGATCTGAAAACTAGTGTTATTAAAAATCACCTTACATTAACGGGAAGATCACTGATCCCGTATAAGTGAAAGTGAAAAAAAGTTTAGACAATTTAAATAAATCCTTCAAATGAAAGATATTTCAATAGTCACACATTTAAAAGTAACCCTTTTAGCCTTTCAGAATGATTCTTATTTGGCAGTGCCTTAAGCCATGGAGATGAAAATAGGCTACAGAAAAGGAAAGGGCCAAAGGACGAGGTGTTTAGTTCAGAAAAGTAAGGTATGTGATACTTGGATAAGTTGCTTATTTGCAGTAAGCAATATTACTTAATAGTGCCCCATGAGACAAAAGCACCCACTTTCATATTTGGTCGTCAGAAGGCCTTGTAATCAGTTACAGCTTTAATGCTAAAAAATCAATTTTAACCAGAATATATGAAGATCATATTACATTTATAAGTCATCAGGGTCTATTTGATATAATTTCTTGATCATCTTCACTTTAATTATTAAGCATACCAGAGAAATACCATGGTAAACTATTGAATGTTGTCAATCATCAGTGGCTCAGTTAGTCGATCGCGATGCTGGGAACCCTTGTTTGTTTACTGACATATGTTGTGTCTTAGCAAGCAATATAATAGTCAAGCATCGTTCCAAGGATACATCTTGTTATTTATTAATCAAACGGTTGTTTCACCTTAAAGGTGAGAATTTGGAGCGACTACTTTTTTCATCACAAAAGTTTGCAAAACTAAAAAGCGTTTGATGTATTAACATTTAAAATATATTAGACTTTTTTTTTGTTGAACGTGTGGTTTATCATTGGGTCGCAGTATAATTTAGCTTAAATAATAAATCAGAGCATAACAATATTTTTCAATTGAATAGGTGTATATTTGTGGCTGTCCATTATGCACAAAAATACAATATACATAAAAGCATTACTTCCAACAAATGGCAAAATTCATGATGAATTTCTTCACTGCATGACCTGTAATATAAACTTAGAAGTTATTGTTCCGTTCAGTCTCTTTTAAGTCTTTAAGAATGACAGCATGCTTTATAATTTAGTATTACCCGGTACATTACTGTGTCGTTGTTTTTTGTATTTGTGGATGATACTTAAATAAACCAAGTACTGTTTATATCTTACAGTCAGGTTTTTCCTATTTATCATAAATTTATAATAAGTTCAATAAGCATTTTTGTGTCAACATTTAGACGATTGTTCAGAACTTGGTTTAAGTTAACAACATTGTTAACGTCATTGTTGTTAATTTTTAAAGGTGAAATATTTTAAGATGTATTTAAGCTCTATAGTATGGAATCCCATATACAGCTGTGTAACACTGATTCCCATGTACAGCTCTATAGCATGGATTCCCATATACAGCTCTGTAACATGGATTGCCATATACAGCTTAGTAACATTGATTTCCTTATACAGCTCTATGGCACTGATTCCCATATACAGCTCTATAACACGGATTCCCATATACAGCTCCTAAGCATGGATTCCCGTATACAGCTCTATAGCATGGATTCCCATATACAGCTCTATAACATGAATTGCCATATACAGCTCAGTAACATTGATTTTCTTATACAGCTCTATGGCATGGATTCCCATATACAGCTCTATAGAACGGATGCCCACATATAGCTCTATAGCACGTATTCCCATACACATCTGTATTGCATGGATTCCCATATACAGCTTTATAACATTGATTCAGATGTACATATCTATACAGTGGATTATATACAGCTCTTTATCACTGATTCCAATATACATCTCTAAAGCATTGATTACCATATGCATCTCTATAGCACTGATTACCATATACATCTGTAAAGCGCTGATTACCATATAAAGCTTAAAGCACGGATTTAAAAGCGTCTGGTATAGTAAGTTGGTATTCATTACTCCACAAACTTTATGGTATTTTTTATAAAGGTGTATTTACAAAAAATTAGGGGAAAAACAAATGATATCTCATTCAATAATGACGATCATATTTCAAAATAACGTCTTATTACAATATAAACTACATAAGTAAATCACTTAACCTTATGATTACAACAATATGCCATTTAGCCTAATTTTAATAACGACAGTGTTACCCGTATTACATGACAAATATTTCCCATCATTCCTTTCACTTGATCCATATTTACCAACAATATTTCTATTCACGTTAACATTTTCTGATTTATCAATTTGACACCTGTTGAAAACACTCATGTCGTACACTGTCAAACTCTCAGTTGAATTTGTTCAGCCTGTTGTGAACAAACTTATGTAACATTATACCGTTCTCACTGAGTGTATTATTCACACACTTTATCTCAAGATATTGTCCTTTTGTTCAAACTACAATCAAAAATATTACTGATGAAATACCTGACGGGTTTATGTAGAATTTAAATATATCTTGATTCATTGGATTGAATTAAAACGCGTCATGATGACATACAATTTGGCTAATAAAATAGTATCTTTATTACAAAAACTATTATTACCCGGCTTATATTTTAGATTGATTGCTATGTGACCCATGAGCAAAACATTTCATTAAAAAAAAATGCAAAAACATACAAAATTGAGCTTATAAAGCAGTTAAATAGTTCGCATTATATCATAAGATAAGGACGGACGCATAATAAACAGTTTCATATATTACAAATAATATATGATTAACATAATCAATGAGATAGAAAATTAAGAAAGAATGTCATTTATTTTGCATACATGTACATACAAGTGAGTCTCATTATTGGAACAATCGGTAATTACTTTGAAACTCGACTTGTTTGGACACACTACTTGTATTTGTTCGTGTGCGTTTTTGTTCGTCCTATACGGCATGTACTTGTCTATGTATATTGAACAAGTTCAGACATATACCATGGCACGACAAAAGCGATTTTCTCAAGGATAAACGGGCCGACAAGTACAAGTTGAAGGGGATACTTTGTTAACGACCTAGACCTGAACTACAACTTGTGAATGTAGCTACTTGTACAGTTCTACCACCTCTATTATAAGAATCATTTTACATATTATTAAAATAAAAGTAAAATTGTTGCCAAATTATCTGATAACATTTGATGATATACTAGTTACACACATATGTATCATTGATTCCCGATTATCTGATAACTTTTGGTGACATACTAGTTAACACAAAAATGTATAATTGTTGCCAAATTAACTGATAAATTATCTGATAAATTTTGGGGACATACAAGTTGCACAAATATGTATAATTGTTGCCAAATTATCTGATAACCTTTGGCGTACTACTGGTTGCACATATACGTATACGTGTTGCCCAATTATCTGATAACATTTGGTGACATACTAATTACACCAACATGTATAACAGTTGCCCAAATATCTGATTACTTTTGGTGAAATACTGGTAACACATACCTGTACAAGTGTTGCCCAGTTATCTGATAACCTTTGGTAAAATACTAGTTACACATATATGTATAGTTGTTGCCCAGTTATAAGATAACCTTTGGTGACATACTAGTTAAACATATATGTACATATAAGTGTTGCCCAGTTATCTGATAACCTTTGGTGAAATACTAGTTACACATACATGTATGATTGTTGCCAAATTATCTGATAACCTTTGGTGAAATACTAGTTACACATACATGTATGATTGTTGCCCAATTATCTGATAACCTTTGATGACATACTAGTTTCACTTTTGGTTAAAAACTAGTAACACATACATTGCCCAATAATATGATAACTTTTGTTGTAATACCAGTAACACAAACAAGTATAATTGTTGCCAAACTATCTGATAACTTTTGGTAAAACACGATCTACACAAATATGTATAAGTGTTGCCCAATTATCTAATAATACTAATTGAAATCCTTTTTTTCGACTGTTTGTGGCTGTACTAAAATAATTGCTGCTTCACAGTAAAAACGATTAAAATAACTCAACTCAAAAAAAACAACGACATCATGCTGGAAATGATATTGCCATGAATAAAACGCAAGAAAAGTACGGTGAAATTTGAGTGGTATACAATGTTCGCCACTGCAAGATTTCTAGTAAGATTACGTAGTATGATTTCGTTTCATATCCTTCTAAGTATGTTTTGACTTTGTGTTTATTTATATCTTTAAAAGTTACGTTACTGATCGAGCTTTATATATCTCAAAGAGGTAACATACATTGTCATTATTGTTTTGTCTTGACATTTGTTTCATTTTACTTGTCCGGTAAGTCGGCTTGCATTAGAAACTGACGCTAAACAAACAATAAAATCGGTATGGAATAAATAGTTCAATTACCGGCATAACAAAGTTAAGGTAAGTCGCTATGGCCTAATATAGTTCAATAACAGGCAACTACTAAACACTAAGCTTAGACATTCTACCAGTAAGGTACGAACATTAAATACCTTACAGCGTTTATATCAACGCCAGTATAATTATAATACACCGTGTGTAACAACAATCCTAGTATATAAAAAAGTACAAATATAAACAAAGAACGGTCATATCGCAGTTTTAGCATGACGCAATTCATTGTGACGCATCATCATCATCATCAATGTCATCATCATCATCATGACCACCACCACCACCACCACCACCACCACCACTACCACAATCAACATCACCATCACCATCACCGTCATCATCACTACCACCATCATCATCATCATCATCATCATCATCATCATCATCATCATCATCATCATCATCATCATCATCATCATCATCATCATCATCATCATCATCATCATCATCATCATCATCATCATCATCATCATCATCATCATCAGCAGCAGCAGCAGCAGCAGCAGCAGCAGCAGAGCAGCAGCAGCAGCAGCAGCAGCAGCAGAAGCAGCAGCAGCAGGAGTAGCAGCAGCAACAGTAGCAGCTACAACATCACCACCACCACCACCATCACAACCACCATCATCATCATCACCACCATCAACATCACAATCATCATCATCATCATCATCATCATCGTCATCATCATCATCATCATCATCATCATTATTAACTTTTTCCATCATCATCATAAGTCATTATCACCTATCATCTATCATCATCATCATCATCATCATCATCATCATCATCATCATCATCATCATCATCATCATCATCATCATCATCATCATCATCATCATCATCATCATCATCATCATCATCATCATCATCAACATCATCATCATCATCATCATCATCATCATCATCATCATCATCATCATCATCATCATCATCATCATCATCATCATCATCACCACTACAACTACCACCATCACCTTTCCCCATATAAGCCTTATTACTTATAGGTACACCGGGCCACCAAAGGTTGTACCTCTATTTTTTATATTAACTAAATGAAATGGTTTAATACTTGGCTTTAAAGTTATTTATGAGCGGTTTTCTTAACGACTTGAATTTCCTATTATACCATCTCGACTATGAATGGTTTGCATATGGTAGATTCTTTTGTAAAACACTGCATTCCAAATTATTTATCCGTCAGAGCTAATGATGCTTATTCAGGTATTGAATTTCAATATTAATCATTTTACTTAGGTAAGATACGATTGCGTTTCTATGTGAACAAGTATTCATATGACCCGGCAATAATTAAACTAAACCTGCGTCAAGTTCTTGTGCACTGCACTTCCCCTACACGATACATATCAAGCTAGAACATTTAGATGTGCACATTGTTTACATACTAGCTAGAGCAAACACAATGTAAACATGCTATGCGAAAATATTGTCCTTGGTTGAACTTGACCTAAATCTTTGAGCAACTTTCGTTTTTTTAGGGATCAAAACAATTGACACCAAATATAAGAGGCCATGTCGTGTGTTATGAAAATCATTATAGATAACGTGTACTATATGGTTTTGAAGAAGTAAAGGAAAACTTAAAATTGGAATAAGAACTGACTCTAACAAAGATACACATAGCAAGCACAGCATAGGCAAGTTCTGCATTTGATAGTATAACAAGGCACGTCATTTTAGATATTACCGATGTATTTATTTACAATGAAACATCCTATTAAATGTTATTTGACACACCAAATTGTCATAAATATTGCAGTTAAATAGAATAAATAAGCCTAGGCGAAGATATTGAAGAATACCCCTTTTATTACTATGGTTAAATTACTTCAATGGTTTGATAAACCTGTTTAGCAACTGTGCTCATACGGTTGAAACGTGCACACGATGAACCTTGACAAAGTCACCGACATTGTCTATGTACAAACATATAATGAACGGTTGTATATTGGTGTTCTATTTAAAGATAATGCGCTGTATTGTTCGAAAACCTATTTAGCAAATGCGCACCTACTGCTAAAGCGTGTACCTCGACCAAGCCACCGACATTGTACATAGACGAATATATTATAAACATTTGAGTGTAGCCGTTCTACTTTAATTAATGCTATTTTTTCCACGGATAATCAATCATTGGTAAACCTAACAGTCAGTTCATTTCTGTTTCCACTATAAAACTTTATAATGAGGTCTCTCATTGTATAAATTTGCTTTCAATACGTTTATCATAGTTGAACTCGTGGCATATAATATATTAGTATAAAACATTTGATAACATAAAAACTTTACCTGTTTGTTAGTCACAGTGTAAATGTACAACATTTATGTTTTTCAACTTTAATGTTTAACCTGGCCATACAGCTGGAAGTAGTATTTTGTTGAACTCCTTGTATTCTTTATATTTGTTTACATTATAAATTTTGTTTAAGTTCGAAAATGGAAGTATAATTTTACACTAATTTGAAAGACAAAGTGCTTTCAATATTGCAGGAACATAATGGTGTATCTACGGAAACTTACGAGATGAAATAGTTTCATTGTTCACTTTGAGCTCTTTCTTTTATCCCCACCTAATTCAATGATTACGTTTAAGATATTACTATGAAAAAAATGATGGTGTAATAGAAACTCCTTAATGAATTTTGAATTAGTTAACACTTGACATCTACCAAATTGTTCGGCCGAGAGGGAGGAATTAAGTGCATAATCATATATGAAAACATGAGCAAATATGTGATGGTGTAACAGAAACACATTTTTGCATGTTGAATAAATTGATACTCAAATTTTGGGCCAAGAGGAAGAGCAACATGTACTTGTCTAAAAGCATAAATGTGCAAGTAAGAACCAAATATGTACTTGTCGGAGGCAATATGTAAAAGTCTGAACGAAATATGTATTAGTCAGAAGGCAATATATTCAACTCGGAACACAATATGTACGAGTCGGAACGCAATATGTACAAGTCAGAACGCAAAATGAACAAGTCGGAACGCAATTTGTAATAGTCAGAATGTAAAATGAACCATTCGGAACGTACTATGTAAGAGTCAGAACGTAAAATAAACAATTCGGAACGCACTATGTAATAGTCAACGTAAAATGAACAATTCGGAACGCATTATATAATAGTCATAATATGTACAAGTCAGAACGCAAAATGAATAATTTGGAACGCACTATGTAATAGTCAGAACGCAAAATGAACAAGTCGGAACGCAATATGTACTAGTCAAAACGCAACATATACTAATCAAAACGCAATATATACTAGTCAAAACGCAATACGTACTAGTCAGAACGCAATATGAACTAGACGGAACGCAATCTGAACAAAACGGAATGCAATATGTACAAGTTAGAACGCAAGATATACAAGTTAGAACGCAAGATAACAAAGTCGGAAAACATTATGTACGAGTCAGAACGCAATATGTACCAGACAAAAACGCAATATGTACAAGTCAGAACGCAATATTTACTAGTCAGAAAGCAAGATGTACAAGTCTGAACGCAATATGTACTAGTCATAACGCAATATGTACAAGTCATAACGCAATATGTACTAGTCATAACGCAATATGTACAAGTCAGAACGCAAGATGTACTAGTCATAACGCAAGATGTACTAGTCAGAACGCAAGATGTACTAGTCATAACGCAATATGTACTAGTCATAACGCAAGATGTACTAGTCAGAACGCAGGATGTACTAGTCATAACGCAAGATGCACTAGTCATAACGCAAGATGTACTAGTCATAACGCAATATGTATAAGTCAGAACGCAAGATGTACAAGTCAGAACGCAAGATGTACTAGTCATAACGTAAGATGTACTAGTCATAACGCAATATGTACTAGTCATAACGCAATATGTACAAGTCATAACGCAATATGTACTAGTCATAACGCAAGATGCACTAGTCATATTGCAAGATGTACAAGTCAGAACGCAAGATATACTAGTCATAACGCAATATGTACAAGTCAGAACGCAAGATGTACAAGTCAAAACTCAAGATGTACAAGTCATAACGCAATATGTACTAGTCATAACGCAAGATGTACTAGTCATAACGCAATATGTACAAGTCATAACGCAATATGTACTAGTCATAACGCAAGATGCACTAGTCATAACGCAATATGTACTAGTCATAACGCAAGATATACTAGTAATAACGCAAGATGCACTAGTCATAACGCAATATGTACAAGTCAGAACGCAAGATGTACAAGTCATAACGCAAGATGTACTAGTCAGAACGCAATATGTACTAGTCATAACGCAAGATGTACAAGTCATAACGCAAGATGTACTAGTCAGAACGCAATATGTACTGGTCATAACGCAAGATGTACAAGTCATAACGCAAGATGTACAAGTCAGAACGCAAGATGTACTAGTCATAACGCAAGATGTACTAGTCATAACGCAAGATGTACAAGTCAGAACGCAAGATGTACAAGTCATAACGCAAGATGTACTAGTCAGAACGCAAGATGTACTAGTCATAACGCAAGATGTACAAGTCAGAACGCAATATGTACTAGTCATAACGCAATATGTACAAGTCAGAACGCAAGATGTACTAGTCATAACGGAATATGTACTTGTCATAACGCAAGATGTACAAGTCAGAACGCAAGATGTACTAGTCATAACGCAAGATGTTCTAGTCATAACGCAAGATGTACTTGTCATAACGCAAGATGCACTAGTCATAACGCAAGATGTATTAGTCATAACGCAATATGTACTAGTCATAACGCAATATGTACTTGTCATAACGCAAGATGCACTAGTCATAATGCAATATGTACTAGTCATAACGCAAGTTGTACAAGTCAGAACGCAAGATGTACTAGTCATAACGCAAGATGTACTAGTCATAACGCAAGATGTACTAGTCATAACGCAAGATGTACTAGTCATAACGCAAGATGTACAAGTCAGAACGCAAGATGTGCTAGTCATAACGCAAGATGTACAAATCAGAACGCAAGATGTACTAGTCATAACGCAATATGTACTAGTCATAACGCAATATGTACTTGTCATAACGCAATATGTACTAGCAATAACGCAAGATGTACTAGTCATAACGCAAGATGTACTTGTCATAACGCAAGATGCACTAGTCATAACGCAAGATGTACAAGTCAGAACGCAAGATGTGCTAGTCATAACGCAAAATATACTAGTCATAACGCAAGATGTACTAGTCATAACGCAAGATGTACTAGTCAGAACGCAATATGTACTGGTCATAACGCAAGATGTACTAGTCATAACGCAATATGTACTAGTCATAACGCAAGATGTACTAGTCATAACGCAATATGCACTAGTCATAACGCAAGATGTACAAGTCAGAACGCAAGATGTACAAGTCATAACGCAAGATGTACTAGTCAGAACGCAAGATGTATTAGTCATAACGCAAGATGTACAAGTCAGAACGCAATATGTACTAGTCATAACGCAATATGTACAAGTCAGAACGCAAGATGTACTAGTCATAACGGAAGATGTACTTGTCATAACGCAAGATGTACAAGTCAGAACGCAAGATGTACTAGTCATAACGCAAGATGTACTAGTCATAACGCAAGATGTACTTGTCATAACGCAAGATGCACTAGTCAGAACGCAATATGTACTAGTCATAACGCAATATGTACTAGTCATAACGCAATATGTACTTGTCATAACGCAAGATGCACTAGTCATAACGCAATATGTACTAGTCATAACGCAAGTTGTACAAGTCAGAACGCAAGATGTACTAGTCATAACGCAAGATGTACTAGTCATAAAACAAGATGTACTTGTCATAACGCAAGATGCACTAGTCATAACGCAAGATGTACAAGTCAGAACGCAAGATGTGCTAGTCATAACGCAAGATGTACAAATCAGAACGCAAGATGTACTAGTCATAACGCAATATGTACTAGTCATAACGCAATATGTACTTGTCATAACGCAATATGTACTAGCAATAACGCAAGATGTACTAGTCATAACGCAAGATGTACTTGTCATAACGCAAGATGCACTAGTCATAACGCAAGATGTACAAGTCAGAACGCAAGATGCACTAGTCATAACGCAAGATGTACAAGTCAGAACGCAAGATGTACTAGTCATAACGCAAGATGTACTAGTCATAACGCAAGATGCACTAGTCATAACGCAAGATGTACAAGTCAGAACGCAAGATGTACTAGTCATAACGCAAGATGTACTAGTCATAACGCAAGATGTACAAGTCAGAACGCAATATGTACTAGTCATAACGCAAGATGTACTAGTCATAACGCAAGATGCACTAGTCATAACGCAATATGTACTAGTCATAACGCAAGATGTACAAGTCAGAACGCAAGATGTACTAGTCATAACGCAAGATGTACTAGTCATAACGCAAGATGTACAAGTCAGAACGCAAGATGCACTAGTCATAACGCAAGATGTACTTGTCATAACGCAAGATGCACTAGTCATAACGCAAGATGTACTAGTCATAACGCAAGATGTACTAGTCATAACGCAATATGTACTAGTCATAACGCAAGATGTACTAGTCATAACGCAAGATGTACAAGTCAGAACCCAAAATGTACTAGTCATAACGCAATATGTACTAGTCATAACGCAATATATACTAGTCAGAACGCAAGATGTACTAGTCATAACGCAAGATGTACTAGTCATAATGCAAGATGTACTAGTCATAACGCAATATGTACTAGTCAGAACTCAATATGTACTAGTCATAACGCAAGATGTACTAGTCAGAACGCAAGATGTACTAGTCAGAACTCAATATGTACTAGTCATAACGCAAGATGTACTAGTCATAACGCAATATGTACTAGTCATAACGCAAGATGTACTAGTCATAACGCAATATGTACTAGTCATAACGCAATATGTACAAGTCAGAACGCAAGATGTACTAGTCATAACGCAATATGTACTAGTCATAACGCAATATGTACAAGTCAGAACGCAAGATGTACTAGTCATAACGCAAGATGTACAAGTCAGAACGCAAGATGTACTAGTCATAACTCAAGATGTACAAGTCATAACGCAATATGTACAAGTCATAACGCAATATGTACTAGTCATAACGCAATATGTACTAGTCATAACGCAATATGTACTAGTCAGAACGCAAGATGTACTAGTCATAACGCAATATGTACTTGTCAGAACGCAAGATATCCAAGTCAGAAGGAAATATGTACAAGTCAGAACGCAATATGTACACACTATAACACAAGATTTCCAAGTCAGAACGGAAGATGTAGATGTATGAATGCAAGTTTTTTAAGCTAAAACACAACATATAAATATATATGTATTCGTCAGGACACAAGATGTATAAGCCAGAACGCATAATGTACTTGTAAGAACGCAATATATATTTGTCAGAAAGCAAAATATATAAGCCAGAATGTAAGATGTACTTGTAAGAACGCAATATGTACGAGTCAGAACGCGATAGGTCCTTTAAATTGCATGATCTATATATATATATTTGATAACCACATATTTAGACTAAATGCACAGTTTATGTGCATGCAATATTAGAAGCTTCGGATTCAAGTTATTTTAGAAGACCATAAGTTCTCATGTGTTATGGTACGTTTACTTCAACTGTTTAAATGTCTTATTTACTTAGCTGAGCACGTTTTGTCGCAATGTGCAGACGATAATATCATGGTAATGGTACCCGATCATTCTCCATGAACATTTTAATAAGCTAGGGGGTTTTAAATTCAAAATCTGTCCAAACTGATGAAATGCTTAAACGCATAAAATGTCACCTGAACTCCTCTGCCATAAACATGTATGCAATCATGGTATCACAATACGACCGAGTTGGTTTTCTTTAACCTAATGTAAATGAATCAAAATAACATGGGCCGATCTTTCAGTGCACCTGAGCAGGTATAATTCATAAAAAAACTATATCCGTTTTCGTGCGTAAAATGACATAATTATTTTAAATAAAAATAAAACTGCAATCGTATTACCATGTATCCATGCTATTGTAAAACGATGAACGGTAAATATTGAAGTTAACAAAATATGTTCTGTTCCGTTCTATTCTGTTCTGCTATTAGACAGTAATGATAAATACCCGCAGATGTTTGTATACGACGACTTGGAATAGTTGTCCAAAGGTTATGTATTGGGAATGTTGCACATTTACATACTTTCATTAGTTAATAGTTATTATTGTATACATATCAATCCAATTAACCAGTTGTTAACAATTGACAGTCAAACTCTCAAGTCTGTTGAAAAGACTGTTTTTATGTAATCGGACTCTATTCACGAAGTATTTTGTTTACCCTCGTATTTCCTAAATAAATACACCTCATGTTAAACAAAGTATGTGTACCATGATTTGGATATACCTGTAAATCGATGTGTCATTGTCCACAATATAAAGTTATATATACATAGAACTGTTCTGCAATGTTGAGACCTAATTTTACAAACTAAGTCTGAATGTGTTTCGCCTTTATATTTCTTTCAATTATGTGAACATTTAAGTGTTATGTATACTTTAGTGAAAATTAGCTTCTCCGTTTTAACTTTAACCTCAACCGAGTTTCCATTTCAGATTTGCAGTTTAATATTTACAGCATCTGGTATCAGGTTGTTTTTATTATTTAAGATATCATCTTCAAAAGAGGCGCATATTAGGTTCAAGATAAAAAGTGCACGGCAAGTATTATAACATCAGTAAATTTCAAAACAATGTTTGAATAAGTATGAAAATTAAACTCTTAAATTAATTTCACACCGTTGGCTAGATTTTTTGTACTCCAGGGAATTTAGGAGAAATTTCCATATGAGCCTAAACTGGAGAATTAATCAATATTTGGAAAAAAATGAAATCTTTTTAATTGGAAACGAAAATAACAATTATATTTATGTGTTAGTGCTAGATTATACAACATTATTAAACGGAAAACTGTTACCTGATTTCGCGAATTCCATAAGCGTTTTTACTTCATATTTTACATGTGCAACCTAAACCAGTTTAAATACCAACAACTGCGTCAGATGTATGTTTTTATTATCCGTTTTCTGAAAAATGTTGCTCATTTCACTTGCAAATATAACATAAAATCAATCTTTTTGCTAAATTTTACAAATTTAAACCAACTTCCTTGTATGCTCACTTCTAAAACTAAATATACTCGATAAGAGTAAAGAGGATACTGTAGTCATGTATTTCTTTAGATTATGATTAACCATGCGTCCTTTGCACTAGCTGAGGCAGGGTAGGCGGAGTTGCACCCGACACGCAAACCCCCTAAAATCGTACAGCTGTATATGTGTTATCGGAGAACAAAACTATTAAAATGCGCTCAAAATGACACATTTCGGACAAGATTTGTAATACCAGAACCATCGACCCCCTGCCCACATTTTATACTATGTTTAATTTCGGTTCGGACTGAGGGCAATGTCAAAAGGTTATGCCCCTATGTTTCACCCCCTGTAACGTAATTTCTTGTACCGCCCCTGCCGTGTTTTTGTTTCAGGGAAAGCACGCGAAAAAGAGAGTTTTGGGATGCAAGGAAGTCAGGGTGCAATACCCTACCTCATGTTGAAGGTTCTTGGTTCTTTTACGTTCTCGCTGTAAATCACTGATACACAGGGTACAACGTAAAATCAGTTCTGAGTAAACCACTTTTCCATGCGTTATCCTTTATATGTCCAGCGTTATCAACTTTTATTTTTTTTCGGTATGACGTGGTCATGGATAGAACCCACGACCTCCCGCTATGTAAGCGGTCGGCTTAACCATTAGGCCACAGAGACGATATTAGTGCATGTCCTCGCTAGCGGATTCGGAGAAGGGGGGTGGGGGGGCGCACCCAATGCATTGCACTCCCACCCTTAAAATCATCCAAATTTACTTTCAATGTTAATTTGGGAGAAAAGTGTAATACAATAAGCTGATCATTCACCATTTCAGATTGGAAACCATTTAATTTGTGGTTCTGAGCGCGGGTATCATAAGGTTTGTCCCTTAGTTACACACCCGCCAACGTCCAATCCTGGCTCTACCCCTGGTACTTGTATTTCGATTGTTAAGTCATAATCGTACCTTAATGGGGTTTATTGGTATCAGACATCTAAATAAACAGTTTCGTGTGAAACGTTAACGTTCTCTGTATACAGCGTTTTAAAGCTCTGCTTTACAAAGTAATGATTAACTGTTTATCTGCCAAAACTTTGACGGTGTAAGGGACTAGCTCATGCTTCGGCACCTTAAATGAGGTACCCCGTTATGCATCTGAAAGCACTTATATTACTACTATTTGTCTCGTTTATACTAAAAGTGTAGAAAAAACCAATCAATTTCAAGAATAATGAAGAATCATGGTTACAGTGGGGAGCGAACCAATGCCGGCTTTGACATTCTACCATTTAGGTATATGATAGCTAATCGTACCTGGATATCTTAAAGCGTTTATATCAATGCCAATATTAATATAAGACACCGTGTATAACTTAAATCCTAGAATGTTAAATTTTACAAATATAAACATAGAACGGTCATATCGCAGTATTAGCATAATCGCATAGACTTGTAATGCAACACCCTTGAACGTAATTGAGGATGTAAAATGTACAAATAAGGAAATTATTTACCTGTCTCTTCTATATTTGCACTAGATGAGCGGGTTAAGCTATCACTCAGATGCAACCGTATCATATGACCTCGAGAGAGTGCATATTAATAGGTTATACTTAAGATAAGGGGAGGAAACTAGAGTATATGTCTCATGAAATAGATAACTTTATATTGAGTAACCTGCCCTGTAATCATTACAAATACAAACCGCGGGCTTATAATACTTAAATGCTACCAGTATTAAAGTATTATCTTAAATAAAGCGTTTGTAAAGTCGATATTATTATATTTATATAAGACATAGGAATAAACGGGTATAACCCAGTTGTGACTCAGGGGTAACCATTACCATTACATCGATATAAAGTATGCATCTAGTTTAAAAATACAATCAGGGGAGGAAACTAGAGTGTATTTCATTAAATAGCTATATGATTAATATGCCCTGTTATCATCTTATTAATTTTCACATCTGTTTTCACGTTCTAGTATGTATCAGAGTTACCGTTTTATTGCGATTTTAACTAATTCATATTTTTAATGCGTTCGTTTAATCTTAAGAAACATAGTCCTACCGTCTGACAGTTTATTTATGACTTGCTCATTTTTCATCGCCGATAGTGTATATACTTACGACGAAATATGTTCACATATACATAAATAACAGCATTTAATACAAACTAATACAATACAGAGGCACAACACTTAAAAGTTGTGTATACAATTTACGTCGCTTAAAGATAACTTTGTAAAATAAAAGGAGGAGTCTGCCTCATTGACTACTAATCAGATTTCCTCTATGCATATTATTAACAGATTCTGCACTTTGACGATCGTGGGATGGCCATTGAAAGAGACCCACAGGAAAGGGCCATTAATATATTTGTTTAACTATTTCTATTCAACATGTATGACAAGGAATTGTTATTTCTTAATATTGGCCTCAATATCTCAAAACTTAATAATCTTACCAGAATTATGTTTCTAATTCAAGTAGTCACAATTCTTACCTAATCTTAATTTAAATAAAGCAAAATAAGATTATCGTGTTTCTATAAACATGATTTCGTTTTAAATTACAAACAGTATTTGAATATATCAAGAATACCATACCAATACAGTGAGCTTAGCTTAATCATGTTAGAAACTTTAAGTGTTTCGAGAAGTTTGGGCCTTGTACGAACGCTTTCATCTGATCCTGTATTACCATATCGATGACGTCATAAATATATACATCTCTTCATTAGCTGATTGGATTTTACACGTGCCCACATGTTCTGACCGTTCATCCTACATAAATTCAAAATACATATATTGTTTGTGCTTATATTAGTTTTTTATATAAATGTATCTTAATCCGCCTGTAATAGTACAAACTTGTATTGCCTCTACCCCTGAAATGTGTACGCGTAAGAAAAGACAAACGACGTTAAAGATTATGTGTATTTGTTAATGAAGTGTTATCTTCACTTATCTACTCAACATGAGTATCAACGTTTACAATTACAAACCGCTTTATAGCACGGACTCCCATACACAATTATATTGCATGGATTCCCATAAACAGCTCTATATCATGGATTCCCATATACAGCTCAATACCATGGATTCTCATAAACAGCTCTATAACACGGATTCCCAAAAACAATTCTAATGCATGGATTCTTATATACAGCTCTTTAGCACTGATTCCCATTAACAGCTCTATAACACGGATTCCCATAAACAACTCAATAGAATGGATTCTTATATACAACTCTATAGCATGGATTCCCATTAACAGCTCTATAACACTGATTCCCATATACAACTTTATAGCACTGAATCCCATAAACAACTTTATAGCACGGATTCCCATATACAGCTCAGTAGCACTGATTCCGATAAACTACTTTATAGATGTCAATTATAAAAATTCATATTTTTAATGCGTTCGTTTAATCTTAAGAAACATAGTCCTACCGTCTGACAGTTTATTTATGACTTGCTCATTTTTCATCGCCGATAGTGTATATACTTACGACGAAATATGTTCACATATACATAAATAACAGCATTTAATACAAACTAATACAATACAGAGGCACAACACTTAAAAGTTGTGTATACAATTTACGTCGCTTAAAGATAACTTTGTAAAATAAAAGGAGGAGTCTGCCTCATTGACTACTAATCAGATTTCCTCTATGCATATTATTAACAGATTCTGCACTTTGACGTATGTCCACAAAAAACACTCAAGGTTAGTAATTCGGGAGACAGGGTCTTTTATACTGTATTTTTGTTATACTGATTATAATATTGTATTTTCCGGTGTTGTTGTGGTGAGTGTGGGATGGGTGAGTGGGGTTTGGGGACAATTATATTTCGACATTTGTTCATCATTGGCGAGCTTGTTTGTAGCCTGGTTGAAAGTGCCGATGAACGAGTTGCCCTGTGCGACCGGATCCAAGGTGAGCAGAAGCCACACTACGGCCGTCACATGTAGCCATTCAAAGTATTTACAAATGCACATATTTAAACCATTTATCCATAACCGCATTATATGGAAATAAGATTCATTAGAATATTCATATGCATATAACTTACACATGAATGCATATATATTGTTTGATTTACACACAAAACCATACATGTACAGAGGAAAATGACCTACCTTACCTAGAAGTTGGTGTATGAACGTCAATATACGTTTGCAAAATCCGAGTTATATAGTAATGGCTAATATAAAGGATATATGTTCTTCCATCTTACATACAATTCTACTTGGTATATTTCTACTGGGTATATTTATATAGTTTCACTTCTAGAACAGGGCAGACAAAAGGGAGAAACCCGCACGAATTGTACCATGATCTAAATGTCCTCCCCTGTAGTATCTTATTTATAGAATTATTATGCAATACAATTACAGTTAGCCCATTAGTTTTTTAGTTTATGGGAATTTTCCTTTTCATATCCGTATGTATACATGTGTTTTATTGTTAATATACGCAAAATATTACATACTCGTACATGAACTTATTTTGTAAATCAAACATTATTTCAGGTATGTTTCAGAGACTGATTTTCATTGAAATTTGGTACTTTTTAATATGATTTTCAACTCTGCATGGACTTTTTTATTGTCTATTACAAAAGTATTGGGTTAAAGCTCAAGCCTAGAAACGTTCTTGCTTGCATACCAAAAAAGTATACACACAAACCCTTCTAGAGCATTTCTACACCTCATTAGTCTACCCAAATTGGCGAATTAAGAGTTAAAACATGAACTCAGAATATTTTCTGTTCGGTTATTGTGTTTGATAAAGAGTGGAATGTGCATCACTTTGCTGTATTGTTGTTAAGCTTATTTTGTTTGCACTTTTTTACAAACCAATGCACCTGATTTGTTAACGTAATGGCCACATAAAACAGTGTATTCATTATATTCCCGCTTCACAGGTGGCGATTATCCAGGAATCGCTCGCGCTATCACATCTGTTCGTTCGACAGTCGGTCCCACGTCCTGTTTTTGTCGATTCTATATCTTTCTTATTCATGTCCTGATTTTTTTGGCAGAAGTGATGGTCGGATTTGAAAAACAAAAAGTTTGGCAGAAGTGACCACCATACTATGAGGAAGTGTCGCCGTTAAAACCGGCGTCCCTACCTTTGATGCCAAGGTCAACCGTCATAACTTAGTATGCTTTGCTATAAAAGCCTTACTGTTTTGGTATATTAGGCACCGAGAATGCTTAATGACCGCTGCACATGAGCTTGTTTGGGTTTAAATTGGCATTATGTTTGCCAAATTGTGGTCAATGTATCACTGAATAGTCTTAACTAGAGTTACATATGCGTTTGTTTGTATCTGAATGTACTTTATTGTAGTCATAATCAAAATAATAGAGAAATGGACTGGCCTACGGTTTGACACATTGAAGTTTCTTTATCAATGAATACGCTTGACTGCATTCACAAAAATAATCGTCAGACCCTAAAAGGTTCGTGTAGAAACCATCTGTGGTTAAGAATACCGATTGCTATGCTGCTTTGGTGTTTGATTGACACATGATGGACTTAAATGTAGCTGCATTTGTGATTGTTTTTAACTGAGTTGGATGTAGAAGAACCTTACTGTGGTATGTTTAAATGTAGATAAACTTCATTGCAGCAGAATTTAGATTTACGGGGCACTGAATTGATTTGATTTCTTTTCCCCAAATTGTCTCAAGTACTAGTTTTACTAAACTATTGTCAATTGTGCACATCATATATAGAGCTTCTTTATTGTTTGTTTGGCACATAAGGCTTATTGGACACACAGTGGACTTAAAAACAGTCTATCAGTGGTGACTGTATGGCAGATCTGGGTTGATGGTAGCCATAATGATGTTGAATTAGCTCTGGCTTGGTTTAAACAATATTTATTTCGATATAATATTTACAATTAGTTTAGTTTAACAAATTTGAGCATAATCAACGTTAACAAAGACCAAATATGTAATGCATATAAACAACGAATATGTTAATTATGCACAAAACAATAGTGTAACAGAATTGAGAAGAAAGCCTTAAGGCTTATACTATGTCTCGCTTCTGTAGGTCATTTACGCTAGGCCAGTGCGCAAGTTGCGGTTACTCGAATAAATATAATCTTATAGTCGTATTGTGTAAACTATGGTATGTAAAACAATTTGTTTTTGTCTGAAATCATTTAGTTAGAAGGAGGAAAAGATAACGATAGAATAAAAGGAAGCTGAACGAGAGAGGTGGTACAAGCACTGGTCAGATCGGGATTGGGATAAGGTTTGTTATAATGTGTACTCAAAAACGTTTAGATTGGCGTATGTAGTTTTGGACGCTATCAAAGATAAGTTTGTTCTTTTGATATGAGGCTTCCTTCGACCCAAAGAGTAACAGCTGAAGAGACAATTGCCCAACGATGGATAACTGAACAATCAGATAATTTCTTTGGACGCTATATAATGGACAGGTGAAGAAAAAAGTGGAAAGTGTCCTCAATTTCACCGTATTGACAATTAGGATTGTTTACAATATTTTTTGAGAATAGATGTTCATGAAGATTGCTACAGTGCATACGTAACCTCGCGTGATTGACACAGGATTTGCGGTCACCTTCGTAGTAGAAGTCAGATCCTTGTTTTGTGTTCTTGTTAAGTTTGTATTTGAAAGAAGGTACGGATGGCGATGAACGAATTTCTTCCGGGAGTGCGTTCCATGCGGATACAGTTGATGGCAGAAATGAACTCGTCAACAACTGTGTTTTGCATGAAATGTTCCGAAGGTTATCTGCATTTCGAAGGTTATACGAGGTAGTATCGCCAACTCTTGTTGGAATTAGTGAAGTTAGATATGCTGGTGCAAGGGAGTGAAACATCTTGTAAAATAGGATAAGTTTATGTTTACGTCGCCTTTCTTTCAGTGGTTCGATTCAAGTTTCAACATAAAGATTAGTTAGAGATACTAGTCGAGTTGCACCCGATATAATTCTGGCCGCCTCATGTTGTACTTTTTCTAAGTCATCCTCATCAGCTTGAGTCAGATTATTCCAGACAACATCGGCATATTCCAACAAAGGCCTAATAAATGTGAAATACAGAATCCAAGCGATTTACGATCAAGAACGTATTTGAATGATCGCATGAAGTGAATTCGCTGCCAAGCCTTCTGTTTGATGGATTGAATATGATCGTGCCAGGAGCATGTGCTAGAAAGAGTGACGCCCAAGTGTTTATGAGTTGTAACTTCGGATAGTTGGGTATTATTCATAAATATTGAGGGGTGCACTTGCCTATTAGACTTCCTAGTGAAAAGTAGCGATTTGGTTTTCGCAGGATTAAATGTAACAAGCCATCTGTCTGCCCACATATGGATTTTTTCTAGGTCATCAGTAAGTTGCTGCGCGGCAAGCACGAGGTCTTCAACTATTAAGTACAAGGTTGTATCATCTGCGAATAGCCGTACATGTGATTGTATATCGCAGACAATGTCATTAATGTAGATAAGAAAGAGCAGAGGCCCAAGAATGAAGCCTTGAGGGACTCCAGCTGATATTGTAACCGTATTAGACATAGAACCAGATAGAACAACACGTTGTTTACGTTCGCTGAGATAATCACAAAGCCATAACAATAAAGAACCGGTAATGCCACTTTCACAAAGTTTATGGATTAGACCGTCATGCCATACTCGATCAAAAGCTTTCGAAATATCACAAAATACTGCTCTTACTTCTTTGCCTTCATCTAGAGCGAGGCAAAAAGAATGATAGATCGATACAAGCTGGTTGACAGTGGAGTCTTTAGGAACAAAACCAGATTGAAATGGTGTTAGATAGTCGTTTTGACGCAGGAAATTGAACATATACTTATGCAAAATTCTTTCAAGAACCTTACTGATAACACTCAATAGGGAAATAGGACGATAATTTCCAACATCTTGGGGGTCAGACTTCTTATAAATAGCACAGACATGAGCTAGCTTCCACTTACATGGAACTTTACCAAGCCGAAGTGAGGTATTAAAAAGGTCACAAAGTGGGTAAGAAATTTCAATTGCTACCTCCCTCAGCACAAAGCTATTTATAGTGTCTGGTCAAGTTGCTTCGCCTGTTTTAAGAACCATTATTGAATCAATTACGTCTTGATTTGAAATAACAAAGTATTGTAGTTTTGGATTATCAGTATCAATGGAGGAAGGAAGTGGCCTGTTTGGTATATTTCATTGAGTCTGAGATTGAAAGAAAGTGTTAAGTGGGTTCGCTTTGTCTTTATCTGATTCGTAGATGATGCCGTTATTGCTAAGTGGTGGGATTTCTTTAGATGAAATTGTTGGTATAGCGAAGTTCTTTATGGTTTTCCAAAAGTCGGAGGTTTTTTCCTTGAGTCGTGTAGCTAGTTTTCATAATGTGACTGCTTGGCAGATCAAACAAGGTTGGTAACACGATTTCGTATTTGATTCTATATACACCATTGGTGTTTGGAATTTACACGTTTTGCCTTTCTATAAGCGCGCCGTCTTTGTCGAAGAGATTTTCGGATTTCATTATGAAACCATGATGGGGGGTCTTTATTGCGAATTACAACAGTCTTTGAAGGTATGCAGATCTCGCTCATAGCCATGAAGTGGTTAGTGAAATTATCGGTATATATGTTGATATTTGTGTGCACACAATACATCCAGTCAAAGTTAGAGATAAGGTTCCTTAGTTTTACATAATCACCTTGATCGAATTTCCAAACCTTACGTTTGAATGATGAACCGACAGTTTTATCGAATCGAAGAACGCAATAAACTGGACAATGATACCGTACTAACTGTTCGAGGAATGGTTCACCTACTCCACAGTCGAGGACAATATCTTTTGAAGAGACAAAAAATAGGTCAATGAGAGACTCAGAGGACTCGGTGAAGTGAGTAGGGTCTCGTATTACTTGGGTCAAGTTGAACTGTTGACAAATAGAGTCAATCTTTTGACGGGTTAAGGGTTTTATATCTAGGTTAAAATCCCCTGTGATAAGAATGTCTGTAATACCAGCATCAACCGCCAGTGAAATTGAGTTGGTAATACATTCAAGGACATATGGATTGGAGTTAGGAGTTCTATAGAATGTACCAAGTAGAAGACGTCTATTTTTAATTCGCAGTTCAAGCCAAATACATTCAATGTCGTTTATCTCGAGGTCATGTCTTTCTAATGCAAACAAGTCTGACTTTATGTATACAATAATACCACCATGTGCATCAGAAAGTCTATCTCTTCTATAAGGTACATGGAAGTTTGCAAATATCAAATCGGGGGTTGCTGAGTTAGGAGTGAGCCATGTTTCCATGAAGGCTAATATGTCAAAATTTCGTAGATCAGCAAACAAGATGTCCTTTTTGCTGCGGAAGCTTTGAACATTATAGTGGACGATATTAAGGCATCCAGTAACGTCAACTGGGATTTCAGAAGAGAAGGAGGAGGATGGAGAATGAGCGGGGCCAGGATTTTTATGAACGTATCCAGAACAGAGTAGGAGCATTGCTAGCCAGCAAATTAGTTCAAAGTGAGTGAGACATTTGATTCCTTTAGCACGAGATTGATAGAAGCAGAACAAACCTACCCTCATTCGAAATGAACCTATTTCAATAGACATTTGATACAAGTGATTCCGGGATCAAACGGCGCTAAGAATGAGGGGTATCCAAACACCGTCTGACCAGACCACCTTTCCCCTTTAAGCCTCATTATTTATGGTTGTAGCGGGCCACAAATGGTTAAACTGCATATTACCTGAACATTTCAAATAAACTAAATGGCATGAGTTTATTCTTGGCATCCAAACTTTTTTTATGGACGGGTTACCTAAACAGCTTGAAAATCGTACCATATCATTTCATCTATGAATGCTTTGCAAATGATAACTGATGTTGTTTTGTGTATACCACTACAATCAAAATGATGCAAACGACAGAGCTATTGTCGCTTATTCAGGCATTGTATTTCACTATGAAACAATTTACATAACAATACGTATGATGATTAACAGAGTGAAAACTCCACATAAAGTTTTGGTACCTATGTACTGCACTTCCAATGCATGATATATCTGCATTTGAAGTTAAAATTAATACCTCCATCACTATCCAAGTAATACTCAAGACAAACGATATGAACTGTTATAAAAGGATACAACTTGATATTACTGCAATATTACTATATATATATGAGGTATAAATGTATATAAAATTTAAAGTCAACTCCACAAAGACTTTGCAAGTCATGTTCTGGACAAAACACACACACACACACGCTCACACACACGCACGCACGCACGCACGCACGCACGCACGCACGCACGCACGCACGCACGCACGCACGCACGCACGCACGCACGCACGCACGCACGCATGCACGCACGCACGCACGCACGCACGCACGCACACACACACACACACACACGCACGCACGCACGCACACGCACACGTAAACGCAGGAGCATGAACGCACTCACACTTGCATTTACCATGACTATGTCCCCTTCGCCTTTCGGTGGAGAATAAAAAAGGGGGTCGCATGTACTGAGCTTAACAAATACACCGCATGATGTAAATGGGTAAATTTTAAATGCGTTAATAAACTGCGCAATTGTGAAATTTAACGACTGGTTTTGGGTTACTTTTTATGTCTGATTCATGGTTTTCAAAGCATTGCTGTACAAAAACATACATCATTTGCAATGCATTTAAAGATAAGTTACTGATTAAAGCTTATCAAAGAGAACATTCCGCTAGTAAACTGACATTAAACAACCAAGTTGGTATGAATGATTCACCATTCTTGAAAAACTCTCTAATATTTCCCAAGCACTTTCAAATTATGCCCAAATTAATACAAAAACATATTTTCTGCTTGGTTGTTGATTACCACCGAGAATGTATGGAATGGAACCCCTGCACCTTCCACCTCATATATGTCACTATACGGAAAACTGTTCAACTCGTTTAAGCAACTTTCAAAGTATGCCAAAATTCATCCAAACCGAGACTAAATACGTTCTCCGCCTGGGTCTGGTACTCACAAGCGAAGACGGGCGTTGTACCACCTAGACGGTATAGTAGGAGACACCTACACCTATCATCATATAGATCACCATACTGGGATAACTCTTAAATTTGTTAGGGGCACTTTCAAAAACCAGGTTGATAAAAAAGACTGGATCTGGTAGACACTAGAAAGGTTTAGATAGAGTACCATCCAATAGGTGCCATAGGATGTTTTTCACTTACCGACCTAAATAGGTCTCCAAACTACGTAACTCGTGTTAGGCCTTTTCACAATACTACAAAATTGAACAACATCGATACAAAAACCGATTTCCGGCTGGGTTTGGCTCACTAAAACGATTTGGATGAGTATCAACTAGTAGGTGGTGTAAGTAAAATGTACACCTACCAAACCTTATACGTCACTATACTGGAAACACTCGTCAAATGGTTTCAAATCTTTCAAAATACGCCAAAAGTCAACCAAAATCGTCACGAAAACTGCTTTCCCGCTCGATCGGTTACTTCCTAGAACAGTTGTAGGCATTTAAGAGGACACGTACGCCTACCAACCGTTATAGGTCACAATACCTGACAACTCGATAGCTCGTTGTAAGCACTGTTAAAGTGCACCGAAATTCAACAAAAACCGATAAAACGGTTTTCCGCCTGGATCTGGTACTCATTAGATTTGGTAGTGGACACGAACGCCTTCCATCCCATATTGGTCACCATACTGAGAAAACTGCTTAACTCGCTAAATACATATTGATATAATCAATCTTGTGTTGACGACTAAGATAACATACTTACCTGTGTATTGACGACAACAACAACGCCAACACACGTTCGTCGAAATAAACTAAACACGCCAATAATTGGGTGTTAACGACAACAAATTTGCACTTACCGTGTGTTAACGACAACGACTTTGCACTCACTGAGTGTTGACGACGAAAACTACACACTCATCTGTGTGTTAACGGCAACGCAGACATATGTTCGTTGAAGACAACGAAAGAAGATCATAATTGTGTGTTGTCGATAAAAGCTACACACTCATCTGTGTGTTGACGAAAACGGCAACGTCAACACATGTTCGTTGAAGACAACGAAATAAGACCATAATTGTGTGATGGCGACGAAAACTACACACTCATCTGTGTGTTAACGAAAACGGCAACGTCAACACATGTTCGTTGAAGACAACGAAAGAAGACCATAATTGTGTGTTGACGACGAAAACTACACACCCATCTGTGTGCTAACGAAAACGGCAATGCAGACATATGTTCGTTGAAGACAACGAAATAAGACCATTATTGTGTGTTGACGACGAAAACTACACACTCATCTGTGTGTTAACGAAAACGGCAACACCAACACATGTTGGTTAAAGACAACGAAATAAGACCATAATTGTGTGTTGACGACGAAAACTACACACTCATCTGTGTGCTAACGAAAACGGCAACGCAGACATATGTTCGTTGAAGACAACGAAATAAGACAATTATTGTGTGTTGACGACGAAAACTACACACTCATCTAAGTGTTAACGAAAACGGGAACGCCAACACATGTTCGTTGAAGACAACGAAATAAGACCATAATTGTGTGTTGGCGACGAAAACTACACACTCAACTGTGTGTTGACGAAAACGGCAACGCCAACACATGTTCGTTGAAGACAACGAAATAAGACCATACTTGTGTGTTGACGATGAAAACTACACACTCAACTGTGTGTTGACGAAAACGACAACGCCAACACATGTTCGTTGAAGACAACGAAATAAGACCATAATAGTGTGCTTACGACGAACACTACATGTTCATCTGTGTGTTGACGACGATGACCATGCCACCAATTGGCCGTTGAAGACAGGGAAGGCGTCCATATTTATGTGAAAAGCTACAGAAACAAGCTCAGTAGCAAAATGTGTAAACGTATACCCGGTTTAATGGCATTGGGTAAACTCACGAGACATACGACGACGGCTACGCCACCATTTGTTCGGGGAAGACAATGAAGACGTTTTGTTGACCACCACGACCACGCCACCAATCGTCCGTTGAAAACATGGAAGACGTCCATAACTGTCTGTTGACCACCACGGCCACGCCACCAATCGTCCGTTGAAAACAAGGAAGAGGTCCATAAATGTCTGTTCTGTTGACGATCACGACCACGCCAACAATCGTCTGTTGAAAACAAGGAAGATGTCCATAACTGTCTGTCGACGACCACGACCACGCCACCAATCGTTTGTTGAAAACAAGGAAGACGTCCATAACTGTCTGTTGACGATCACCACCACGCCACCAATCGTCTGTTGAAAACAATAAAGACGTCCATAACTGTCTGTTGACGATCACGACCACGCCACCAATCGTCTGTTGAAAACAAGGAAGTCGTCCATAACTGTCTGTTGACGATCACGACCACGCCACCAATCGTCTGTTGGAAACAATGAAGACGTCCATAACTGTCTGTTGACGATCACGACCACGCCAACAATCGTCTGTTAAAACCAATGATAGAGGACGCCCATTAGTGTGTGTTAATGACGAATACTAAACACTAAAATATGTGTTGACGACATCATGAAATGAATTTGTATACGACTAGTTTTGTGTTTGGTTGTGGCTGTACTTGTAGCCTTTATATATAATTTTGTGTTAACATTTAGTAATTTAACAGTGAACGGTTTTGATGGTATCTTAAGAATTGGCGTTATATAAATAGCAAGTTATATCGTTTAAGTATGTTTAAATTTGTATACTAAAATGATATAAAAAGAGGCCGACGTGCTTGCATCCGCTTGTTGTCTATATTTACTTATCTTCTACCTATTTTTTCGATTGGCGTTCGAAGTTTACTTACTTGCAAAAGGATAAAACGCACCCATCCAGATCAGTCCTACCTAAATCATTACATATAATGCAATGTGAGCGAGCGCTTAGCTCATTCATCCAGCTTTGTCAAAATGCTTCGTTTTCTACTTTTGGGACTAATTGTGGCAGTGTTTGTTTCGTTTCCTTCTATTAGGACTGACGGTATGTTTCTCTTCTTAAGTCTTCGCAGAGACTTTTATTAACAATGAAAAATATTTTTATTGTGTATTATACAAACAACAGTGACAATTAGGCCAGATCGTTCAGAATAGTATATAACACCATTTGTTTTATTTTGTTCTATATTTACAGTAAGAGATAATTGATGCTTACAAATTGTTTGTGCGAAATAAGCATAACATCGTATATAATTTATAAGTTTGTTATAAGTTGTTTTAATTTTAGCTCTGAAAATAATGCAAATTATAATAATTATATGATAGTAATAATACTAATATATGAGGAGCAGAATTACTATCAGTTATATCTTGTTTTCTAATCCTCTGAAGCATTGTGATGTATTTCATTTCTATACATATAATGTATGTATGCTGAAAACTCTTTAACTATACAGCTTTTGGTCCATTCTTATTTATTAAATTGTCCTTGGATACTATTATATATTATACCTCACATAAATTTGTCCCTTCTTTGTATATATAAACTCGATCGGTCCGTATATCACTGTATTTTGATGAAAATCCAGTTTAATGACGTCAGTGGTCCATATTACAATATTGACGAGGTCCGGACCGGCCAAAAATATGATATGGACCGCTGACGTCATACAACGGGTAAGTGCGGCTTGTTATATTCAAAATGGCGAAAATTTGTAAACATTGTTAACATCGTTCAATAAAACACATTAAAAGCGCTTTAAAACATATTGAATGGTAATACAAAATGTTCGGTATAATATAAGGAATATAACATACCACTTCGGGTTTTATGACATTATAAATACTGGCCAGTCAGCGCCTCGGTCCATATACACTTCACTTTCGGTGACTGACTTGCCGGTCCTTATACTGTCATATGACCCTCCGTGGTGTGTAATATTTCTCAAATATGTCTCAACTACGATTTAAATATAGAATATAGCATAAACTGCGTTGATATTTTTACATTTTTTGAAACGGTCAATAAACAGTTTGAAGAAAATATAATAAATAAACAACCCTGACAAGCATAGCAGTGAAGCACTATAAACCCTTTTTAAAGACACAATGCAAATGCCCAATTGACAAAGCATTGAACAAGAGAAACACATGTATAAACATCACAAACACCAATACATTACACCACCCACGGACCACTCCAGCATTCATTCATTTCAATTGCCATTAAGTTAAACAAAAACTGCTGTTTTTATCATTGAAAGTTGAAAAGTTTGTTAAGTTTATGTACCAAAATGTTTCAAACATATGCATACATGGGTTTCATTGAAAAATGAAAGTATTGCAGACATCTGACAATACCTTGTCAATAAACAGGCGTTTCTGTTTTGTTAAACCATGTTCAAACACCATTTGGAACGATTGTGCTCTATTTCAAGCATCTGTATGCTTGCGTTTGAATATATTTCTCTGTCTATCCTTCAGTATCAGTGGCTGTGCGAAGTTGAATGATACAATTATGACCTGTTGTACTACCAATATTTTAATAACTACGAATTGCATTGTCATCTCTGTCTCTCCTTGGTACAATGCCGCGCGTAGGACCCTTGATGAAATGGTTCCTTTGTTCATAGTGTCTGTTTTGTCTAATTGGCCCCGATTAAGTGCCATTGTGATAAATCAATTAAAACATTATGTTAATCCATTGAAGCTACAGAATCAACACACGGCATACGAATATTTTGAACTTAATTGATTGAAGATAAACGTTTTAACTAGCTACGTATTCAATAACTCATAAGCCGAACGGTGCTTTCTATATAACATATTGCTACTATCAATCGCTGGAAAGTTGCTTAAGTATGTACGTGACCTTTGTCGGAAAAAGTTCGATTATGTAAATGATTCAATTGCAGATGAACTGACCGACCAAGAGATTCTAGAAGCGGCTGAGCGACCCCTAGCTGGTCAACTCAAGGATAGAGAGGTAAGAAAAGAAACAGGTTTGCTAACGGTTTGAATGCAGTTTGATTCCGCTTTGATATCTTAAGCAAAGAGTCTAAGATATTAAACTATGACGGTAGGCTAATCGCTACTGTTTAAAGAAACTGCTTTCGTTATATTTTAACTGGTTCTGTTTCTGTAACGCTGTTTAGGTCCAGACAACTGGTAACAGCGAAATTGACTGTGATGGAAACCAGGAATGCAAGGAGTGTTTTGCCGAATGCGACGGTGATGAGAAATGTGCGATGGACTGCGTGCTGCACATTGGTCTTGATAGTGATGACAAACAAGGAAGGTCAATATCATGTCATTATATAAATTCGTTTCTGTCTGTTGGTTATGGGTACATAAATAATCAAGTATCATTTTCAACAAAATGATGAGTAATTGCTTAACGGTGGTAGTAGTGATTAATCCACACTTAATATATATACTGTTTAAATAAACCACGATCGTATAGTCTGGTCATGCTTACAATTGGACTCGTTTTTTCGGATAAACTTCAAAGACGAGTCATTTACCTCCTGCTTAGGCATGCTCGTGTAATAACAAGATAAAAAGGTTGTTTCAGTTTAAGATTGCATTGCATTTCACCTTTTGAATACAAAAAGTAAATATACGCCTGAAGTACATTGCGATATACACAGAAACGGGTGACCACAAGTTTATTCAACGGCGCTAGCGCTACTGACTTATCCATGGTCTTCGGTCCCAGTGATTAGTTTGAGTCATAGTGCACATACATAATTTACCCCCCCCCCCCCTGGAGTAACACTGGTTCATAACCGTACACCAGCGCATACCAACTTCACATGGGGAATTTAGCGGCTTTACGGAAGACGATAAGTGTTTTGTGTTGAGGCGAGAAACCGAGGGTTAGTACTATGCCATTGATCCGCCATTAAGAAGGAAAAAGAGCTTTTCCCTAATCCATATAGTTTTATCTTTGTTAGTCCCAATGTAAATATCGTGTCAATTCCTATCATATGTACAAGCGAATGTTGTCAATGTTGGATTTGTTTATATACGGATTTAATCGAACCGATAATGTCGTTTGTGTACTGAGGAGTTTTGAGTGATAGTGCATTAAGCTCACCAACAAATTTGATTATGTTTTTTGACTGACTATCTTTCCTCTTTTTTTTGTCACGATATGTTCTGTCCTTCCCACTTATACCTGTCTTAATTTGCAAGATGTACAATGCAGAAGGCAAAATGTACTAATCTGAATGCAAGATGTACAATGCAGAAGGCAAATGTCGTAATTGGATTGCAAATGTACCAAGCAAAAGGCAAAATGTGTTTATCAGAATGCAAAATGTACAATGCAGAAGGAAAAATGTACTAATCGGATGGCAAGATGTACATAAAAGAAAGACAAATGCATTAATCAGAATGCGTTATGTACAATGCATAAGGCAAAATGTATTAATCTGAATGCAATATATACCATGCAAAAAGCAAAATGTACTAATCGGATTGCAAGATGTATCAAGCAGAAGGCAAAATGTATTAATTAGAATGCAAGATGTACAATGCAGAAGGCAAAATGTATTAATCAGAATGCATGATGTTCAATATATCAGGCAAAATGTACTAATCGGATTTTTAAGATGTACAAAAAAGAATGACAAATGCATTAATCAGAATGCATTATGTACAATGCATAAGGCAAAATGTATTAATCAGAATGCAGGATATACCATGCAGAAGGCAAAGTGCATTAATTAAAATGCATTATGTACATGCATAAGGCAAAATTTATTAATCAAAATGCAGGATATACAATGCAGAAGGAAAAGTGTATTAATCTGAATGCATTATGTACATGCATAAGGCAAACTGTATTAATCAGAATGCAGGATATACAATGCAGAAGGCAAAGTGTATTAATCTGAATGCATTATGTACATGCATAAGGCAAACTGTATTAATCAGAATGCAGGATATACAATGCAGAATACAAAGTGCATTAATCAGAATGCATAATGTACATGCAGAAGGCAAAATGTATTAATCAGAATGGAGGATATACAATGCAGAAGGCAAAGCGTATTAATCTGAATGCAAGATGTACAATGCAGAAGGCAAAATGTATTAGAAAGAATGCAAGATGTACCAAGCAAAAGGCATGACGTATTAATCAGAATGCCATATGTACAATGCAGAAGGCAAAATGTATTAATCAGAATGCATGATGTACAATGCAGAAGGCAAAATGCATTAATCAGATTGCAAGATGTACAATACAGAAGGCAAAATGTATTGATCAGAATGCAGGATATACAATGCATAAGGCAAAGTGCATTGATCAGAATGCATTATGTACATGCATAAGGCAAAAAGTATTAATCAGAATGCAAGATGTACAATGCAGAAGGCAAAATGTATTAGAAAGAATGCAAGATGTACCAAGCAAAAGGCATGACGTATTAATCAGAATGCAAGATGTACAATGAAGAAGGCAAAATGTATTTATCAGAATGGAAGATGTACAATGCAGAAGGCAAAATGTATTAATCTGAATGCAAGATGTACAATACAGAAAGACAAATGCATTAATCAGAATGCATTATGTACAATGTATCAGACCAAATGTATTTATCTAAATACAAGATGTATAATGCAGAAAGCAAAATGTGGCAAAGTGCATTAATCAGAATGCATTATGTACATGCATAAGGCAAAATGTATTAATCAGAATGCATGATGTTCAATACATCAGGCAAAATGTACTAATCGGATTTTTAAGATGTACAAAAAAGAATGACAAATGCATTAATCAGAATGCATTATGTACAATGCATAAGGCAAAATGTATTAATCAGAATGCAGGATATACCATGCAGAAGGCAAAGTGCATTAATCAGAATGCATTATGTACATGCATAAGGCAAAATTTATTAATCAAAATGCAGGATATACAATGCAGAAGGCAAAGTGTATTAATCTGAATGCATTATGTACATGCATAAGGCAAACTGTATTAATCAGAATGCAGGATATACAATGCAGAAGGCAAAGTGTATTAATCTGAATGCATTATGTACATGCATAAGGCAAACTGTATTAATCAGAATGCAGGATATACAATGCAGAATACAAAGTGCATTAATCAGAATGCATTATGTACATGCAGAAGGCAAAATGTATTAATCAGAATGGAGGATATACAATGCAGAAGGCAAAGCGTATTAATCTGAATGCAAGATGTACAATGCAGAAGGCAAAATGTATTAGAAAGAATGCAAGATGTACCAAGCAAAAGGCATGACGTATTAATCAGAATGCCATATGTACAATGCAGAAGGCAAAATGTATTAATCAGAATGCATGATGTACAATGCATAAGGCAAAATACATTAATCAGATTGCAAGATGTACAATACAGAAGGCAAAATGTATTGATCAGAATGCAGGATATACAATGCATAAGGCAAAGTGCATTGATCAGAATGCATTATGTACATGCATAAGGCAAAATGTATTAATCAGAATGCAAGATGTACAATGCAGAAGGCAAAATGTATTAGAAAGAATGCAAGATGTACCAAGCAAAAGGCGTGACGTATTAATCAGAATGCAAGATGTACAATGAAGAAGGCAAAATGTATTTATCAGAATGGAAGATGTACAATGCAGAAGGCAAAATGTATTAATCTGAATGCAAGATGTACAATACAGAAAGACAAATGCATTAATCAGAATGCATTATGTACAATGTATCAGACCAAATGTATTTATCTAAATACAAGATGTATAATGCAGAAAGCAAAATGTGGCAAAGTGCATTAATCAGAATGCATTATGTACATGCATAAGGCAAAATGTATTAATCAGAATGCAAGATGTACAATGCAGAATGCAAAATGTATTAGAAAGAATGCAAGATGTACCAAGCAAAAGGCATGACGTATTAATCAGAATGCAAGATGTACAATTCATAAGGCAAAATGTATTAATCAGAATGTAAGATGTACAATGCAGAAGGCAAAAGGTATTAATCTGAATGCAAGATGTACAATGCAGAAATCAAAATATATTATTCAAAATACAAGATATACAATGCAGATTTAATATGTACAAGTCCAAAGGCAAGATGTACTCGTCCGAACGTAAGATGTTCAAATCAGAACGCAATAGGTACAAGTCAGATTGCAAGATGTACATGTCAGGATGCATATGTACAAGTCAAAATTTAGGATGTACTTGTCAAAACGCAAGCTGTGCAAGTCCAAACGCAAGATGTACAAGTCAAAATGAAAGATGTATTAGTCAGAATGCAAGATCGGAAGTCAGAACGCAAAAAGCTTCATTTAATTTAAAAATAGACATTATTACAGAAAGAGACTAAAGATGAAACTATTTGACTGACCGTATACACTACAGTATTAGAAAACAATATTCGAAATAACGAACATGCGAGCAAAATTGTAATTCCTTTAAGCTTGTATTTCTGAATATTATCTATCGTCGATGCTTAAGTTTGAACCAAGCTACATTGATTTACTTTTTTTTTTAAACGTGAAGATATATTATAAAATTTAGAACGATCAAAATAGAGCTGAAAATGATATATTTGAGGGTAGAATGAAACAATATACGCGGTAGGTCTATTATAATGCATGATCCATATATCTGTTTACTAATTCAAATACATAGTCTGCATGCGCAGTTTATGTTTGAGCAATATTAGGAGCTTCGTATTCAAGTTTTTTAGACCATTAGATATCATATGTTATGGTACGTTTATATTTAAATTGTTAAAATGTAATATTTACTTTACTAAGCACGTTTTGTCACAATGTGAAGACGATAATGTCATGGTCATGGTACCCGATCATTCTCCATGAACATGTAGGTAAGCTGGGGGGTGGGGTATTTTTAAAATATGTCCAAATTGCTGAAATGCTTAAACGCATTAAATGTCACCTGATCTCGTTTGTAATAAACGAGCATACAATCATGGTTTCACAATATGACCGAGTTGGTTTTATATAAGCTTAAATGTAAATGAATCAAAATAACGTGGGCCGATCTTTGTGTGCACCTGAGCAGGTATAAATATAATACTAGATCCGTTTTCGTTCGTAAAGTTACTTGGTTATATTAAATGGATTTTTTTGCAATTTGCAATTGTAATACCAAGTTTTCATGCAATTGTTACAACGATAAATGTTAAATTTTCAAGTTAACAATACATACCCGCAGCCATTTGTAAACGACATGCATAAGTTGTTCAAAGGTTATATTTTGGGAACTTTGCATAATTATTATTACTATTATAATTATTAATATTATTATTATGAATATTATTAATAATAATAATAAAAATAATAATAATAATAATAATAATAATAATAATAATAATAATAATCATAATAATAATAATCATAATCATAATAATAATGACTTTGTTTCATGAAGATAACACAAGATATATATGTTTATTATTAAAATGTGGTCATCAATGGATTCTACAAACATGTAAGGTTACATTTTTCAATCAAACAATAACAAGCAAGACAGTATTCAAACACAAAAATACAATGTTCAAATTTATGAAAGACAAAAATAAATTGCATTTAAACAAACAATTTAAAAAAATCATTCACTCAAGTCATTGTTTTCTCGTAAGGAGTTTCTTGAATTGTGATTTGGATGCAAATAAGGATGATGATTCTTGAATAAAGAGCAGAATAGAATTCTATACAAATTAAGCAATAGTAAATGACTTCATACCATAGTAAGTCTTGTAGCAAAGGGACCTTAAATCATTATGTGTGTGAGTAGTTTGTGTTTATGGTAAATGAAATTACTTTACGTAAGAATTCAGGCATGAGACCATGCAAAACCTTGTAGTTAATGATCCCAACATTAAATTTACATCTATTATCAAACGATAACGATATGAAATCCTTTTAAAATGGACTGGATGACGTTTGAACAGGTTTTCGTAACTTTATATTTGGAGCTTTATAACTTGTGTGGAAAAGTATACATCTCCTCCATTCAAAACAACAATTGTCCATTGTGGATAACATAAACGCATTGTAAAATAGTTTTTACATGTCATAGCTCAAGAGGTTATCAATTCGTTTTAGATGTGCTTTTTTAGAATTCTGTTCCCTACAGACATTAAAAACTTGCTCTTTCCAATTCATTTGGATATTATTAATAACAACTGTATGTCTTGTTACTTGTTCAATAATCGTATTGTTTTAAAACAATGACAGGGAGATGGGTTTTGATTAGTAACCTTTGTTAATCAACATACATTTAGATTTTCCCGAATATTAGCACGTAGCTGTTAGAGCACCAAGAAGCTACTGAATCCAAATCGTTCTTCAAAGTTTTTTGTGCACATCTATCACTCCATAACCCGATGTATGCAAGGTGGAATCATCCACAAAGAGCTGAATACAGGAATTATTGAGTTTAAGGTATATATTATTAATGTAGTTCAAAAGAAGAAGAGCTCCTAGGATGCAGCCTTGTGGAAAACCACTTTTGATAAATTGAAATGAAGATTTTATACACAAACTCATTGTCGGCGCATTTGTAATTATGACATTATAAGATGAAGGCTAGAATCAGAGAAATGATATAGACTGAATCAGTAAATAATGATTATTGTATACACATTGAACTATCAAGAAACAGTTCGGTTTATTTGACCAAACCAAACGATACACCAGTTTTAATCAATTAATAGTCAAACACTCAATTCTGTTGGTAAGACTGTATTCGTGTAATTGGTCTTTATTCACGAGGTATGTTGACTAACCAGGTATTTCCGAAATAAATACAACTTATGTTAAACGAAGAATTATGTGTTTCCATTATTTTGATACACCTGTATATCGCTATGTCATTTTTCTAATTATCAATATATGTATACATAGAACTATTCTGCAAATTTGAGAACTAATTTTACAAACTTAAGTCTGAATGTGTTTGGCCTTTATATTTCTTTCATTTATGCAACATTTAAGTGCTTTGTATAATCTTGTTAAATATAGCTTCTGCGTCTTACCTTTGGGTCATAAATCAATGCCTCACGCTAGGAAAGTCACGCGAGTTTCCATTTCAGATTTGCAGTTAAATGTTAAAAGCATCCGGTAAGTTTTTAATTATTATTTTAGATATCATCTTCAAATATCGCGCATATTAAGGACAAAGTTAATAGTCCAGAGTAAATACAAACCATGAAAGAACTAGCTCTTATTTCTAACAGGGTTCTTTGCACTAGCGGATCCAAGGCGGGGGGAGTGCACCCGGCTTGCAAAACCCCTAAAATCGTCTATTACTATTTTGTAAACGTCAGAGAAAAACTATAAAACGTGATCAAAATTCATAATTTCGGACTAGAAATTGTAAACCCCAAACACCCTTGCCAATACTTTATACAATTTTTTAATTTCGGTTCGGAGTGAGGGACAATGTCAAAAAATTTATGCCCCTGAAACGTCATTTCCTGAAGTCGCCGTTGCCTTGTTTTGCGAATTGCGAATGCGAACCGCCCTCTCCCCGCTCAGTAGACGGACGGTTTACATGTTTAATTACTAGATCAAAGCGACGATAGTAATGCATGTCCTCGCTAGCGGATTCGGTGGGGGCGCACACATTGCGCTCCACTCCCACCCAAAACATATTCCATTTTTAATTTTATTGTCAAATTTGGAGAAAGGGGTATTAAAATAAGCTGATAATGCATCATTTCAGACTGGAAGTTATTAGAAATCCAAATCCAACCCTGCCAACATTTTAAACCATTTATTAGTTTTGGTTCTGAAGTCGGGTATAATGTCAAAAGTTTTTGTCCCTACCTTACGCATCCTCTAACGTCCATTCCTGGCTCCACCCCTGGTACTTAAAATACGATTGTTGAGTCATAATTGCCAAGTTATATGGTATCAATCATCAAAATAAACAGTTTCGAGTGAGATTTAAACGTACTCTGTATACAACATTTTAAAGCTCAGATTTACAAAGTAAAGATCAACTGTGTTTATGCCCAAATTTTGTCGTTTTAAGGGACTCGCTCATGTTTCGGCACCTAAAATAATTTTCCCGTAATGCATCTGAAAACACTTATATAATATTTATTTGACTCTTTGATACCAAAATTGTAAAAAACGAACAAACACAATTTAGAACACACTCCTGCTTACAGTGAATCGACTTTGGTACAGATTGGAAAACGTTGGAAAACCAATCTATTATTCAATCGCCCATATAGACATCATATATATATATATATATATATATATATATATATATATATATATATATATATATATATATATATATATATATCAATTTAGAGCATATATACATATACTATCACACTCATCTGATATATTGGGGATTAAATTTATGTACCAGTACATTATCTTACAGAGAGTGATAGTCATTATCAAACTATTATAAGTAAGTTGTTGAGTGAAAACTACTTTTTTTAAATTTAAATTGAGACAATAAGGTGGATGATATGTTAAGTTATTGAAAGCTTTGAAGATTTTATGCAAAAGTTATAAGTTGTCTCAATTTATGATTTCGCAGACCATTAAATTGGCAGGCCTAGCATCATAAGCCACTCACAGGCTGTGATGGAATTGGTAAAAGACAAAAAAACAAATAATTACTTTCTTAGTGTTGCAATGCAAAAGATACTGGGCCTACTTTATATCGAGTAAAACATTCTTAATATATAAAGCCTTTTTCCATTTGCCAAATAATGAAAAATTATTTGAACTTGATTTTGAAAAATAAATATTTTTTATCCTTTAGTCTTTAAAACAGACTCTCTTTCTTTTAAACTATAACATATCTTTAAAAATAAAATAAAATGCATTTATACCCATTAAGATTTAATTAATTATTTAAACAGGCCAGTCTGCACTGCTTTTTCAATAAGGATTTTAGTCAAAATCATATATCTGTACGAACAAGACAGTACACCAGGTAATTATGACCCCCCCCCCATAATTATGCATATTATGCATATTTGTATACATGTATTAGCTAGACAACAACGATAAG
The DNA here is from genome assembly GCF_026914265.1 of Mya arenaria. Lineage (NCBI taxonomy): Eukaryota > Metazoa > Mollusca > Bivalvia > Myida > Myidae > Mya > Mya arenaria. The sequence continues at coordinate 45,457,506 of NC_069128.1, read as the reverse complement.
TGTATTGTATATATTAATGAGCAAATAAATGCATTAATAAATAAATAAATACAGATTTATACCGGTAAATAGATTTATAAATATAAGTATTTTAGGAAAGATAAACATTAGATAAAAAATATTATCAAAGCCTTTCTAAATAGCCAAATGGAATTGGCTAGTGGGGTTACTAAAATTATCGTGCATGGTCCGCTTACAACCAATAACATATTTTCAATAGCTCTGCTGGGGAAAGAGTCATATAATCTTTGATATGGTGTCAGTTTTTTTACATGGCATGGCTTGACTTGATCAATATAAAATTTATAATATGACTTGCACAATCCACATGAGTTTTCATATATTTTTTGTGTGATAATAGATCTTTCATCTTAATTTGTGATTCAAAAAACTTAAACATACATATATTACTGCTTCGAAATCACACTTTACAAGACATGTTAAAATGGATTATTGTACTCACTGTTTTTTAATTTAAGTTTATTCATCAAACTCTGTCACTCTAGCTGTCTCTGTATTATAAGCATCACACATCAACTAAAATAATAAATAATAAGAATTATAACAAGAAAGGTTCAAGTAGTTTAAAAATATATGGGCTGTCATTGGACATAATATTACAATTTACTGTGATTCCATGAAATATTTTTACAAACTAGCAAACTCGAACTCTAAAGTATTTGTTTTTACATCTTTGTGAGATTTTGCATAAAGCATCTGTCTTTGTTAATTTACCAAATTAAATTTAAAATATATTGTTTAACTATACTTTTTTATTTAATAAATCCCTTATATGTTGTGCACCAGTCAATTGTAAACACGGCGCCCCCAGGTCCGGTGAATAGCGGGGACTTTGACTTTCGGTCCAGCCAACCCTGGGTATAATCCCTCCCTGCGGGGACGAACTGATGGTAAAACCCCGACCAAATGCCCCGCACCCCAGAGTCTGAGACTCTATATAAGGCACAATCTCGGCCAAATTTGGCTCAAAGACAAAACCATCGCGGTCACCCGGCCCTGCGGGGCCACATAGAAAGTAAAAACACGGCCCATTTCCCCGGCTATCCCCGGTATACCCCTGGACCTGGGGGGCCGTGGTTACAATCGACTGGTGCATTGGTTATAATAACTAAAAGGCCTCAAAGATGCTCACATGACTGTGACATTTTGACCTTTAAGCAGATTAGAACAAAGAAAGGATTTTTAAGAAATAGACTCAAAGAAACAGGGTGAAACTTTATTCAGAGGTGTTAAAAGGGCTATACACCGTATGATGAAATAGCGAAAAATGAGAAAAATGTCGAAAACTGACATGAACTTTGTATCATTGTGTACAATGCATTTAAACTAACTAACTGAAGTACCACATAGTTTACAATTAATTGATTTTTCACAGTTTTTCCATTAAAAAAGATTACTAGGTGTGTATACCTAGTATTAGGGCTCGAATTTAGCACTCGCACAGTGCACTTGCAAAATGCAAGCCAAAGTTGGAAAATGCGAGTTGAATTTCAAGACACTCGCAAAAATTTGCGAGTTCAAAATTTGCAATCCTTGAAATAGACATGAACATAATCAGTGTGCAACCCGATATCGGCGCTGAGTGCGTTTAGTCCCACGAGGGTATTGTTTGAAATTGACAAATGTGAAAATTGAAAATGAAAATTTAGAATGAAAATTTAGAATGAAAATTTAGAATGAAAATTGAAAATCATCAGAGAAAAAAATGAGCGTCTTGGTATCAGATACAAAAACAAAGTAATTTATTTCAAGTTTTTATTTTTTATTTTGTGAAACAAGATAATTGTCAAATCGAAAACTTTCTTCAACCACGTCAGGGTTAGCCGGCCAAGATTGCAAGATTTTCAAATCGGTGGAAAAAACATGACAAACAATAGTTTCTCATTCGCACTATTGGTGGCGTCCCATCAGCCTTACAATCATTACAGTACCACACATATCGAAAACAGTTTTGGCAGTAGCCAGCTGGAGGGAAAATGTTCAAAATCTCATGTCGTTGACAAGGTTCTAACGTAAAGACTCCAGCACAACACAATTGGCATTCCCAACAAAACCTTTTAAAATAATCATTGTACTGTAGTCCAGCAAACCCAACGATGTCAGTATATCGTTTTGCCATAGTAAGTGAAGTGTGAATAGTACAGTTACTGCTGTATGTTTAAATAGTTTGAAGCGCTCTAAAAAGCGTATACATTATTTCTCGAACTTGCATTCGTCAACTTTGCTAACCAAGTGAACATTCCAGTTTGAAGCATTTCAAAAGACGAAAGTCTTCATGATGTTTAAATTTTGTTTCACTCAATCGTTGCATAACTATTGAAAATTTCTCATATACAACTAATGCTTCTAATTTCAGTTTAAGTTTTATTCAAAATGTAAGCAGATTACAATGTACAAACATGCATAGCATACATAACATTGCAAACATATCAATATACATAATTATACACAACTGTTTTCATGAAATCAAACACAAGCAAATGTTTACAATTGTTATAATGTCAAACATTCAATGTGAAAAGTATTTTTGTTATGCAATGTGGTCACTCCCTGTTTTTCATCCAGACTTGTGACTGGCATTGGTCAGGTTACCCACGGCATCAGCGAGATCGGAAAATGGTAACTCTGAGCCAGAAACCTATTTTCCTAGTGTCATACACTACGCAAAATCAGCACCCATTAGAGGCCTTCCAGGCGACCTTCTACAATTTGTTACACCTATAATGTAGAGTGCTGGACTACTCGGGTGTAACAAACGGGGTATTGCTGACTCGTTGTAGGTACAACGCCGAACTAGTGATATCTGATACAAGAAGGCCTATACTGGGGCAAGAATCGAGTGCCTCAGCCGCATAGTCCGATCAAAGAAGGGATTTCTGCGATCAACTTCAAGTACCTCAACCACAAGCTAGGCTCGAAAACTCGTAGACTTATTTCTCTTTTGATCTAAGAGAAGGCTACAGAGTTCACTTTCAAACACACCTCTTAAGCACATAGAGGCATATTTGCTCGCTTTACTTGCAGGCAGGAAATGCTAACTATAATCTCAGAAAGCATTTCCTTTTATGTATCGCAACTTATGAGCAAAGAAGCGATTGAAGTTTGAATTTTGAATTTTGAAAAAACTGAGGCAGCGCTAAAGGCAGTTACTCGACAGGGCACACTTAGGACTAACGCCCCATTCGCTTCGTCCACTCTCTATGCATGCACTAGCGTACAGAAAAGGGGTACTCGTGAGCATAGAGGTTGACACTCCCTATTTTTCATTACCTGTAGCGCGACATGATGACCATGAGCGGTTCCTAGTATTGGTACTGTACATCACCTTACACCAATACTAAGCTGGTCTAACGACACCTCCATACTCATGGTAGCCTCTCAAATTTTACTTTTGCCAAAATGTTTTGCGAAGTTGACAAAATCATTGCATTGCATCCAAGACCGTAGCATATTGAGCAATGAGAAACAAATCTCGTCGAAGCTATACTTCTATGCTCATGCTACCAGACGCAAATAACAAATCACTTGCCAAAATCGCTTTTGAATTGTATATGATCTAATGGTTATCGCAGAGAATGATCGTATTCATCAGGCAATGTCAAAGTGATCGACAACATGAGCTGGCCAGACTCAAGAGCGAAACACTATGAGGTATCGCGACATACGGTTCTCATGTTCAAACCAGAAGGTCAAAAAAACCTCTCAGATATTTTCTCTGTATCTCTGATGCACCAAGTTCATAGTGCGAGGAGAAATCTGAGAAGTTCAAACCCACTTTGGGCTCCCAGCAGACTAACAGCACTTCTGAGCTAAGAGCTTGCTACTGGAATGACGAATATTGAAAAATGTGGAGCTTATATACCCGATGGCCAAAATTAATGCGCATCGCATTATAATTGTGCATAAATGGTTAGGACTATTTTTTTAACCCCTTTTATTTATACGCTCATATGAAGTAGTTCCATAATTATCACTTGATTCCGCATTATTATTGTACAAATGGCTCGAGATTTTGAAATCTGTGAATGAAGTAGTTTTTCTATGAAGATTATGTGAAATCAGTTTCAGCAAAATATCATTTTTTTTCAAGTTTCATGGACTTGGTGGAATTTGAACATTTTGAAGATATTATTTTTTCATGAAATCTTGTGTGAACGCCAGTTTCAGTAAAATATAAATTTTTCATGTTTCATGGACTTGGTGTTTTTTTGTGCATATAGCTTATGATTGTGAGATCTGTGAGATTTGCTGCAAATGTCGATTTGTTGAGTTTGATCATTATGAAGATTTTATTTTTTTCATGAAATCTTGTGTGGACGCCAGTTTCAGTAAAATATCAATTTTTCATGTTTCATGGACTTGGTGTTTTTTGTGCATATGGCTTATGATTGTGAAATTTGTAAGTTTTTGAGAGATTTGCATGAGCCTATAATTTTTTGAATAAATGAAGCCTATAATTTTTTGAATAAATGAAGCCTATAATTTTTTGAATAAATGAAGCCTATAATTTTTTGAATAAATGAAGCCTATAATTTTTTGAATAAATAAAGCCTATAAAAAAAAATTTGAAATCTTGAGATCCCGCGTTAATTTCTAGATTTTCAACAATGTGAAGATTTGATTTTTTTCATGAGATCTTGTGTGAACGCCAGTCTCAGAAAGATATCAATTTTTCATGTTTCATGGACTAAGCTGCATTTTTTTGTGCATATAGCTTATGATTGTGAGATCTGTATTTTTTTGAGAGATTTGCATGAGCCTATAATTTTTTCAACATTATGAAGATTTGATTTTTTTTCATGAGATCTTGTGTGAACGCCAGTCTCAGAAAGATATCAATTTTTCATGTTTCATGGACTTGATGCTGCATTTTTTTGTGCATATGGCTTATGATTGTGAGATCTGTGAGATTTGCATGTGCCTATAATTTTTTGAAAGATTTGCATGAGCCTATAATTTTTTGGATAAATGAAGCCTATATTTTTTTTTTGAAATCTTGAGTACCCACGTTAATTTCTAGATTTTCAACAATATGAAGATTTTATTTTTTTCTCATGAAAACTGGTGTGAACGCTAGTTTCAGAGCACACATGTTGAAGGTTTGAAATCTGAGTGTTTGAGTGAGTTTTATGAAGCCTATAATTTTTGAAGAATGAAGCCTATAGTTCGTTTTTTGAAATCTTGAGATCCTACGTTAATTTCTAGGCCCCAATTTCTCGAAAATTCTTAAGTACGTTAACTCAATAACATGCTCAGTAAAAATAACGCTCTCAGCTGAGTAGGTTAGCTGAATCCCATTTCTTGAACGTGCTCAATAAGCTACTCAACTGAGTAAAAATAACGCGATTATCTTTTCGGTCATTTCGGTTAAAAGAGAGCTCTTCGGTAAAAAAGGTAAGAAAGTATAAAGTTCGGGAAAATCTGACAACAGACGATAGAAATGAAAAACAAGGTGGCAAGCTAAAAAAAACAGCCTGGGAAGGCGTTTGTAAAAAGCTTAATGCGTAAGACACAGCCCTTTTGTTCACATTTTTTTTTTATCAAACATGCATTATTACAGTAATTAAATAACTATACGATACAATAAACATGTTTATACAATAATTTATTATTTTGTCATAGGATTTATTAAACGGTAAACAATACGGGCATGAATTTCAAACTTTTGAAAGAATCTTACCGCAAAGAATCTAGTGCCTTCTATCTTTCATTGGCTGCAACTGTATCATTTTTATTTAATTGTTAAGTCCTGGTTCACTTATTTTATGTAACGTGTAAAGTTTAGTCCACCTGGTCCTTTGACGTTTATTATTTATTGTGCCAGACTCGAGACAGGGATACAGAAGAAATGTCAAAATAATAAAAAAAATATCCCTGATCGCTCTCGATTATTGTGGCTATTGTAAATTTAGCTTTGATCATTGTGAAATATGCTTAAAGAATCCCGTAAAAATTGAACACACCGTTGAACACAGTTGTGTCTATTTTTATCAAGACACCTTCAGCATGATTTGTTTTCACTTCCTTTTTCTAAGTGCTTGTCGATGTAAGCTTTTATGTATGAGAAATTGGTTTCTTTCCATTGTCTGTAAAAATCACATGTTAAATGTACTGGAATAACAGCAACTATTGTATTAACTGAACCAAATCTGAGAAAGTAGATATGGAAATTCAGCCCTATTTCCATGCGGTACTTTATGTTAACTTTCACTGATTATATGTAAATCATAATATCAGTATATTACAAAAATGTTAACACGGATACACGATAATTATACATCCATTTTTCTCACAAATATTAGATTTGCACTGTGTAAAAGTATGACCGCTTTCCCTCAGGTCTGACGAATGACTGATATTTTTGAAAACTTTACACATGTCAGGCATCGAACGATGACGTCATCTACACGAGCAATCAAACTGCGTGTGCGTGTTAAATTTGTGTGGTATAAAAGTTCATGTAATAGTGTATTGATTTTTTTATCAACAGTCGTGACCCTTATTGGTTTAATACATAACGATACATATACAACAACCTTCAATCGATCTATGTTTTATTTATTATGTCTTGCCATTACAGAACTATGGGATGTACTGCAATGTATCACCATTAATCGCAATTAATCAGTCCCGTGCTTTTATAATATGCATTCTATTGAATGCTAGTCTTTGAAAACAAAATATATGATATTGTTTTACAATATGTTAACTTGTTTATATTCTATGTCCTAATTTTGTTTTAAGATTGACGTTTTGTTTGTCACCCTAACATTATGATGTAGAACTCGATAGTATTTTGTATCTTTTTTTTTAGCTCTGGTCTGGTTACGAACATGAGGAGTGTTGACGAGATTAAGACGATGTGGAGAAACGCAAAAGGAAGAGGTTCGCTTAATACGCTTACTACGCTAAACTGTCTAACCCCGTTTGCTCTAACTCAGGAAAAATAGGGCTAGGTGGGATGTCTAACCTTCAGAATATAAACATCGGTCCTTCATATCCAGTTCGATCAGCAATTCTGGCCAAAAGAGTTCGAGCCAACGGGGTGCGGCTGTATTTAAAAGTTGAATAATTATTCTTGTGTCGCCTGTACGTATGACTGACGGTCAGTCAAATATAAGGAACCGTTTGCCACAATGTATTATCTATAAAAAAGATAAAATTTACTTCAATATGCTGTACTATGTGAAGAATCTACGTCAATTAATTTGCCTTTGCTTTTAAATCACCGACGCACGTATTTTGTTAACCGCATGGTGATATTTACTATAAAGCATTGTAGCTGTACTGATACTTGAATTTTGCTTTCTGTTTTCAATGCATTTTCATACACGGACGTTATTTTATTCAGTAAAAGAAAAGGTAGATAAAAGTAAAATGACTGGTGCTGGTGTGATTGAGCCCCTAACAGCATGCGAAGAGTTCGTTAGCAACCACATCTACGCTAACAATCAGTGCCAGTTGCTAGGGATTCCCGGAGGATCAGAAACAGGTGAGATTACTGAATTCGTACATATTTCGACTGTTGTGATTGTTCAATATGCATTATATTAACGTTACTCAATCGCCAAAATTCAAAACATGAGAAACATTAGAACGCTTTAAGGCCGTGCGTATTTGTGCATAACGATCTGTAACTATAATGCACCAGTCAGTAACCACGGCCCCTCCAGGTCGGGGGAATAGCGGGGACTGTGACTTTCGCACCAGCCAACCCCTGGTAAAATCGCCACCCTACGGGAACGAAGTGATGGTCAAATCCTCGCGAAATGCCCCCGCACCCCAGGGAGCTTAAGTAAGGCAAATTCCCCGCTTTTTTGCGCAAATACAAAACCACCGCATTCAACCGGCACTGCGGGGCCACATGAAAGGTAAAAACACGGCCCATTTCCCCGGACCTGGTGGGGGCGTGGTTACAATTGACTTGTGCATAATTGTTAAGAATAATATATTGATTATTAATATGTTAATTCTTTTTTTCAGCCACTTATGTTGCACAGTCATTACCAAGCGGCCAAGAGATTACCAGAGACGATGGTCTGATCGTGCTACACCTTGACGACAACATGAACATGTAACTTATACTTTACACAATAAACTGACAACTAATTATGTTAACATTTGCGAAAGGGAATATTTACCGAACTGTTGTCTGAACATGACCGTCTATCAGTAGTAGTATTGTAATGGAAGGTGATTATTGAAGAAGTACTAATTGACTTTATATGAAGAACATATTAGTTAAATTGTATGATGTGTATACAAAGTTCCTTGATGCATATCAGTTACTGAATGTATGTTTTGTTTTAGCTCGGATATAATACAAACCCCAAGCCCAGTGCGAGATGAACAAGATTGTGATCGTCAGGCGGCAGAAAAGAAGCCGATGTTAAAAGGTGGTAACTAAACCTTTATATAAAATCATCAATCTGTTTGAAGGCCTCATGACCGCAATTACAGATAGCCTTTACATTCAATGAGCACATTTTAGAACTTAAATGTTATAGATTAAAGGCATAACACATGTTTGTCAATAAATGAAAATCAAGAAATAACATACTAAATATTTCTTAACAGGGAATAAAAGCACACTGAAAAGGAAAGGAGAAAGAACGGAGGATTTGTACGATCTTGAGGAGCATCGCTTGAACGCTGAATTAAAATCATTTAGGGCCCAAGAGAGGTATTGGACGGAAAAGAACAAAAGGGAGGCAGCAGTTCATGAACTTAACATTGAACTTTTGAAGAGAAGAGTCGAAAACGAAAACTATACTTAAACTATATTTAAATGAATGTAAAAATCCCAACATCATCTTAAGAACCAATTCTTCGTATTTGTCATATTTAGCTCGACTTTTCAAAGAATAAGGAGGGCTATACAACTCGCCCAACGTCTGCGTCCGGTTAACGTTTTAGGGCAATTTGGGCTTTTCACTATAAATCGAAAAGCCTTCATCTAATTGACTTAATACTTCACACAGTTGTTTATGTCCGTTACAGGATGAGGTATGGTTACTCCATAGTATCCTTTATACAAATTATGGCCCCTGATTGATTATGGAACTTATGTTAAAGCAACTGTGCACCAGATGATTAATTTGCAAGAGAAAAGAAATTGTCGAAAACTGACAAAAACTTGGAATTAATGTGTACAATTAATTGAAAATAACTAACTGAAGTACCACATAGTTTACAATTTATTTAGGTTTAACAGTTTTTCGTATTTTTCCATTAAACAAGAGGGCCCTGAATGCCCTGTATCGCTCACCTGGTCCAATTCAATTACCGTGCTGTAGTAAGTACATTCCGATCAGATTTCATATAGATATAGTAGAACCTCAAGTAGGCCTCAAAAGTTTTTTAACAATATTTGACTTGACTTTGTGACCTTGTTTTTGAACTCATGTTACCATGTTTCAAACTTGACATAGACTTCATAATCACAAACATTCAGACATAGTTTCATGGTGATCAAATAGAGAATGTAACCTCTACAGTGTTTACAAAGTTTTTTCTATAATTTGACCTAGTGGCCTGGTTTTTGACCTCTGATTACACAGTTTCAAACTCTACCTAAAGATCATCAAGAATAACCTTCTGATCAAGTTTCATGAGCATAATTATCGTTAACATGTTAACATGAGGATACATTTATAAATGACCCAGATTTAAACTTGACCTAGGGATAATTGATATTAACATTCTGTCCAAGTTTCTTAAAGATATGGTCATAAATGAAACCTCTAAAGTGTTAATAGGCTTTTCATTTAATTTGACCAGGTCACCTAGTTTTTAACTCCAAATGAACCAATATCGAACTCATCCAACATTTTATTGAGGGTAACATTCTGACCAAGTTTCATTAGGATTGTGTCCAAATTGTGACCTCTAGAGGGTTAACAGTCAAATTGTTGACGACGGACGACCACGGACTCAGGGCGATCACAATAGCTCACCTTGAAGCACTTCGTGCTCAAGTGAGCTAAAAATATTACTGGGTATGTCTACCTAGTAGAATTCATTCCTAATGTCTGATTGGCTAGTCGATGTTATCACATGATATTACCAAGTTATTCATATATATATATATAGCTTAAATAAAAAAATTACCACATGTTTTTTATGTTCATGTTACTAATTGTGTAATTCCAAATCCTGTCTTATGAGATGCCTTTCCCATTGTGTGATATTTGTAAAAAAGATTATGTTATATTTACATGTATATATATATAATATGTGCATAAATTGACTGTTATGACAGTATTTGAGTATTTGAAAAAAGTAAGAATCATTTTGTTTTTAGCTGAACTGAATGAAGAATGGAGAACTATACTACTCTGCGTTATGTTGGCAGCAGCGTCGGCGTTGGCTGGACATCTTGTTTAAGATTTTTCATATACTGGTATGAACATTTAAAGCTGCACTCTCACAGATTGACCATTTTAACAACTTTTTTTTTTGTCTTGGAAAGAGCAAATTTTTGGCGTAAATATCTGCAAACCAATGATATAAGATTGCTGACAAAAAATCTGATCGTAGATTTTCATATTTCCGTACCAAAATTAATGTTTTATTCTTTAACCCTTACTAACAGTTTAAGAAAAATGCATAAAATATCAATTTTTGAACTTTTTTATAACAATCTGCCATCTGATTTTTGTCAGCAGTCTTATATAAATGGTTTACATGGATTTTCTCAAAAGTTGGCTTGTTCCAGGACAAAAAAATCAAAATAAGTTGTCAAAACGTTCAATGTGTGAGAGTGCAGCTTTAAGAATATAAAACTGGAAGTTATGTCCATCAATTATTTTACTGAAAGTACCATATACAATTATTTTTTTAACTTTTATTCCAATTACCTTGTTAATTTAAAAAAAAAAAACATTTTTATTTTGCAAAAATCACATATTTGTATAATAAAAAAATCATTTTACATTAAGAATGATTCAAATTGAAAACATTTTAACAGAAATATTGACAACATGTTATGAAAATTTCAAGATTATTGAAGTTTTAGTTCTGAAAGATTTCACCCATTTTTAGGAAATAATCTACTTACAAACTTCCTTTAACAAACGCCCTGTTAAATTATGTATTACCATTTATATATACCTGGCAATCTTAAACTCAGAAAATGTGTGTATTTGTATGGTTATATGACATTAAATGAGACATCAAAGTAAGAGAAAAATGCATTTTCATTGAAATACACGAGCATTGATTCATTTACCATTTTCCAAATCCAGGCATAAGGAAGATTGCCGGAATATGCGGGCATCATGGACACTTCCAGGCCACTTCACAAGTACATTTTGAATCCGGAACCCAGCATCACATACCATCTGAAAATACAATGACAATTGTTGATTATGTTTCAGTCCAGTTGTTCATTTCTGGAGTAAGATAGAACAAAAAGAATGAGTATTACAATGAAAAGTGAGTGTACTAGTGAAGATATAAGTACATTTAGAGCAAAAATTCATATGTCAGTCATTGAAATTAGACTTTCGGATAAACAAACCCGAATTCTTATACTATATTGCATGGAATCATGTTTTTGAACAAGCCCTGCTATATAAACTTCAGAATTTGAGCAAGCCCGGAAGACATTTTACTAGTGCGTGGCTTGCATGCTTGTGCTAATTTCCGACCACTGATATGTTATTTAAACCATGAAATTTACAGGAAGAACTTTCAATCATACTATCACCATTGGCATTGCCAAGGCAAGTGAGTACACTATGAAAGTTGTTATAAGCTACAAGCTAAGGCCAAACAATTTACAAATACAACATTGCAGCTTGGTAAGGATGACCATTACATTTCGTATAAAACTAGAACATCTATAAGATTTATTGACAACAAAACATTTATGATCTTTTTTCAGACAGTTATATCATTTTCAGTTGTATTAGTATGTAAGTTCTCATTTGCACATTGATAGAGTGATAGCCCTTGCGATTTACATAGTCCTCCTCATACTGGTGAGGGGCATTTATTCGTATGTGGGTTCCATCCACCAGTCCAATGACATTTGGAAATCCTGAAAACGCAAACTTCCAATTAACATGTGTAAATATTCTAAGAAATGAACAAATAAATTTATTATTTAAATTTAATCCATTTACAGCTATAGAGTGGAATGAGTAAATAACTAAGAGTTGGGTGGGAATGGTGGCGGGTATATGCGATTATATCGACAATTTTATCCACAATATAATTTATATCTACAAATGTAATCAATGCACATCTACGTACAGTATATAAATATGATATTTTGACTAAAATATTTCCTTCACATTTTGATTCTAATCAAACGTTTATGTAAACTTTGTTGAAAGATATTGTTCTTAAACCATATTCACAAATGACAACTTCATTGTATTCAAATTCATCAGCTACTCCGATCACAGTACATGTATTAAAACCGACATTGTTTACCTACCGTTTGCTTGTTCCTTATTTAACGTTGTATGGGTTATGATACATATATAAATTCCCGTGTAACACAATATTAATGCGTGTTTCCATTGCTTTCAATATCAAACATTTGTATTTCAGTATCCATCAATAATTAAAAACAATTAGTTTACTTCCTTATTTCAGTTTACATTGTCATAACATTCAGTTATGCGCATGCGTATGATTTCATTTTCATGCATGCGGATCCATGGCAGTATTAATTACAGTTTTTTATGAATAGGATATACAAATGCCAATACTTATCTCAGTATGATACAGCGTCCAACTACGTTAGAATGATACCATACGTTGAGTGAAGTGGCACTAGAAAACGATTATTTGTTTGATAACTACGTTATATATGTCAGTATTTGGACATTGCTTTACATATAAGTGCAATAACTTGCGTTTACCAGGAATGTTAAATTTTATCGGCGTTCAATCATCGATCTCATGCAGTCGCGATTGGCTACGTCATAAGCGACAGGGGTCGAAGGTTAAAGGTGTTTGTTTTGAATGTTATTCATCAGAACAGTAAACAGTTTCAAAGAAACATTAACATGTGCATGTTAATGAACATTATTTTGTCACCGGAACATTGGGGAATATCTCAATTGCGTATGGATAGGGCGTTACTTACCGGCAATGGAGAAGAACTCTGCCTTTACAGCATCTAAATCCCGACGGAACTGGATCTTCTTTCTTGCAACTCCAGAAAGTATAGCGACAGTGGTTTTGATGGCGCGGCAGATAGACGAAGCGGAAATGCCATGGACGTCACCAACAACGATATAGTGGGCTCCAGTTGCCAGAAAATGGAGAGAAATAAGTACGGAAAGAAGAGGGGGTAGTGGACAGGAGCGTCCAGTGGCTCGTTCCAAGTAAGGAAAAAGGATGTTGACGAGAAGAAGAATAGAATGAGGACGGAAACGATACCTCTGGAATATTTCAGGAGAAGATAGAGTCTCCAGAGGGTTTGAACGGTCTTGAAAGACCCTCGGAAACGGAAGATCACGAGTTCTCTGGCGTAGTATCTGCAGACGACGCTGTATGGCGGCCATATTTGAGAGAGAAATAACTGACTTAAATCAACTACCTAGTTGACTCAAATAACGTGCTCAACATCCAACTTAATTAAGTTATTGAGCAAGTTATTTTTTCGTGAAATGCAAATAATTAACGTGTTCAAGCTGAGCACGTTCATAACGCGCTCAGCACATTTAACGTACTTAAGAATTTTCGAGAAATTGGGTTCCGAAGTGTTTCAATTTTACGTTTAAAAGTGATTTCAAGTGGTTGATATTTTCCCGCGTTATTGTGACGTCATTTGAAAAAAATGTTTCCGGTTATAGTCGGGTCGTTCTATTTACAGAATGGGTAAGAACGGATTACTTAAAGGTTTTCTTAAATAAAATGAAGATTTTTTTAACAATTCTTGAATGAAATAATGAACTATTGGTGTAAATATAAGGAATGAATTGCGGGGTTGATGTTATTATCGGGGATATGAACGCAATTCATTCCTTAAATAATCTACATGCAAATTGCAATAACAACAATATATATATATATATTTATTCAATACCTAAATTGATATTACAGATATTCTATATACAATACCAGCATGCATTGTTTTTAATATATGATATTTTCATTTGGAGTGGGTAACTCGACAACATAACACTAATGCAGGTTACCGACCGTCAACTGTCAAGGTCTCGTAAAGCTCCTCCGTCTGATCTATATTCGCCTTTGTGATACCTTTGGCTGACAGCTCCGCTTTCAATATCAGTTTGTATATACTGTAATCCCGATCTATCAACTTTCAAAAAATAGAATATAACTACATATATTCATGTATTCACCGTAATGCGAAGGTGATCCGCAACTTTGTAAGATTCACGGTAAATTATAACTATACAGAAACCGTTTATTTTATAGGTAACATCTGAGGTCACACTTATGTTGGAAGGACTCGGGAGTCACATTAGTTGGATAGTAACGTTAATATTATACAAACACATGTAACTCATACTTACAACGTATTATATGCTATTTTGAACTTGTTTCAATGCAACGTATAGATAAAAACAAAAGCAAACTGGTTCATCTGTACACATATAGTTGTTCCTCACCTCTTTAAATATATCTCTACATTCTACATTATATATGCGAAATCATTTCAATAATAGTGTGTAATAAAGAAAAATAATTAAACAGTATAAATCATTAACTTGTTAAGCTTATTCGAGTACTTGGGGGAATGATTTGAGGCATTTTAACGAAAGAGCTATATTGTTGTTTATATTTTTTCAAAACTTTTTAAATTCAGTGCTGCAGTGTTTAACATTATTAAATTTCACGGCAACTGTTACAGTAAAAAAGGATATTTGTTCAATTTAGTGTAAGATCGTAATTTATTTCATGAGCTTCATAGAAAAACTTATTTTTACGAAACCACGGGTGATACTACACTATTTCTTTGATCAAGGGTGAAATTAAATAGCATGTAACAATAAAATAAAATAAAGTTTCTTTTCGAAGTTTAATTAGTATTTCATTTTCTAATTACCCCTTTTAAAAACGATTTTTTCCACGCCGCTACCCAATGGACGCACTTAACGTACATTTTATAGTTTATATTTCAGTCGTATTTTATTGTGCAAACTTTTTATGAACATAAATTATTTAACGTGTATGAATGCATCAAATAATAACGAAAGCAGTATCAAATAAAACAGGGCACATAACCAAATTACTACGCGGCCATTTATTGAGCTAACATTTGAACGATCGCATTTAAAAAAGGGATATTTCATAACATTGATAAAACATCCTATTTATGTTCGAGCTAATGTTTTCTTCGGTTTTAATGAATGCAAATGTTCGCAGATTCAGCTTCAAAATCCATGAAAATGTTTGAAAAACATAATAACCACTTTTCTACTAAACGGTTAGTTGTTTATATCCAAATACATCTTTATTTCAACTTATGCAACCTCTTGCAAATCTTTAATTGCTTCGGCAACATTTTGTGGTTCAAAACTGACGTGATTAGTTCTATAGAGGAAGTACCTATAATGTTTAGAGAAGTTCTGAAATAAGGAGTTAAACTCCTTATTTTGCAATTATTTTTCACTGATATAACTTCGTAATGCATCGAAAGGCATGACATAAAGTAGATTAATCCGCATTTTTTTCACACATAAAAGATGTTAAATATGAAATTATTCGCCACCGTTTGAATTAATAGAGCTTTCTTAACAATACGGTTACTTAACTGTATTGTATTTGTATTTTTTAATTTTCACTTCATAAATATCTTGCGTGAAGAAAACCCATAGTTCAAATGATATTGTTTTAATATATGCAGTGACACAATTTCTGCTAGTTTAAAAACATATTAAACTTATCATTAAGCACCCATGATATTATACTTAAACATACGAACGGTATACAAGCAATATATTCGTTTTACAAGAGTACCATAATGGGATGCTAAACGTTCGTCCGTTTGTGTTCACTGTATCATAGGGCATAACTTAAACGCTACGTGAAGATTGGACTTCTAACACAAGTTAAGAATCTTTATGTGAGTAAGTGTACAGATGTTTGTGCTCATAATTGGTTGTCCGGTTAGCGCAGTGGTTAGCGCACTCGCTTCTCACCTAGGCGACCCGGGTTCGATTCCCGGCTTGGGCGCATGTGAGTTTGGTTTGTGGTCACCAAGCCGCACAAGTGGGTTTTCTCCGGGTTCTCCGGTTTCCCCCACAACACAAGACCACACTCTCGCGTAAAATCGTGCCAACGAGAGTGATTAATATAATGTTGTAATAACTTGTTTCTCAATCGTTGTAAAATAAATATGTTTGAACTAAACATAATTTCTACGGTTTTTATGTAACGACTTACAATAAAATGTGCATTGAACTCAATCTTAATATTGCGCATGAAAACCCCCCACATCTTTAAAGTTTCATATTATGAGTATAGAATAGAAAGTAATATTTTTTTATCAACAGGTCTTCGTTCTTAAAAAATAAAATCAATGTGTGCACATATGTTATATTATCAGATTTTGCACTTGATTCTAGAAAGTAACCCTGTAAATTTGTTTTCAAATTTTAAATAATTAAATTAATTCTGATAGGGTTAATCGTTATCAGAGTTAACGTAAAAATTGACCAACGGTTTTTGCAATTAAACTGGGACTAAAGATCTCCGACGGCGCACGCAACAAATCGTCATTTACGCAGAAAAATACATGCTAATTATTTTATTATAACGCATTGTATCATACCACCTGCTATTAAAGAGACACTTTTTGTATGGCTGTATAAATAATTTCCAATTCCATTTAATACTCATGTCTTTAGATTTAGGATTTCACTGCAAACACACTCAAGAATATATGGCGTCAGTTGTATGACGGCATCACTTCCGAGCTTACCGTGCGCCTTTTATTTTATATGAGTCCACTGACTGAAACAATAAATTAATCACAAAAAAAAATCAATTGATGAAATGGATTTGCTTCTCTCATTGATTCGATTCGCGTAATTACATTGAAACGGGTGGAAACACGTCCAGATTGGTAGTGCAGGAAAACCAGATAATGATTCTTCTGACGTTACACACTGAATGTTACGTTACGAATATGGTCTTCATTTTAAACGAAGTCTTCATTAATTTTCAACCTCATGGACAGTAACATCGTGCACCGTGAACCTCGTATATTTTTGTGTATTCTATAGATTCCATTATAAACAAAGCATGTTGAAAAAAAAACATTCCATTCATCTACAAGATCATTTGCGATCCGTTTTTCAATAAGAATGATTAAATTGTTTGAATATTGTATGAATAATTATATAACAAGTCCATTTATTACGTGAGTTTGTTATGATCCGCATAGTTATCGGCATGAAATATATATGCCTAATACTGAATATTACATAATAAATTATTCAGTATGTTATTTTTATAAGAGTCGTAGCTATTATTATTTAGTATGATCCAAATCGTATTTATTCCCGTAATGAGCAATATGATATCAAGATTTCTAAACGCTGTATTTTAACGACGAGCTATATTGCATATTTCAGAATCTTTATTTTACCTTATTCACCACCCATTCGTCAGTGAGATGACCATTTAAGAAAGGTGGGGTATTTTAATTTATCAGTCAGTTGCTTTGTGTATTTCCCGGGAAGTTCTAATTACAGTGTCAGACAAATATAAAAAAGAATATATTGTATACATGCTATACCATTGAAGTAATGTTCGAACACTTGTTTCCGTCTTATGTTGTGTCCGGAAGGAAATGTTTTGAAACAAATACGTTCGAAAATTTGAATTGAAATTTCCCTAATCGGCGATCAGTTGTGTTCATTTCTAAAAACATCTTCAGTGAAACATAATGCCATTTTTCTTTACGATTAATTATTATTTGTCATCATTTACAGATTCTAAAGTGCCGTATTTATTCAAGTAAAAGGGAAGTGAATGCAATTGGTTTAAAAAAAGTTATGAAGTTGATACCTTCGCTCCTTAGTTTGAAGTTAAATATTAAATTTATATTTTAACTGCGGTCATTACACTGATAAAACTCCTTAATTTACCGAAAAACATGAAAATAGTAGTCATATGCTGCTTTAGTTATACGTCATATAAACCTAACTAATTTTACCTATATTCAACTCCACCACTGACCTATTAAAACGTTATATGCTATCTAATATGGCTTAACCTAACTACCACTTACAACATGTTTTGTACATGTGATGCATATAATTATTGTACTTTTTAAAAAAACAATCCTAGCCCAAAACGTTCCTACATGGGCCCCTTTAGTCATACATGGGCCCCTTTAGTCCTACAAGGGCCCCTTTAACAAGATGGCACTCAGAACATAGTCCTCCTACTTTACAACAGTTAACTTTTAAGCCTTCCTGAACGCTCTTAACTGACTCTAATTTTACATATTATAAAATATACCGGTAAATATATACTGACCCACCATACAATGAAGCGCCATCCAGGACAATTCTTCCTTCCTTTCCCAAGTTGAACATCAGCCCTCTCCTAAAAGCCGCCTTTAACATCCTACATAGCAGCGCGCCCCAATTGTTACGAAACAAATATCCTTTGAACGTGCCGCCTTTATACGAGCTTCCCGGGGACGGATGGTGCGCCTGCGAGAAGGGAAGACAGACGTTGTGTTAGACGTGATAGAATGGATTTAAGAACACATTTACCATACAATGTATTAAACTTGAACATTAATTTGACAGGAAAATATATTGCCAGAAACAAAGGGAACAATTCTGATTTTAATATAAGCATCCATAATATTTCTGTTCTGAAAGTATGCTTTTCGCCATAGAATAATCCCTAAACTGTACAATTAAGGCGGTATGATAAAAGGAACAATATAAATGATGACATTTAAAGCAAAAGTACAGGCATTGTTAGATACATTAAAATATATTTTGCATATGTGGAATAAATTACGATATCTTCAAGTTCAAGAGTTTTAAGAATAGTACACGCAATACAATCATATAACGTTACTGCATATAGGTTAAACTGATTTATTTCAATTATAAAATACCCATTCTGTGATCGTAGCTTATTATTTGGTTCTACGGAGAAATGAAATTATTTATTCCCGTCTTTATAATAATTATATTCTTACTAAAGTTAGAAAATAAAATTTCGGTGATGTAATTAGTATGCTGGTGTTTAATTTATTTTTAAGTAAAATATAAATTATATTGAGGATTATCTATACAGCAATAGATTGGACTGTGTAACAGGATCATGTATATTTTAAAAAGTATCTTATATTTTGAAATGAGCATACTGAAATCTCGGAATCCAAATTGGTACCTTTAAATATGAGTAAATATGATATTTATTCTGCCCAAAAATATAGCGACGAAATTTGTTGTAAATTAAATCTTAATTTTACTGCAAAAAATGATTAAACATTAATGAGGTAGATTAAATTCTATTTTTCTATTGTTATATTTATGAAGTTAAATTTGAATCGTTTAACCAAGATCAATTTGATATTCATTTAACAAGGAAAGCTAACAGCTATCTGATTGAAATTTAATTAAATACAGTTATTGCGAAAATATATCAATATTGGTTAAATTAAACATAGGCACAAAATTCAACAGGGTATATTTCCATATTATTTTTACAATTGATATTTTTGTGTTTCTTGTTTGGATGTGTTTTTTTATATAATTTAAATAAATGCGCTTAAACGTTTATTTATTAAGGAACAATATTTTATAATTTTATCCAGATCAAGATTTGTTTTAAATTCAATAAACAGCTACTACCGACAATTATTTTCAAATAAAACACATTTTCACGCATAAGACAAAGATTCCTTTTTCCTACAATATATCAAAATGTTCAACTAAATAGGAACAATGTCATTCATTTAGTTTGTGCAGCATCATTTTCCATCTATAGGTAAAACAGTCGTATTGCAGGTCAAATTATGAATGTATATTTCCCCTAAAAGCTTTCAATGCATAGCAATAAAATATTGGCACTCCTGATGACATCAACAAATATGACGTACGAGGTACAATCGTATACTTGTGACATAGATTATTCTTAGTGTGTTGTGTCATCTACTGTCTTCTTAGTGTAATCTTCCACATTTTTCTAAATATCTTGATTTATGATTATTCAATCAAAATTAGTAATTTGTGACACATATTTTCCCTTTATAATTTCAATATAATCATAAAATCCATTTAGTATTATTGCTAATGTAATTTTCTGTATACAACATCAATACACTTGACATACATAGAAATTCGTTTGAGGATCATATGATTGTTTTAATTTATAATTCCCCCTTTCTTATAATCAAATATTTTCGGAAGGCTCCGACTCCATACTCGACATAAAGCGCTTTAACATTAGCCATTTAAAACAAAAATAAGATGTATGATGTTTGCGTGTCATCACATTAGAATAAAGACTATATTTGTTAAGCTTATGATTTAAAACACTTTTCTGTATGTTTAATCATCGAAATACGTAATTTTGCGTTCAGTGTATTGTATAATATATATATATATATATATATATATATATATATATATATATATATATATATATATATATATATATATATATATATACCTGTTTGAATGCACTTAATGTTTTAAATGGAAAAAAAACAAAAACATTTAATAACGATATTGCAAACATGTTATATAATTGTCTACGTTTGAGTTAAATGAATTAGAAGAAAATAAGTTTCTCTTGTTTTTAAAGGAATGACCTCCAGGTGGAGCTTTATAAGCACGAGTGGTTCATACGCACGAGTATTTCGTGCGCATATGGATGTAAAGGCAATTAGCTTCGGGGTACCGATACGTTAAAATCGATCAAATTGATTGTTAAATTTGAGGTCGTAACGGGCAGTAGGCAGAAGTCTATTTGTTTATTGCAGCGACCGGACAAGGCATGATTTTAATCCTCTTACAGAGGGTAAGTCGTATTTCAAAATATGTTTGCTGTATGTATTTGAAACGACGCGTACATGTACAACATGAAGATTCAGATTCAGATTATGCAGAGGAAATATGGGACATGTAGAAATTAAGATTTAATTCAGTTTATACATAATTTGAATCCAGTGATAATGTTGTGTTTTTTTTTTTTTTTGTTTTTTTTTTTTGTTTTTTTTTTTGGGGGGGGGGACACGTAGGAGAACAATGCAACACAATAAGGTCGGAGCTACACGGATCCTGCGGTTCTACCACGTCGTTGTGAACAGATGAGCTGTTTCACCGTTTTTCGTTGACGTCATTTCCTGTTTAAGTGCTGCGCTCCGATGGTGTTCTCCCGCCTATTGTTGTTTTCTGATAAAGTATTACCTGTCAGCGTCAGCCGTAGTTTTGACCATATAGTCAACACATAAAGATAAGTAGTATAAATGAAATTAATCTTCTCTGAATTGAACGAGAAAAATTTGAAGCAATGCCGAATAATTCTGGATTTTTTGGATAAGAAGATTTTTAATTCAGTATGTTTGCATTAAAGCTGCACTCTCACAGATGTACCATTTTACAACTGTTTGTATTGTTTTTCTTGGAAAGAGCAAATTTTTGCATAAATATCTGCAAACCAATGATATAAGATATAACTGACAAAAATGAGATCGTTGATTATCATATTCCCGTTCGAAAATTAATGTCTTATGGCTTAAACCGTTACAAACGGTTAAAGAAAAATGCATAAATTATCATTTTTTGAACTTAAATATACAAATCTGCGATCCAATTTTTGTCAGCAGTCTTATATAACTGGTTCTCATCGATTTTTGACAAAAAATAAAAAGTTGTCAAAATGTTCAATCTGTGAGGGTGCAGCTTTAAAAAAAAACAAATTTCGAAAAATACTTTTTTAATTTTATTATAAGTTGAATTGTTAGCAAACTGAGATATAAGAAAGAATGCTTTATGTAAGTTACAGTGATTTGTTCTGTGATCGCTAATAAATACAAATAGTGTTTCTTTACTTCTTTACCAGTACATTTGGCTTGGCTGCCATTTAATAATTGCTAGACAGATGAGTTGCCAATCTTGGCTGACATGCTATTATAATACGTTTTCCTGTATGGATTGTGTTTAGTTCTGAAACAGTTTGAATGCATCTGATAATTTCTTGGGATATTTACATTCATTGGCTGCAGTGACAACAGTGATCTTTTTTAACACACCTTGCGGAAATAATTCTGGATTATTTGGTTTAGAAGATTTAAAAAATCAGAATTCTGAAATTAAAATTAGGATTTTAAAGAATATTAATTTAATAATATCATATAAGTCGTGTTGCTAATAAACTGTGAGATAAGTAAAACTGTTGTGTGTAAGATTCAGTAATTTGCCCTGTATTTGCATATAAATACAGATAGTGTACTTTTTATAATTGAACATTTGGCTCGGCTGCCATTATAATTGCTGGACAGATGAGTTGCCTGTTTTGACAGACTAGCCATTATTAAATGTGTTCCTTAGAAAAAAATGGGTTTTGAGGATTGTGTTTAGTTTTGTAAAAAACTTGAATGCATCTGATCATTTATTATGATATTGTAAAAATGTCTTATTGAAAGATTGTTATACACAATTATGATACGCTTAATGTTACTACACTATAGAATGATTGCATTATTAAGGAAGGTAAACTAAAGATCATATGAGCGGCATCGCTGATTCGCGGCGGAAACGCCAGAGATAAATAAGTAATACTTAGATGATATGAAGTAAACGTTAAGTGATTAAGAAGGAGCGGAGTGTGTTTCAACCTCAGTTGTTGACCTATTGTCATTGATGCAGGGAGTGTATATTGAATGAGTGGCAGAAGGCGGACTTTTAAACACGCGCGAAAGGTAAACATCTCAATAGTAAAGCGTAGCACTTAATGATTGAATATCAACAGTTTCCTTTGATGAAAATCAAGGCTATATTCTATCCATAGTATACGATGGCTTCACCAGTTAGTCAGTTACAGTACTAGTACATATGCAAATAGTGTTATAAAGTTATAAAACTCGGCTTTGATGATTTATGGCGGACTCGCCAGAGATGCAACACAATGTACAATGAACACTGTGCAATCATAAGTGCTAGTTTATATGTAAATATTGTTATGAAGTGAAGTTATAACAGGCTGATCCATAGCGGAATCGCCAAAGATGAATCGTTAAAGTTTACGCTTACGTCTCCAGTACTAGTTCAAATGTAAAATTGTTGTTTAATTGACTCATACGAACGTAAAAATTCTAAGTCATTAGCCATGAGTGTTATTCGAATGGATTTATGTGATAACGTTATAAATGATGTTCTTTAAAGAGATATTTTTTGTGTTAACGTCTTTTATTGGAGACGCACAATGACCAGACAACAGACCGAAGGATTGGTGGTAGAAGTGGATCTTCTCCCGGATCTAGTACAGAAGTGGGTGGCCATCAATACTGAAGTAGTTTTTCAGTTGGATTTAACTTGCAGTTTAGGAAGAAGGGATATCGTGCCTGCTAAAGTTTTTACTTTTACAATACATATATATATATATATTACCATTGATACGAAGTGCTAAAAGGGCAAATGTTTAGACAACTTTTCAGGATTAAGTAAAGTGCTATAACTGCATATGCGCATATAACCACGCCTACTGTTTGCATGTGCAAAGCCGTAGTTTCAGTGGCAACGCTAATTTAAATGACGTCACAATATATTGAATCGAATGACAAGTATTTTTGACAGGCGCACGGCCTAATTTTAAACCTGATTCAATTTGAGAGGGGCTAACACTAAGTCGGTTATAATTTATTTGTGAATAAGAAACCACGGTCGCTTCGCTACGCTCCGTTTCCTTAGGTTACTTTTTCGCGAACAGATTACTTAATAAACTCTGACCTATACATAGAATGAGCTTTTCTTCAAAAATGTCCTCTTACAGACGTAAGAATCCGTTTTGCAGGACGAACACCAATTTTGTCCGAGCCGAAACGTATGTTCGTCTGTAAGTGGACATTTTTGAAGAAAAAAATAGCAACTCTATCTGACTTACGACAATTACATTATATAAAAAATGTCTTCGTGAATAAGAATCCACGGTCGCTTCGCTGCGCTCCGCTTCCTTTAGTTACTTATTCGCGAAGAAATTACTTCATGAACTCTAACATATTCAGAGTACACTACGAGTTGTCTTCAAAATTGTCGTCTTACAGACGTAAGAAGCCGTTTCGCTAGGACGACAACAATATTTTCCGAGGCGAAGCTCTTCAAGTGTTCTTTCAAGATGTAAGAAAACTCTTTTTCAATATCTTTGTTGTGATGTAGTGGTATAAGCTGTTTACTGATATATTATAAGAACAAGTGAAATGAATTTATTCTAACACTTGCTCCTCATGTTGACGATATTTAGAAATATAGTGATCATTGATTAAGATCTGATGATAAAACGTCTGTTGTCAACGATGGAGTTCAGGACAGGATGTCGAAAAACATGGATATCAGTTTAATTGAATCTAGTAAAATAAATGTTTGTAAAGGTTTCTTTAATATTTGTCTTCGGCATTTAGTTTCTAAACAGAAGTTTGAAATATCATTACTAATCGACAATTTGTATATTTGAAAAGCTCATTAAATTAAAAAAGAAATAATTTTATATTAGATTTTAATTCTATCGGTTTCATAAGTGCCTCTCTAAAACTTCCAACATAATAACATTGTAAAAATATTGATTTTGTTGATTTCTATAGGAGGTTATATTATGGTATTAAGGAAAGTATGATTTTCTACGTTTGAGTAAAACGAATTAGAAGAAAACTATTATAAGTTTATAAAAGAATAACCGCCAGGTGGCGTTTTGTCAGCACAAGTGATTTATTAGCACGCGTATTTCGTGCTAATATGAATGTAAAGGCATCGCTTCAATAGCTCGATCAATTGTATAAGCAAATGTATTTTAGAAATGATCTATTAGTTGTCTTTTGTCTACAAAAAAAACCATAGCGATGTAATACACATTTATACCACTTGATATAATACGTATACATGAATCGTGTAAATTATTTGATTTTTATGCATCATTGTTAAGGAGCTTATGGGTAATGTGGTCCGACATCTAGTTGTACGTGACAAATCCTGTAAATCTGGATTTCTGAGTTTTCCCACGGAGGGTTTACTCTCAGTTTTTCCTCGGCCAGTCGACCACGTCTGTAAGCTCCATTTTGTCAAGCATGTTGTTATGTGGAAATACTTTGCTCATGTTGCAAGCTCTTCAAATCGGTTTCCCAAGTGCTTTCCTGATTCTCAAACAAATATCCTGGAAATAGTATTGATTTTGTTGTTTTCTATAGGAGGTTATAGAATGATACTTAGGGAATTGATTTTTCGATTACTTGTCTTGTCCAGGCCGTTTCAACTGAATTCTTGTAACACAGGCTAGTCCTTTAATCAATTTTATTTTTTTCTTACAGGAGATTAATATCACTTTTACAGTTTATACATTTATGGCTTCATGTTATGAGGCTACAAGTACAATATACCACACCCCATACACGCACTAGTGGCTATCAACAGATGTGTTTTAATATACTCTAATCTTGAGTCTAATGACAATTTTAAAAATTATCAACATATGCTTTTCAACAAAACGACACATTTGCACGTGGCTTTCTAACAACAAATCATAATTTGTTTCAGCTTTACAATGACATAACATTACGGTACATAGAGCTGTTTTGTAAAGTATTTAGAGGATATTTTGTTAGTTGTTAGTTAGATCGTATTTTATTTCACAAGTTTTATAGAAAAGCATCTGTTCACGTGTGAAATAAAATAAATCTTACACTGAGTATGTTATTGTAGTATTTAAATTAATTTCTAAATACCCCGTTTTCGATTAAATTATTGCTACATCAAAGGGACGTCCTCCGCGCAAATCTTTGATCGCCTAATGACGTAGACGTAGACGGTCATTCCTTCATAAACAATCATGCATCCACTTTTTAATGCCTGTTTAATCCTATTTATAACTGTTAATGCACGACAAAAAAGGGCAGGGACACGTTAACAACATAACAGTGGTCACCTGAAAAAACGTTAAAAGAGGAAACCAAAATGAGTGGTTTAACATTATATTTAAAGCAGTAATACAAGTTGTATAGTTTGTTTCATGATAGAACATGGGTTAATGATACATGAATATAAAATCACAGTCATTTTCAGAGAAAAATTTTCTTCGTTTGTAGAAGGGTCGTTCCCAAGATGGGTCGAAGACCACGCTTTATAGTTGACATGACGATAGTAGGCTATGTAAGTGTATTAGTTTACTGTTGTGTTAATTTACCCGGAATGTTACGAAAAAAAATAACAGTTTTTAAATATAGCAAATACATGCTATAACATCGAACTTTATTTTAACAATTGTTTTCGTAATATTTAGTACTGAAGCAATAAGCTTCAACACAACGTTTTTTAAGATAAAAACATATTTTGGCATAATGTGATGGTTACAAAGATATATTCTGTTTAATTCGAAATGAAGTAACTACAACTGAATTCAAAAGCAGTTTTCAAAGTTGATTTAATCACTCAATATAAATTATGTTACTGATATTGTACACTATTGTAAGGTGTTTTATATAGTTTGTTCAACAGTCGTACATATAACAAAACCATGAATGCATATATACGAGATGTGCTGTGTGACTAGAATTGTAAATATAAGCAACTATTGTAATAGCATTATTAGGTACTGTTAATATTCGTTTTGTCATTCATGCAATTATATCTTAGGTTTTAGTGTTCATGGTGGGAATAGAATAACTGTTGATAACATTTCTGCTTATACGGGGAAACATTAGTCTCGGCATTTTCTCAAATAACATATTTTAATTTTCATAATTGATATAAGGCCACACCAAATTAATGTTTAGTTCCTCGGATTTTTGCCCCAAAAAATTGGAGCGAGCGAGCGAAAAAAAATAAAAATAAAAGTTTGTCAGTTTTCATAAAAACCGAAGCGAACGAATAACGAAAAATATATTTTTCCTTATATTCAATATAAATAAGAAAGAGTGTTCAAAATAATTGCCCTTAAACCCATTGTAATGCCGTCTTGAACTGAACCTCTAATGTACATTGGGAAAATGTCGGAATACATACTATTTACTCATCCGTGTTTAGTACAAACATTATATCGATAAATAAAACGTACTTTAATATGACGATCATTCATAATAATAAATAACCCTGCTTTTAGTAAAAAGTTTGAAACGACTTATATAAATCTACCTGAATCAGTTTAACATCATATGCAACTGTATTTAGACATAACTTAGGGTTGATTTAGGATTTGTAAAAAATGATCACTTACACAGGCATCATCAAACATCAGACTCCATATAACATAGACTAAATTTTGTTTTGTTTTTTATCGCAGGAAATGCAATGACATGTGCTTATCAAAACAAAAAGAACAAGGGTATTTTTCAGAGTACTTTTTTGGGTTATCGAGATGTTTTAATGCACCAGCCAATTCCAATTTTATATGCTCCCCCCCCCAAGTCCGGAATAGCGGGGACTTTGACTTCCGGTCTCTCAAAACCCGGGTAAAATACCCGACTGCAGGGACACACTGCTGGTAAAATCCCGTCAAATGGCCCCGCAACCCCGAATACCTATGTGAGGCCCACTCCTGTCTATCTTCAATATGAAGACAAAACCACTTTCACTAGGCACTGCGGGGCCACCTGAAAGGTCAAAACACAGCCCATTGCCTCTGCTGTCCCCGGTATACCCCTGGAACAAGGGCGAGGGGTGGGCGGGGCAGTGGTTACAATTGACAAGTATATTACAATCCCGGATTATGCTGCAAATAAAAACAAAATGTAAGGTGATAAACTTAGCCGCTTACTTATGTTGAGGTATATCCAGACCAGTGTTTATATCGCTATTTGTGAAAATATATTTGTTCATAACTGTTGTTTTGTCAAAATTTGATCAAAAATGAGCTTGATACATCAATTTGGACCAAATAATGACTCATGTTTCAGTTAATTTGACCTATCCGATTTCCATTCAAAACGAGTCACTAATTACGCAATATAATCGCCAAACTCCGCGCAGTGTTACTTCCCTTGCAGTACAGTAATCACTGCCACCACAAGATTTTCATCCAAAATTGGATGAAAACTTTTAATGGCATTTTTTTTAATCATATATATTTATTCTTATATCCTTTCTTAAATAATTACTTTACGCCAGTTGATAGGCATAATATGTTTTATAAAAAAATAACAATTAAAAGAAACATTCGGAAATGTTCGGTCTTTTTTCAAATTGAAAGTAGGATTTACAAATTACAATATCAACATGGATGTGTTGTTAGCTATTCAGACATGTATCGAACGTTTTGCATTTTTTCCTTTTATGGAATAAAATCGTTTATTTTCTAAACAAATGAAACATGTTGCTGGAATTTCTTTTAAAGGTGTTCCGTCCATTTTGTAAATTGCAATCACGTGCCGTTTCTATCATCACGTGATATTTGTGAAGGCAGTGATTACTGTACTGCAAGGGAAGTAACACTGCGCGGAGTTTGTATAATCGCTACCAGTCTTAGATACACATGCTTTATTGCATAATGATTGCTTTAAATAATGATCCTTTAGTGCATGAGACGATCAACAATGACTTCAAGCATGCTTAAAACATATTTATTGTAAAAAATAAGATTTAATTTCCAAACTTCGAACCGCATTGTTTATACCGGAAGCCGCCATTTTGATTGAATTTATTGAAACCCATGCTAAACCGATCGATATACAGTATAAAAACACTACGCATCGGTAACTTCCCTTTACAAAAACACGAAAACTAGCGTAGAAAAATTATACTTGATTATTTTTAGCCTTTAAATAAATTATAACCTGAAAAAAATCTACTTGGCGATCAAAATGGAGGTGCGGGCGCACAAAAAAAATAAAAAATTTTTTTTTACATTTTCAAAAAAATAGGAGCGGTAAATCCGCTGAACGAAATATCAATTTGGTGTGGCCTAAGCTTATTTTGTCGTTATTATCCACTGGTCACATCTTGAAGTTATTGCACAAGTATGTTATTTCAAAGGGACTGTTGTGACGTTATAACTTATTTAGTTTAAAAAGAACTAAAACAATTGACACTGTATTTTATATTGATCTTACAGTTCTCTTAGGGCAAGTTCCTTTTAGGCATTGTCCATAACGTTTTAAATAACAGAAAAACGTTCACATCATTTCTAATGAAGACCATATGCGGCTTAAAATATGTCATGTTTATTATTGTGACTTTGATTATAATCTTGGTACCTTAAAGTTTGGGACATGCCATTCTTGTATTGTGGGTCTTGGTGGGGTGAGGATTAAAAGTGACTTTATGTTTTCCAATGAACATTTGAGGTTTTAGAGCTCGGGCCCCAGCGTCCTTGAACGCTCGCAGTTTTATTGTTTCTGATTTACGTGAAAAATACCAAAGAGAGGTCTTGTTGTGAATGTTCATTTTTACCGATTATATATATCTACTACAGATATTAAGGTGACCATATATATATTAATCTAGGCATTATGGGGACCGCTGGATTAAGGCGACAAAAATTGGTCTCCTTAATATTTTCAGTCCAGATTTGATGTATCAAATGTCAATAAAAATGTCCATTGACAGTAAGTTGATAAGCTTGAATGTTTATTTACGAGATCATTTCATTGTTTTAAATATTATTCTCTTTTAATATTAAAAAAAATATTCTTAAACTTTTGTGTTAGTATATTTGTGTATCCATAAAAATAGCTATTAAGGCGACCAGGGAAAAAATCATAATTTTGGTCAAAAATAGCTATATACTAAGCATTTTTTATTTGTTTTACTTTATTTAAAGCTTATTGTATATTATCCCGAAGTTTCATTCCATAAAAAACAGAAATGAGGAAATTCGATATTTCGTGTACCATCAGCATCCAAATTTTCAGTACAGAAATTTAACTTTCCGGAATATAACGGAAATTTTCGGGTATCTCCGTGGTACCATCTCCGTGCAATTATGCAGTATGGCGTTCATCTCTTACAGAAAGAGAATGGTAACTTGGTAAGTGTTTAAAATACATATTCAACGTTTTTTCGTTTATTTTTATGACTTTTGTACAGTTGTATAAATCGTCCACCCTTTGGATGAAAAGCAAATGATTTATCCGGATTTTGTTCATCCGAAACTAAATCACTGGTATCAACATCCGGTGTAATATTTGCTTGTATTTTGGAGAAACTCGATTGATTTCTAGCAAACTTGGTTTACCACTACTGTACATCGTCGCTTATTATTATTTGGTATGTTCCAATCTAAAAAGTGATTTGCTCCCATAACATCTCAGATTTTAATAAATAAAAGACGAAAGGATACAAATGCCTTACATTTTGTTTGTCAATGTTATGTCATTAGTCATTCTCATCACCTTTGAATAGCAGAACAGAACGAACACTATCACCAATTCGTATTGTGGCTTTTTGCATGTGTCTTAAATTCTCATATTTGATAATAAATGCAACAATAAAATATTTCCCTTATTCTGCCACAGTTATGCACCAGTCAATTGTAACAATGGCGCCCAGGTCTTGTTTATACCGGGGATAGCAGGGGAAATGGGCCATGTTTTTACCTTCCAGGTGGACCGGCAGTGCTGAGTGAATGCGGTGTTATTGTTTTTGCGCTGATAACAGGGATTGGGCCTAACCTAGGATGTCCCCAGGGGCATTTGACGGGGATCTGGTCATTTCGTAACCTTACCATTTCGTAACTGCTGATCTTGGTTATTTCGTAACCATTCTGTTAGTCAATTCGTAACCGTCAAGTAATCAATTGCTCATATAATAACCACCATTTAACAAGGTGATAAATAGTACACTTAGCACCTCGTTAAGTGTATTGTTCGAACCTGGATGTATATGGCACAGCAACCAAGACACCAATTGGGAGACATTACTCGAATTCTCACTAGTAACAAGCCAATATTTTATGTTACTCAATAGTTATTAGATATATATATATCATGCTAAAGTAGAAATGATTTGTTATACTACCAAAATATGTTAATTATTTTCTTACATTTTGCTTACTTATAAACAATAATTAAAGACTGATCGCGATGTATTTTTGAGTAAAATTACGTTTACATAAATGATCATTCTTGACTTATTTCATTGACTATATTTGTTTGAATTGTTTAAAACGAACAAAATGTTGTTCTGTTTTTTTCTCAATTGATTCATATTCTGCATACTTTATATCCGAAACCGACAAAAAACAACCTTAAATTATTTGTTAGGCCAAATAAAAAAATAGGTCTGTTTCAGGTTACCCGACCGACCCTATTTTTCCCCGCCGACCCTAACCTATTTTTCCCTGAAAAAAATGTGATTTGGGTACGAAAAGCATTTGTTACGAAATGTATGTACGTAAAGTTGACAATATTAGAGTTGGATTTTTTTAATGTATTTACCGTACTTCACCTTAGAGTTCGGACACCTTAAAATAATTAATTTTTCGCTCTACGAATTCATAGAAAATAACCATTTTTACATTTTATTTACATGTATGGTAAACCTGTCTTTTTTCTTCATGTCTGCATTTTACCACTTATTAATTTATCCGTAGTTATCAATGGTTATTACGCCTATAAGTCACTGTAGCTCCTTCATCAAGATGGTTAAAATCCCATTCAACACCATTTTATACATGCATTGAAATGAATAAACACTTTCTATCGGCTTCAGATCAAACAGTCCCATTGTGTGACGTCACATAACTCAGTTATACCCACGAGGATCTCATGGAGAGCATGGATATTGTTATGCAGGATTAATGTGTCTGGTGTTTTTTTATTGTAACTTGAGTATTGCATTTATAACTTTAATTCATCACATTTAATAGTTACCTGTATCATTGAATGTGTTGACTTTATTGTTTTCATGCCAAGAAATCCTATCCAATTTTCAATTAAGAAGGAAACCCCTGTATGCCAGCATATACCTGGATTTTAGCAGCATATGCATTATGTTCCATTCAGTGGTTTTGTGCTAAGGGTTAAAGGACTGACTTGGTTCTCCATGAATTTTTTATCAGTTATCTGCTGTACAGCTAATTCATTTCATTTAATGGTCATTACGACCAGCATGAAATTCAGGGGAGCAATAATTTTGGTCATTTTTCGGAAAAATCTTTCTATAGTGCATGGTTCTTAGATTTAACGCTTCATCTCATTTTGTTGATTACGACACTTGTCAAAAATAAAAATAAAAATTCAATAATAGTTTATTATTAAGTATTGACATGATTTTCTTAACTATAAAAAGTATAATTATTAATTAACTAAGCTAAGCATTACATCTTTGATATTGTTTATGAACAATCTCCTTGATAACAATATTTAACTATCTAAACCACACTCTTGTTATTATGTTTAATTATGTTTAAAGATTGAAAACATCAAGTACAAATGTACTAACTATATTTCTTAGTTCCCCGACAGCTAAATATTTTCCTCACGCCGGCCAAATCCTAATAGCCTCTTATAGAACAATACCGTAATCAAGTCGTTTAATTTAACAACTTGAGTACGGTATTGTTCTATAAGAGGCTCTTAGGATTTGGCCGGCGTGAGGAAGTTTTTTGACAAAAATAGAATCACAAACTTTCACTTTCAGTCAAACTTATCAACTTCCGGCTCAAAATGTTATGACTTATGTATATTTAATAAAATGATACCGTGGAGTTGTTTATCTGTGGATGTCGAAAATCTGCTTAAAGGGGCTATACTCCGTATGATAAAATAGCGGAAAAAAAGAGAAAATTTTCGAAAACTGACATAAACTTGGCATCGATGAGTACAATGCATTGAAACTTACTAACTGAAGAACCCGGTCTCCGACACAGTTTTTTTTTTACATTTTGGTACTTTTTTCACAATTATGATAAAGCGTAACACAGTCCATTAGATAATTGTCCTGAGATTCGTTACAGAAGAAAACTTTTTTGGTGCGAATCTGGTGTACAGTCCCTTTAAGGGTTCATTGTACTTTGCGCTCATTATAAATAGATAAATGAAGGGTCTTCACATTGATACAAAAAGCTTAGTTCCTTCATTCACAGCAACATATAATTGATTAACGCAAGATTAGCAGCATCAGTAGAAGTTATATGATAGTTAGTAGAAGGAATAGTAGTAGCTGTTTTTGTAGAAGTGGCAACAACAACAACAACAATTCAGCAGGAGCGGCAGTAGTTTAGGGGTATCATCATCATCATTATCATCATCATTATCATCATCATCATCATCATCATCGGTGGTGGTGGTGGTGGTGGTGGTGGTTGTGGTGGTGCTGACGGTGGTGTTGTGGCGGTGGTGTTGACATTGGCAATAGCAGAAGCAGTAGTGGCAGTATCAACAACAATAGCTGCAGCATTACCACATGTATTACTAAGACTCAAGAGCACACATATTAAATGACCAACATAGTCGGTTCTGTTCGGTGGGGTTAAATACCTATTTACAGTAACGTTCTGAGTCATGTTATTATTTGGGGTGGGGGTGGGTCAATATTTTACAGAAAAGGAGTCACTCAAGGACAGCGACCATTGTTGTGAGTTTATGTCGGTCAAAACATGTTCTTTCACAGGTCACGGTATGAAGACAATGCCAGATGAACACAAAACTAAGCAATTTTTTTAGATTGAAACATTGCAAAAACAAATCCCAATCAGTTATACGAAAATGCATTTTAACCGCCTCATGTGTTCATGATAATATGAACAAAATTGAAGTAAATTTAACATTCGGAGATTCAGTTTCGCCAATGTGATATATTTTTTCAAGTTTCGTTTATATTTCCCATTTTCCATGGTGTATACGTATACTTACGAACTCAATATTTTTTACAGTGAAATAAAAACAACAAAGCTTTGAAAATGAACAATAAGAGTGTGTGTTTTTGTTAAAAATGTGAACCCAATAAATCTGACATTTTAAAATCAATATCCATACGCTTAGTAAAGCATACCCTTAAATATAATTCGACCTACGAGACGGCCAGATTCATATATAATGTAATATAGGTTACATTTTCATTCCAAATAAAACGGTTGGTTAAGCATACCATTTTCATTAACATCTGTCATACACATGTATGTCTAAAACGATAATGTTACTCATTAAAAACATCATATTTTTGTTTAAGAATAAGTAAATAATAAGTTTTACTAAATTAAGTACTCTGTAATTTGAATTAATTGTAGTTAACACTTGATACTTCTTCACGTCTTTCTGGGCAAAATTAAATACATTCTTCCAAATCTTGACCCAAACCACAGCAACTCCCTAGATATGAAAACATGATTAAACACATGGTCAGATTCTCGGTCAATTAGGGGTTAATGTGTAGCTGAAATTGGCTCTTGTGTAGAAATGAAAAGTGGAAAAATTGGCTGGTATTTCTTGGCATGATTGATGTTTCAATGAGTATTACTGTACGATTATTGCTTCATAAAGTCTATATTAAAAGTGTGATACAAGTTTCAAAGTTAATTGGCGGATCGTTTTACAAACATGTCATGTCTGTGTTTTCTTAATCTCTGCATTGCCCTTGTTGTTTCTTTAATCCTCCATTGAATATATCACACATCCTTTTCACCAGGCAATAAATCGTTTAGGATGGGTAGTAACCAACTAACTTATCACAGTGATGTATACGGTTAGGTAATCTAGCCAGGCATTGTAACGATAAAGATCAATAATTTTTGTCTGTGAGACTTAGTAACTGTAAAAGTTCAGTCGATGTCCTTTGGGTGTCCGAAAATTAGGTACCTAAAATAAATTATTTTTGAAAATAATAATGGATGTCCGAATTTATAGAATGTCCGAACTCTTAAAGTGAATTACGTTTGTGCTTGTGTGGCAGGTATGTTTCAATTCTTGAACTATATTTTCTTATCAGATACAAATGTGTCAGATACTGACTTTCGGATTGATATGTCAGATTTAAGTGTGCAATCTTGGCAATAAAACCTGCATGTTACTTGTTCTTCAAACCTGAACCCCCAGGTCCTCTTGACAGCATTGAGGTTTCCTTGGCTAATGGCTTATATGGTAAATTTGCCGTCCCACTCTTCATGTAATTATGTTTCAAGGAGGTTAGTATTCTACAGAGGGTGATTGAAAGCAAACGGGTGCATAAAGAAAAGTAAAACCGTTCCTGGAAAGTCTCAAATAATAGCAGAGTGGTGTACCATAACTTAGTTGAAATCCAACCATCATTGTCAAAAGTATTTAACCAGACAAATAAAGAATGTTTCCTTTGAAGCATGTAACATGTTTAAAAACTACTGATAAACCTGAAAATTGATTACTTTTATTTTTGTTACTTTCTGAGTCAACAGTTACTGAAATCAATATATCAAAAAAATAAAAAATAAAAAATAAAAAAAATAAAAAAAATATTCCGACCTACCTACCCTATTTTTTTAGCAGTGTTACCTGAAACACACCTATTTTTTATTTGGCCTTATGGTATTAATTTCCAATAACAAGATACAAAATTAAACATATCGGCACATTCTTAATACAATAAGCATATAAAAAGCGCATAATCTCATTCGGCAAACTCACTACATTTTACAATACTTCTATGCAATTTAATAAAAAAGAAATTCTAAAGTAATATGGTCTATATATTTAAAAGTATTGGCTTAAGGTCACAATTCCTCTCAATGGTAGAACATCTATGAATTAAAAAATTATTACATTTAATATTCAGCCTGCTTATAATATTTCCTTCGCAACATAAAAAATAGCTAGTGTGAATGTTTCTATTTGTCATAGTTTCAGAGTTTATTGGCAAATCGCACTACACTATTATGAATAAAGAAGGAATACAACTACTAGATTTAACTTTGTTTATGTTGTTATTTTTATGTTTTATACTTACAGTAAACTTATTTTGTAAATTCAAATGGTATTAAATTAATTCCTCATAATTATAGGAGTCAACGGTTAAGATATGACCATTCGATTTCTTAACGGTTACGAATTGACTAACACAATGGTTACGAAATGACCAACAATGAGCGGTTACGAAATGATCATAATTCATTTGACAGGGCTTTTACCAGCTGTTTGTCTGTGCAGAGCGGGAATTTTACCTGGGATTGGCTGGACCGAAAGTCAAAGTCCCCGCTATTAGCAGGACCTTGGGGGGCCCATGCTGCAATTGACTGTTGCATTATTTGGATTTTTTCTTAACTTTACGACATGCCCCCCTACAGTATTTTATAGTCAAGTTTAGTAATATTTTTTTACAGAAATTGGATAACTTAACAAGTAAAGTAAACTGTACTGAGCTTTTAAACAAACCTACATACTTATAAATCAAAATTGATATTTTAGGGTCTACACTGAATAAACCCAAAATGTTAGTTTTGATTTGCTAAATTCGAACAGTATTTAGTCAATCCACACAAAATTTACAGGATCATCAGATAACAAATTTTCTAAAAATTCTCCGTTTGCCAAATAGGGAAGACAGGATTAAGTGGGATTAAAAGGTTGCTATCTGTGACCAAAAAAATACTGTTCAAAATTGTGAGTATTCATTTATCTTTCGTTCAGTAAAGAGCATGCAATGGCATAGTGGTTGGATTAGATAATCTGACAGCGGTGCTGGACGTCAGGAGTTCAAATATTGTTGTGAGTTCAATGTACCAAAAGAATACCTTTGGAATACACTACCGGGTATTATCTATAAAAATGGCAGAGCAAATTGCCCATATTGTAGTAATGTCTTAGATCCAGCTTGGATAACTTGGACACAGTAAGCGGTTCACACCCAGGGAAATTCTCAGATAAAACAGCGCCTATAAACTTGAACATTACATTTTTCATTGAGACAATTAAAGAAAAAACATTATTGCTGATCTTCTGAAAACAAATCCTCTAACATTCAAATATTTAATTTGTTGGATGAACTAAGGTTTATATTGATAAGAGATTGCTTCAGTTGGATTTAAACTAATCACCAACAAAAATATATGCATTTAAATCACACAATGTAAACAACTGCGCCACAGATCTTATCTGTATGTTTTGGGTTTTTAAAATTTAGCAGTTAAATATAGATTAGCATACTGGTAGGTCTGGTTGGTCTGTTGCTTTAGTTGCTAAGTAAACATAATGTCAGTGATTTCATCACTATTTCTATTAAAATATCAGTTTTCCTCTTCAGGGCTTCTCACATTTGCACCATTTTTTTACCATTTGAATCATAAAAAGATAACAAACACATGAACTTAACACTTTGTGAATATTTAAGGAATGTAAGGGGTCAGATTTCAGATTGCTCATTATTGCTGGAACACTAAATACTTTATTTGATTGTGTACACTGCACTTTCTTGTTAAGCATTCATCCAAATCATTTGGGTAAATTTTGGCAGAAAAACTGCTTTTGGATTTATACTGGTCATCAAAACCGGCACTGACAAAACATAAGACGTGTTTAATTAATGTGCGGGAAAGAGGTTTAAAGGTGTCGGCCCACAACGAAAGGCTTGCGGGTTGCAGTACCCCTTTAAGTAGTTCTTGAAAAAAATGATTCTCTGAGGTAGCATTTGATTATGTGTACATTGTATTCTTGTATGTATTTTCAAGTTAACACATGATTTATATAAGGTTTGTATAATTTTAGTTTTATTTAAGTTTTAAAATTTTGATATTTTTTTTAAGATTTGCCTGCCCCTGTCTGAACACTTAAATTCTTGGTCTTTGGTCTATTGTCTGCAACTTCAAAACACACTTTTTGGAACAGGACACATTTTCCTGATATTTTATCCAGTTTGACTGCAATATAAGTTGTATTTATCAATAATTTAAGTAAAAAATGACATTTATATTTCCATAATTACCTGGTAGTTATTTGTTAATTTGTTTTAATTCATGGATAGGTTTATTGCGAGTGTCATGGAAAGCTGGAACTTTTCAGTACACAACATGCAAACTGAGAATGAACTGTGTGTGCCGGCTTTGTGAACAAAAACGCAAGGCGGCTATGGTAAGTTGCGTCAAGATATCCTTGGGACCCCCCCCCCCCCCCCTGGACACGCAGTACAATTCGTGTTTCGCTGATCTGTTGGCTGGGATCAGATCATCCATTTAGGGATTTAGATATGTTACCCCAGCCACCAGGCTGAATGTTTAACCGTCACCAGACACTCTGCCATGAATGTGAGAGAGTTTAAAGCTATTTCTTATTTTCCTGTGTAACTATATTGATGTTTGATTAAATTTACGCCGTCGTGTTACTGAGTAACAATTTGAAATTGGGCCAAAATCATCAAGCTAGAGCTTTGCATAATCTTTTTCAAACTTCTGGGAGATTTCTGCCCTTGAAAGTATTTGCTCGCAGCCCGCCTCAAAGTTACACTTCGTTCAGTATTTAAAGCTTTCCGATACACTTTTTTGTTAATTTGAGATCTTAATGACGCTACATTGTACTTCTAAGTAAATAGATGCTCAAAGTAACAAGATGCTCTGGGTGTTCACTGGGTGACAAAGGCTACCCAGTATTGGTTGTTTCTTTTTTCTGAAAAGATGTTTCTAGTGAATTGCCAAGTTGCAGTGGTTTTGACGCCACAGAACCAGCACAGCTCCATGACAGATATATATGTTTTCGTCATTGATGTCAGTACTGCTGTATTGGTGGCCTCACAATTTCTGTGTGGAAATGTCATCTGATACACTCATAACGGCGTATTTCTAGCATAGCTTTCATAAGTGCATGGCCATTCTCTGTCATTTTCAGATACACTGTGTTGTGTGTGGATAAGAAATGCAGAGTGGCACCACCAATTACCTAAGCCACCATTCCCCTAACAGACAAAAGGCTCATGGGGACAGTTCCTGCAGTTTACAGCAAATTGTAGCCCTACAAACTTCAGGTAAGTGATAAATCTGGGCTTCAAGATATCTCTGTACTCACTTTAAGTTTATACTTCATTTGAACAAAACTTACAATTTCAGCATCAAAATCCAGGTTTAGATCCCAGACCGAACCTTGTCTCCTTTATTAAACTTCATTTCAGATAATCTATAAGCCACATACATGTTCACTACTTATGGCGGATAAGAACTTTCGCAAATTGATTATAAATGCGTTTTCCCAGATATACACCCTCCTCTTGCAGATACTGCCAAGCTTGGGTGCACTGGGCCGGTTATCCAGCCGTGTGGAATCAACATCTCCAGCTGAACTTGGGCCGGGAATTATATAAGAATCCTTAGCAGCATGGTGAGCTTTTGTGTATTTATTTCCAGGCTCGTATACCCGTCCAGACTTCTGTGTTTAAGCTTTCCTTTCGTCATTTTTTTAAATAAGGTATCTCAAGTCTTTCAATGAAATCACAACTTTGGAGGCTAGATTTAAATTAAGGAACCATTATGTGTAGAAAGCCTTTTGGGTGATTTAAAATCAAATTAGTAAACAGGATTCTCATGGTTCATGGTTTATAATTGGCCTTGTGGACCTTTCATTCTTTACTTTGGTAAGAGCCGCTTAGGTATGTAAGAAGGGGGGAGGGGGGGGGGGGGTACAGATGTGATAGTAAACAGTGTTTAATAAGGTATATTTGTTTTTATTTTATCACCATTTTGAAGGTAATGATTGTGTTATCAGGGATAAGTAACAAGTTTAACATAAACACTGTAACATGTTCTTTATTTCAAATAAAGCTATAAATTGTCTCTGGAGAATTTAGTCTGATCTCCATTTCTCAGAAAATGTAGCTGTCTAAGTGCCTATTCCATCAATGAGTATCACTGTCTTTAAATTGCTGTTGTGGTACAGTTTAAATGGCAAAAGTTTTATGGCCCTGCTTGTTTGCAACTCCTCATTCCTTTTTGTACAACGAGAAAAGTAAGGGAATTCTAGAGATTTACTAGAATTATGGATTGTTTTTACTAGAATTATGAATTGTTTTTACTAGAATTATGGATTGTTTTTCTTGAGTTACACAGTACATAAGGAGGAATTAGTGTGTACACAACTCCTCATTTTATTCCTGTTTATTATTTATATATGTAACATAAATGTGTACAAGACCTACGGTACTGTAGAAACATGACATAAAAGAGCTCACTTTGATTAATTTCCTCAAAAAAAGATATTTTTACTGTTAAAGTAAGAACTTTTACTGCATAGTAAGTAATGTCTTCTGCTCATCTTTATGACATCATTACATGGAATGATGTCAACTTCCCAAGACACATTTCCACATGGCGCAGCTCATTTATATATATTGCTGATGGATTGTTTAGAATGGGACAGTTTTAATTGGACATAATGTTTTAATCGCCATTTTACAGAGTGCCAGCCAGTCATTGCTGTTCTTTGCATTGCTGAGGAGGACAGTCCTGCCAACATAACAGTTTGTTCAATAACAGGTAAAAAACTGGTCTCACTTTACATTTTCAACCACTGTTCTATCGTAACAATTATCAAAGAACCGGCTAGTCTCAATCATGAAGCCGCTCTTATTAGAGTCAATGAACGATATAGATCTGGATACAAGCGTCTAGATGATCGAGACTAAATTGGCAACATGAGAACATTTATTTCCTTTCCTGATTTTTGAAAATTACATGAACAAATGACAATTCTACTACCATTTAAAGCTTGATTAATTTTCGGACAAATGTGTTTGTTTTAATTTGCCTTCCGCTTAAAGTAAACGTATATATACTGGGCAAGAAGTGCTGAATTTCATCGTGAATCACAGTGATTATCCAAAGTTTGAATTTGGTTCGGACATGTTTGACGGGAATTCAAAGACATTTTTTGTCAGCCGTCTTATATCACAGGTTTCCATGCATTTTGCATACATTGGTTCATTCCAAGATAAAAATTATAACCTTTTTCAAAACGTTCAATCTGTGAGAGTGCAGCTTTAATAGACCTGTAAAGACTTGTCGATGTGAAACTTAACTCTCAATCAAACTATGGTAAAAGATCAAATGCGGGGCTCCGTGTGCGGCATAGACTGCTAATTTTTATTTAATATGATGAAGAGCTAGTTAAGTTATCTTTTTTAAAAGTCTTCATTTGAAGCAAAAAAATGTTTCAATACCCTGTATGAATTTTCTTCACCGGATATTGATTCATAAAAATCATTGCTCCAGGGTGCGGAGTTACTTTTTGTTATATGTCTATATGGAAAAATCTTCTCCTCAGAAGTCAACTTTGTTCCCCAATGTGCAAGGCACAATCGGTGAAAATAATTTCAGTTAAAGTCACTGATAAGTTTATTGTGATTATTATTAATAAACTTTTACTATTTCAGGAGACAAACAGAAACACAGAGGTGCTATACATTCCGATGGAAAATACAACAAAAGCATCTCCCATCATTTTGGCGTGGCTCAGATCAAGAGCAGAATTTTAAGAAAGGTAATAACTGAGCAACTAAGAACATGCACGTTGCACTGGTCAGAGTGTAAGATCCATCTCGCTTCATAAGAATTGATAATCATCAATGTATTAAATCAAGAAATTGAAATCAAGAAATTGAAACGTAAGTGTCTTGTCTTTTGCAGTGTTTTTGAAATAGAATATAATTAAAAAAAAAAACTAAATTATTTTTTAATATGATTGTAAATGTGTGATGTTTTCTTCCGATCATTCTCTCTCAAAAACCAGATACAAAAAACATATTTGTAGATTTTTATACGCCCGAAGGGTCGTATTATGTTATGGCCTCCATCGTCTGTCCGTCTGTCTGTCTGTCCGTCCGTCTGTCCGTCCGTTAGCAATTCCGTGTCCGGGCCATAACTTGGTAACTAATAAAGCAATTTTCAAATAACTTTATACAA
The DNA here is from genome assembly GCF_026914265.1 of Mya arenaria. NCBI lineage: Eukaryota > Metazoa > Mollusca > Bivalvia > Myida > Myidae > Mya > Mya arenaria. The sequence goes on along the minus strand of NC_069128.1, from coordinate 45,415,533 downwards.
ATCATCACTACATTAAAAGGATGTGTCGCGCGCAATTTCCAGGTCCATACTTGAAAGACTAGAATCACGATGGGGGGGGGGGGCGTTAGCAATTCTGTGTCCGGGCCACATCTTTGTTACTCGTCCGTTAGCAATTCCGTGTCCGGGCCATAACTTGGTAACTAATAAAGCGATTTTCAAATAACTTTATACAAATCATCACTACATTAAAAGGACCTCGAGCCGAATCTTCTTCGGGCGTATAATGCTCCGTTTCGCGGTGCTCTTGTTTTGTTTTACTTGTAAATATAGTTTTAAGTTTGTATTTTATGCAAAGCCTTTTATTCTGCTCAATACAAACTTAAATATTGTAAGAGTTATGGCCCTTTGTAATTTTTAAACAAATACATTTTATTTCATGTTTTTGTAAGCCCATTATTTAGGGACTTTTAATATTTTCACCAGCAGCATTATAAAGTCAGACCAAAAGTGTCCAGTTAGTGTCCAAACAATAACTAAGTTAGAATCCTTTCTCAAATCAGGTGAGCGATATAGGGCCATCTCTGTGTTTGTCTGACAAAAAAACAATAATCAATCTTTGAGTTAAATTGACAAAATATTGTTGTAGAATGGTTTGTGAAGACATACTATTGGATTACTTTTGTGTCAATAGGATTAAGGTTTCTGCACATAAAAATTATTTAGAATAGCATTTGGGTCAGTCGGTTCACGTTCAATATTACTGATAGTATAAGTGGAAGCAGTGACTTAAAATTAATTACCAAACAGTTTCTGCTCAATTGCTTTGAGTTAACATACGAGTTATGAAACTTGGAATACTAGTTCTTGGTGGCATAATTGAAAGACCTTGTTTTGTCACATTGACTTGTAATCAAGCACTAACTTCCTCTAAAACAATTTCAGGTGATGGTTGGGCACACACAAGAAGACATAGATCACATGTGTCCAGGCAGATGAGTAGACAGGAGTTTCACACTCTGCCAAACTTACTTCATCAGAGGAGCAGAAAGCTTCTCAAGATCCCGCACTGCACACTTAGATATAGTCTTTGACTACAACAAGGGGATGAAAGTACAGAGAGTTCCAATTGAAATCAATTCTGTGCTGCGTCATTTCTTCATTCTGGAAGTCGATGGACATGATTTATCATGGCATCAGGTGTGCAGTTTGTCGACTATCAGCAGTCTTGTTCACCAGTTGTGCAACTTGAGCTGGTAGCTTTATTGCTTGAAGCCACAGCATAAGAGGGGGAAGGTGCAGGCTCATCAAAAAGTCTCAAAAGTTGAAACTAGGAAAAGAAGTTTGTCAAGAGTGTGAATATTTGCTTTGAAAACCATCGTTACGATGATTTGGTTTCCTTTGAAACTTGATACATACTATGTGTATGTTGAATGAATTGAGATGCTTAAATAAAGAACCGCTATTCAAATATCAGGAAACTGCATTTTTTATACTAAAGGGTAAATGATGTCGCCATTTCCTGTATGTATTTAAATGAGATATGTTTCCACAATTAATATTTTTAGGGAATTTTTCTCATCCTAATGAATGAGATTAAATTGTACAGCGTTATATGAGCTTAATATGTGTTTTCTGTTTCTTTAAAATTGGTGAAAAATTGTCAGAAGATAATTAGACCATTATCCATTACTGCAATCATACAATCAAATATACAGGGACAAACCCACTGGGCATATAATATAATTAAACCCTGTTCAGGGGCACGAGGCAAACAGAGTTACTTTCAAACGTTAAAGCTGCACTCTCACATTTTGGACGTTTTGACAACTTTTCTCATTTTATGTCTTGGATTGGAACCATCCAATTTTTGCGAAAAATTAAATGGCAGATTTTTCTATTTAAGTTAAAACATTGATGTTTTATGCACTTTTCTTAAACCGTTAGTAACATTAATTGTTGAACGGAAATATGAAATCTGTGATCTGATCTTTTGTCAGCAATCTTTTATCATTGGTTTGCAGATAATTACGCAAAAAATTGCTCATTCAAAAACAAAAAAAGTTGTGAAAACGGTATATCTGTGGGAGTGCAGCTCTAAATGTTTAATTTCTTGATTTTACTACTGTATTAGAAATTACAGGGGTTGGGGCATATTTTTAGTGTTTTTATTGCTTTTTATGATTCATACAGTCATACTTTATTCCTCAGGGCATAACTTACAAATAGACAAAACTGGAAAATGGTCGTTTCAAAAGGCCAAAGATAATGCAAGTTGAACAATCATATTGTTCATGGCTTGTATTTTTGGTATATTTTGTTGCATATGCTATAGAAAAGTTGAAAGTTAAAAATAAATTCATAGTTGAAATGATGGCTTTGAATGGTATTGTCAGATGAGAAAAGGCACTTTTAAGAAATAGGTATAATGGTACTTTATTTATTTTGATCAATTTTAGATATTGTATGAAAATTATTATCTTATTTAGTACATGAGACCTTTTAAACAGTTATTGACAATATAACAATGTGTATATGAAGCTTTAGATCAACACTTAAAGCTGCACTCTTACAGATTGTCAGTTAAGACACAAAATTGTCTCAAAATCTGCTGATTTGGTTATCATTCCTTTAATTCAGTCATATTAGATAATTCACAATAGAACCCATCAGAAATGTAAAAGTTCCGAAAATTTCATTTACATTAAATTGTTCGTAATGCTTTTAGCCATAAAACATCATTTTTTTAACATAAATATGATAAACTGCTATCTGATCTTTTTTCAGCATTCTTATATCACTTAAAATTGGGTCTAGACATTTATGCAAAAAAATTGTCCATTTATAGACAAACAATAAAAGAGTACCGGTAGTCAAAACGATCAATCGGTGAGATTGCAGCTTTAAATACACCTTTTAAGACCGCTGTAAAATTCCAATGGTTTGCCTAAATCGTTAAAGCTAGCATACTGTTTAATTAACAACCATACTTATTGTTTAAAAGTGTCATGATATCTTTGTACAATGTTTTTTTATATAATTCATTAAAGAAGTCAAAACAAATTTGTTTATCTTGTAAATTGTTTTCTATTATTTAAATGACCCAGACAAAAATGGGAACGTCAGTGCTAGTTCTTTTACTATTAACATCCCATGAAGTTTCTATTGGTGTAGCAGCAAGGAGGTGTTATATTAAGGATGCATCATTTAAACCAAATTATACATTTATATGCACAACATACAGGCGTGTAGCCGCCTATACATGAATACGCGGCTGAATCCACATGATTCTGACAAAAAAATCAACCAAAGTTGCAGTATGCGAACTTGACTACATGAATCTAAAACTGGTTATTTTCCAGTACTAAATAATGCACATCGGAACGCCCAGAATGCACTAGATTGCACCATGGTTTTCAAAATTTTCAAGTTTGCCCCGAACCCCCAGCACATTTATGAATCCTCATGAATAGAGGGGTAGCTACGCCCCTGACATAATTGAAACCACAGTGTGGCTAAACAACACTTGTATGTTTATCCTACGCAGTGATCTCCCATGGAAATGCAATCGTCAAAGAATCTGAAGGGGATGTTTATATGGACTACATTTGAAATGCACCAAGTGTTTAAAAAAGTTGATTTCAGTCACGAAGAGAATCAACCATACCCCACACTTGTTGGAGTAAGATGAAATGTCCACTTTCCGCGAGAAAGAAAGTACATTGAAAATGTTCATTTGATTCAAGTGACTATTTTTTATAAATATGTTACAATACATAAAATACGTTATTTTTTATAATTGTTTACCCATGTTGAATTTTATTTGGCAAATTTATAAGAGATTTATATACAAGGGCATAGCCAGAAGTTCGTGGAAAAGCTTGATAAAATGAAAACAATATGCAGCATATCTTTTAAACTTTCATACAATAATAATCAGGTAATTTGAAATTAAGAATGCGAGATTCATCGTAAAGCATGTTATAACGACAACGTAGTGATCACTATGGAAACAGGTGGTCGCGCATACCTCCGCAGTTGCTAAAATAACCCATGACAATATCTTGTTTTGTTGACCACTCACATTGAAACCAATAAAACGGCGCGAAGGTTTGCACATTTGACGTGACGTTAATAACGTGTGATGAAGTGAAGTTTTAAGTCAGTGCGTTTGTTTGTTTATTTCAAAGGAAACATTTTAGCTTGAACGGAATAGTTAAATTTTGTTTAAAATGACGCCAGAAGACAGATTGATAAAACGGGCAGTGATACAGTTCTGTGTAAACCTAGGGAAAACTCCATCGCAAACACTTAAACTGATGAATGAAGCATCGAGTGAAACTCAAGTGAAGCGAATGCTCGTTTACAAGTGGCACAAGCGGTTCAGTGAGGGGCGGGAAAGCATTTGTGACGACGTGAGGTCTGGGCGACCGGTTTCACAAACTACAGTGTGTGACGTCGATGCCGGAAAAAACATCGTTGACGCTGATCGTCGAGTCACTCTTTATGAAATATGCAATATGTTGGACATGAGTTATGGGTCGGTACGGAGGATAATGAAAGACAGTTTGAAAATGAGTCGAGTGAGTGCGCGTTGGGTTCCACGGCTGCTGACAGAAGATGAGATGAGCAAAAGAGTACGGGAATCACGCCGATCCTTAGCTCGGTACTAAAAGGAAGGAAACCGTTTTCTTGAGAAGATAGTCACTTGCGATGAAACCTGACTGTTTTATTTCGACCCTGAGACAAAACAGCAAAGCAGTCAATGGAAGACTACCAGTTCCCCGCCTCCGAAGAAGGCACGACCATCCTGCTCGATAGGAAAGTATATGTTCATTTTCTTTTTTGATGTGCACGGTGTTATCCTACTCCATGCAGTTCCGCAGAGCCAATCTGTGACGGGTGCTTCCTACTAAAAGGTAAAGTGATATATAACAAAATTCATTTTTATCAATATTTAGGACTTGATAAAATCTGCATAAAACAATGTTTTAAAAAGTTTATGATTAAAAATATGGGATTGAATAAGTGTTAGTTTTAATTATATTTGATGAAGTACGCAAAACGCGACAAATGTTATAAGCCTCAGTTATGTTCTCCATTTAAGGTTTTGAGGCGTGACTTGTAGAGGGCGATGGCATTTAAGAGACCACTGGCGTTGCATGATGGGTGGATTCTTCACCAGGAAAATGCATCAGCACATAGATCGGAGGAGGCACCGACTACCGCGACAATCCAGCTTGAAGCGGAGATCCTTCCCCACCCCCTTTATTCGCCAGACCTACCACCATGCGATTTTGCCTTATTTCCGAAACTTAAATGTGAACTAAAGGTAAACGTTTCAATGACTTTCAGGCACTACAGAGTGAAGCTCAGACACGCCTGTATTTTTACAAGTCAGAGTGGTTCAGTGACATTTAGCGGCAGTGGGTAGCGAGACTTCGACGTTGTATTGCGGCGAACGGCTCTTACTTTGATAAGTTATGACGTTGACGTCAGATTCTGACGTTTGAACTGCGCGGGCTATACTGATCTCATGTTAATGAAAAAGCTGTAGTTTCCTTTATATTGTATGTATCAGTTTGAAGTTTTCTATGTCATTTACAGCTGAAATAGATTTTATAGCGAGCGTTGAAAAATATTAAAATGTGTTGATTGTATTAAGGAATTCCACGAACTTCTGGCTATACCCTCGTATTAAGAAACTCGGAAAGTATGTGAATGGTTTGGACCGGCTTCCTCAGCCGCTAAAGAGGATATGATTATGAAGCGTTAAGGGTTTTAAAAATGCATCTTTTACTTGGATTTTATAGATTGTTATTACGAAATAAAGTATGGCGTATCAAACGAAGTGTTAAAGCTAAGCTATTGATGGCTGAAACCCTTCAATAAATGTTGATATGTGCTAACATATAGTCTTTGAAGTCCAATATTTGGAAATGCGTTACTAACTCGATTCAACAAAAGGCTGTTGCACAATCAGTTGATTGACATAATCACGTGATAAACCAATAACTTCCATTAAGGTTAAAATATTCAACACCTTAGTATGAGTCCCTGTGGGCGAGTGGATAAGCGATCCGTTTTTTATTCTATGTGTTATCTGCACCCCTATGTGCTTGCTCCCAACTTGAACAAGATTAATTTTTAATACTTCAATCGTTTTTTAAAAATGCAATTGAAGTAAGAAAATCAACCTGGTTACTATTATTTCTGCAATTTCAGTACCAAGGAGTAAAATAAATATACATATAAGTGTTTTCAGATGCATTACGAGAAAAAATATGTTTGGTGCCAAAACATGAGAGAGTCTCTTTAACGGAAAAGTTTTGACTGTTACTCAGTCAGTCAGATGGTGATAAATATAATGCATAGCATCATCGCTCTGGAGTACGAGAACGTTGTATACAGAGTATTTTTTACTGAACATGCGTCTGTTTATGTAGATGACATAAAAGGTTTAAACTGTTTAAAGGAACAATAACATTATGAAACAACAAATCTGATTACAGATATCAGTGGCAGATTCTGGAATTGACTTAAGAAGGGGTACGTGAAACTCATGGGCTTAATCTTTCCACATCCGTCCCTCCCTCAGAACAGAAATTGAATGGCTTGAAATGTTGGACCGGGGTGGGGGTTAGACTTCCCCAATTTATAGTCCGAAATAGTGCATTTTTATCTTAATATTGTATTTTTCCCGATATTGACTGAGAACATATTATAAACGGACGATTCAAAGGGGTGGGGGACGGCGCGCGCGCTGGGACCGATTCCCCCCACCCCCAACCCGCCCCCTGAATCTGCAATTGAGTACATGCATTAAAACCGTCTCCGTAGCCTATTGGTTAAGGCGTTCTATACCCTTCATTAAATTGACTTAATACTTCACACAATTGTTCAGGACCATAAGCCAATGAGGTTACATAACTCCATATCCTTAATACAAGTTATGGCCCCTGATTGACTTAGGTTAAACTTTTAGGCAAGTAAAATTTAAGGGGAAGTTGGAATTTAATAAAAAAAAACTTCCATGGGGCACAATGAACCAAATGAACAATGTTCTTTAATCATGAGCTATATAACTGTTCAAGCGTTAACAGACACATTCGTGTGCAGACGAAACTTTTATTGTTTTTACAAGCACAGAACTTGTATTTAGCATTTACAGTTTCTATATAATTCAACTGAAAGTTCTATTTAACCATAATATATCAAATATTAAGTCACCATTCACTAGCGGATTGAGAAGGGGTGCAGTTGGCGTGCGCTCCCTCTAAAATCATCCAAGTTTACTTTTTGTGTCAATATATGAGAAAAAATTAATAAAATATACACATAATGCATCATTTCCGACTACAAATTGTTAAAAATTACTTGATTGAGTAACCCTCAATCCTCCTGCAAACGCCCCTAAGTAACGCCCCCTTCTAACGAGAATTCCTGGATCCGCCCCTGGTCATTATATATTTTGTTTATCAAACGGTACAGAGATCAAGTGACTGAATCTGACTTGCATTTAATGAATGAGATGGTCTGTAAAAGATTTCCGATGAATATCCTATGAAATTTGCAGTCCTCCCGTTTCGACTGGTCATTGTTTGTGGATTTATTATACACAATTATAAAAAATACTATTACCAAGTTGTCTCTTAAGGTTACGGGAGCCTATACTGTCAAAAGTCAAATATATATAATTTGTCCCCCTAATGCCATAAAATATGGATGGTCCCCTTAATGCCTCAAAAATAATATTATATATACACTGGTCTCCATAAACCCTTCTACATATATACCTGTCCCCTTAAAACCTGCAACATACTTACAAATTATTAAGGAGACCGCAAATTACGTATATTTTTTGTTAATTAATTTAAGAAACCTAAATTTTGTACTCATAATAAATGATCATTTCAATACTAAATTATCAACAAAAAAGCAAAATAAAGTATAAAACAAAAAATATACAAATTGTCTCCTTAATGCCGTAAAAAATATACGGTCACCTTTAAGCCCTAAGTATATATATATATATATATATATATATATATATATATATATATATATATATATATATATATATATATATATATATATATATATATATAATTGGTATGTTTATTAAGAATTGTTAGGTACCGCCTTGGAACGGTCAGTATGTAAATTTACTGGGGGTTTAAACCAGTTTATGTGCACAAACCTCTTATCCCAACAATTCTTAATAAAGATAAAACGCAAAAGGTAAATCTTATCAAAGTATGCATTAACTTGAGGAAACTTATCAATAAAACAAATAATAATAAAAAACGAAAAGGTAAACCCCAAGTACTTGATTAGAGATCCCAACTCTATCTGCAGATGGAGGGAAACAATTCAGAGCACCTAATGCAAATACTTTTCAAAGATACGATGCAGTCATCGTTAGAAACCAAAAACATCACACACAGTCTGCCTTATAAAATAAAAGGTTTAAAACTGTGTGATCATAGAGTTTCATAATAAAAAGCATCATTGTACTAAAACTTGGAACATATAAAGAAAAATATTATTGAAAATAAAAGCGACTTGTATATGCCGTTCTCTCCTTCCAAATGATTTGAAAACGTAAAATATTTGAAGAATATTAAGTCACAGCCAAAACAATCGGAGTCAGTCAACACGTGTCCGCCAAAAAAGGTTTTAAAGATAACATGAATTATTAAATTCTTCATAAAAATCAAAGCACTGAAAGTTAAGTTATGAAAGGATGCTATATTCAACCCCAATATTTTGTTTCAGGTAATCATCTTCAAAAACAAGAAGGCAAGTGCTCTTCAAAATATTGCCTTTATATCCACGGTTTAAATAAAATCCAAGTAATTCATTAAGTCTATCTGTCCAACAACCTACTGGAAACATTTTAATTTTACGAATTTTCTTTAAAACATCACCATAAAAATCGGGATGAGCAATACTATCAGCAATGAGCGATTTAAGAGTACTATTGCACTTTGAGGTTGTAATGACCATTAACAAATTTTGAGAAAGTTTTCCTTAATTTAAAATATCGGAAACCCTCTTTTAGAAGTTTTTGCGTCATAAGTTTACTGCGAGAGCCGATTTTTTTTTTCATCTGTACATATTCTAGCAAATCGTATTAACTGTGCAATAAAAATAAATAAAATAGGAACAACACCATCTAAAGAAGGATAATTAATTGTTTTAAAATTAAAATCATCACGTTTATCATAAAGATTGATGCTTTTAAAACGGATGTATTAGATTTATAAAGTTGCAATTGTGAAGGGTATATCAAATGAATGTTATCTGTAAACACAGGATTATCTAAACTTAGAATATTATCAATATATCTAAACGTGCTATTGAATTTATCAACAAGAGCTAGATCTCCAGACTTAAATAATTTTAACATATATTCACTTTCATAGCAGTATAAAAAGAGGTCTGCAAGTAAAGGTGCATAATTGGCACCCATTGGAATTCCAATAGTTTGCTTATATAAACATTTACCAAATTTAAGAAAAGAATTATTGAGTACAAAATTTAAAACTTCAATGACATCTGTGCATGTCCAGTAGATATATTTATCTGAGCGATCATTAGTAAAATAAAGCCTTTTTAACAGTAACTGCCATGTAAGTAGTTTTCTCCCTCGCAAAAGATTTTTCGATAAGAGGAGTCAATTTGTTTGTAACTAAAGATTGTTGAATAGATGTATAGAGCGTTCAAAAGTCATAAGTATTAAGTACTGAGACTTTATACCGTCTTTTTTCAAAATCATTAACTAAATCTAAAGAATTATTGATAGACCAAAAGAGATTAATTCCGGAATTCTCGTAAACTTTACTACAGTATTTTTTCACATGAAACTTTATAGCAGTTAAGCAGGATGTAAGTAAAATTGAAACTTGTTTAGTAGAGCAAGAAATAGAATTATCAATAAATCGTGTTTTTATGATCATCATTCAAAAGAACTTGTGGCATTATAATCAATATGATTTTTAATAACACTTTCTTCATCGAGTTGGATAGAATTGTAAGTTCTGGAAGATTGTAACTCTCCAATAATAGTATTTACATAATATAAACGTCAAATTATGATTACATTATTAGCTGCTTTATCAGCTGGTACAAATACATGTTTTTATGTAGGGATTTGATATCCATTATCAATTTTGGAGTTATCGAAAAAAACTTTGGGGGAAGCACTGTGAGATATACGAATAATAAATAAAGTAATGAAATACTATAGGCGGCCACTATCAAATGTAATCATACTTGAATGATCTAAACGATGTTATTTATATAATAATTTCTTAACAGAAATACTTCAGTAATAAACTTAGCTAAGCCACTTAATATGTTTAATAACATGCCACTCCAATGGAAATTGGCCGGAATTAAGAAAAAACAATGAACTAGATGAAAAGACAGAATATCTACTGCCTCGATAAAATACGCATTTAAAAAGTGTTTATTTCCATGCGCTTTACCCCTCTCGAGTGATTTAAGGTACATGGCCACGTTACTCCGAAAAATATGAATGTCGGCCGATTTCAATGAAACTTGGAACAAATAATCGCCAATGACTCTACTTTAACGAGGTGTAATTAATTTTTTTTGAATCCCGTCTTTTGTTGATTTACAGCGCCACCTAGCGGACACGTGCTATTTGGCGCTAACATTGATAAAACCGTAAAAAAATATAACTTTACGGCTTTTTTTTACAAAAAAAAAATCGGAATATAATTTATTGTACGATAAATAAATAATCCTATAATTTTAGTATAAGTATTTAAGAAAAAAATAATTAATTTTAAGTTTTATGACAAAAAGGCTTTTAATAAGAAATCGCCAAAAACAGATACCCATCGGTGAATTTGACGTATTTATCTCGAAAACGAACTCGGGTAGGGTATGTTTTTATTTAGTCATAGGAAACGGAACGGAATAATGAATAAAATTATGTAAAAAAATAAAAAAATGACGGTGAGGTTAATTGCTAAAAGATATAAGTAACCTAAGAAAATTGATAGAGTTAGCGTGATTTCTACGCCACCGTCAACGTCAATAAAAACACGTCAAGTTAGTGACGCCATAGGTTTGTTTGATGCATGAGAATAGTTGTGCATTGTCATTTTGTTTATGCAAATGATTTTAATTTCACTGTTTGCAAATGTTGTGAATTGCAATCAGAATTACGAACAAAGTCAGAATACTGATAATATTGTTTGTCATTTGTTATATATGTTCTGAATTGATATATTATAGTAGTTATGTATACGGGAGCGAACTAATTAACGTTAGTAAGCTTTCTAAACATATAATTAGATAACGAACTTAAGTTTAGTGGAAATGCCGCGAAATTGTCATTTATACATTACTGACGTCATTTTAAACGGATTGTCCTTCCGGGCACGTTCCGTTAACAACATCCGGTAAAGATGAGGAGGAAAAAAGGTCAGTTTATTTCTAAGAGTAACGCAAATCGAGCCTCAATAATAAACAACGTGAATGTGGAGAAGAAAACATGCATTTCTGTTCCCGAAACCGTCCCGCCTTGGCTAGAAGGTCGCAGAGTCGTAGAAATCGGTGTAATTTTGGAAAGATTAAGCTCCTGTAGTTCTTGTGGAAACAGTTTTTGCATCAATGGCATTGTAGGGGAAACTATATATGGCCTTGGATCTATCCTTCATATCAGCTGCAACACCCGTAGGATGGTTAATCTGGTGCCTACGGGAAAACGGCATTCCACGAGTGACGGCTCCGCAGCTAGAAGATGTTTTGATGTCAACACTAAATTAGATGCAGGTAAATTTTGTCACCATATCAATAGCCAGCGTTGTGCCAAAAAATGTAGTGAATGATGTTAGACTTGGCACATAATGTATAAGTGAATTAACGTCAATTCATATAAAAAACGCCCTGACATATTGTAACGAAATTTGATTCCATTGATTCCATTTCATAGATTCGTCATTTCCTAGAAAAAAGCATTATTTCTAAAACAACATTTAAAGCAGTAAAATGAACAAAGTATAAAATGAGTGCACCATGATTATCGATTATTATGTGAAGGCGTCAATAGCGCTTAGTTTACTTGGTCGAAAACAAGCTTGTTGTGTATCTCTTTTAGCGATGATCAACGCAGGTGTAGGAGAGTCTCAGATCAGTGCGATATTTGCTGAACTCAATCTGCCTGGAATCAGTAAGACCGCACTGAAGGCCCGCGAGCGAGAGATCGGACCATCTATTGAAAGTGTGGCCGAAATCTCGTGCACCACCGCTATTCAACAGGAGATGAAGTTGCTTCAAGAAGTGATCAACATGCAAAATATTATTTCAACACGCTTTTACCTGTGCATAATTAAATATCTAAGGATGAGTTACTACTGTTGATAAAATATAGATGATGTTGGTGATAGTGATTATGCTAACGATGATGATCATTCAGTCGGCCAAACGCGTATTATTGTATATATGAGGCACGCACAAGTGGCAAACAGTCTATACAAACATACACGTGCATGCCCATACGAGCCCACGAGCACGAGTACTACTTTTACACATATGATTTTAGGGATCCAACTGGTGATCATGTTGAAACGGATGTCTCTGCAGATGGGGCCTGGCAAAAAAGAGGCTCCAATAGTTTGTCCGGTAATTATTTATAACGCATAAAACTGTATCTTTATATAAGATCTGAGAAACATGTATATTTAAAGTTTGATGTAATATTTTAAACATATGATGTCTTGAGCATAGGTCTGAGTTAGTTATCCCGTATATTTGCATTATATTCTAATCTGTATTTTACATGTATTTGCAGGACACGTTACTGTTATTGGAAAACTCACAAAAAAGTGTGTTTCGTACTCAGTTGCTAAAAAAACTTGCAGGACATGCAAGGTAGCGAAAAGGAAGAAAATAAAAGCAAAACTTCATTCATGTAGAAAAAACTGGAATGGCTCGTCAAAAGCGATGGAGCCCTTTCTTACATCTACCTGTTTACAGGAAGTGAAACAAAAGGGGTTGAATATCGAACGCTTGACAATGGACGGAGATTCAACCACTTTTACTCGCGTCAAGCGGTCTTTATTTCCAGAACTTAAAAAATCAAATGATAAAAATCTTATTGTCAAAAATTTCGGAAATGAATTGTATAAGCTAAAATCAAAACACAAATCATTATCAAACAATAATATTGCCCATATTCAGAAATGCTTCTCTTATGAAATAAGTCAAAATAAGGGCAGCACGCATGGAATAAAGACCAGTTTAGACGCCCTGCCCTCCCACATGTTCAATGAACATTCCTCATGCAGCCCAACCTGGTGTAAGTCTCTAAGGGACGAGAATTACCGACAGGCGCACATACTGCAGGGTACCGAATTGAGAAAACGAAACAGCGGTTGGCGTCTCTGACATCGAAATTGAGCATATTGAAGACATCCCACCCTGCCCTGCTGAATGCAGTGAAACGCCCCATGCGTACGGGCAAGATGATGTCATCGTCTTCGACCTTGAGACTACAGGATTAGGTAAATAATACATTGTAAATAAAGTCAATTCTACAAATGAGAATACATGTGTTGTATAAATGTTTGTCTAAGCCACTGATATTTAAAAGTTTATCCAAACAGTTACTGAGAGTATTTTGCTTTCAGGGACAACTAGCAGCATTGTACAGATAGCAGCTTTGCACGTGTCCTCGGGACAACACCTGAATTTATTCGAGCGTGGCAGCCAGCGAAGCACTTCTTGCCTTCAAACGCTGGCTTGAGGCATTTGGAAGTCATATTTTGCTTGTGGCACACAATGTCATGTTTGACGCAAGACTGTTAGTAGCAAAATATCAAGAAGAAGGAATAACTGTCCCAGAAACTATAGGCTTCGCAGACAGTCTGCGTTTATTTAGAACAGTTTACCCCGGGAGACAGAATTACCGCCTGGCAAGTTTAGTTCACGATATTGCAGGTGTAGACTTCGGAGCTCATGATGCCTCTGAAGACGTGTACGCGCTTTCTTCAATTCTCCAGTTGCAAACAAACCTAGATAAACTGTCGAATTATGCTACTACTGTGTCATCCGTGAAATTCAAACTTCAGGAATTAAACAACGAAAAACTATACAAGGGATCATATACAACTTTTGTTGAGTCAAAAATAATATCAAAAGCACAGGCCACGCGCCTATCTAGGAGTGGAATTTCAATAGAACACTTGAAAAAAGTATATTCAAGATCGGGCCTAGATGGTATGCAGGCTGTATTGAAAGATCGGGGTGCAGGGAAATTTTACACAAAATTGGCATCAGCGCTTGATGCAGTTTTTAGCGAGAATAAAATTAATTTAAATTAGAATCGATCATGGCTTCTGAGTTTATCCCAGTTTTAATAGGTTCATAATAACCGTAAATTCTTGTTTCAATTCTGTAGATATATTTCAGGTAGTAAGAATTTGATTTTCCTACTATTTTCTGATATTCTACTTAGTTCCGATACTGGAAATATTTGATTAAAAATAAAAAAGATACAGATACCATCGTTTATGGACGAATACAACGTTCCATCCACAACTATTCTCATGCATCAAACAAACCAATGGCGTCACTAACTTGACGTGTTTTATATTGACGTTGACGGTGGCGTTGAAATCACGCTAACTCTATCAATTTTCTTAGGTTACTTATATCTTTTAGCAATTAACCTCACCGTCATTTTTTTATTTTTTTACATAATTTTATTCATTATTCCGTTCCGTTTCCTATGACTAAATAAAAACATACCCTACCCGAGTTCGTTTTCGAGATAAATACGTCAAATTCACCGATGGGTATCTGTTTTTGGCGATTTCTTATTAAAGCCTTTTTGTCATAAAACTTAAAATTAATTATTTTTTTCTTAAATACTTATACTAAAATTATAGGATTATTTATTCATCGTACAATAAATTATATTCCGATTTTTTTTTTGTAAAAAAAAAGCCGTAAAGTTATATTTTTTTACGGTTTTATCAATGTTAGCGCCAAATAGCACGTGTCCGCTAGGTGGCGCTGTAAATCAACAAAAGACGGGATTCAAAAAAAAAAATACACCTCCTTAAAGTAGAGTCATTGACGATTGTTTGTTCCAAGTTTCATTGAAATCGGCCGACATTCATATTTTTCGGAGTAACGTGGTCATGTACCTTAACTACTTTTTTATTTTTTTTACAAGTCGTATGATTATCTAGCTCCTTGAACTAATAAATGCAATACAATCAATATTTTAAAATCATGATTATTCCTTAAACGCATGTTTCATGGTTTTCGGCTGAAGGTATATCATTTTGCAATGATAAAAAATAATTGTAGAAATTATCAATCGTTACATAGCTGTTTGTATTAGGTTTACTCTTTTTAATTAAGTTCCAAAAATCACGTGGCTTAGAATGCTTCATTCTTTCAATTACATTTATTTAACTGCTTTTGTAGACTCATCAATTACGCTTAGCTTCACGCTTGAGGACATCAAAAGCATTTTAAATCAACAATATTACCGCTCGGCACGCTTGGTAAAACCACTCGGACCTTTTTAAAAGGACTATTTTACTGTCATTTTGAGTTATAAGCACTGTTATTTTCACGAAATTACATGTCAACAACGCCTCTCATACAAGTAAAATCATGTAAAATCATGAACACTATTTTTGGCACTATGTAATCAATGTTTTGTACAGCTTAAAAAAGTCAGTCATTTTCACAAATTACCCTCGGCAAAAGTCGTTTGTAAGTGCGTCATACCAAAGCACATGGAATCAAGCAATACATATACACTTCGGTTCTTCTGCAAATAAAAGTTTGAACACAGTTGTAAATAATGTTTTTGTGAATATCTATAGAATAAATTGGATGTCAGAAAATATGCCTTGTAATGTTTTAACCGAATTTAGTGATATTTTTCAACCGCATGAATGATTTTTTTTTTGCAAATGATATAAAAAGTATTGCCAATTTTCTGTTGTTGTTGTTGTTAGTATTACGCGTTTGCGAGCATGATGTATTTTATATGATTTAAACGATTAATGCGTTTTTTGTCTAGATTTGGAAATGTGTATGATGATGATAATTAATGTGAAAATTGATGTGTGTTCTTTACGCACTGTTCAGATTGTTTACTCCTGCAGCGTTAGTACAACTGGTCGAACTCCAGCATGTATCAAACAATGGGGTGAATATATTGAATCTTATAATGTTAAAAGTCATTGTGGACTGTTACTGTTTAAAATTTGAACCTCAATCTATTAATGAGTTGTCGGACAAGAAAATGCAGTACAGGTCAAAGGTAAGCAGCAGTTTAATCTCAAAACAACAGTGCTGATATATTTATTAGAAATACCATTAGTCAATATCATACCTTGACCAGTAATATATCTTAAGATTCGGAAACACTATTTAGTATCAAATTCGAGGCTCTTATTTCTCCAACTTCTTTAGTCACAGAAATAACAAAATATTCTTAATCTAAGACTGCATGCGCACAGGGTTTAATATTATAAAGAGCAATGAAAAGTGCCATTAACCGCTTGTTTAAAGAAGACGAAAATAAGTGTATAAAGTTAGGTAAACAAAAAGCTTCTGACTGTGGTTATAAAGAGAAGCGCGATATTAACAAATGTATGTTTATTGTCTCGATTGTCGCTTGAAATCCAAATCTAAAAAACAATTTTAATGAAGCGCACGTAATGCATATTAGAAATATAAAAGTAAACATCATTCACCTTTTTGAGTTTTTCTAGGTAAATATTGTTTTGTACTGCAAAATGAGTGCAAATGTAATCAAATATAGCCATTTCAGGAGGTTTTTTAATAAGATATTGACATGTTTGGTCGTAAAAACTGTGGAAAAAATAGGCAGAATATTATTAATGCCAATTCATGTCACCATTATTTTTTTTATGTCGTTAAAGGTTTAAATTATATATGGCTTTTAAATACAGTTTAAATGAAGATTAATCATATTATATGATTTGTGTCCACTGTTAATTGCAGTGTTACTGTTTTGATTGATAACAAATATGTTTACTTGCTAGTTGTATTACAATACCTAAACATGTAAGTAGAGACCAACTTGACAAAATAGGATAAAAAGAAATAAGTAAACTCAGAAACCAATTTCCCACAAACCTACAGGCTTTCTTGTTTATACATGACCTAGGGTAATTTCAAATTTGATCGGGATGCAAATGATGTTTGGATTCAAATAAAAATAAGCTTGTTGTGTTGATTTTTTTTTGTTCTCAAAATTGAATGTCTCTTAGAATGTGTTGAACCACTAAACAAGTGTATTTTGCCAAACTTCTCCATACACACATAAAAGTACAAAACAATACAATACAATACAATACAATACAAACACTAGCAGTTTATTTGCATATAAACATATAGCGATAACAAACAAGATGGTAATAAAAGTATAACATTTTCAGAGGAAAACGAAGTGTGGCATTAACATTATGCATGACTTTGTGTAAGATTATATGCTATTAGAAAGTACAATAGAGCATAAGTTTGTACAAATAACCAAGTCAATGGGTTTTTTTCATTGCAAGTTATATGTATTTAGAAATACCGATTAGAGCCGGTCTTGATATTAATGACATTTTTTTTTTAAATTTGTGTTATATAACAAACTGCAAAATAAAAAAGGGAAAACGCAACTTTCCCATTCAGCTTGGTAACATTTTACTCCAACAGAAACCCTTTGTCATCTCGTCAAAGCGTTTCTGTAGGACTAGAAATATTTCTGGGAATGTTACCAAATCCTTCATAGTATAATATCAACGGTTATAGTTGGGTATTTTAAATTTGTGGGAATATTCCCCAACTCATCAATATTATGCGAAGTGATGTCCAGAATATCTGGGAATATTACCAACTTAATCTTTAAATATTGGTAACATTACCAAACAAAAATTATGGGAATATTTCCAGATAAATTGAAACATAAAAATAATCATCAATATTATGCCGAGAAAAAAAAGCTAGGAATGGTCACAAATATTTGGTAACAATCCCAGAGTCAATTATGAACATTTTCTGCTAACATTCTGAAATTCATTTTGAATATAATGTCCAGGTTTTCTGGAAATATTTCCAATTTAATCTTAAAATAGTTGGTAACATTACCAAAACGTTTTGGGAATATTACCAAAAACTGCATAGTGAAGTTATGGAAGTTACAGTAGGATTTTAAACATTCATGGGAACATTTCCAAAGTGATCGATAGTATGTATGCGGACAGATTTTCTAAATCTAAAACTAGGAATAGTCACATATATTATATATTATGCTGGACATAGAAATAAACAAATGATGTAGAAGGTATTTGTTTATTTCAGTGTAAAATCGTATTTTATTTCATTCGTGAAAATATTTGTTCTATGATTACGAGTGAAATAAAATACAATTTTACACTGAAATGAACTAATTTTATTTTTCTTTTATGCTAATTTTCGGAGTTTATTAGGGTTTTAATTTATTTGTTTCATTACAAACTTTTCGGAGAAGGGTGATTTTTACGCCGTAGCTCGTGAAATGCCCCTAACACAAATTCTATATTTATGATAGTAGATGACGTAGCTGTCAAAACGTTCTCTTATATTTTTTAATAGTTAACTATTCGCTCGATTATTAGTGAAAAGATTTTATGAACAGTAATCAAAGATTAATAATGCAAATTTGTTCCAAAAAAAACCTAAAACACTTTTATTTTAAGCGGGGCAAGATACATAACCAAATTACTTCACCAACATTTATTGAATGAACATTTGAAAGATCGAATGTATTTGCAAACAATTTCTAAGTTTTAGAGAGTGTTTCATGAAATCAAATTGATATTTTCAGTGATAAAACTCCATATTTCATCAAAAAACATGAAAGAAACTCTGATTCTATAACTTGCATATTACAATACACACACACTTTAGTAAGTTGATTTAGTAGTATTTGTGGATATATTTTGCAGTTTCCAGACCGTGTTCCGTTTTGTTTCTTGCATGCATATTACCCATATTTTGGTGAAATGCAAACACACGTCTTCAAAATTGTTTAGCATTGAGAGGATACGTTTTAAATTCTGGGAATCGCTAATAATCACGAGTCGTTCAACGTATTTTTTACTTGAGGAACATACATGAACTTCTACGGGGCCCGATATGTCAAATAGCATTATGTTATACAGAAAATCACACATGAAAAGTTTTCAATCATTATGTCCATGAAACAAAACTTTTAGATTTCAGGTTTTATGAAAATTAAGAGAAAAACACACTATGAGAATTGTTGATAAAATATATCAATAAAAGTACTAATTATTGAAATGAACCTCTTTTAACATTCATTTTTTTAAAGAAACATTAAGTCACTGTTGAGGGCACAGTCTGTTCAAATGCATATTGTTTTCAATAAAGCCACATCAAATCGATGGTTTCATGTCGTCGGATTTACCGCATCATTTGTTTTCCATTTGTTTCTAATCTTAAAATAATTAAGAATCACTTTACAATAGTTCATTGGGGCACTATGAACAACACTTGAAATAGTAATGTTTATGTACTTTCATTTTCACGTTTAGTGTTTATTGTGAACCTGTGATTTTAACTATTTGAACTTTTCTTGTTATACTGAATAAACATTCAAAGCTGTTGGGGAATGAATGTGCATTAATACTAAGTATTATTAACACCTGACACCAGGGTAAGTGCCATTACATTATAATTGTTTTATAGAAATACAGTTAAACATTGTCTCTTGTACATGTACTTTGCAATTGTCAGGTTTTTTTATATTGCAAGTAAGCGTTGTAAGCATTATTTGCTCATATAATTATCTAGAGAACTATTTTCATTCGTGATAAACTATAATTGTTTAGATTCTCACAGTTTTGCCTTGACGGGGAATGAACCGACATTTTATTGTTTTGCTTTGCATAATTGTTGAGAGTAAAAGTGTATAATAATGCTTGTTAAATATAATTTAGGTAAGCAATGATATAGTAAATAGTAGGACTTATGTCGTAATTTTGAATGTCAGGTTATACGTTAACAGCAGAACATCGTTTGCTATGGTTGCCACGTTACGGTTACATTGACGTTTTGGGGCTCATGACGTCAGAGGACGTTTTCAACGTAGTTGGGCTTCCGGACGCTAACAGGGCGGGATGTCAGTGGGCCTCGTGTTTGTACCGGTAACGCAGGCTGGTGCTGAGGACGGATACGCCTAGGTTGGCGTTGATATATCCTATCGTGGACGTCGAGAGGCGGGACGTTTATTGGGATTGGCATCTGAGTGACGTCAGTGTTGACGTCTAAGTGACGCCTGTATTTCCTGTAGTCGGCGTCTGTGTGACGTCGATGCGTCTATGTGGTGTCTGTGTGACGCCGTTGTCGACATCCGATTGACGTCTGTGTGACGTTTACGTTAGCGGGAGATTGAGATAGTGGAGTGGTAGACTGGTAACAGCGTAACAGTGTGGCAGTAGTGACATTCAACCATATTACATAAGAAGATCTCTCTTTATTTATTGTAATTTATGTAAATAATATATTTGTTAAAACTTGTATTGTCATTTGTCAATTTCTTCATAACAATTAGGACTGCCCCTCTCTATGCTATTCCTAACCTTTGACACACACACACATATATATATATATATAGATATATATATATATATATATATATATATATATATATATATATATATATATATATATATATATATATATATATATATATATATATAAAAGCAGTCATATTGCTTATTAATAAAACGTGCGAAGCGATATTTATCATTTCAACCATCAGAAATAAAAGCAATTCTAATTTATATATGATTTAAAACAAAACAGAAATAGTGGTAAAAAGAAATGGAAAACAACAAGATATAACATGTGATACGTATATGATATTTTTTTATGTATATATACTCGGCTAAAAAGGATTGCCACATGTATATAACTAAAAAAATCTGTAGATCTCAAGTCCAATTATTTATGCATTATATCATATTGAAGCCGATTCTTAGCATTTAACCCTGCTACCTTATTGGAAATGATTTATTGTACATGACATGTTCCATTAAACTTAAGCACATCAGGCCCTATAAAAACAGCACTGTCTAAATTAAAAAACATTTTAAAGCACACGTTGATCGAACTTCACCCACAACAGTAAACAGTATAAAACACATTTGCACCACATGTTTGTAAAGTTTTCCAGATTGAAATCAAACGAAGATACAAATTAAATTTGAAAAAAAACATGCATGCCAGTCAAATTAATCGTTTTTCTATCTTTTCTATGTCACAGGGCAAAATATGTTAAACAATAACAACTTTAGGATAAGAGAATGGTGTGCAGTTTAATTAAATTAAATTTAAAACAATATCTGTATATATTAGCAAACACAGAATAAAACTCTGAAATTTACATAAAGCATCCATACTTATCTCTCAGGTCCTAAACAACTTTACTGATGAAATAATTAAATTCGTATACTTTAAAATATATATTTTAATACCAACATTCTGAATTTTAAATCTTCTTAATAACCGAAACATCCAGAATTGTTCAGCATTGCTTAACATGTTTCTCATTCAATTAAGAGAAGATTAAATTTCATTTATAATACATATCTTTATATGTTTACACTGTATGGCCAAAACTACGGCTGACGCTGACAGGTAATATTACAACAGAAAACCACAATAGTCGAGGGAAACACGATCGGAGCGCGGCATCTGAAGAGGAAGTGACGTCAACGAAGAACAGCTGCCATGAGGTGAAACAGCTCATCTGTTCTTAGCCACGTGGTAGAACCGCGGAATTCGTGTATCCCCGACCTCATTGTTTTGCATCGTTCTCCTGCGTGTTTCCCGCAAAACAAAAATGTCACCTATAAATTATTTAATATTATGTCAACGGAACACTCACTTTCTAAGTAAAACTTCAAAATCTTTATATTAAAGTGGCAAAAAAAAAATTCCTCTTACACACATATTTGATTCAAAATTTTGATTTTATAAACAAAAACTAAAATGTTCTCACTGGTTACAAATTATGAACTGAATCAACTCATACTTTCTACATGTCCCATATTTCCACTGCCTAGTTTGAATCATCAAGATAATACATGTAATCGTCATTTCAAATAAATACAACAATCATATGTTCAATACGACTGACCCTCTGTAAGAGTAAAACCATGCTTTGTCCGGTCACTTCAATAAACAAGAACTTCTGCTTACTTTCCGGTACGACCTCAAATTTAAAACACAGGCAAAAACTCCATTATAATCAAGGAAAATATTTCCTTCGTTTAGCTCAAACGTAGTATATTATATAACCTGTTGGCAATATAGCTATTAGATGTTTTTCCATGTTATTTATTTAGTGCGTCAAACATGAATATATACATTATACAGTACACTCAAACACAAGCTAAAAGGGCTGTCTGTCGGGTGTAGGAGAATGGAGCCGGAGCATTCCGAAAATAGAACTGACTGCAAAAGGTATCACAGAGGCAAATATAGATCAGACGGAGGAGCTGTACGGGACAATGAGAATTGACGGTCGGTAACGGGTTAATTAGTGTTATGATGTCGAAATACTCCATCGAAATGATTAAGCCATATATATGTTAAAAACAACGCATAATGGTGTTGTATATAGAATACCCATAACATGACATGCCAATATGGAATCTTTCTCCCTCTATTATTGGTTAAACTGACCTCTTCATAACGGCATTGCTTTGTTTCAATAGAAATCATGAATTACTTTTTCCAGTTTACATAGGATATGATTAATACATTGAAATCATTATAAATAATAAAAAATATAACAATGGCATATCATTACTTTAAAACCCCAAAATCAAACTATTTATATCATCTTTGAGGTACTAAATGCATAGATATATTGTGTTTTTGCAATTTACATGTAAGTAATTGAAAGAAATTCAACCAGTATTAGTCAGACAATTTATTGTGAAAATCAAACTCATTTTATCCTAAATTAATTAATGAGATCTGTTATCTCTTATTAATTTGTTGTCAGTGTATTTTTGTTTTCTAAAGTCTTTTATCGTTAACAGAGTGTCATAACTGTAAATATAGTTCATAATAGATGTTGTAGCTTTGTTTTCATATCGTTTGACAGTTTTACAAAAACGAATGTCACTGTGATGTTTATGAAGAAGATGAGAAATAAGCATGTTCATTAGTTTTACTTTGAATATAACAATGCATTAAATATGTTATATTATTTCAGGTTCGTTCCTGTTCAAAGCTGCTGATTTCTTAAATGAGATTATATCGAGGTTTGCAAACCAGGGTATAACAAATGCGAATAAATAAATATTGTCAACGTTCAGGGTCGATTGTCTGTTGTCTGTGATCATCTGCTATCGGTATCATTTCGTCAAACTACTTGGTGTAAAAATAATTAAGCGTGTTGTAAACGATGTGTTGAAGGAGTTGATGATCTTATAATTAGAAAAGAGAATGATTAGAGTTGTCAATCGAGGGCAAAAAACTACATTTTATGATTGTTTTATGTATTTGTCGGCAAATATATGCTCAGATTAGTACTATTCCATACAATGGTAATGACCATTTTTATGTACATGTTCTATATTCTCACCATCAGTATTTATATTTGGTTGTAATTGTATTGTCCTTAATGGTTATATTCAAAACGTTTTGGTCTTTAACTAAGGAGTATACAATTTGTATAATTTTTAAAATAAATCAATAAATATAAAAGAATTCTGATATCTTTCAACGGTAAATATACACACAAATATATAGGACAAGCTCAAATTGTCCTGTTTAGACGGCTCACATTTTTATAAAGGCGAAAATGTTTCATTAAAAGCATAAAATGGAAACTTCAGGCACATGCTAAGCAGTCATTACCGGAAGTAAGACCTTGTTCGAATGATAATACTCGACACTTAAAGTATCTTTTAACGACATAAACATAGCGTCAAAAGCCGACAAATGTAGATCCTTATATTTTTTATATCAATACATGATGGATGAACATCTGTTTAAAGGTCAGTGAAATAATTTTACTTTTGGGTTAAGCCAAATTTTGAATGCTCGACCACAATGATTTCAAATTTAGTGTGTAATTTTGGTTTATTAAATAAATTAGTATGGTGCGGAAGGTCCCTTATCTATGCCCGATCGTCTGTCACTTACCTTTCCCGGGCGGTTACCATTACATATGTTAATAGTTTAAAACCTCAGTAAATCTGTTTGTCCCTTACCATGCAAGGGCGATAACCCCAACATGTATTTATATCTTAAACTCCAGCTGGTTTGTATGTCACTTACCGTACCGGGGTGGTAACCCTTACATATATAAATAGCTTAATCGCCAACAAATTCGTCTGTCAAGAACCATTTAAGGGCGATAACCTTAATTATTGATATCTTAAAGTCCAGTTGATTCGCATTTCAATAACAGTTTCATGGTAGAAATCCAAACATGTTAAAATGAGTATTTTTGAGAATGTGTGGTCAATTATAATGTATGTGCGTTTCGTGTACATCGATTGGTGTATTTTTGGCCCTAGCTGTCTCTTAAGAGAGACTAAGCTTCATTGTTTGACAATTATGTTGTGTAGTCTTTACTATCTTGTATTAAGAAAGTTTTGTTTTGAAAGCGCTGAAAGGATCCATTAAAGTCGAATTATATCATTCTATGGTATTCAATATATTGTAGCTGTTTCATGAAATATTCCCTGAATGAAGTCATTGCAAATATTTGTTTGCAACGATGGATATGATTTATAGTAATGCGTTGTACTTCCCGATATCATGAATGTATTTTAATTTGATATATTAATCGCAAAAATAAAGATAATTATGATAAACAATCTTTGGTTCCAATTTGACCTTTAACTGCCATAATGCACCTGATTGTCTTAGATTTATGAGTCAAATATTTAACATAATTGATAAAATGCATAACGGTATGACCAGTCCCCACCTTCTTTTCTAATAAACACATGCACATGCAATTACATTCGCCCGAGAGGCTAGGCCTGCAATACAGAAATTCATCGTCTATTTTGTGTTGCTATTTAAAACCAACAACCTGAAATGTATGTGTAACATACGCCAAAAAAACAATGTTTCATTTAGACAGTTTTGAAGATCAAGCTACAAGCTCATGACCCCAACATTATGTTCGAATGGGTGATGGGACCCCAAAATAACCACAAATGAACTGTAAATATCAACATTGCACAAGGAATATGAATAAGTTACAACGCAACGCAAAATTATGGACGACAATTAGCCCAGAACAATTTGGGGGAAGACCTCCTTACCATTTAAAGATACATATATTGGGATTCCTTTCGGTAGGGGCGCACATCCCAATGTGCACCCCTAAAGCAGACCGCTGTTATACGCCCTGAAGGGTAGTAGCTGAGTTTCTTTAAGGATCACTAAACAATCGATCAATACATTATACGTTATAACTTAACTATTCGAAAACACGGGATTTGGACTTTAGAAACTTCGAATATATTGGAAATCAAAATGCAACGTCAGGATTAAAACTACAGGGACGAACCACTAGTAAAACTATAGATATAAGCACAATGACCAAACTTAAGATAAATAATAAATTCTCATAACATATATATATTTTTTTAATATAATCTTTTAATTGTATGCTTAAACTTCGTCTATTAGATCATAAATTATGCAAAGAAGAACACTGACAAGTTGATTTGAGTTGAGAATGGAAATACGGATGCATAACGAATGAAACTGTGACGTCAAAATCGAACGTTATCGGTGCAGATCGATATGATCGATGGCGTAAATGGTGAATATCGGTCGGAATATTGGCTTCTCATGACCAAATGGATATCAACAGTTGAGTCACATAAGAAGATCGAAAGTCGAACTGAAAGATGGTGTCACAGGCGCAGATCGATCGGAATGACATCATATCAAGTGATATACAACATAATATCTTGGGTCTCTGAACTAATAAGTGTGTCTCTGGCCTAATAATTAGTGTCTCTGGCCTAATAGTTGGAGTCTCTGGTCTTATAATTGGGGTCGTTTGCCTAATAATTACGGTCTC
This sequence comes from Mya arenaria, assembly GCF_026914265.1. Lineage (NCBI taxonomy): Eukaryota > Metazoa > Mollusca > Bivalvia > Myida > Myidae > Mya > Mya arenaria. The sequence continues at coordinate 45,389,423 of NC_069128.1, read as the reverse complement.
GATCTTTAGAGTTAGAGTCTCTAAAATAGTAGCTGGTGCATCTGACCTTGTAATAAGTGGGGTCTCTGGCCTAATATTAGGGGTCTCTGGCCTAATAGTTAGGTTATCTGATCTAATGGTTAGGGTACCTGACATAAAAGTTGGGGTCTCTGGCCTAATAATTGTAGTTTCTGGCCTAATAATTGGGGTCTCTGGCCTTATAATTAGGATTTCTAACATAGTTGTTGGGGCATCTGACCTTATAGTTTTAGTCTCTGAAATAATAGCTTGGGTCTCTTGTTTAATAGGTGAGGGCTCTGGCCTAAAAGTTTGGGTCTCTGGCCTAATTGGTGGGGTCTCTGGCCTTATATTTGAGGTATCTGGCCAAATAGTTACAGTATCTGACCTAATAGTTCGGGTATCTGACCTTATACTTGGGGTCTCCTACCTATAAGGTTGGGTATCTGGCCTAATAGTTGGGGTCTTTGGCCTAAAAATTGGGGTATCTGGCCTAATAGTTGGAGTTTCTGTTCTAATAATTGGTGTCCCTGGATTATAATTACGGTCTCGATCCTTAGAGTTAGAGTCTCTAACATAGTAGCTGGTGCCTCTGATCTTGTAGTTTTAGTATCTGAAATAAAAGCTTGGGTCTCTGGTTTAATTGTTGGGGTCTCTGGCCTAATAGTTTGGGTCTCTGACCTAATAATTTGGGTATCTGGCCATATAATTAGCGTATCTTGCCTTGTAGTTAGGGTCTCTTATATAGTAGTCGGGGCCTCTGACCTTGTAGTTTTAGTCTCTGATATAACAGCTTGGGTCTCATGTTTAATAGTTAAGGTATCTGGCTAATAGTTTGTGTCTCTGGCCTTATAGTTAGGGTTTGTGGCCTAATAGGTCATCTGACCTACTAGTTTGGGTATCTGATATAATATTTAGGGTCTCCTGCCTAACAGTTTTGGTATCTGACCTTATAGTTGGGATTTCTGGCCTAATAGTTGGGGTCTCTTGCCTAATATTTATTATCTATGACCTAATAGCTGATGTCTCTGTCATAATAGATGGGGTCTCTGGCCTAGTAGTTGGGGTTTCTGACATAATAGCTTGGGTGGAATCCCTCTGACCAAATAATTGGGGTATCTGACATAATAGGCGGGGTATCTCAAGTTTTAGCTTATATAATAGTTAAGGTTTCGAACAATATAGTTCGAGACATTTAAAAAATAGTTGGGGTCTCTCAAATGTTATCTGATATAAAAGTGTCGGTCTCTTAAGTACCTTTGGGCACTGAGTGCAATCATACTTCATGAATATCATATATATATATTATCTACATACTTTGGAAGGATAAGACTAGCAAGACATAATATAAACATTTAATCTATTATACAAATTAATTTATATTTCATGGTGCATAAAGAGATGTCACTGTTAGTGCATATTTTTCTCAATTCAAATATATAGATAACAGTAAACGAAACAATATTTCTTTGTAGTAATATCAAAATTGCTACAGTAGCAATAAGCTTATTCACAAATAATATTCGTGTAATAATGATTATAAGTGTATTGCCAAACATACTCGTCATCGTTTGAAGAGGGCAAATCTGTTAATATAATTTCAGCATCTAGAAATTAGGATAATGTCCATAGAAATTTAAATGAAAACAAAACTATATAAGAGTTTAAGGCAGTGAATTTTAATAATTGCATCGTTTCTGATTTATGAGCAGAAACAAAATGATGTGTTGCTTAGATCGCTTACGGATATTCAGGTAATCATTGATGAAATTGATTTTTAGTAAATTTTGTATTTGCAGTACATGTATTTTAGTTAAAGATAAAGTATTTTTCGTTTTCTGGCTGCACTTTTTGTCGTCTGAATTATTTATAACATCGGAAGGCTCGAAATCTAGACGTTTTTTTTCGTTTTGTCTTCGTATAAATTTGATGACAAAAGCACGAACATTTGAATGTGCATGTACATTTTGGTCAGTCGAATTTTCAGGAATTGTTTCTTGTAAAAACGTAAGAAATAAAAACACTTCAGTATGTTTAATTCCAAACGTATCATTAAAAGAGCATTGTGATGGTTTAACGGAATATTTTTTTAAGTAAAACACAAACATATAAGATGAAAGGATTGTTTAAAATGAACTATATCGATAAAAAACACATTTATGTAAATAATGATATAAGCCTGAACAATACAGGTGCTTTTCAACGTATGTAGAATAAATGTACATGGATACATGTACCATCCAATTACATGATGACGATATGTATATCTTTATGACGTCATTGGAATAATAATAAGCGATCAATCAAATGGTAGCGCTTAAATATACAAGAACCCCCAGTTCCTCGAAACAGCTGAAGTTTCACTGTTTTTGGATTGGCATATCTTGAGCAATATGCAAATATTGTTTGGACTTTAAAAGGACATTTACTTCATGGTAACTTGATGAACTTATTAATTTAGTAAACTTTACGAAATAGTGTAATCAGCTTTAATAATCTTTTTGCGATGAATTATCGATCCAAGCGAGAGTGTTACTTGCATACATTGGATGCATTATCGATCTAAGCGAGAGTGTTATTTGCATACATTGGATGTATTATCGATCCAATCCAAGCGAGAGTGTTATTTGCAAACATTGAATGAAGTCTCGATCTAACCCCGAGTGTTGTGTGCATACATTGGATGAATCCTCGATCTAACCGCGAGTGTTACGTGCATACATTGCATGAAGTATCGAACTGACCGCGAGTGTTACGTGCTAAAATTGGATGAAGTCTCGATCTAACCGCGAGTGTTACGTGCATACATTGGAAGTAGTCTCGATTTGATCGTGAGTGTTACGTGCATACATTGAATGAAGTCTCGATCTAACCGCGAGTGTTACGTGCATACATTGGAAGTAGTCTCGATACATCCGCGAGTGTTGCGTGCATACATTGAATGAAGTCTCGATCTTACCGCGAGTGTTACGTGCATACATTGGAAGTAGTCTCGATACATCCGCGAGTGTTACGTGCATACATTGGATGAAGTCTCGTTAAGTTTATTTACAGTATACCCGAGTCATACTGTCCTGATCGTAATTTAATAGATCAAGCATTTTTATTGAAAGTCACAGACTGGCGAAAACACCTGGTATAATTTTATCTTAAACGTCTAGCAGTTGGGGGCGTAGAAATGAGGCTTTCTTTATTTATGAGGCGATTAATTGTTACAATGCAGACAATGATTACATTGGCCTATCTAAATGGTTTTAAAATATTATTTGTAAAAGTTCAAAGAATGTGCCTTCTCAAAATATATTTTTAAAGGTTCAAATTGCACTCGAAGATCTTAAACGCAATAGTTTAATGTTGTTTGTTATGTTCTAAAGCCTCACTCCAATGAAATTGTCATAGGTGTTGTTCTAAAACAACCTCAGTTAGATGAAACTGTCTTGCGTTACTTAATCAAACCTCATATATATTAAATAATTCGCAAAGTTTCTACATACATCTCTTTCGTAACGTTCTTAAGCCTCAGGCATATGCCATGGTCGCGCATGACGTTTTAAAGACATATTTCTAGAGGTTTTTATCCGTAACCTATTTTCCTGCTTTATATTATGAAGACTCATTTCTTTCTCATGCGATATAAAGCGATATTGCTGCATGAGATTGTAAAGCATGTTGTTCTTAAACTCTCAGTTCTATGAACATGAACTTCGTAACATTCTAAAGCTTGATTTTTGCGAACAGATTGTAGATTGTCGAATCACATCGAAAGCGTAAATTGATCAGTCGCTAACGACAGAGAACGAGCGTTAAGTGTACGTTTATAACGTCATGCTTTAATTATGTATATTGTTTAAGGAAACACATATTTTTGTAAAGTTTAACAAATATGTTAGACAGTGGGGGCTGTAAAATGATTCAATACAATATACTTGTATATCCTAGAATACATAATTCCTCTTTGTAAAGTTCATTGGTTTGATGCTGACACTTGATGGTGTGTGCTATGTTGTAGACGCCAATATATCCAGATCAAGCGCTTTATATGATTTATTCAAGAACAATTATTCCTGCAGTTTTCATTGTACTGTTATTAAAGGAAGCTCAATAAACATAAGCCATAAGCCAATAACTTTAAGATGCACTCTTACTACCAAATAAGATTTACCACAAGGCTATAACAAATTGATCATTTGTTCCTCAGATTTGCCGCACCTAAAATTCGAAAAACGAAAAAATAACATTTATGTTTTTGAGCCGCACATATTATTTACCCGCGCGGATTGATTTTGTGTTTACTTCTGAATTTCCCCTGTTTGCTGAATTTCTTTTACTTAGAAGGTATTTACATACTTTACATTCTTCGCGAGCAAACTTTCCTCGTGTCAGGACAAAATCAGGTCCTGGTAACCACAAAACAGTTAGTTTTTGTTGAAAGTCTTTTTTGTCAGGAATATTTTGCAGGACGTTGTTATTGATTTCCGGTTTACTGTCAGTATTCGTAATGTAAAATACACGTTCTAAGTGATTATCAATGGCATAGTCAATTATAGTTAAATTATACGATGAATACATACAAACCTTGAAAGCAGAACTGGCAGTCAAAGGCATCACAGAGTCGGACATAGATCAAGAAGAGAAGCTGGAAGAGACATTCACTGCCGATGGTCGGTAACTTTTATCAGTCTTATGATACCGATGGTCTTATACGAATGATAATGTCTTTTCATATGTAATTTTGTGCTGTATATAGCATGGTTTGCCGGTCTGGAGGCCTTCTATCTACCATCTGTTTCATTTTTGTGTCTTTATCGAGTTTACTTTTTAACTGTTTTTCTACTATGGTGTAGGAATGGTTACTTAAACTTCACATTACGACATGAATTTGTTTCAATACAAACGATTAACCGTTTTTACAGATTACATTAAATTATTTCAACATCGAGAAATATATGTTTTGTTTGGATACACATCGTCCAAAAAGTGCTAAACATGAAACAGTATTTCATGATTAATGAAGTATCTTTGTTTTAAAATCGGTTGACAGTTTTAGAAAATACAATATGATATTCAGTCTTCTACCATGTCCATGTTTTTGCCTTTGATGATTGCCTTTCATTTATAATGTTAATTATTTCAGGTGATATGAAGGCAAGCTGACTTACACGGAAATAAATAAAGAAAATTTAAAAACACTCGTTTTTGGTCAAGTGTCCGTAAATTATCCTAGGTCAACTGTTTTGGATATTATATCTTCATATTAAATCATGTTAAAAATGAAATTTGCAGGTTGTATACGAAGTTTTACGTAGTAGTTAAAATAAATCTAAGGACAAAATTTGAAATGTTATTTTCCTTGGTAAGAGTTTCTATAATTTATTTTATGTGTTGGTAAATAAATGTTAAGAGGAGTACTGTCCCATCGCAAGAGAAATATGTAGCCATATGTCGCAGTAATTCGCTTTAGAAAAACAACAAACTGTGCAAACAATGCTAATATAATCAAATCAAAGAGATTGATTTAATTTTGTATACAATTGTTGTACAAATATCGAAATATTATGTATTGTAAATGATTAATTTTAACCAATATGTGTGTTTATTTAACCTAATATATCAGAATAATTGTTTTGTTTCTTTTAAAGCTCTGTTATGTTGCTATATGATGTTTTGGGCTTTTTGTCAATGTCAATTAGGCTTTATCCGTGTGACTCTTAAACATAATTCGTCATTTTGATGTCATCTTAAAGGGACTTAACATACGATTGGCACCAAAAAGGTTTTTTCTGTAACGAATCTCAGGACAATTATTTAATACAATATTTATTTCTTTGATATCATAATTGTAAAAGAAATACAAAATTGTAAAAAATGGTTGGGTCGAAACCGGGTTCGAACCGGTGTCGCCAAAATTGAAGAGCGTTGCATTAACTTAGTTACGAAGGCTTGCCTCTCAAACGTTAAAAGCTTGACCAAAACGATACATAACGTTATGGGTTAGTTTGAAACTATTAACGATAGTATTCGGGTGCAGTAGTTAAAGGTTACATGCCTGATGAGTCATACACACTTCCTGAACGTGTTTTGAACTATTACCCCCTTGTCTGGCGTTCAGAATTAATATGAGTATATTATGAAAGATGTTGTTGCAAATTTGTGGTTGTATGAGCATCAAAAAGCTTTAATCCCCAGTCAGCAGTTTTATTGACCGTTCCAGGGCGGGAATCCGAACAGATATCACTAATGTGTTTAAGTGCATAATTGGTCGAACTGTGAGGTTTGTACGATTTGTGTATCTCGTCTTGTGTAAGTTTGGCCCTAGCCGTTTGCCCTTACGCTTTCGTCAATGTGTTTGACTAAAAGGCCTGACCCTGTATTTTCGATTTTATAAGTTATATTTGATAAAAAGCCATTTCGTGTTTAGAGCAACCTGCAGTAGTGATTCACTACATGCAAAGTTGTAGATGTGTTACGTTACAAAATAGCTTCGAGCGATATTAGTATGTACAATTTTAGAGATGTTTATTGAACAATGTATGTTTATGTATAAAAAGCTTTCTTAAACAATAAATGTAATGCATGTATACTCGTGTTTATCACTTTCAATTGTGATTACATACGTTCTCTAAGAAAGTCTAATTTTAACATTCGCAAAAATACATTGTTTAACTTAAGATATACTAGTAACGCCCATTCATTGTACTGTAATAAATTGTTTAGTAAGGCAATATTGCTAGTAAATATTTGCGATGTAAATGTAAATACGAGCTATGTTATACAAAACAAACATACTGCTTTGCAGTTTAATGCGATACAAATCAAGTATACTGAGGATATCTAATATTGTTTGTTATCTTATCTTGCACTAGACAAAATTTGATTTGGAAGCGCTGCAAGTATCAATTTCAGTCGTATTATAGCAAATTGTATTTTATGTAGTGTAGCTGTTTCATAATATAATCCGTCAGCGTAGTCCTTGTGATACTTTGTACGTAAAAATGGATGTGAATTATGAAAATGCTTTGTATTACTAGATATCATGTTTGTATTTAAAATTAAGATTTTATTTGAAAAATAAAGACTGACATAGTTAACATGCTCTTGTTTCAACTTGACCTTAAAATCTTATAACACCTGCTTCTCACTTGACAGATCTGTATCTGAACTGATTGACATGTATTGCTGCACCTGTTTGTAATATGTACATGCAATTACATTCGCCCGTATACCTCCGTTATTAGGCGTCCAATACCAAAGCTAAAGGTTTTAGTTCCTAATCAAAAACAGGTCATATCAAGGTCAATATAAAGCTACACTCTTTTTGCTCTCGAGGCACCATACTTAACCAGGGCAAACTCGGTACTGGGGAGAACAAAAAGAACTTTCATCGCTCATTCGGTACAATATAATAGGAATGTGAAGTAAAAAAGCTAGGTTATTCCACACCAATTTCTCTTGTTTGTCGTATTAACCTCTTGTTGTGTTGAACTGAATTAATTCCAAATGCATATGATATTGTAAGAGGAAGGGGGTCCAGCCAGTCATGTTAAAGGGATTATCACCTGGGGAACAACCAAGAGTGATAATCAACAGCCGGATCATCATCCGGCTATAACAAAACAGCTCAATACGGGGCTTGAACCTTGCATATACTTAGAAGTAGGCGAAATAACTAACAACTTGAGCACGAAGGCTATAGTTACACGCCATGTGATATGTTTCTTTTTAAAAATAATTTGTTTAAAGTAGTTATTTTATAAATATATAAACAAGTCATCCGATTGATGCTTGAGTGTAATTTGATATCTTTCGAGTGAATTGAGGATGAACTTGACAGCTTCTCACAAAATATATGTTGGGTTTGATCCCCATTTTCTCCGCGTTGAGATCGTCTATGGAACTAGATTGTACACATGGAGTCGAGCTTACACATTCAAATCAGTTTAAGTTTTTAGCTGTGTTCATTATGCTTAACAAATTCCAATAAACTGTAAACTCAATTTTATATACACCATGCAAATATTCATGAACACACAATGCTGAAATACCCCGTTTTGCCACTCGTTTTCAAATATCCATATTATGATATCAAAGTTTTCATAAGCATTTTGATACATTTATGTTTACAGACATATAACTTTGATGACGAAATAGCTATTTATACATTTGTATGATCAGTGTTTAAACGCGTGACATTTAAATACGTAAACAGTGTTTATAGGTAATACAAAGACTAATTGCTCACACGGTGAAATATACTGCGATAAAAAACAGAAATAAAAAATGCGATAAAAAACAGAAATAAAAAATGCATCTACTGAAACAAATCCAATCTTATTTTGTACCTAAAATGTTGTGAAATGACGGACTATTGTAGTTTTTGTAACGTTTCGTTTTGTATTTGAACGTAGCGTCATTTTGGAAATGGCATATTTTAAATTGTGTCCAAGCATAACTATATTTATGCATATAACATGAATTAATTGTCTATTTTTCTTAAAAAAGACACTTGTATTTAAAATCAATACATACTCATGTCAAACAAACATAATCTTTGAGTTATGAGCCTTTTTTAAACAAGTGATAAACTACTTAATAAATAATGCATTTATGTAAAAAGAATAATTACTGATAAGAAGATTGTAACCGTGTATTTAATAGCTGAACACGAACAAAAATGATTGATGAGTGGTATAAGATTGACTGTGATCTACTAACGTCTTATAAGGTACAATGATTATACACACAATGCCCCACTCCATTGTGCACGCGAAACCTTTATGACTAATGATTTTTTTTATCATCATCATCATTATTATTATTATTATTATTATTATTATTATTATTATTATTATTATTATTATTTATATATTACCTTTGTCCTGATAATGTACGTCACACTTTGTACATATTTCGTGTTAATCAGTATGCTTTTTTGCACCAATAATACACAATCAGGTATTTTTGGTATAGGGTACATACAAACTTTACAAACAAATGGCTGTTTTTTATTGTCAAAATGTATCATACGGAATAACTTTGATTTTGTTATTGCTCTTTGTAATTTGCTTTATAGGTCGGTTACAAGGTTTTCTTTATTACAACAATTGGTGAATTTATTTATTCACTTAATATAATTTACGTTTTTAAGACAAAATTTAATCTGTACAAACTATAGATACATTTTAAATGTAGCTAAGGTTGTTGTTGGCAGAAAGGAACACCGATGCACTCGCAGAAGTGGGTCAATCCCTCCTACCCATTAACCACAGCCATGCCAGGTTACTGCCTAGGTGACCCCAGCGATCGGAACTTTTTCAATATGCATGAGCAAGATAGTATTTATGATGTCAGTATTTCTGAAGCTGTTGAATACCTCAGTCGTAATTTTATTTAGTAATTTCATTTCGGACATGTTATGTTAATTACAAAATACGCTTTATAATAACGGAAAAAGAGCTTGATGTCTATGTATAGTCTAAATGTTTCACTGTGAGGGAGCAAGAATTGTGACTTCACCACAAATGTGTACGACCACGGCGATCTTAACACAACACAAGGTATGTTTTTTTTATTTTCTTTAATAAATTGAATCAATTAAAACAAGACCTAGCCCCGGTACACCACATGATTTCAGCTTTCACGTGGTATACGGTCATTCTTGCTGTTTTAGTTTTTGAGAACATTCAAAAACAAATTCGGTATTTTGTTAGGAGTGCGAATAAAGCTTTAAATTTAAATTTGTTAATATGTATGGTAAATCTTTTAGAAGGAGAGTCGACAAACTCAAGTCTGCAAATATTGTGGCAAGGTTCTTGCGAACATTTAGACACTGAGGCAGTACGAAACAACACATATCGGAACGGGCAAGGGTTATATGTGCTGCGAAAAGATTTTTCATGAATTTTTACCTTTCAGCTATCCCCGCAGTGCCGTGTGAATGCGGTGGTTTTGTCTTCCCTTTAAAAGAATGGGCCTAACCTAGAGTCCTTGGGGTGCGGGGGCATTTGCCAAATGATTTGGCAGGGATATTACCATTTGTTCGTCCCCGCAGAGCGGGAATTTTAGCCCGGGTTGGCTTGACCGAAAGTCAAATCCCCGCTATTCCCCAGACCTGGGGGTGGTGTGGGGGCGTGGTTGCAATGGACTGGTGCATAGCTTGATTATATTTTACACAAAGCGTTGTATATGTATTACCATTGTAAATGAGCCAATGTATAGCCTTGCTGTTTTTGTTCCTAGATAGAAAAAAAGCTAGCGGTGTTTTATCTTCTTGTGTTGCTGTTCTTTAAAGGGGCTATACACCGTATCTGGGAGTAAGATTACAGTATTATTGGTCCCAGACCGTATGATGAAATAGTGAAAAAAAGAAAGTTGTCGAAAATTGACATAAACTTGGTATCGATGTTTACAATGCATTGAAACTAATTACTGAAGTACCAAATAGTTTACAATTAATTTATTTTTCGCATGTTTTTCGTAGTTTTCCATTACAAATGGTTACTAGTATGTTTACCTAGTATATTTCATTGTTATGCGTGATTGGCTAGTCAATGTTATCACGTGATATTACTAAGTTAGGTATATATTGCTTAAATATTTCAATGGTATAGGGTAAGCCTTCGTAGCACAGTGAAAACAACGACGGACTTCAATGTTTGCGACACCGGTTCGAACCCGGTCTCCGACTCTATTTTTTTTACAATTATTGTTTCAAAGAGTAAAACATTTTATCTATTACTTGTCCTGAGATTCGTTACAGAAGAAAACTGTTTTGGTGCCAAACTGGTGTATAGTCCCTTTAATAAGAAATATTGCGTCAACGTAGCTTCGTTTAACGAAAAAAGGTCGACTACTTCAAATGTTCCATTCGTGTTGACATGTTCCAGACGAAGACTAAATTTAGTATATTATATGATAACATTACATTTTTTATTTTACAAAATGATATTCATTTACTTTTCAGATGCCATGTGCATGGCGAGGCGAAGCCCTTTGTTTGCATTAATTGCGAGAAGTCGTTTCTAACCAATCCTGATCTTCAAAAGCATATTCGACGTTAGAAAAAGCAGGCGTGTAACTGTCTCGAATGTGGGATGTCTTTCTCAGAATAGTCAAACCTGAAAATTCACAATAGCAACATTGATTAATTATAATATTGCTCTAATTTACTTTTGATTTTTGTTCGATTAATCTTAATATTACTTTTCCTGTAATCACATGGTTATAAGAATAACATATTGTATTTTCTTAAAAAAAAATAATTAAGTTATCGCCGAAAGTACATAACCAGGAAGGCATTTTCAAAACTCTTATAGTAAATTCTTGCTTTTGTTTGAGGCGATGAGTTTTTAGCTCGACTATTCGAAGACAAAGGAGTGGTTTACTACTCACCATAGCGCCGGCGTCAAACATTGGTTAAGGTTTTGCATGTAAGCACCTTTAAGTCATTATCTTAGCAAATACAGGTATTGCATTGAAACTTTAGATATGTATTTTCAACTATACAACCTTATTTATTAATCAAGCGAGATAACTCTGTCTTGCATATTATGCAAAGTATTGTTTTATTATTCGACAATCTATTCCTAGATTTGACAACTCAAGTACCCTTTAAGTACGGTGTAATCGAATACTGGCCTAAAATCTAGTTAGAAGGCTTCATTTAGGTATGATTTTGGTGTTTTTTGTTTGCGAATTTTTTTTGGAAGTTTGTCTAATTGACCCGCCAACTTCGGGCCCCAGCGGGGTTTTTGCAGAAAAACACGGGGGTTTTCACTATCCCGCGGGATTTTTCTCCCGTTTTTCAAAAGCTGAGGAAAAATCCCGCGGGTTTCAATAATTCAAGATTCAAGATATTTTAGCCCAAATCAACATTTTATATCAAAAGGAGCACTATGCTTCGACACCGGAAGTGAAATAACGCGAAACAAAAAAAAACCGCTTTTCAGTACGGGGGTTTTCTCTTGCGGGATAAATTCCCAGATTTTAGCAAAAAAAAAAAAAAGAAACCAATTCAAGCCTTATGTTTTTGTGATTTTATACATTACTTCTATGTAAAAACTACTTTGAATGACTATTCCAGAGTCAATTATTTTATTTGAGAATTCCATAAATTTAATGCATATTTTACGGGAGAAAAACCCAGCAAAAATCAGGAATGCTATTTAACGGAAAAAGAAAAGCCATTTAAATTTCAATTTCCAGCGGTTGGATGTTGTTTAGGAAGTGAAGTTGTTTTTCATATTTATATCAATAATATAAGGTTAACATGTGTTTTTAATATTTATTTTTTTAATTTCAGATTTTAATAATTAGCTGTATGTAACCGTCGGCATCGTCGATATACAGACGTTATAGCCTTGTCACCATCAGTGATCTTCCAGTTTATTTATTGTGTAGATGATAACTTTTATTCAAGGCTTTAACATTTCATTTAAGAACTACCAAGTGATATATAATTTCGTTTAAATAATGGATAACTAACCCCCAACCCCTCTCCTTTAACAGAATTTTTTATTTTTTGTCTTCGAATGAGCCAATATAGGTACCTTGTGTTTAAAGACTGCTGTCAACATATATGATAGCAGAGTATTTATTGTCTAGGAAAAATACCATTAATGACTATAAATTTTTTTTGGCTCAACAAAGTTCTACCCCCCACCCCACTATAAGCACATACACAAGTGAAACAAGCCATGTAATACTAATGTAATACTTTTGTAATCGATACCCTGTGTACACAATGTTTTATATCGACTGTTAAAGGGTTGGTCAAACGGTATGGGTAAGTGCGCCCAATATGGGCATGAAACCCATGATAGACAATGCACTAGCATTGTACCCTACTCAGCCCCGGTGGCTGATTCCCACCCAGACACACATTAAAGGGACTTAGACACCAGATGATCTAAAAACAAGATATTTAATATTACCTCAAAACAAGCCTAGCCGAATCAATACCAATTATAATGAGACTGATAATACATCATTTAATGTGTTTAAAAGATTTTATCACTGTCTCTCTTAGACAAGTTATCTTTAAAAAACAGCACATAATGATTTCCCAGTTTATTAGTATTAGCATATCTACTTTTAGCATGTAAAAGTCACATGATTAGTACAGATAAATACTTGAACGCTATTTCAAAGTTTACTTCGATATACATGGTAGACAAAGGTAGTTAATTTTGACTTGGAATATATGATTAAATAAGAAAGTTAGATTCAGTGCACTGTACACTGTTGACACATAACAGTTTGATGTTAAATTTTGACAATTTTCACATTTTCTTGCAATGTAGAATCTTGGGTCTAGTCCCTTTATTATCAGATTCTGTGAAATAATTGCTTTCAAACAATTGGTGTACTGAATACAGTAGTTTAATGAATTCCATCCACTAGCTGAATAAAGGATGAGCACACATTTTAGAAGTTTTTGGAGAGCATTATGTCAGCAAATTTAAATACAAAACAGGGTTAGAAAATAAAGAAGAATATTTTTTTTACATGTTTTTTCAACGGTACATGGCGATCGTCTATTTATCATAAAAATCAGAATTCAAAAACAACATTTAACCATTTGTTAAAGCTGCACTCTAACGGATTGAACGTTTGGCAACTTATTTTATCTTTTGTCTTGGAACGAGCCATAGTTTTCGAAATTCCATAGAAACCAGTTAAATAAGACTGCTGACGAAAAATTGGATCGAAGATCTTTATATTTCAGTTCAAAAATGGATGTCTTATGCATTTTTCTTAAACCATTAGTAACGGTTTAGGCAATAAAACATTATTTTTCGAACAGAAATATGAAAGTTTGCAATCTGATATTTTGTCAGCAATCTTTTATCACTGGTTTGCAGATATTTACCCAAAAATGTGCTCTTCTTTCCAAGACAAAACATATAAAAGTTGTAAAAATTGTATATCTGTGAGAGTACAGCTTTAACTGTCCATTTAAAATTTGCCAGTACGAATTTACTTTGATATTAGTATAATACTGTTATATATTTAAAAATCAGATATAAAAACAATATTCTAAGATCGAAATTGATAATAACTTTAAAAATAAAAAAAACAAATGAAGAAACAAAGTTCAAAATATGCAAATAAACAAAGTTCAAAATATGCAAATAAGCTGCACACTCACAGATTTACGGTTTTGACAGCTGTTCTATTTTTTTGTCTTAATTGAACAAATTTCTACGTTCATTTTTGCAAATCAGACTGCTGACAATAGATCAGATCGCAGATTTTCAGATTTCCGTTCGAAAATTATGTGAAATGGCATACAACATCACTTCTTGAACTTAAATATGAAAGTATGCAGTCTGATATTTTGTCAGCTGTTATATGACACTATTTTAATGCATTTTCGCATAAAATGGGTCTTTTCAAGCCAAAAAATAAAGAAGTTGTTAACACGTTCAATCTGTGCGATTGCAGCTTTAAGTCAATCTTAATCTTAGGGTCAAACATCATTGACTAAATTCACTCTATTGGTCAGTAATCCGATTAGCTGTACATATTATTCTCAGATTCAATTGGTCCGACTAATATTAATAGCCTAGTTTCAGTCAAGCAAATTAATTCCAATACAAGTTGTTTAATTCTTCTGGGAGTGACAAACAATTAAAAACCCACATGCATGAAAAATATTTTCGATATATGAAAAAATACACAAAAAATAGATTCAAGAATAAAAGAATTATGCATCCTTAAATTAATATTGCATATACACAATTAATTATCTTTTATAAAGTTAACCTGAGTTACAATGTTTTATCTATCATTTATATTTAATAGATAAATAATTATCATATTTATCAAACAAACCAATAAAAAGTCATTAAATATTTGAGATAAGCACAGGCTGACACAATAACTAAATATTTAAGTCACAGTTAACAAGGCAAACAAAATTCCTACCATATATATATATATATATGTATACACATGTATGTCAATTATTCTCGAAAACTGTTCCATCCCCCCCCGCCGCGCCCATCGTGAAATAGAATCTGATATCCTGGCCTCAGAACACTCTTTACATATCCCTCTTCTCTTTAAAATGATCCTCTTTTGGCCATTACTCTGTCCTCTCCGTTGAAGTTAGCCTGCAATTTAAGAAAGGAAACTTTAAATTTCACACAGAAAATGGCACTAATTCATACCAGCACATTTGGCATATGACAAGAGCACCACCTGCGGGTGCTGAACGCTTGTCTGATTATATCACGGCCTCTAAACGCCAGCTCTACCACTTTACGGTGGTGGAAAGGAAAAGAGCTGTCGACACATCCGTGCAGGAGCTGTGTCCTATGTTTACATGAACAAACGTGAGTATGATTTATATTTTATTTGATAATTTCATCTAACGGACATATTTCGAAATTCGGAGAATGTGGTACCGTGTAAGAACACTTTTACTGTATGCTGGCTACTATTTCATTTCAATATTGTGAAAACTGTGGTGTCAGGAGCTTTTCTCCCGAATCGGACTTGTGCATATTTTCAGATCTGATTGCATAGCAAGTACATTTCGGTGCTTACACACCCCGTAAGAACATTATCACGCATGCAAACATAACTGTTATGTAAAGTACCTATGCCTGAACACAACAAAACTGATAAGCACTTCTTAAAAAGGAAAAACTGCACATATTTATAAAAGTGGTGGCGCTGTTGCCTTAGTGGTGGCGCTATCGACTATGTTTTGCGCTTGAAGTAATATAATAAGTTAACGCTTTTGGAATGAATACAACAATTGCTATGTTTATCATTCATTGAACATTATGCTGGTTATGCATACTACTTGCGGAAACAAAACTCTACACGAACTACCTTAACCTTACTGAAAACTATTTCTATGTTTATCATTCATTGAACATTATACTGGTTTTGCATACTACTTGCGGAAACAAAACTCTACGCGAACTACCTTAACCTTACTGAAAACTATTTCGAAATTATTTGGAATGGTATTTTGTATTGTTGGTTGATATGTGCATAGTTTTCTTTTGAACAGATTATAAACACTACGAGTTAAATATTCGAAAACTATAAACCACATTGGGAAAACGGTAGCCATTGGCTAGGTTATCCACGGTACTGTCTTACAAAGCAATGTATGAAGATGTTTCACTCGAATTGTAGTCGTGTAGTCGACCAAGTTGGATTAAACGAATGCCCATTGAAAAGTAGTGTCAGGAAACGAATGATGATTTAATATGTGCTGCTCGACAACTTTATTGCCATTTAATGACCATTATTTAACAATTTTTTCCACAAATTATAGTGATTACAGTAACACCGGAAAAAGTATTCTACAGCCAACATCAAGCATGACATTGTGTAAAGAATTATAAACAGTTAAATATCTTAAATTTACTAATGTTCTTGTAGAGTTTTTACACACAAGTGGGTTTAATTTTATTCTCTATCAATAATTACGTGATTATCTTTGTCTACCGTGGACATTTATGGTCAAACATCAATCACATCTTGTTTTTCATATGTTGATATACATAAATCGTATCCTTTATAAGATACAATTGGATGCGTAGCGAATTATTTACTATATATGTACCAGAGCCTTCTCTCCTCTATATCACAGTATCGGTGACCTTTATATATACGAGTGACCTTTCAGAAATTTACAGAAAATCCGGGATTTAATACGAATATGCCTCTGTTAAATTATTTATGTTTACAAAAATATGTTTAAATTGATTATTACGTTGTTGACGCGTGTCATAGTACTTTTGCATTATAATTGACAACAACATATGCGAAAACGCACACTATACAGATATAGGTCGGCTGATACGTGCTTCATGCAACTAAATTCGCAAAAAACGAGATTAGAGGAATACAAAATTGTATTGGCCGTCTTATATGAGAATGCTATCAATTGGGCGACGATGGTGAAAAACGATTTACGAAATAATCATAAATATGTGGGCTTCCCTGTGAAGTACAGGGCATTCGGCTTTATAAGATTGTACAATGTCACTTTTAAGGATGCATGCCAAAAAAGCAAGGTCCAGATCAGAATAGCAGAATCAATGAATGAACAAGGAGTATAAGCTTCAATGATAAGGAAAGGTGCTTTGTTGGATTGTTTTTTTTATCTAAATGGCGTAGCATACGCTATAGTTAATGAATACAATTGAAACCCGGTGCTAATATGCCTTTTCCTTGATATAATACTATGTTGTGAATAAGCCTTTTCACGCACGGAGATTTTCGCGATATGTTCTCAGTTCAAACTTACCTTTTAGGAGACATCATTAATTTTACTTGTTAGAGTTAGGAATTTTAGTTAGTTTGTATTGGCCCTTTATTGTTTAGTTCTGAATTTGGTGCAATGAGTTGTATTGGATGCTTTGGTTGTATTTTCGGAGCAATGCATGCATTTTCGTGATTCTGGTTATAACTAGTTCAAGATAGCAGTGATGCTTCTTTCTTGTCTTTGTTGCACGTTTTGCACATGTATATAATCTGTTGATTTACAGATTAACAGTTCAATGACACCACGGTTATGGGTTGAGATAGGAGACGTTGCGAGAAATTGATAGGACATTTGGTTCGACATACCTGTAAGTTTACATTGTCTTTAAGTTTAGGTCATGCCATACTATTTTAGCCTTATATCTATTGTTACGGCCACTAGACGTATTACAACTTCAGTATTATTTTCGTACAAGCTTATCTGAAGTAACATGTTAAATAGTTAAAGTATAAACATGCAATGTATAATTATAACCATATATTTATTGTTATTCCATTGTCTATTTTTAGTATCAAATTATAGAACGACATGGTTGTGATTGTTATACAGTTTCATGGAATATACAAGTGATGAAAAGAGCTTGTATTTGGTTTTTTATCCACTTAAACCTTAATTCACCTGGACTTTATTTA
The DNA here is from genome assembly GCF_026914265.1 of Mya arenaria. Classification (NCBI taxonomy): domain Eukaryota; kingdom Metazoa; phylum Mollusca; class Bivalvia; order Myida; family Myidae; genus Mya; species Mya arenaria. The sequence goes on along the minus strand of NC_069128.1, from coordinate 45,371,504 downwards.
AACTCGAACCCTACACGTCGACTGTAACTTTACTGGAAATGTCGGCCTGTTCCACAATGCTCATTAGGTCCGTGATTTTCTATCGGGCAAGTTAATTGCCTTCAGACAAAAACGTCGGCAAATATGAAATCTAATTATTTTATATGTACAATAGAATTCACACTCCTTGCTCGTTTCAGTTAGACTTCGATAACATATCTTTTTTTCAAGCGCTGTTCTAAAATATTGTAACAAAATAGAATACACCCTTCTTGTTAATCTTATTTTTTACCTGCCTAAAATTGCAAAGCATAGTGCAGGAAGTAATAATTGAAAATAACGCAGCGAGGTTAATTCCGTCCATTCATTTAAAGCTAATCTTTCTTTGCACATAAGCTGCATGATGCTTTATACAGAAAGCAAATATTTCGCAATAAGTAACCCGATATATCATATTGTTCCGTTTAGTTGTTGTCATGACATGCACTTGTCGTGCATTCACCTTTGCTGTCTTTGATTGCCAGCAATTGTGAATAACATGGGGCAAAGGAAAGGAAGGAACCGGCCGGCAGCAGTAAAACATGGTAGAAAAGAAACTAATTAATCACAAAAAAATAAAAAAATATAACAAAACAACATTTTGTATACTTCATTGTAACTGATTTGGACACAAAAATAACTGATATAATGTTGTCAGTAATCTGTTTGCCATATTTAATAAGAAGACTCAATTTTTATAAAAATACAATTCAATGTGCGTCTTTCTGGCTTGATGTTCTCACACATTTCTATTGGTTTAGTTACGTAATCACTTTCTAATCTCTGATAAGAAGAGATTTTTTTTGTAGGAATGACATCTATAAATAATATGTCACTCCGTCTGCGATATTCATCCGAAGGCGTCATACATCATCTGTTCGATAAAAGGTAAACTTAACAAGAGACCTGAGCTCACATATACTGTTTCATGAAAACTAATTGTTTCCTGGCATGTACAATAATCACTGATCAACCACGGCATTTTTTACCTTCAGACAATCACGCAATTTGTATTTTAAACCTTTCGATGTGTCTTTCTTGTTCAACTTTTTCACTCATACTTTGTTGGTAAAATTGTGTGATTAGTTTCCACACCTAAAACTAGAAAACACAGCAGAAATCACACAATAAAATACCATGCTCCGTGCCGAAGTCATACGGAAATTATGCGTTTTTTCTTAAACCCGGCAGGCTATTTGTTAATACTTATTTAAGTAAGCTTGTTTCGAAAGTTTGTAGAAATCAGTTACCATTTAAAATGACATTATTAAGTAACCGGTATGTTAAATTAAGACAAATGTTTGCTTTCGTCTATGAAAGAGTAAAATAATACCTGTGTGGCAATTATTAAAGGTAAGTAAGTGTTCCTCGTTTTATTTTCGGCGAAATTTGAATTTGTAAAGTTGTGAAGCGTCACTTCCTTTATCAATTTTGTCGTATGTAAACATTGACCCAGTTGCGTAATGCCCAGGAAAAGGGATGGTCAAAAATATTCGACGAGGAGTCGACGTTAGAAGACTTCTGCGTGGTAAACAATTTATGAACGAATAGTGGGGACTAGCACCGGATATCACGAAGCAAGTGCATCATTTGAAATGGCATAAATTGTAAGAAATGTAAGTATCTTCTACTTCAATTTTCACTTTCAGTTTAATTTCTATTAGTACGTGGAAGGATTTTTTTATACCTGAGGTTATGTTTTCAGTTTTTTTAAATGTCTACTATATTGGTCAGAAATAAAATTTATGTCTGTAGTTATGTTACCGTTTTATTACGGATATTGATATTTTTAGAAATATATCGTGTCACCATTTATTTGATAAACCTACTCAATAATTATGTGTTAGATATAATCATTTATTGGTGTATTTGTATGTAGAATCAATGCAGTTGGACCGGGAAGGACAGTAGATCAGTTAAAGAAGAAGTTGTGATTGTGATTATAAATGGATATGCATCGTTTTTTAACCTAGTTAATGAACATTGAGTAATATCAATCTTTATTAAAACGGGGGCCTACCCTCCAATACAGTATGCCTAAGCATGGTTGAATTACCTAAGGTCCAATATAAATGTATTCACGACTCACATGACATCTTCAAGCTCTTATATTATGATCAGGATACATTATACATTATCGCACATATTATGCACCTTTTGCTGCATAATATATATATACAGTACGAGTAACTGTGTCTGACGGTGATAAGTGTATTGCATATATTAGTGAACAAATGAGTGCATTAATAAATAAATGAATCAACACAAATTTGTAAATAGATAAAAATAAATACGTTTCCGAAAGATAAACATTAGATTATTATCATGGCCTTTCTAAATACAATGTTTCGGCTAAGGGGATTACCCAAACGTTTCGGCCATGCTTCCCTTACAGCCGTAAGAAGACACTTTTTCAATAGCTCTGCTGGAGTTATAGTCGTATAAATGGTTTAACAGGAATCAAGTCTCATATAAAACACACGAAATAACCTCGTAAGCCACAAACGAAGAATTTAAAATCTTTACACTCATAGTGGACAATGCGTCCACAAGAGTTACGGTATAGATTTGAAAGTTTCGGTTCATCAACACATAGTATTCTTCTTAATGTAAGTGAGTTCGTGATAATTTATACAATGTTTTCGCATGATTACTTCCGACAATAGTAAATTACCTTTTTCGGTCATGTACATGTTTTAAAAAAAAGTATTTCGATGATTTAGTTAAATTTTAAAGTGAGGTCCGGACATAAAATGTGTATTATTCCTTTATACAATTAATATGATATGTTCCATTTCGATAGCTTAAACGTTGTTATTCATATAACATCAAAGGCAGTCATATACAAAAAAGAAATGCAAGAGTCTTTGTCGTCTTTGATGTTCATGGAGTGCTTCGTAGTTTAAATATTTAATAGTACTGCTTTAAATGTCTCTTAACAGCGTCTGCTTTATAACTCACTCCATATTATATAGTTATCTCCATAATCTTCGTTGTTATTCAAATACTGATACTATCTGTACTACTTATACTCATATGACGATACTGATAACATATTGTCATATTTACATAGCTCGTTAAAGAACGTTTAAATCCATTCATATTCTCCACTGAGCTTCTTTTCATATAAAATATGGCATCACAACCGATTCAGTGTGAAATGTGCTTAGAGGAAAATGCTGTCGGAAGATGCGATACATGTGGGCCTGTCGGTGAAGCTTGCTTACGTATTCATCAGAAAGGAAAGATATTTAGAACTCACATTATCAACGTGTTAAACAAGGACAGCCTAGCAACAATTAGGATTGACATTACTGAAGAGCGATGTAAGCAACATCGGACGGAAAGAACTAACTTTCTTTGTAAGACTCATGAATCAATGATTTGCGGAAGATGCCTTCGTTCCGAGCATCCTTCTTGCTTGCAGGAAGTCGTGGATTTGCTGCATGTAGATTTTAAAATTAACTGCGAAAAAGTAAACTCGATGAAAGCACTGTTCAATGAGTTAAAAGATGAAATTTTGCTGTTGAAAGTTGATGCAGAACACAGTAAGGATTATTATAAGAAGAATGCTGATAAATGCGTGCAAGAATGTATGGACTTAGGCAATAGAATTAAACAACGTGTTGATGAATTGACAAGTAATATTAGAGACGGAATAGCAATGAGACAATCCAAAAACGTCAGTGCCCATTCCCTTATTACTGTTGCGTGTGATGAGAAAAGCAAGTGGTGTGCCGAAAAAGAAAAAAAGATTGATGACTTTGTTGACAACAATATGGCTGGTTACTTGTACCTAATGGGAAGACATATTGAGGAAGATATTTCGAACGCTATATCCGACCTCAAAGAAATCAAAAGCAAGTACATTTTTAAAGGAATTGACTTTAAGCAAAACAAAGTTATACTTAATTGTTTGTTTGAGGACTTGGAGGAAGTCTGTGAACTGCATGAAGAAGTAACTGGAAGCGACGATGGCGATTCCGACGATGTTGCCACATCCACCACAGAAAAAAACAAGGTATCGATTTTGTTGTCAGTTATATAAGTGCCAAATACCCTAAACGTTAACCAGCAACATGTCGCTTTAATCTGAATTGCAAGATCACTATCAACACATATGAATGATGTTAAATTAACGAAGTTGTTTGTTTACTTGTTTACTCATCAATGATTATCCACTTAATGTATTATAATATCAAGCATGAAACTTATAGTGCGATTAATTTTGGCTTGTCAAAGTATATATATTTTTACATTGCTTTTATTTATAAGAATATTTTAATACAACAAAATCTGTCTAAGCGATTGGAAAATCCTTGTAGAACGTGTAGTTTATTTGAAGGTCATCTAATATTACAGGTTATCTGATTAATTTTAGACACGGCGGGGGCTCACTGCACTATTGAATCAAGCCAAACACAATTTGGATCAATCTGAAAAGGTTTGTACAAGTCTGTTCTGGCAAAGCGTTACGCACCATGTTCGTCAAAATACGCTACATATCATACATATCAAATATGATAACGTGTGATAGGGGTCATGATGTTTTCGCATGATCACCTTTTCGACCACAGAATAAGACGTAACACTTGATTGTGTCTTCACGTTGACAAGTTAAGCCGATTAACCAAAACTTAAAACCATCGCATTACTACATTAACGGTTTGTAACAGACTGCATGTTTAAACTGAGTCCAAAACTAATGATAAAACATTTTTGAAAGATAGTTATATATTACGTAAATGAATTAAAAGGTCTCAGTGATCGCTTCGCCCTTTGTAAACACATGAAAAACAACCAAGAAAAGTCAAAAAGCTATAACAAAGGCCCTGTTTAAAGGCGCAATTTCAAGGCCTACCATACACTTATCGACACGTACACAACGAACAAACCAAACTGCATGAAACTTATTTTACAATAATTACAATAGGGTTTTACTTTAAGGTGATGCAATGTCTTTATTTTACGATGATCGTTGAATATGTATTTTTGTACTTAATTCATTGTATGAGTTTAAATGATTTTTCGGTGTCATCAAGTTGATGCTTTCTTCGATAAGGTTTTTATTTTCAAAATATTGCAATGATCGACGCATCTTTGTACAACTAAAATGTTAAGCAATCCTGAAATAGTAAAAAAGCCGTGTCAAATTTCCTTGGCCGTTGAATGGCGGTACCCTGATATATTTAAGTAGACAGCATGTTAACTGAAATTAATGGTTGCTCGCTTTATAAATAGGTGAACATTTATCTTGCGTATATGTGTGCGGTATCTTCGATTGTGGTCGTTTAATCGACTATGTGAACAATTTGTTGATAAAGTCGAAACAAGAGTGACGCTTGATCATTATAAACTAGTTAAACCCGCAGCGAAAAAATATTTTAAAGAGTTTCTGTACATATATGATGTTATACACTGTGTGTGTCTCTCGTTTAAAGTTTGTTCGTGCATTGCCTTTCAACAGATTATTTGCAGATTCTGTTTTGTTTGGGTTGCTTTTCTTGTATTATACAAAAAAACAATCATGCACTTGCCTTGAAGGCGGAAAAGTAACTTAGTAGAACATATTAAACTGTTTTGGTTTGATTAAGGCCATCGTTTTGTCCCTTATGATATTAGGACAACCAGTTGTCAAACTCGATTGACGAGGAAACCAATTATCGAATATGATTTACAGCTGTAATTGGCAGGACATATGGAAATTGTGTATTCTTATGTCGTTATCGTATAATCGTGTATACCAAATAAGTTATCACTGATTCATTTTCATCAGCATGTTTTTCATCGTTTTAGCCATGAAGTGTGTGCATACACGGCTAGCGACATAATGACATACAACGATACTATGTATGTTAAATTCGGCTGGTATTTTCACGTTTTGTTGTCAATAAAAAGGTGTAGATTATGATAGTCTGTCTGTGTAATTGGCTGTGTTTAATTAATGATTACCTATATATTTTTCAGTTTAAATACCATTTGGAATTTTTTTTAAATCGTCCTGGACATACAACTATTCTTCAAATTTCACCTTTTATAACTCAGAAAAGAAAGGTACTCTAAAACAGTATGCGAGCGTGCTTGGGATATTCTGTAAGTAAGCAATGCGAAATTGTGTGGTAAATACATGTAAAAAGTTACAAAGAGGTATTCTTTTGAGAACTTTATTATTTTTATCATTACAATATAAGTTGATTCTCAAGCTTACTAGAAACCAAGAACATTTTATAAACTGTTGTACAATCCGACATTGTATTTATCCCGTTTATATCAACTATTTACAAAATATGTGTTTATTAATTGTTTATGCGTGTCCGTTACATTTGTCGTTACCATTGGAAATATTTTATTTCATAGTTCGTTATTTCAAAAACATACACAAGCTATTCGGACCTTTATTAAAGGCTTAGAATTATATATCGTTGTATCTGTTCTCGAGATATTTTCACAACAAAAAGCTGAAGCTCTTTTAGTCTTCTGATTGGTCCCTTAATAATACTGTAAAGTTTAACTTTCAGATTTCAGGTGGTAACACATGTTATAGTTGTTGGCCATAGTTTTAAGCTTTAAATGTATTCAATATAAATAATAATCGGTATACATACTGATATGTTATGTTACACTGTTCCAGACACAGAAGGAACTGCGTGATGAACTGACACGAGTGAAAGACCTATATGATTCAGAAAAGGTAACCCCTCTTACAACCATTTGTTAAATTATTTTGCAAAGATTTACAGGAATGCCATAATAGTGAACTTCTTACATTAGTAAACCGTTATTACAAAAGAAATGTTTAAATGCATATTTAGTCATTTTATGTATGCAATTCGATAGACGCATTGCATTGCCTTTCTCTTCTGATAGTCCAATTTAAACAGTTAAATTAACGTTATCACACCGACACATTAACAAAAATAACTGTAAGATATATATACAGGTACAAATATATGTTTTAGAAAATATGAAAGATGAAAGTCACATATTTAAAACGATGTCGCGATATGTCACTGGAGATTTCACAATGAGTCACCTTTGGTTCTTTAAGTAATTGAAATATTTTCATATGTTTAACTATTTTGTAAGAAGGATGAGTGGAATGTCGGTTGGTTTGAAAAGATATGAATCAATGAAGAAAGTTACAAAACAAACAGTTATTTACAAATATGTACAAAAAGCGATGAATATCATCAGCTCGCAGGAAAATGGCTGACGGTCCAAGCTGTCTGGCCTTTCTCGTACAACCATCAACCTGAAAGCAGACAAAAACACACACAAAAGCACATGAACAACCACGGTATAGCATCATAATATTATATTTTAGGTAAACATTGAAATATTTATCGAATATACTGTTTTGCATCTAAAATGGAAAAAAATATTAAACTTTATCGCTTTCTATTAAAATGAAATTCGACCAATATGACTTAAATTTATCAATATGTAACTTTTTAAAATCTATCATTATTTAATGTTTTATTATGTGTTAAAAAGCTATTAATAAGATAATTTGAAACAACTCTTTTTCTTTCTTTTACTAATATGGCGTTGTGAACGAGTTTAAAATAAGTATTTCTGCATGTCGCATCAATTGCTCTACGTGTTAACTCCCCGAACGAGACGTGTAGCCGGTCACCAGTAATGCGTCATATCATAATATTTCATTTAATATATTCCTTACTATGAATTCCTTTTTTATTTTTTGGTTTTAATTTGTAATGATTAAATTAACCTCTGTCAAATGTCCAAATAAGGAATTGCTTATGCGTATAAAGATGTAGCGTCTTTTTGTGTATTGAATTCAAGGGAGGCTACTCCAGCGGAACAAGTCAAAGGTTACAGAATTCACTTTATTGAGCCAAATAAGAAGATTTGTTTTGATATGTCAGCAAAATAAACAAATTTAAAAAAACACAAAAAAAAACAATTATAAACTGTAACAGAACAAAACAATAACAAGCATAAGCTATCGTATTTTTCGAAAATAAACATTATTATTTCTTGAAGACGTAACGCGGCATTTTAACAAAATTGAATGTTTGTAGGATTATGACGATCATAATAGGTAGAATTGAGGGAAGTCTTGAGTCAAGTGCTATTATAATTATTTTTTGTGTGTTTTGGCTGGGCGCTCATGTGTATGATCATTATGTTTCAGTTTTAGATCTTCGAATTGTCTAGATAGACCGGAAGAGTTGTCTGTCTCATGCTTTTCCTCATGTTTCCTTGAATACCATGTTCTTCAATATGAACATGCTTCTGGAGGCAAAAGTAAAAGAAGGAAATGTAATATACTTAAAAGTTGACAGGTTTGACAAGTTATTTTTGTCACGCTATTCATAACCTCTTGACCTCTTTAAACCTCTGTGGGCTGTTTCAATAAGGTATTTTAGTCGTAACTCTCATAATCTGAAAACTTTGGTGTGGACTCCTTCATACTCCACACACTTTAACCAGTCCAACTAGTAAATACCCGAGAATGACACCGCAATTAATTCCTTCAATAAATGGTTATTTTCCAAAGATTTTCCCCCCACTTTCGGCTTATTTTGAAAATTCTCCAATTAGACTTTGAAATTACCCCGCCGGGACCCAAAATCTAATTGGTAGGAAACGGGAGATTTATAATTTTGGAAATACTTAATAAGGCATTTTTGTTTCAATTTTACTGAAAATATTTCATATTTACATTGTAAACAAGATATTTGCCACTCTTAAAGATGATATATTAAATAATAAAAGTACGTTCGCAGATAATATTGATTTGCAACTATAGTCCGGATACTGTTTTATATAAATAATGGAAAGATGTCCCAATTATCGCTTCCTCCTCTAGCAATTAGAGTTTTCTTTCATTATTTGCACTGAAAATCCCACTAACTGGAAGGCCAAACAGAGCCCCCTTTTAAATGCACAATACTAAGGCATATTATTCACGTCACAATACAGACACATTACGTTTGAATACTGCACCAAACTATATTACAGTGTTTATAGTACTATTCAAACTTAAGGTTATGAATGATGATAGCTGTATCTGATCGTTGGGAACTTGTAGATTTGTATTTAATTCATTGTACAAGTTCACACGATTCGCGGTGTCCTCGGGTTGATGCTGGCGCCGATAAGGATTATATTTTAATAATGTAACATTTTTGGACACGTGGAAGGTTAACAACGCGAACTAGTTAAAGCGCCATGTTAAATTGTGCTTGCTTGGCCGTTGAAAGGCGGTACCCTTTGTTTCAGTAGACAGCATGTTAACTGACTATCAATGGTTGCTCACTTCATAAACTGTTCAATATTTATCTTACGTACATGTGTATGGTATCTTCAATTGTTGCCATTTAATCGAGTATGTAAACAATTTGTTGATAAAGTCGAAATAAATATGATGCGTAATCATAATAAACTAGTTAACCCCCCAGCGAATCATTTAAACACACTTTCTGTATGCATATACAGTCGGTCTGTGGTGTTACACGTTGTGTATCTCTCGCATAAAGGGTTTTGGTCCATCGCCTATGTTTGTCCAGAGTCATTCAATACAGTATTTGTTGGCATAGTTTGTATTGTATTATTCAACCTAACAAACTAATCACAATCATGCACTTGCCTTAAAAAGCGGGAAATGTAGTTAAACATATCAATCGTTGTTTTTTTTTGGATAAAGGCCATCGCTTGGTACGTTTTGATAACCACGAACATCAGTTGTCAAATACGATTGACGCGGACACCAGGGGCGGTATTCTTAAAACTTTTTTTCGTAAGAAATATGAAATCTGTCTCAACTTAAAATGGGATTTTTATTTATCTTAAAGATGCACTCTCACAGATTGAACGTTTTGACAATTGTTTAATTTTTTGTCTTGGAACGAGCCATTATTTGCTAAAATCCAAGGAAGCTAGTTATATAAGCCCCCAGACAAAAATTGGATTGCAGATTTTTATATTTAAGTTCAAAAATTGATGTTTTATGCATTTTTCTTAAACCGTTAGTAACTGTTTAAGCCATAAAACATTAATTTTCGAACAGAAATATGAAAAACTACGATCTGAATTTTTGTCAGCAATCTATATAATTTGTTTGCAGATGTTTACGCAAACATTTGCTCTTTCCAAGACAAAAAATAAAAAAAAAAAACTTGTAGAAATGGTATATCTGTGAGAGTGCAGCTTGAAGTTTTATTCACAAACTTTCTTAAGAGAAAGTTGATGAATCTCAACTTAAGATATCAAGGATTTCTAGGAAGGTCCCGTTGCTATGTGTTGAATACTCTTCAAAAGATACCGTCTAATTGTAACGGTTTTGTAAGCACTTTTGGATGTTCTAAAGGAGGGGCGTATGTAAAAGGGTTGCGCCCCTATAATACGCCACCTCTTACGTCAATTTCGGGATCCGCCTCTGATATGGGTAGAAAAGGCATATTCCGTCAAACATGTGGTAGTTGCATGTGGCAAATTCATAGCCAGTTTACAATGATTAATAACTTATGAATATCTTGAATTGATGTGTACAGTAATAAAAGGTACAAGATGACTCAGATGAATGTTCACGAAATGTCAATTAGTTTGGAAATTCACTTGATGATAATATCTTCATACTTAACCCTTTCCCTTAATCTGTTTTACACAACAACTTGTATTTCAAATGACGGCCACAATGACATATCCATGATGAACATCTAACTCTCTGAAATATAAAGGCAACATGTTAAATCCTGAAACATGTCTCGATATAATGGATATGTATTCTTATACATAAACACAAAGTGCTCTACATTAATTGTGCATACAGCTATGGGCTCACTTAGTAAATGTCCAGGTACAGTCCTAGAGTTAACGTTAGAGGGGGCATAACCTAAGGGCATAACCTTTTTAATTATGCCCCTATGCATACCCAAAGAAAATTTAACAATTTTAGGTCCAAAATGGTGCATATTGTGATTTAGTTTATAGAGTAAAGGTAAACTGGACATTTTCGGTGGATTAGTGCTAGATGCGTCCCATCCCTGGATTCATGAATGTGTTAACATACTGATTATAAAAGAAAAAAGGCAAAATCGGTTTAACAGAGTATTGAGGAATCTTCGATGTTTCAATGTTAGATCATAAATAACATTTATGGCACAAGTCTTTATGTAGCTTGCTAGGCCATTCCTTAATTGGTTTGGCAAGTTAATTGCAGTCGAACCTCGTTATGTCGACTTTTTCGGGACCTAGTGAAAAAAAGTCGAGATAACGAAAAGTCGACTAACCCGAATTACAAAAAAATATCACCAATCCCAACATGTTTCAGTTGGATTGTACGACGTTTACATCCACAATTGAACGGTCTTGTTAAATATTTTCGTCGTGAAAATAGCAAACTTACTATTGAAAAATAAAGTGAAACAAAAGAAGAATTATTAGTGTCAAATTTATTTCTTTTACGTTTATGGATCACACAAAACACATATATAAAACCACAATTGCATACATTTGTATATTGTACGATTTTATACCGGGTCCTTCTCTGAATTGGTCGACCAGAGCAGTGGAACTAACATTTGACATTTTGAAGTTATTCTTTCTGTTCCCATTCGGGATTGATATCTAATCAATAAAATGTTCATGTTTTATACAATACCAAAGAGCTTGAGCAACAATGTCTCTTTAATTAAATACACAAACAAACAACTTTAATTATTCGCACTTACCAATTTCATTTTTGTATCCCCCAATTATGACAGTTTGCTATATTGTCACGCACGGTATTTTGCGACATGCCGTTAACCGTCATGAATATTTTCACACCTACGTCTCGATCTACACTTCGACATTAAGAACATAGGAAATGTGAGAAATTCGACCACTGGGACAGAAAAACGAGGTCGACATAACGAAAAAGTCGAGATAAAAAAAACCGACACAAACAGATTTATTTTGTATAGAATATGAAGGAATAAATTCGGGACCGGAAAAAAAAGTCGACATAACCGGAAAGTCGACTTATCCGACGTCGACATAGCGGGGTTTGACTGTATTTCGTGGTACCGACACGCATCAATGTGCTTTGAGGTCTCGTTGCCAGACTTATTTTGCCTGGCTTGATAACCAATCAGCTTGTAGGACGGATACCACGTGACTTTCACAAACCACTGAAATCGCTATCGCCATTGTATTTTGTCTTTAGCGTTCAAGCTTTACGTGCTTATTTTTCTGTATAACGTATTAGTTCTTATACGAACAAGGACTTATTCAATAGCTTACAAGTTTCTATTAATTTTGTGTGTGTGTACGTTCTACTTAATTGTAAAATCATAGTTTGTTTTACACAACAATTTGTAGTTCAAATGACGGCCACAAAGAAATTACCATGATGAACATCTAACTCTCTGAAAATATAAAGGCAACATGTTAAATCCTGAAACATGTCTCGATATAATGAATATGTATTGTTATACATGCACACATAGTGCTCTACGTTAGTTGTGCATACAGCTTTGAACCCACTTAATAAATGTCCAGGTACAGTCCTAGAGTTTACGTAAGAAGGGGCATAACCTAAGGGCATAACCTTTATAATTGCTCCCCTATTCATACCCTACTACTTAATTGTAAAATTGATGTAAAAGTGCAAAATTCTCGGAGATCGTCGTGCGCTTGACATTCATGTCTTGATCACGCACTCGTCATCCGCCCGGGAATTTAAGATGGCCGACAGGAAGATACAATTTTTCGGACATTCGTTTGTTTATCGCCTTATACAATTTATACACAGACATTAAGGGTACAGTTGGAATTTTAATCTGCAAGATTCGTCGCATATCCGTAACACGGGATACCCAGGGGGTACAGTTTCGGATGTAACAGGCTGTAAGAGATTCGTGATTTAAAACCAGTTATTGTGGTGTTGTTGGTAGGAACGAACGATCTCTATCAGCCTTCGATTTCTCCTGACACTGTCGCCACTAACATTATTGCTTGTATGCAAGTTCTGCATTTTGAGTGTCAAGAGAAAAGCGTACTCTTTTGTGAGACCCTCCACAGAACTGTCATATCGATTCACACTTGTTATCCTGTGGATTTAATGTGGTTTAACCACCGGGTACACGCGTCCAACATCATGGCGGACAAAAGGTTTTTGGAATGACGGGGCCAAGGCGAGCGCTTTCTCCGAGGATGGTGTTCATCTAGCTGAATACGGGCACAGCAAATTATACAACAATCTTCGTGCTGCTATTTTCGCTGTAAAGAATGCACGGTGATGCAACACAATTTGGTTAAGCTGCTCATGTAGGGGGAACCCCCCGCAATCTGCTGCCAATATTGAGCGTTGTTGTTGTTCTTACAATTTCCATTATGGATAGCGGTACATCTATAGTGTAAGATTACTGTTTATAAGCTTGTTCGCTTTAATCAAGTAATCCGATGTTATCTTTTAAACTTTGCTGGGTTTCTGATTTCTAATTGGAAATATTAATGGCCATATATACAGTTGATATTATACCCTGATATCTTGTTATATTTCCTGTGGTCTCATGGAATGTATACATGTATAGATATGGATATATATTTGTTTATATGTGTGTTCAGACATGGCTATGGTGGCTATGTATTTATGTACTCCATTTTCCCGTGTTTTCACGGTGTTCCCCCTTCCTATGTTATAGTGGCAATATGTCCTTTCCCGTGTTGTCACGGTGATTTCCCTTTTCACGTTTTCGTGGCTGTCCTCTCATGTGGTTTTACAGTGATGTTCTTTTTCCACATTTTGTGGTGATGTCAGCTTGTGTTTTCACAGTGCCTTATTTTGCTAATGCTGTCAGGGCATTCCATGTATCCAGGCTGTGATACATTTCCTGGTATTCAGTGTGAATTGTTTCCGCTGATTTCACTTTTATACCAGATTTCTTCATTATGATCATTTTTTATTTAAATAATGTTATTTTCACTTCAGAAGATGAAGCGGTTTACAATGACCAAACGAAAAGGGAAGCCTAAGCCTAAGGGAAGCAACCCGGATACAGAGGCCATGTCCAATCAGGGAGAACATCTCAAGCCTATGACAATGAGATCACAGGCCCCTCCACCCAAGTCTCCGGCACAGGTTACCCAGACACAACCCGCAATGTCCGAATTAGTGCAGATGCCGCCCAATAGTGTTCCGCCACACATCTCAGCATCTAACATTAACTCAAGTAATGACGATTTTGGCGACGATCAAGTGGATGGAGCAGTGGCAACCCATCTTAAATGCCTTCTGCCCCAGGGTAATCTGCAACCCATCAGAACCCCAATAATTTCACAACTAAAACCTTCCATAGCCAACAAAATCTGGCAAAACAAATAAATGACTTTGCCCTAATGCTACCCTCTGCTCAACATTTAAACAAATTCGCGATACAGATGGACCAAAAAGCCAAGCTTTGCATAATCATTACACAACAGGCCAAGAAGAACCTATTCATTGATCTGTGGACGACTGCATTATTCCGTATTGCAGCCGTTTATCTGATGCAATACCCGTCCGGAGGCCCAACCCTTATGAAATATAGGGATATTGTCAGGGAATTAGCTACAAAACGTTCCTTCGGGTCTTTCCTCCAGTATGACTTCCAGTTTTGAATGTTCCGCGTGCTAGGTCCGATTTCCTGGGAACAAATCCACATGGAATTCTGGTTAATGGCAACCACCCTGCCTCAGCCCACTCATCAGCCCTTTTCGTCCAGCTCAGGCCTACAATCAATCTAGACCTAAATTCAACGGCCAATCTACAAAGTTCCTCCCAAATACGTGCTGGTCAACCTGCAACAACGTGCAGTGCTCACGTCCACACATCTGTGGCTACTGTCGAAGCCCTCACCTCGCATCCCAATGCACAATCACCAGCAATGATCGAGCAGGTCATTCCACCTCTTAACCAGGTTCAACAAAACACGTCCAAAAATAATGTCACAGTGGTCACTACTCCGACCCGGGTCCACCTTTAAGGTAAATTTCTAGAAGGCTACCAATTGAAAGATAACCTGACTTAGGGTTTCGCACATGGTTTTAAATTAGGTTACATAGGTCCTCATGCTGCATCGTCCAGCCCAAACCTGAAGTTTTGTCGCGACCTTCATGACTTTTTTGCATAAAAAAATCTTTATCTTTAACGTGAAGGTGTTATCCCGAAAAGGCACCAGGTGAATACCGACTGCTACAACATCTCAGTTACCCACGGGGTACATCCATCAACGATGGGATTGGTAAATAGGTAGAGGCGCCCTTCATGCTAAAACTGACATTGCTAATGCTTACCGGATAGTACCGATTCATCCTGATGACCATGATATTTTCGGGTTCAATTTATTTTGATAACCAATATTACTATGACACATGTTTGGCCATGGGAGTTTCATCAGCATGTGCAATCTTTGAGCGTTTCAGTACCGCCCTCCAGTGGATATTAAAGCGCCATCTCAAGAACGACCACATGGTCCATATCTTAGACGATTTCCTGTTTTTGGTTCCATCCAATTCACCCCTTTGACAGAGTTACCTTGAAGTCATGTGTTCGTCTATTGGTGTACCAATCAAAGACGAGAAAACTAAATCGGCTCGTCCAGTCATTACTTTCATGGGGTTAGAACTTGATTATCTTTCAATGGAAGCCTCCAGTCAATCATTGGCCTGTTAAAGTTTTGTTGCCAAGTAGTGAGGCCGGGGAGAAGTTTCCTCCGGCGCTTGATAGATTTGACCGTGAAGGTTACCAAGGTATCCCACTATATCACCTTGAACAAACAAAGTAGGAAATACTTGTCTGCGTGGCTAGTATTCATTGAACATTTCAGATGGAAAACTATTATGCTAGAAGACCGTTAGATTACAGACACCTCTTTGCACTTCCATACTGACGCAGCAGGATCTGTTGGTTATGGAGCTATTTTCAAAACACATTGGACCCATGTCTTATTACCACCACATTTGTCCCACCATACCATCACCTTCAATGAGTTGTTTCCAATCGTCATGGCCCTATCTGCTTTGGCCCACTTATTCAAAACGCTTGTGTTGTGCTCCACACAGACAACCTTGCAGTTGTCCACCCTATTAATATCCAAACTTGCAAGGATCCTTCTGTTATGTCATTGGTTAGGAGTTTAGTTCTGTCATGCATTAACAATAACGTGCTTGTGAAAGCATGGATTGGTGTAAATTGCTGCGAATATTTATTTTACATTCATTATCTTATCAATATAATCCATGTTTAAAGCAATACGATTTGCGGTTAATCTAACCACCCGAAACGAATTGTTGAAAGAATTGTGTTGCTACTAACAGAACATTTCCGTACTAATAAGATTGATCAATTCCGTTATTGAGCTAACATTGTTATGTCATTTTGTTTTCAGGGACTCAACCAACTGGAACAGTTGCTGTCGAGTTTAATGAGAATAAATTAGGTCGGCGTTTCCTCAATTTAGTGTTTACATTCCCGGATGGCATTCAGGCAGTAATCCTTTTGTGTATTTTTGATATATAATCACGTGTTTGAATTATTAAGTACATTCAATAACACTGACAACTATGCAAAGGCAGTCCTACTATATGGTTTATAAAACGTGCGGACGGATATTCATTATTCGGATCATCAGAAATGAAATCAATGCTTAATTGTATAACTTTTAAACAAATTCGAATAGGCAAAATAATGAAAATGATTTAAAAAAAGCATACGTTTGAATAAAGATTTGTTTTGGAAATAAATTTACCATTTATAAGGAAAATGGCAATCCCTGTTTTCAAAAGATTTATTGTAGCTGATTCCGTACGGAGAATATTTGTGTCTGTACAAACTGTGGACGAAAACTTTTCTTTCAGCATAAATTCAATGCTATAGCACGGATTTACTATATTTTCAAACTGTCTGACTATGTTATACGAACTTTAAGGGAAATTAACACTACAATTGACTAATAAACCTAACTAGCCTCCAAACGGTATGTCAAAAATGAAGCGTGGATTTCACCCCATTTTGAAACGACCAGTCAAAAAACAAAGAAGAATATACTCTCGATTGAATTTATATATATACATATATATATAACATTAACAAATTAAATGTCATTCAGAAAGCTGCATATTATACTTTTCATGAATATTTTAACAGTCATGTTTTACTTGCATATACTTAGGAAACGTTCGTCATAATACTACATATTGCATGTTAGTATACGTTCATTAACCCTAACACGGCCTGAATATCAATTTTATATGGTAAAATGATTGAAATATAACCTAATAAGTACAACAACGAGAAAATAGGAAGAGTCAGTAGTCAATGTATAATCTTTTGTTGCAGTAGATATTTGACTAAATTCACAACAACTTTATTCGCTATATTTCTGAGTTGCACAAGCATCATATTACGATGTTTATATCACAGTTTATATATTAAAGAATACATTACATTCCGTTCTTATATAAAGGTACCAATTTGGATTCCGCGATAACAGCTTGTTTGTATAGCACAGTGCAATCATTTGTTGTTTTTATGTTACTCGATATATGTTCTTAAATAATATATAAAAATATATAATAAAAATACACATCAACATACTAATAAATCAAGTTATATTTTTTAACTTTGGTTTGAATAAATTATAAAATCACGTCTAATACAACATTTGTCTTCCCTACTTACAGTCGCACCATCCGTACCCGGGAAAACCGTATAAAGGCGGCACGTTCACAGGACATTTGGATCGCTACTTTGAGGGCAAGCTGCTATGCAGGATGTTAAAGGCGACGTTCAGAAGAGGGCTGATGTTCATCTTGGGGAAGGAAGGAAAAGTTGTCCTGAACGGCGTCTCATTGTATGATGGTTCAGTGTATGTCCGGTAAGTATAATTTTATAGGTATAACAACAGTAAGCTTAGGATGTTTAGGAGAGGATTAGAGTTCACTGTTGTGAAGTAAAGAAATATGTTCTGAATGACGTTTGGTTAATGGTCACGTATGAACGTATAATGCAGGTATTACTTTTTAGTGTACAGTAATTATATGCATCACATGTATAAATAATGTTATTAGTGGAAGACAGAGTATGCCATTTTTGAAAGCATATACCTTTTTCACAGGCCAGTGGTAGAGTTCAATATAGATAGAATTAGTTAGGTTAGCATGACGTATAACTGAAGTAGCGTATGAATGTTTCTTTTATGTTTTTTTCGGTAATATAAGGAGTTTAATCAGTAAACTAACATCAGCTAAAATATAAATTTGATATTATCCTTCAAACTAAGGCGTAAAACTATTAACCTCAAGAACTACTTTGAAAGCAAATGTATTGACGTCCATTTAACCTGTGTTAACCAGTGTTAAACAGTGCTTTGAACCTGTAAATTATGACAAACAATAATTTATCATAACGATGCTTCAATAATTATGTTCCTAGAAATAAACAAAACTGATCACTAATTACGGAAATTGCATTCCTAATTCTCGCGCGTTTGTGTTCCAAAACTACCTGACTGATTAACTTTAATACTCCACTCATCGTCATCTCACCGACGAAGCGTGGTGAAGAAAGCAATGTAGTTCATCTTAAAAAAACAGCGTTCAGAATTATTTTGTTGTATATATGTTACTCGATATATGTTCATTGTTATGTGTTCTATGATCACACAGTTTTAAAGCTTTTATTTTATAAGGCAGACTGTGCGTGAGCTCATAGTTTCAAACAATGACTACATCGTATCTTTGAAAAGTTTTTGCATTAGGTGAATTGTATTCCTCCGTCAGCAGATAGAGTTGGGATCTCTTATCATAGAGGTACTTGGGATTTACCTATTATTTTTTGTTTTATTATTAAGTTTCCTCAAGTTAATGCATACTTTGATAAGATTTACCTTTTACGTTTTTTCTTTATTTAGGAGTGTAGGGATAAGAGTGAGGTTTGTGCACTTAAACTGTTTTAACTCCCCAGTAAATTTACATTTATCTGACCGTTCCAAGGCGGTACCTAACAATCCTTTATAAACGCACCTATTTTTTAATATATGAATAGAAAATTAAAGAGGTCCTATTTTAAACAAGATTATGGCAAAAACTAGGAAATTAAATGTTAAAGAAACAACTAGAAATTTGACGTTTAACCATTTACGTTATAACTTTATTCAGGATTGTTGAGATAAGAGTGAGGTTGTGCACGCTAACTGGTCTAAACCCAGAGTAAATTTACATTTTACTGACCATTCCAAGGCGGTACTTAACAATCCTTGATAAACATACCTAGTGTTTTATATATAGTATGTATGCACTGGGCTGTTTGTGGAGTTGTGTGCTGTTCTTCCTTGTTTCTTGTTTGTGATTTTTTTTGTTTTTGGTTCTATGTCTTTGGTGTTTACCCAGTGCTGTTAAACAGGGTTTATGTGTAAACATTTTGCTACTGAGCTTGTTTCTGTAGTTTTTCACATAAGTATTGATATAATTTTGCTCATTACAGAAATAATTAAGATTAGTTTTACACAAAATGATACTAGCTAAGGCACTTATAATAAGTGTCGTACTGAATGACTTAGACTGTAATATTTTGCATTAAATAACATAGAATGTCGGAAAATATGCGGATGATAACAAACTAATGTAATGATAAGGCTTTTATTATAATTATTCTTGCAATATAATTCATATGTATCAAGAGGAAATTGCAAATTTTATCTAGTACACGTTTGCAAAGTTATATCAACATGTTTTGTTCATAACGGAATTTATATTTTAAAAAAAAATCATGTATATTGTACACGGAGCAAAGCGTCGACGTGCATAAGGATGGACATTAACATTGTCCTCGTATAATATGAAGACAATATTATTAACGTAACATTCAGTCTAAAATGTCACTCTAATTGCTTACTGATTTTCCTGCACCACAAATCTTGACGTGTTTCCGATCGTTTCAAAGTTTTTTTACGAGATACAAATCAGTGGGAAAAGCATTCAATCAAATGTTGTTGTGTTTTTAATTTATTGTTTCAGTCATTGAACTCACGTTTGCAGCATATATAATACAAAAGCACACGTTAAGTGCCGTAGTGATGTCGCCATACAATTGGCGCAATCGATTCTAGAAAATTTTGCAGACCGATCCTAAATATGTAGATATTGTTTAAAATGAAATCGGAAATAGATACACAGTTATAAAAATATTGTTACGTTAAAAACAATTGTTTTCCATGATATTTCTAGTAAGCTTAAATGCCATAGAGTGAAATTAATAAACACGTATCTTTCTGCATAAATGACGTATTTTGGCGTGCTTCGCGGAAGGTCTTATATTCCGTTGAATTTGCACATATAGTTGGTCAAAACGTACGTTAACGCTGGTTTGTCATTGAGTAGACAGTCGGGTGAATGTTTCCGTCCTCCACTTTGTCGTCGTTTATACAGGTTTCGATCAGGTTTCAGTGTATTTCAGGAACATGTGACAGAACACAGATAGTGAAATTCCTTACTTTCCACAACCTAAGACTCCATAAGTGTTCATGTTTTATAAGTAGTAGTCATTTGAGATAACTATGAATCGTTAATGAAGTTTAAATACATTTTTTTTCTTTCGTTTGTTTGATCTTCAAGTTTTCATTGCATTGAATAGCCCAATCTTAATCAATTTAGTTAACAAAAACGCAGGGTTACTTTCTAGGATCAAGTGCGCGATCTGAAAAGATATGTGCAAACATGGAAAGTGTTTTTAAAGAAAGAAAAACTGTTGACAAAAATAACAATTTCACTTGTTCAATTATGCTGGTTCAATTCGATAATCATATATCAAGCATAAAACGTGTGTGTGTGTGTGTGTGTGTGCGTGTGCGTGTGTGTGTGCGTGTGTGTGTGTGCGTGTGTGTGTGTGTGTGTGTGTGTGTGTGATTTCATGCTACATATTACGATTGATTGCAATGCAGTGTTTACACTATCTATATCTTAATCAATGTATGTGCTAACTGTGCCATAAATCATTAAGAACTATTTGACAAGCAAATTTCATTGTTAGTCAAAACCTCAGAAATTATGAGCATGAATGCTCTACACATACCCACATTGTGTTAGAAGTCCGATCACCACATAGTGTTTGAGTTATGCCCTCTGATACAGTGAACACAAACGTCTAATTGAAACCGTGACGAAGTAATGCATGTATCACGTGAACTTTTTTGTGAATCCTTATTAATCTTAGTGTGATCAACAGTTTTCCCTGACAGTAAACATTGTTAAACACTGCATCATTCAATTCAAAACCTTTCCAAATTAATATAACCGCAACGTACCTCTCAATAAATAAACCGTTCAATGGTCTCCAAACAGTTTTATTGCGTTCCTCAGTATTTTAGTAGGCTCAACTATTTGTAATTGTTATAGCTTTTAACTTAGTTATTATTTGATTATAATAAATCATAAATAAGAATACTATGAAGGAATTGTATATTGTATAGAATGTAGACTAGACACATTTAAAGGAGTAAGAAAATTACTATATTTGTATATAAGAATCAGTCTGCTTTTGTTTTTTATTTTTACATTGGATTTGAAAAAAAGATAAAATTCTCATAGAATGTGTCGTGGGAACGAGTATCCTGCACTTGTACACTATTAAAGAAACTATCCAACAAATATGGCTCGCGGGTCCTTCTTCAATTAGACAGACGCGATGACGTGACTTAAGAAATGTTAACAAATATTTAACTGTGTCTGTATAGTTATGATTTACCATATACCTTTTTGAAGTTACGGATCAAGTTCGGCCTACGTTGAATACATGTTTAGTTTTATTTATTTTCTATTTCTAGACAGTTTTCAACAACTCCGGCTTACGAAAAATACATACGAACCTTGCAAGCGGAACTGGCAGTTAAAGGCATCACAGAGGCGGAAAGTCAGACGGAGAAGCTGGAAGAGACTTTCACTGTCGATGGTCCGTAACTTCCATCAGTGTATGTAACCAATGGTTTTACTCCGAATTATATTGTCCTTTTCCATGTGTATGTCTGTGATGTATATAGCATTACATGTCAGTCTGGAGACTTTCTCCCTACCATCGGTTACACCATTGTGTCTTTATCGAGTTTAGTTTTGAACTGCTTGTCTACTAGGGGAATATAAATGGTTACTTGAACTTGACATACTAGTATTAACTTGTTTCAATCCAAACGATTAACTTTTATTGACAAAATTTAATGTTTTTATAGTATAGTTTTAACATCGTGAAGTATATGTGTTGTATGGAAATATATCTTCCACAAAGTGTTAAACATTAAAAAAAACATTATTTCATGATTAATGTAGTACCTTTGTTTTACTCTCGGTTAACAGTTTTAGTGAATACAAAATGATATTCAGTAAGCAGACAAGGCATTATCCATGTTCATGATTTTCACTTATATGATTGTAGTTCATTTACAATGATTTATTTCTTTAGGTCCGAAGTCGCGCTGAGTTCTGTAATGAAATGATAGCAAAGTTGACCTACAAGGGAATAACAGCGGCGCATGTTGAACCTGACGGAAACTGGGAAACAGACGTTCTCGATCTATTGTGTGTATACTGTAATTGGCCAATTGGTGTGACTTTTATCATTGCCAGCGATCTTGTGTAATACAGAATTACTGGCGTGATGTTTACGATGTTTTACGTAGTCGTTTTACTTACACTAAAGATATGTATTTTATTATTGTTGACCTATGTAAATATTATACACTTTAGTATAGATTTTTATATGTCGGTAAATAAATTTTCGGATGAATACTATTCCACTTGAAGAGAAATTAGGAGACTCTTGTCGAACTAATTTGCTTTCGAAAACATAACATCACTGAATTGTGCATACAATGCAATTTATATTATCTCAGCAAGTTTGATATTACGAGGGGCAGTCGTAAAGTTCCCGGAATCTGCTTTTGATATCGAAACTGTTCACTTTAAAACCGAAATAATACAACAGTACGGTAGACACATGTATTTGGAAGTTATGTTACAAATTTTACAGGAATCAAACAACACATAATAAAAACGCACCACTCTATTACACATAAACATGAACAGAACAACACGGAGCACTTTGCAAAGCAAAAATAACGCGTTACGCCTTTTAAATTAATATATTCACCGCACGCAAGGACACATCTTCGGTGCATCACTACCAACTTACCTAAAAAATATCGCTGGTCGTATCCCCAAAAATGCGTCCGTTCAGCAATCGACAGTTCCTGTAGCGATTCGAACTTCCGGCCTTGAAGCTCACCCTTTAACCTTGGGAACAACGCGAAAACCATAAGATCCTTTGCTATTACAGACAGCAAACTCTGCACCAAGCGCCCACACACTGTATTCATGTTAAGTTCGTTTTTAATAATTTCATGAACTGTTCCATGACTCAAATCCGTGGTTGATGCTAGTTCAACAAACGACTTTCGTCGAATATTTCACGTGTTACAGCACGAACATCGTTGTCGCTGAATGTTGGTCATCCAGCTCTTGGGTTGTCATTTAGTTCTTCTCTGCCGTCCGTGAAGCGCTGATGCCATTCAAAGATTAGTGTTCGGCTGACCTTCTTATTAGGGTCCTGTTTCATAAATTTAAACGCTTCTGTACGAGTCATTCCTGCACTTGCGCAGATTTTAATCACTGCTCATTGCTCCGTTCGAAATGACGTCGGTGTTTTTTTCCATTGCAACTGATGCGAGGTAGCGATACTCGACTTGCAATTTCTCAATTGTTTTAACGGATATGAAGTCAAAACTTTCCGGAAGTATTCACCAGATAGGTTTCTGACGTAATGTCTAAAATTATGACGTTAACGCGCCAAATTTTATTCGAGAGAAAAACATTTAAGTTTTGTTTCAAAGTATATAAGATTTCAAACTGCTCCGTGACACTTAAACAACATTAATAAATTTAAATATTTTTTTTATTTATATCCATCAAAATATGTTAGTTTTTGTTAGCTTTAACGTGTCATATTTCAATATAACTGAGTATTTAAACGATCGAACATGCGATAAAACATGCGAATTTTATTTGGACAGTCCGGGAACTTTACGACTGACCCTCATACGTTATACAAGTTTTGTTCAAATAGTGTGTAAATGATTTTGATTAACCAATATGTGTATTATTTTACCCAGCAAATGTATCAAGATAATTGTTCGATTCGTGTGTTTCTCTGTTTATGTTGTTATATGATGTTGTTGTTTAATTGTTGTCAGCTAGTGTTTTACCTTGTGCTTCTACAAGCTTTCTTCATTAGTTTGCTGTCATCGTTTTTTTTGTATGACAATATTAACTTATTCTTTATAATTAATAATCTGGTTTAAACTGTGTATTTCTTGATGAGTATGTTAGATTATTGTTCGTCGTCAACAAAAGAGTATATACTATATATATATAATCCTTATAATTTAAGAGTGTTAAAAATTCCATGCGGTATGCGTGCGTGTATAATTAAAATTATATAATTCATATTTAAATTGTTTTAATGTTAACACTAATGCATAAATAAAATAAACCGAGTGTGTCTATCCATTTAGAAGACGTAAATACAAATACACATATCGGAGAGGCCATGTCAGCTAGGTTTAACCAAATCCGAACTTCGGTAATAAGGTTTTCCGAGTTTCCACAGCACACTCTGCCCGAGTGTTTGGATGACCTGTCTTACTCTCTTAACCACTGATACATTCAGAATATCTAACTGTGTGCGTTCAAGCTTAGTACGGTTATACACGGCTACTCACTTACAGCTAATACATTCAGAATATCTAACTGTCTGCGTCCAGTCATAGTACGGCAATACACCACTACTCACTTAACCACTGATACATTCAGAATATCCAACTGTCTGCGTCCAGTTATAGTACTGCACTACACCGCTACTCACTTAACCACTGATACAATTAAAATATCTAACTGTATGCATCCAGTCATAGTAATGCAATACACCGCTACTCACTTAACAACTCTTTCATTCAGAATATCTAACTGTCGGCGTCCAGTCATAGTACTGCAATACACGGCTTCTCACTTAACCACTCATACATTCAGAATATTTAACTGTCTGCGTCCAGTCATAGTACTGCAATACACCGCTACTCACTAAACCACTGATACATTTAGAATATCTAACTGTCTGCGTCCAGTTATAGTACTGTAATATACTGCTAATCACTTAACCACTAATACATTCAGAATATCTAACCGACTGCGTCCAGTCATAGTACTGTAATACACGGCTACTCACTTAACCACTGAAACATTCAGAATATCCAACTGTGTGCATCCGGACATAGTACTGTAATACACGGCTACTCACTTAACCACTGATACATTCAGAATATCTAACCGACTGCGTCAAGTCAGAGTTCTGTAATACACGGCTACTCACTTACAGCTAATACATTCAGAATATCTAACTGTCTGCGTCAAGTCATAGTACTGTTATACACGGCTACGTAAGGTACCGATACAAGTAAATACTTGCAAAGCTAAATGTAGAAGAAACCTGACAAGCTAATCAATACACAATTTACTGCTTATACGATATAAATTATTTGGATAGAAGATAAACTAATATACAATCTTATGTTCTCCTATCTTTTTGTACAAGTATTTTGTTTTGTTAAGCGCATCATGTATATTCCAATGCAATCGTTAATTATCAGTGTATTGTAGCTGTTTCAAAGTAAAATCCCTGAATGAAATCATTGCCATACTGTGTTTGCAAAATTGGATGTTAATTATAAAAGTGTTTTGTATTACTTGATTTCATATCTGATCTTTAAAGAAACATATGAATCGGAAATCGGTAACCTCGCACAACATATACCGAAATCGATATCCCCTTCCTTTTCAGTGAAAACTACAACGTAACTGTTCTGGTTTGTATCCAGATAAATGGCCTTACTCCAATTTGAATACGTTGTTAGCTTCTTAGATGTCATCATTATCCTAATCAAATTCCTATAAACTTAAATATACCCAAATGCTATATTATAACCCGCACCAACAACCATGAACAATAAAATGCAGTATAAGCCGCATTTTTGAGAACAAATAAATAACTGTAGGCATTTATATGTTTTTTTCATGTCAAGGTTCTTGTTATAATATTATTTTTTTATATATAAAACATATGTTATTAGTGGTTTACCAGACCATTTATCGTATTTTTGAATTGTACAATAAATGTTTGTCTGTTTGACATTGTTAGCTCGGTATATATATCAATTTCCAATTGGATCAAACAATTATCTTCTAATATGAAATAAGGCACTGCCTTAGACGGGCTCTAGGTATGTTATCAACTGCAGAAACTGCTAATGCAGTACATTTTTCTTAGGTAAACAAGTGTCAAAGGCAAAATTCATTTTATATGACATACTATGACTTTGACTACACCAATTAAATTATTAAGGTGCATAACAAGTACGGTTAAGGCAATGCAAAGCAAATTTAATATTTTAATGTTTGAAAAAACTCATAATAACAAACACAAGTATATTAATTGACCTAATACTGAATATCATACAAGCATTTACGGTACAAATAAATGATTCCTACTTTAAACAAAACAAGGTAAAAGAAACAGATTGAGTTTACTTAAAACTAATTATTATAGTTATCTGACAATTAACCTGTACTAAACTATTTTAATATGTAAAACAGCATTGTGTATATTTTAGATTTTTAAGGTTCTGCAAATAACCTGGAAAAATAGTTTGACCACATCAGCAGTTTGAAATGAATATAAATTCCCTGTAGTTGATGTTGTAAGCACCATTCCATCATTGATTATAACGATGTATGCAGAAAGTATGAAAATATTTAATTATTTATAGTAAAAGTCTTTAAACTGAATTATATATTTATAACAGTTAAAAAAAGAGGGCCCTGACGGCCCTGTATCGCTCATTTAATCCAATACAGATCATCAAGAATAACAATCTGATCAAGTTCCATGAACATATGGTCATAAATGTGGCCTCTAGAGTGTTAACATGCTTTTCCTATTACTTGACCTGGTGACCTAGTTGTTGACTGCACATGACCCAGATTCAAACTTGGCCTAAAGCTAATCAATATAAATATTCTGACAAAGTATAATTGACATACAGTCATAAATGTGACTTCTAGAGTGGTAACAAGCTTTTTCTATGATTTTCTTAAGACCTAGTTTTTGACCGTACATGACCAAGAACAAACTTGGCCTAGAGCTAATCAATATAAACATTTTGACCAATTTTCAGGAAGATACAGTCGTAAATACGACCTCAGGCCTCAATTTCTCGAAACTTCTTAAGTCTCTTATAACTGGATCAAGCTAAACTCACTATTTTTGGTTTTCAATAATTTGGATAATATTTACTTCTTTAAGAGTTTTTATACTTTAGATAGGAATTATCTATATGTAAGTAAAATTAAACCATTTTTCATTTATCAAAATTCCATTCAAGTATGTATTTTGAGTAATTGAAATATTAAAAGCTACTTAAGCCTGTTAAGCTTAAGAAGTTTCGAGAAATTGGGGTCTAGAGTATCAACAAGTTTTTCCTTCAATTTGACCAGTTGACCTAGTGTTTGACCACACTTGACCAAGATCCGAACTTGACCTAGAGATTATCAATATTAACATTCTGACCAAGTTTCCTGAAGATACAGTCATAAATGTGTATAGTGTTAACAAGCTTTTCCTTTAATTTGACCGGGTGACCTAGTTTTTAACCCCAGCTGACCCAATATCGAACTCGTCAAAGATATTATTGAGAGTAACATTCTGAACAATTTTCATTAAGATAGTGCCTAAACTGTGAACTCTAGAGTGTTAAAAGTCAAATTGTTGACGACGGAAGACTACGACGGATGACGGACACAGGGTGATCACAATAGCTCACCTTGAGCACTTTGTGCTGACTGTAATAAACTATGATGTATTGATCTATTGATAGGGGAATATTCTCCAAGAAAATTGACACATTTCTCTGCATTTGATACATACGGAATTCTTGTCTCTTATTTCAATTGTTCATGATGATTACAGTACTGAAGTCATTGATCCAAGATACATAATGCACTCTGGTATAGGGTTCTGAAGTGATCGTCCCATATGCCAACTCTGGTATACTGGATGAAATGTTACTGGTGAATACAGTACTGAAGTGATCAAATGGTACTCTCAAATCCACTCTGTTATCCTGGATAAAACGTTACTGGTGAATCCAACTTACTGAAGAGATCAATCCCAGATGCCACTCTGGTATCCTGGATAAAACCTTACTGGTGAATACGGTACTATAGTGATGAATTAATTCCGATCTGAAACGGATTAACACCTATTTTAAACTCAGAATATAATAAACAAGGGTCAAATTGTTTACATTGACGCAGATGAAGATACTATCACACTAACAAATGAAGTCACCGTTGTTAAAAATATGTAAATATGGCCTAAGACCACATTTATTCTAACTATATGTTTCATATAGAAACTAACCAAGCTTACAATGTATCTCTTCAAAACAGTATTTTCATATAATATTTTTGCAAAAAAAAAACAGACATCAAAACTCCTATAGTTCAATTTCAGGCTGTATGCAACACATACTGAAAGTTTGGCAATGATATAAAAGGTAAAAGGCTTCAAAGGTAAAGTTAGTGTTAGTCTAAAATATTAGACGTGTTATACGGGATTCTTTCAATCTCTAACGTCTAAACGGGAATGTGCAAAAAACGGGGGTGTTTTAAAAATATTGAAATTGTTTTAAGTGAAGTATTTTATGGTTGAAATTGATCATAAAGAGTTATATTCATATTTTACCATGTAAGTGAAATGCCATTTTGCACGAAACAAGCATTTAATGCATTAAAACAAGTTGTTTACCTTTCCAATAAAACGAAAGTTGACTGACACAGAAAACAATTATGCGAAGGGGAACAACTCGATACAGTCGTAATAACTCGGCCTCCTCCAACAAAGCTTCGAGATAGACCTCGTTATACAATCGTAACAACTCGGCCATGGCCGAAATGTTGCGAGCGATTTAAAACTGTGCCCAAAAGCCTTGCAGGTGCCCTTCATGTATATATCGTTATGTTTTGACAGAATGAAATGAAGAAAAGCCGTCAAACTCATAATTATAAGTTGAATATTTATTTTTTGTGTACGGAACTAATATAAAATAACATTATCTGGTAATATTTCTTGTTTCTATGATATTTTATAGACGCTATATGCTTTAACCCGGAATCCTGATCGGAACAATTACCCACTTTTGATACTAAACAATTTGTACGTGAAGGATTTGCCATATCAAAAAACTAAAAAAAATCCGTCAACGTACAATTATTTGGACTAGAAAATAGTCATGTTAAGTCAGGAGTTTACATTACACATGTGCTAAAAATAGATACCATTTATTTCAGTTTTATGAGCTTCATGGTCTATGTATATAATTATGTACAATTAGATTGGTTTTTAATGAAAAATAATAAGATATATATTACTTACTGCTTTGAAAATTCCACTTTTAAATATTTTAAATAAAAAATCACTTCAGCGCATGTTTCCCGGTTTTGTTGATCATTTAAGGGAGTGTCCGAGAACTTATTCTGTCAAACTAAAATATAACCCCTTTTGAGCACCACATTCGGAGCCTATGAGAATGGACTTAAATTGTTTAATTACACTTGATTTTGCATTATTTCAACAGAAGAAGAGCTGAAGTTTGTTATAAACATTGGAACATCATATATCTTTTAAAATAAGAATACTTGATCCATAAAACCTCTAAAAGTGTCCGAGAACTACTCGCCTACTGGTACACTCTTGTTCATTATGCACCAGTCATTTGTAACCACGGCCCTCCCAGGTCCGGTGAATAGCGGGGACTTTGACTTTCGGTCCAGCAAAGTCCGGGCAAAATCTCCGTCCTGCGGGGACGATATGCCAGTAAACCCCCCGCCAAATGCCCCCTAACAAGGGAACCCTAGATAATGCCAATTCCCCGCTATAATTGGCGTGAAGACAAAACTGCAGTCAACCGGCACTGCTTGGCCACCTGGAAGGTAAAAACACGGCCCATTTCCCTGGCTATCTCCGGACCTGGGGGGCCGTGGTTACAATTGACTGGTGCATTACCAAAACTGGCCTGCACGTGGTTTTATTTGGTGTACGGTATATTTGTGAATTACGACACCAATAATCCAATATTCCTTGGTATACACATATGTATACATTTTCTAGACTCAAACAACATCTACATTAATTACAGGAAACCATTAGGCCATTACGCATAGTATGTTATGATTAATAAATTTATAATTAAATTGATAAGGTAATTGCATAAGGTTCCTCTCCATCAACCCCCTCTTCTTTAATGACATCTCAGTCATTTTCTGTTTAATTAAAAGCTTGGAAACAGGTACATTAGATTTAAATAGTAATGATTTTCAGATTGATATTTGTATGTCTGTCAAGTTCTGACGACTATATCTCCACCTGTGAAGTGTTTCAACAATAACAACACTGTTGTTCCTGAATGTGACTATTTTTTAAGAAAAAATACCATTTTTCCCTTTTTCTTCCAGAATATATCTGCCCACTAAAGTAGCGTTCTCAAAGGATTTGAAAAGAACAGAAAGCTCAATTGTTTCCTGAAATGTAGATTCAGGGTGTGTCTGGAAGAAATATCTACTTCAGTTTTATCTTTTTACTGTATGTTATGGAGTTTATGCATTCTGAGTTAAAAGTCAACTTATAATACAGCTCTTGTTTGTTTTGCCCTTTTCTCATCTGAATTGTGAGTGATTTGTATGAGTGTAACCATAGTTATCTCATATTCCATTACAATGCAGAATAGCACAGTTGGTTAAAGCTGTCATTTTTTCATATCGCTCCTTAGTCGTGAGTTTGATACTCACTTGAAGTTTATTTTTTTTTGAATTTATCATAAAAAATCAACTTTTTTATTACACTGTTTATGTTTTATTCAATTAACATGCCTTAGAACTGTGCATTCTTATCATACAGTATCTTTAAAGTTATCTAATATATTATCATTTTCAGGACGAGGTATAAAGACCACAGTAGACAGGAAAAATGGAGATTTCCTTCTCCACTACACAGGTGAACTTATAACAGGTGAAGAAGGTGATAGAAGGGAAGCAAAAAACTCAACAGGCTTCCGTTTCTTTTTCATATCCAAAGGCAAGCAGTTATGGTAAGTCTGACAAAATTTTGTATTGTGATTTCAGATTTTGTCATACATTTGGTGTTTATCTGGGCTTAAGTGGTCATACATAATATTAATAGCTATGTGTTCATAATAGAGATTGGTACCACAGAAAAAATACCACGGTACACTGCGTGTTTTGTGCAACACCATGGTTAGAACCTCTGTTTTGTGCATTATATATGATAAGGCTATTGTTAACTTACTAAATCTACCAGTTTTGTATTCCTTCAATCGGTTTAATGTAATACATGTTGTATCTATAGCATTGCTTCTTCTAAAATTAAACAAGTTATAACTCATACATTATAGTGCTCCAAATATGCCGCCTATCTGCGTTAAATACATACTGTAGTATAATATCGCAGAAGGTGTCCAGTTCCAGTGAGAAAAAATATCTGTTTTTGTTTGTAGCGTAGATGCTTCTGAAGAAAGTGGAAGACTTGGAAGACTGGTAAACCATGGTCATAAAAAAGAACTGAATGCTGTGATGAAGGAAGTTAGTGGGCAGTTGATCCTGTTTGCACAAAGGTATTTCTGATGTATTTAGTTAATGCCGAGTATACCTTGATCTCAGCAAAAAAGTCAACTTTTAAGAATATGGATGAACAATTTTATAGAAATAAACTTAAACAAAACACGCACGCACTATTTGCAGGCGTATTTTGGGGACCTTTCAGAACATAAGACCTAGAAATTTAATAAGGCTTTATGTGCGATAAACAATACATATATTTCAGTCAGTAACACACTATTTTCAACTTGTCAGTGTTTAAAAGAGAAAAGTAAGAGATATTGTCATAGCCTTTTTGCTATAATTGGCACTGTGACAGCTCTCTTGTCGGAATGCAAAATCTTATCAGCCATAACTTTTAATGCCCCAACTTTGTATGACTGTATGTCCCAAAAGTTTGTCTGTCATACTCCTCATTCTTGTGTTGAAGGGTTTGTCTCAAACTTTCACTGATGAACCATCTTCCTTCGTAAAGGAAGAAATATCTGTTGCACCTTTTCTTGGAGCCATTGACCTTTTTTTACCATCAAATTTAATACCTTAAAGGGACTGAACACCAAAAAAAGTTTTTTTTCTGTAACAAATCTCAGGACAATTATCTAATAGATTGTGTTACGCTTTGATATCATAATTGTAAAAAAGTAACCAAAACGTAAAAAAAAAAGTCAGAGACCGGGTTCGAACCCGTGTCCCCAAAATTGCAGTCCAGCATCGTATCCACTGAGCTACGACGGCTTACTCTAATTGGGTGACATAATTAAGCTATACACCTACCTCGGTAATATCACGTGATAACACCGACTAGCCAATCACGGATAAGAAATGAATTCTATCTTGTAGACATACCCAGTAATCTTTTTAAATGGAAAAATACGAAATAACTGCTAAACTTAAATAAATTGTAAACTATGTGGTACTTCAGTTCTTAGTTTCAATGCATTGTACACATCAATGCCAAGTTAATGTCAGTTTTAGACAATTTTCTCTTTTTGTGCTATTTTATCATATGGAGTACAGCTCCTTTAATGTGTTTTTCAGGGACATCTGTGCAGGTGAAGAGCTACTTTACGATTATGGATTAAAGGAATACCCCTGGACACAGGTGAGTGCTAGCTCAGGATTAACTTGTTTGCAAAGACCGGATATTCATGTATTTGGAAGACACCTTGATATTTGAACACAAACTAATGATTCCAATTTTTACAAATTATCATAATTTTGCAATTTAAGTAAAATTTTGTAACTCTGTATCTAACATTTAGCTAATGGTTCAGTTAGTTTACTCATCTGATTCATAGGCATCACTCAACTAGCTATTATAAGGACCCTGCAAAACTAAACTATAAGCAGTAGTAATCAGTATGTTTGTATGTTCGTCTGCCTGTCTGTACACAAAATTCATGATCTTTCCCAGTACATGAATATGCTGAAATATATATAGTATACCCCCCTTCGAAGAAGAGGGGTATTTTGATTTGCACATGTCAGTCCGTCGTAGACCAAAGTTTGTCTGAGTGATAACTGAACATTTGCTAGACCTATTTTCAGCAAACTTGACATGAAGGTTGGGCCTGACCAGTAGATGACCCCTATTTATTTTAGGTGTCGTCAGGTCAAAGGTCAAGGTCAGAGTGACCTTTATGTGGGAAAAATTGTTAAAGCTAGTCCGAATGATAACTCAACAATTCCTGGACATATGGTCATCAAACTTGCCATGATGTTAATTGTTTGGACCTGAAAGAGTTACAGTGACCTTGAACACAAAAATCATGTCTGTGATAGCTCGACAATGCCTGCACCTATGGCCCTCAAACTGGACATTTAGATTTGAGGTGACCAGTAGATGACCCCTATTCATATTGAGGTTGAAGGTCATGGTCACAACTCATATTGGTCATTAAAATTACATTATATTTACATATTTCCTGCTGGTTAGAGGATCATGTTTATCTGCAAGATCAGTTATCATTTGAACATGATCAAAAACTGTACCTACTATACCCATACTGAATGGTCATCATCTAAAAACTGCCTCAAAGGTATTCAATGTCAATGCCAATGTTTGCCAATGAAAAATATTTGTATCCACTTACTTTAAATAAAATCTTACTACGAAAGGTTTAACTTGCTGGAAGCTTGAATGCTTCCTAAAACCAATTAAAGTGAATTGTTATATCATTTCTGTAAACAATAAAAGTTTCACTTAAACACCTTTCTTATAAATGGATTATTGATATTTAAAGGGTCCCCATGGCCCTCTTGCTCATGCATTTTTTTTAGTGTATGATTGAATCTAGAACATTTTAGAAAGAAATACTGTAAATTTAAATAAAAAATGTCTGGTATATAGATGTATTCTATGACAGAAGGAACAAATATTTTTCAATCAAAGCAATTTATCTTGACTGTTATATTCCAATCAGCATTTTTGGTTGATGGCTCGACAGCATCTGTTATAGTTTGGTAACTATCAGAGCTGGGCTTTTAAAAAATGCACATTGCTATTGGGGGTGATGAGAGTTAGGTCATAGGGCAGGTTTTACCAAATCGTGTTCAAGTTTGACCTGCAAATAAATGCATCAGATAGTTTCAAAGCTTTTAACAGATGTTCAGGTCATAAAGCAAAGCCAGAAGGTTGTTTTCAATGACTGACTGACTTGTTTGTTCCGGTGTCCATTTTGTTAGTTTAGTTTGGGACAAACACTGAATTGTTGAGCATTATCTAGTTTTGTTATTAGTTCCAACAATAAGATTACCATTCATACTAGATTAAAGTTTGATTAGTGAACTGGCCTCATTACTGAGACCATTTTATTAAGAAAATACTATTTTTTTTTAGTTTTACAATCAAGGATTGTCTCAATGTTAAGGTGGTCTAAATGGTGGAATTTAACTGTAATTATTTTCAGATGCCATTGTTTCTATGATTTTTGGAATACAGTTTTGAACTTTTTGTAAGATCTGGAACAGTTTTATCCATCTTAAATCTAACCCATAGTTAGTAGTTGTTCCCCATTGATGCAGTGGTTGGTACAGGAGCTCATGGTCACAGGGTCGATAAATAATGCCATTCATAAGGGATGATCCCTTTTGACTCTGGGAATGATATTCCTCAGTAGTCAATTGTTAAATCATAGTTACATGAAATATGAAAAATACTTGAGCAATATAACTCAAATTATGCATTCAGGTGTTTTGAAACATGAATAGCTGTTGATAATCCCTATTAAAGCTGCACTCTTACAGATCTACCATTTTTACAACTTTTTTTTATTTTTCGTCTTGGAAAGAGCAAATTTTTGCCTAAATATCTGTAAACCAAATATATAAGACTGCTGACAAAAATTAGATCGCAGATTTTTATATTTAAGTTCGAAAATTAATGTTTTACCGCTTAAACCGTTACTAACGGTTAATGAAAATTGCACAAAACATCAATTTTTGAACTTAAATATAAAAATCTGCGATCTAATTTTTGTCAGCAGTCTTATATAACTGGTTTCCATGGATTTTCGCAAAAACTGGCTCATTCCAAGACAAAAAAAACAGTTGTCAAAACATTCAATCTGTGAGAGTGCAACTTTAACATGAACTTTGACAATTCTGTAATACAAGACTATGCTATACTTAGGGCTGCTGTACCTAAGCTTTATTAGAAGTGATCAGAAGTAGGTCCTGTTGAATAATGTATCCTCTCCTTAAAAACTGGAAAGTTGTGTCCTTCACCATTAGAATGTCGACATTATGTTATGACGTGCACAACATTTGGCTTCTTAGTGCAAAGGTCAAGGCTATGGCCTTTATAATGATTATCAATAAATACAAGGGGTATTTCTCTATGAATTTAGAAATTATGAATGGATTTAAACTAAACTTACACAGATAGTGTTTAAGCCAGAAATGAAAAAGGGGAGGGTGCTTTCTTTAAAGGGAAAAAAATGCGCACAATATTTGCTTTGTATTGTTGAAACACGTCCATGTACCTTATCTAAGTCCATTTTATGGCATGTTCATGCATTCATAGTAAACATATCCCTATTGAATCCTCATAATTATTCTCCCTTGTTCATTTACACTTATGACACTGTCACAGCTGTTTTTTAGCTTGACTATTCGAAGAATAAGGAGGGCTATACTATTTTAATGGTCTATTATATAGCTCATCATATTTGTTGTTTGATTTCAGGTCACAGTATCAACAGTGACTTAGATGAGACCAATGTGTAACAATCCTCTCCAGTTACAGCTGCTGAAGACCAACTGACATGTACAGCCAGAGTTGAAAGTCATTCCTTCCAAGATAACACACCTGACGCGTCTGACACAAACACCGTACATCAGACTTCCAGCACACATGGTGACACACTTGAGACCAATGTGGAACAATCCTCTCCAGTTACAGCTGTTGAAGACCAACTGACATGTACAGCCAGAGTTGAAAGTCCTTCCTTCCAAGATAACACACCTGATGCGTCTGACACAAATACCGTACATCAGACTTCCAGCACTGAAGGGGACACACTTGAGACCAATGTGGAACAATCCTCTCCAGTTACGGCTGTTGAAGACCAAGTGACATTTCCTGATATAGTTGAAAGTCCTTCCTTCCAAGATAACACACCTGATGCGTCTGACACAAACACCGTACATCATACTTCCAGAAAGGATTTTGACACACTTGAGACCAATGTGGAACAATCCTCTCCAGTTACAGCTGTTGAAAAGCAAGTAACATTTCCTGATATAGTTGAAAGTCCTTCCTTTCAAGATAACACACAGGGTACGTCTGACACAAACACCGTACATCAGACTTCCAGCACCGACGGTGACACACTTGAGACCAATGTGGAACAATCCTCTCCAGTTACAGCTGTTGAAGACAAACTGACATGTACAGCCAGTGTTGAAAGTCCTTCCTTCCAAGATAACACAACTGATGCGTCTGACACAAACACCGTACATCAGACTTCCAGCACGGATGGTGACACACTTGAGACCAATGTTGAACAATCCTCTCCAGTTACAGATGTTGAAGACCAACTGACATGTACAGCCAGAGTTGAAAGTCCTTCCTTCCAAGATAACACACCTGATGCGTCTGACACAAATACCGTACATCAGACTTCCAGCACTGAAGGGGACACACTTGAGACCAATGTGGAACAATCCTCTCCAGTTACGGCTGTTGAAGAGCAAGTAACATTTCCTGATATAGTTGAAAGTCCTTCCTTTCAAGATAACACACAGGGTACGTCTGACACAAACACCGTACATCAGACTTCCAGCACCGACGGTGACACACTTGAGACCAATGTGGAACAATCCTCTCCAGTTACAGCTGTTGAAGACCAACTGACATGTACAGCCAGTGTTGAAAGTCCTTCCTTCCAAGATAACACAACTGATGCGTCTGACATAAACACCGTACATCAGACTTCCAGCACGGATGGAGACACACTTGAGACCAATGTGGAACAATCCTCTTCAGTTACTGCTGTTGAAGACCAACTGACATGTACAGCCAGAGTTGAAAGTCCTTCATTCCAAGATAACACACCTGATGCGTCTGACACAAACACCGTACATCAGACTTCCAGCACAGATGGTGACACACTTGAGACCAATGTGGAACTATCCTTTTCAGTTACAGCTGTTAAAGACCAAGTGACATTTCCTGATATAGTTGAAAGTCCTTCCTTCCAAGATAACACAACTGATGCATTTGACACAAACACCGTACATCAGACTTCCAGCACGGATGTTGACACACTTGAGACCAATGTGGAATAATCCTCTCCAGTTACAGCTGTTGAAGACCAACTGACATGTACAGCCAGAGTTGAAAGTCCTTCCTTCCAAGATAACACACCTGATGCGTCTGACACAAACACCGTACATCAGACTTCCAGCACAGATGGTGACACTCTTAAGACCAATTTGGAACAAAGCTCTACAGTTAAGGCTGTTGAAGACCAACTGACATGTACGGCCAGAGTTGAAAGTCCTTCCTTCCAAGATAACACACCTGATGTATCTGACACAAACACCGGACATCAGACTTCCAGCACACATGGTGACACACTTGAGACCAATGTGGAACAATCCTCTCCAGTTACAGCTGTTGAAGACCAACTGACATGAACAGCCAGAGTTGAAAGTCCTTCCTTCCAAGATAACACACCTGATGCGTCTGACACAAATACCGTACATCAGACTTCCAGCACGGATGGTGACACACTTGAGACCAATGTTGAACAATCCTCTCCAGTTACAGCTGTTGAAGACCAACTGACATGTACAGCCAGAATTGAAAGTCCTTCCTTCCAAGATAACACACCTGATGCGTCTGACACAAATACCGTACATCAGACTTCCAGAACTGAAGGGGACACACTTGAGACCAATGTGGAACAATCCTCTCCAGTTACGGCTGTTGAAGACCAAGTGACATTTCCTGATATAGTTGAAAGTCCTTCCTTCCAAGATAACACACCTGATGCGTCTGACACAAACACCGTACATCATACTTCCAGAAAGGATTTTGACACACTTGAGACCAATGTGGAACAATCCTCTCCAGTTACAGCTGTTGAAAAGCAAGTAACATTTCCTGATATAGTTGAAAGTCCTTCCTTTCAAGATAACACACAGGGTACGTCTGACACAAACACCGTACATCAGACTTCCAGCACCGACGGTGACACACTTGAGACCAATGTGGAACAATCCTCTCCAGTTACAGCTGTTGAAGACAAACTGACATGTACAGCCAGTGTTGAAAGTCCTTCCTTCCAAGATAACACAACTGATGCGTCTGACACAAACACCGTACATCAGACTTCCAGCACGGATGGTGACACACTTGAGACCAATGTTGAACAATCCTCTCCAGTTACAGCTGTTGAAGACCAACTGACATGTACAGCCAGAGTTGAAAGTCCTTCCTTCCAAGATAACACACCTGATGCGTCTGACACAAATACCGTACATCAGACTTCCAGCACTGAAGGGGACACACTTGAGACCAATGTGGAACAATCCTCTCCAGTTACGGCTGTTGAAGAGCAAGTAACATTTCCTGATATAGTTGAAAGTCCTTCCTTTCAAGATAACACACAGGGTACGTCTGACACAAACACCGTACATCAGACTTCCAGCACCGACGGTGACACACTTGAGACCAATGTGGAACAATCCTCTCCAGTTACAGCTGTTGAAGACCAACTGACATGTACAGCCAGTGTTGAAAGTCCTTCCTTCCAAGATAACACAACTGATGCGTCTGACATAAACACCGTACATCAGACTTCCAGCACGGATGGAGACACACTTGAGACCAATGTGGAACAATCCTCTTCAGTTACTGCTGTTGAAGACCAACTGACATGTACAGCCAGAGTTGAAAGTCCTTCCTTCCAAGATAACACACCTGATGCGTCTGACACAAACACCGTACATCAGACTTCCAGCACAGATGGTGACACACTTGAGACCAATGTGGAACTATCCTTTTCAGTTACAGCTGTTAAAGACCAAGTGACATTTCCTGATATAGTTCAAAGTCCTTCCTTCCAAGATAACACAACTGATGCATTTGACACAAACACCGTACATCAGACTTCCAGCACGGATGTTGACACACTTGAGACCAATGTGGAATAATCCTCTCCAGTTACAGCTGTTGAAGACCAACTGACATGTACAGCCAGAGTTGAAAGTCCTTCCTTCCAAGATAACACACCTGATGCGTCTGACACAAACACCGTACATCAGACTTCCAGCACAGATGGTGACACTCTTAAGACCAATTTGGAACAAAGCTCTACAGTTAAGGCTGTTGAAGACCAACTGACATGTACGGCCAGAGTTGAAAGTCCTTCCTTCCAAGATAACACACCTGATGCATCTGACACAAACACCGTACATCAGACTTCCAGCACACATGGTGACACACTTGAGACCAATGTGGAACAATCCTCTCCAGTTACAGCTGTTGAAGACCAACTGACATGAACAGCCAGAGTTGAAAGTCCTTCCTTCCAAGATAACACACCTGATGCGTCTGACACAAATACCGTACATCAGACTTCCAGCACGGATGGTGACACACTTGAGACCAATGTTGAACAATCCTCTCCAGTTACAGCTGTTGAAGACCAACTGACATGTACAGCCAGAGTTGAAAGTCCTTCCTTCCAAGATAACACACCTGATGCGTCTGACACAAATACCGTACATCAGACTTCCAGAACTGAAGGGGACACACTTGAGACCAATGTGGAACAAGCCTCTCCAGTTACGGCTGTTGAAGAGCAAGTGACATTTCCTGATATAGTTGAAAGTCCTTCCTTCCAAGATAACACACCTGATGCGTCTGACACAAACACCGTACATCATACTTCCAGAAAGGATGTAGACACACTTGAGACCAATGTGGAACAATCCTCTCCAGTTACACCTTTGAAAAGCAAGTAACATTTCCTGATATAGTTGAAAGTCCTTCCTTTCAAGATAACACACAGGGTACGTCTGACACAAACACCGTACATCAGACTTCCAGCACCGACGGTGACACACTTGAGACCAATGTGGAACAATCCTCTCCAGTTACAGCTGTTGAAGACCAACTGACATGTACAGCCAGTGTTGAAAGTCCTTCCTTCCAAGATAACACAACTGATGCGTCTGACACAAACACCGTACATCAGACTTCCAGCACGGATGGTGACACACTTGAGACCAATGTGGAACAATCCTCTTCAGTTACTGCTGTTGAAGACCAACTGACATGTACAGCCAGAGTTGAAAGTCCTTCCTTCCAAGATAACACACCTGATGCGTCTGACACAAACACCGTACATCAGACTTCCAGCACAGATGGTGACACACTTGAGACCAATGTGGAACTATCCTTTTCAGTTACAGCTGTTAAAGACCAAATGACATTTCCTGATATAGTTGAAAGTCCTTCCTTCCAAGATAACACAACTGATGCATTTGACACAAACACCGTACATCAGACTTCCAGCACGGATGTTGACACACTTGAGACCAATGTGGAATAATCCTCTCCAGTTACAGCTGTTGAAGACCAACTGACATGTACAGCCAGAGTTGAAAGTCCTTCCTTCCAAGATAACACACCTGATGCGTCTGACACAAACACCGTACATCAGACTTCCAGCACAGATGGTGACACACTTGAGACCAATGTGGAACTATCCTTTTCAGTTACAGCTGTTAAAGACCAAGTGACATTTCCTGATATAGTTGAAAGTCCTTCCTTCCAAGATAACACAACTGATGCATTTGACACAAACACCGTACATCAGACTTCCAGCACGGATGTTGACACACTTGAGACCAATGTGGAATAATCCTCTCCAGTTACAGCTGTTGAAGACCAACTGACATGTACAGCCAGAGTTGAAAGTCCTTCCTTCCAAGATAACACACCTGATGCGTCTGACACAAACACCGTACATCAGACTTCCAGCACAGATGGTGACACTCTTAAGACCAATTTGGAACAAAGCTCTACAGTTAAGGCTGTTGAAGACCAACTGACATGTACGGCCAGAGTTGAAAGTCCTTCCTTCCAAGATAACACACCTGATGTATCTGACACAAACACCGGACATCAGACTTCCAGCACACATGGTGACACACTTGAGACCAATGTGGAACAATCCTCTCCAGTTACAGCTGTTGAAGACCAACTGACATGAACAGCCAGAGTTGAAAGTCCTTCCTTCCAAGATAACACACCTGATGCGTCTGACACAAATACCGTACATCAGACTTCCAGCACGGATGGTGACACACTTGAGACCAATGTTGAACAATCCTCTCCAGTTACAGCTGTTGAAGACCAACTGACATGTACAGCCAGAATTGAAAGTCCTTCCTTCCAAGATAACACACCTGATGCGTCTGACACAAATACCGTACATCAGACTTCCAGAACTGAAGGGGACACACTTGAGACCAATGTGGAACAATCCTCTCCAGTTACGGCTGTTGAAGACCAAGTGACATTTCCTGATATAGTTGAAAGTCCTTCCTTCCAAGATAACACACCTGATGCGTCTGACACAAACACCGTACATCATACTTCCAGAAAGGATTTTGACACACTTGAGACCAATGTGGAACAATCCTCTCCAGTTACAGCTGTTGAAAAGCAAGTAACATTTCCTGATATAGTTGAAAGTCCTTCCTTTCAAGATAACACACAGGGTACGTCTGACACAAACACCGTACATCAGACTTCCAGCACCGACGGTGACACACTTGAGACCAATGTGGAACAATCCTCTCCAGTTACAGCTGTTGAAGACAAACTGACATGTACAGCCAGTGTTGAAAGTCCTTCCTTCCAAGATAACACAACTGATGCGTCTGACACAAACACCGTACATCAGACTTCCAGCACGGATGGTGACACACTTGAGACCAATGTTGAACAATCCTCTCCAGTTACAGCTGTTGAAGACCAACTGACATGTACAGCCAGAGTTGAAAGTCCTTCCTTCCAAGATAACACACCTGATGCGTCTGACACAAATACCGTACATCAGACTTCCAGCACTGAAGGGGACACACTTGAGACCAATGTGGAACAATCCTCTCCAGTTACGGCTGTTGAAGAGCAAGTAACATTTCCTGATATAGTTGAAAGTCCTTCCTTTCAAGATAACACACAGGGTACGTCTGACACAAACACCGTACATCAGACTTCCAGCACCGACGGTGACACACTTGAGACCAATGTGGAACAATCCTCTCCAGTTACAGCTGTTGAAGACCAACTGACATGTACAGCCAGTGTTGAAAGTCCTTCCTTCCAAGATAACACAACTGATGCGTCTGACATAAACACCGTACATCAGACTTCCAGCACGGATGGAGACACACTTGAGACCAATGTGGAACAATCCTCTTCAGTTACTGCTGTTGAAGACCAACTGACATGTACAGCCAGAGTTGAAAGTCCTTCCTTCCAAGATAACACACCTGATGCGTCTGACACAAACACCGTACATCAGACTTCCAGCACAGATGGTGACACACTTGAGACCAATGTGGAACTATCCTTTTCAGTTACAGCTGTTAAAGACCAAGTGACATTTCCTGATATAGTTGAAAGTCCTTCCTTCCAAGATAACACAACTGATGCATTTGACACAAACACCGTACATCAGACTTCCAGCACGGATGTTGACACACTTGAGACCAATGTGGAATAATCCTCTCCAGTTACAGCTGTTGAAGACCAACTGACATGTACAGCCAGAGTTGAAAGTCCTTCCTTCCAAGATAACACACCTGATGCGTCTGACACAAACACCGTACATCAGACTTCCAGCACAGATGGTGACACTCTTAAGACCAATTTGGAACAAAGCTCTACAGTTAAGGCTGTTGAAGACCAACTGACATGTACGGCCAGAGTTGAAAGTCCTTCCTTCCAAGATAACACACCTGATGCATCTGACACAAACACCGTACATCAGACTTCCAGCACACATGGTGACACACTTGAGACCAATGTGGAACAATCCTCTCCAGTTACAGCTGTTGA
The DNA here is from genome assembly GCF_026914265.1 of Mya arenaria. Taxonomy (NCBI): domain Eukaryota; kingdom Metazoa; phylum Mollusca; class Bivalvia; order Myida; family Myidae; genus Mya; species Mya arenaria. The sequence continues at coordinate 45,328,144 of NC_069128.1, read as the reverse complement.
AGACCAACTGACATGAACAGCCAGAGTTGAAAGTCCTTCCTTCCAAGATAACACACCTGATGCGTCTGACACAAATACCGTACATCAGACTTCCAGCACGGATGGTGACACACTTGAGACCAATGTTGAACAATCCTCTCCAGTTACAGCTGTTGAAGACCAACTGACATGTACAGCCAGAGTTGAAAGTCCTTCCTTCCAAGATAACACACCTGATGCGTCTGACACAAATACCGTACATCAGACTTCCAGAACTGAAGGGGACACACTTGAGACCAATGTGGAACAAGCCTCTCCAGTTACGGCTGTTGAAGAGCAAGTGACATTTCCTGATATAGTTGAAAGTCCTTCCTTCCAAGATAACACACCTGATGCGTCTGACACAAACACCGTACATCATACTTCCAGAAAGGATGTAGACACACTTGAGACCAATGTGGAACAATCCTCTCCAGTTACACCTTTGAAAAGCAAGTAACATTTCCTGATATAGTTGAAAGTCCTTCCTTTCAAGATAACACACAGGGTACGTCTGACACAAACACCGTACATCAGACTTCCAGCACCGACGGTGACACACTTGAGACCAATGTGGAACAATCCTCTCCAGTTACAGCTGTTGAAGACCAACTGACATGTACAGCCAGTGTTGAAAGTCCTTCCTTCCAAGATAACACAACTGATGCGTCTGACACAAACACCGTACATCAGACTTCCAGCACGGATGGTGACACACTTGAGACCAATGTGGAACAATCCTCTTCAGTTACTGCTGTTGAAGACCAACTGACATGTACAGCCAGAGTTGAAAGTCCTTCCTTCCAAGATAACACACCTGATGCGTCTGACACAAACACCGTACATCAGACTTCCAGCACAGATGGTGACACACTTGAGACCAATGTGGAACTATCCTTTTCAGTTACAGCTGTTAAAGACCAAATGACATTTCCTGATATAGTTGAAAGTCCTTCCTTCCAAGATAACACAACTGATGCATTTGACACAAACACCGTACATCAGACTTCCAGCACGGATGTTGACACACTTGAGACCAATGTGGAATAATCCTCTCCAGTTACAGCTGTTGAAGACCAACTGACATGTACAGCCAGAGTTGAAAGTCCTTCCTTCCAAGATAACACACCTGATGCGTCTGACACAAACACCGTACATCAGACTTCCAGCACAGATGGTGACACACTTAAGACCAATTTGGAACAAAGCTCTACAGTTAAGGCTGTTGAAGACCAACTGACATGTACGGCCAGAGTTGAAAGTCCTTCCTTCCAAGATAACACACCTGATGCATCTGACACAAACACCGTACATCAGACTTCCAGCACACATGGTGACACACTTGAGACCAATGTGGAACAATCCTCTCCAGTTACAGCTGTTGAAGACCAACTGACATGAACAGCCAGAGTTGAAAGTCCTTCCTTCCAAGATAACACACCTGATGCGTCTGACACAAATACCGTACATCAGACTTCCAGCACTGAAGGGGACACACTTGAGACCAATGTGGAACAATCCTCTCCAGTTACGGCTGTTGAAGACCAAGTGACATTTCCTGATATAGTTGAAAGTCCTTCCTTCCAAGATAACACACCTGATGCGTCTGACACAAACACCGTACATCATACTTCCAGAAAGGATGTTGACACACTTGAGACCAATGTGGAACAATCCTCTCCAGTTACAGCTGTTGAAAAGCAAGTAACATTTCCTGATATAGTTGAAAGTCCTTCCTTTCAAGATAACACACAGGGTACGTCTGACACAAACACCGTACATCAGACTTCCAGCACGGATGGTGACACACTTGAGACCAATGTGGAACAATCCTCTTCAGTTACTGCTGTTGAAGACCAACTGACATGTACAGCCAGAGTTGAAAGTCCTTCCTTCCGAGATAACACACCTGATGCGTCTGACACAAACACCGTACATCAGACTTCCAGCACGGATGGTGACACACTTGAGACCAATGTGGAACTATTCTTTTCAGTTACAGCTGTTAAAGACCAAGTGACATTTCCTGGAATAGTTGAAAGTCCTTCCTTCCAAGATAACACAACTGATGCATTTGACACAAACACCATACATCAGACTTCCAGCACCGATGGTGACACACTTGAAACCATTGTGGAACAATCCTCTCCAGTTACAGATGTTGAAGACCAACTGACATGTACAGCCAGAGTTGAAAGTCCTTCCTTCCAAGATAACACACCTGATGCATCTGACACAAACACAGTACATCAGACTTCCAGCACGGATGGTGACACACTTGAGACCAATGTGGAACAATCCTCTCCAGTTACAGCTGTTGATGACCAAGTGACATTTCCTGATATAGTTGAAAGTCTGTTCTGGGAGGATAACGCAGATCCATGTACTGATGATCGAGTAGACAGTAGTTCTTGTGATGATGGCTTTGAAACGGTCGACTTTCTTATGCTGCAGCAGTTGAAAGAAGGTAATAAGATAATTATTTTGGCAGATTTTTTTTTGATTTCTCAGAAGGCAGATAGAGATTGTTAGGGTGTAATTGGAAACCCCAGTGATTTAATGCATGAATGCAAAAAGTCTATGTTTACCAAACCTATCAATTCAGTCAACAACTAAATTCCATTGCTCTTTTATAAACAAACATCCCAATCATGAATTTAATATCTACCATATTTTTCTCTTTCCCCCCCCCGAAGGTGGGCATATTAAAATCGCACCGTCCGTCCGTCCATGTGTCCGGCTCAATAACTCGTGTCCGGGCTGTAACTTTCCCTTGTATGAACATATTATAAAATAACTTGCCACATGTGTTCGGCATACCAAGACGACGTGTTATGTGCAAGAACCGTGTCCCTACCTCTAAGGTCAAGGTCACACTTAGGTGTTTATTGACAATGCAGTGCTGCATATAAGGACACAGAGTATTTGTTGTTGTGGCCGGGCTGTAACTTTTTCTTGTATGGACAGATTTTAAAATAACTTGCCTCATGTGTTCGACATACCAAGACGACGTGTCACGTGCAAGACACATGTCCCTACCTCTAAGGTGAAAGATACACTTAGTGCAAGTCCCGGTATTGGTTGTTGTGTCCGGGCTGTAACTTTTTTCTGATAAGGACATAAGAATGTATGCTGTCAAGTATGGGTGGTATTTTTTATGTTCAGAGGCAATTTAAAATAACTTGCCATATGTATTTGTTTGATCTTTAACTTTTCTTGTACTGACCTTGTTCATAGGTCAATGTCACATTCGGGGGCATTCGTCACATACTGTGACAGCTCTTGTTTTATTTTTATTAACTTTAAAATATTTGTGAACATAAAATCTTAGATGATAAAGTGTGTCATCTAGGGTCAAAAACTAGTCTCTTGGACAGATGTTTTTTCCTCACAAAAATGGAATAGTTTCTGTTGATCGGGTTATTTGTATGAACGATATCTCCGATAAGTATAAATATGGGTCTTCTTAGTAAAAATACTAGGTCAATGGCCAAGTTCACCAGGAGCATAGTGTTTTACAAACACATCTTGTTTAATTCTATGAGAAAATAATAATGGTTCCTGCAATGTAGTTTTTGGTCCAATAACATTTGAACTAAAGTATTTGTGTTTCAGGAGAAATATGAAAAATTACTCGAAGCAAACAGGGAGCCAGCAGTGACATACACCAGCAAAGATGTACCAGCTGTGCCAGAACAGGTGCAGGTGACATGCAAGGAGTTGCCAGTGGAGCCACACTCAAGCAGTGAAGAGTCGGCCTATATGGAGGCAAAAATTGATGGTAGGTTATTAGTTGTTGTGTCAATGCATTATTGATAAGCAATGTAAAATTGTTCAGTATCATATTTATAAACCACAGAGTTTATGTTTCTTAGACAAAAGAGCTGCAATTGCTACGGATTGTTGGTTGTTTTCAAGCTCTGCTCATTTCGGCATATAAGATGTCTATTGTAAAGGTTGTCACACTGAGATGTGTTTGTAATTGGATAGCCAAAGACAATTCAGGATATACTTAGGTGGTTGATGTCAATCTTGTAGCAACATCACAAATGTGATAAGCAAGTTATTACACCCAGTACTGGTTTTGTACAGTATTAATGATAATTGATAAACAACATGAACTGAAAGAATGCTGAAATTCAAATAAAATTATTCAGGAAGGAAAAAAAGTTTATAATCTGCATTTTGCCTGTTTATATGTATTTGAAAAAAAAATGAAAAAAATAAAAATAAAAAAATAATAAAAAATATATATATTTTATAATTGCTTTTCAATATGTAGTTTAAAACCTTAAATGCTTATACAGAAGATAACTTTAACACCATTCTCCAATGATGAATATTACATTCTTATATAAAGCCTTATAAAAAAATAAAAAAAATAAAAATAATAAAAATAAAAAGCCTACCTACCCTACCTATTTTTTAAAAGGATGTTACCCTAACCAAACAATTTATTTTTTAGGCCCAGTCATAAGCGAATATGATCAAATGCATTAAAACAAACAAAAAGAAAAAAATATATTTGGCTATCATTAGTGGTTCTTGTTAGCATGGTCTTTTGATTTCTGTATTTCAGGATGGATATAGTCCATACCCAAGGAAAGCAAGACAAAAAGGTGGCAACTCTTCTGAACCGAGACATGGTAGACGCCATTAATCTACTCATAGCCACCAGAGCAGCTTGTGGCATTCTAGATACAAACATGTATGTGTTTGCCAACCAATTAGATGGACACCTAAGTACCTGGACAAGTCTGCGTGACCAGGCAGTACAGGCCCAGTGCAGTAAACCCGAGTTGATAAACTGCAACTCTTTGAGGAAGTACATCGCAACAGTATGTCAGGTGTGTTCCTTGCATATCTTTACTCAGTCCCTTAATGTGTCACATATCAATCTTGAAACATCTTCTCCTCTGAAACAGCATGGCTCAGAGCTGATAATTTCATGTAGACCCATGTAATCAGAGTTATACACAAATGGTCCAACCCCAGGAATCATGTTTCCTATGGAAATATATAGGAAAACCTTTTAAATCTGCTTTAAAACTGTGGGGCACAGAGATTTGATAGTTGATATGGAGACTCAGCTAATGGACATTTACCATGACTGCTCAGAATTTGCTATGCTCCTGGGGATCAAACAATAGCCACACCACAGTGACATATGTCTATTGAAATGTATAGGAAAATCTTACTGAAACTGCACAGCCCATAGCTCTGATAAATAGTATGTAGACTAACGCCACTGGGGTTAAAAATGGCCCCATACAGAGGGTCATTTTTTCTAGTGGAAATATACAAAGAAAACACTATGACAGTCTTCTTAGAACTATGAAACTGTAGTGTCCAAAGCTCTGATATTTTGCATGTAGGATTATGTAATATACCTGTACAAAGATTGTTTAAACATTGCCCGTTTGGGTTAAAAACCGCCCTGCCTCATTTCTGAACTGCATGGCCCCAAACTTCAATATTTGATGCTTGTGAAACTATACTTCCTATAGAAATGCATGTAGGAAATTAATTATTAAAATACATAGGGCCAGTAAAGTATTAGGCCCCTTGTTCTTATAAACAGCTCATACTTATTTCTTTCAGCTGATGGATCTCAATGATGGCGAGGTCCAATGGGTGTCCAGCCATTTGGGGCACACAGTCAAAACACATAAAGATTTTTACAGGCTGCAAGAAGCAGCTATAGAAATCGGAAAGGTTTCAAAGCTGCTGATAGCAGCAGAAAGTGGGAAACTTTCAAAATATAAAGGGAAATCTCTTGCAGCCTTACAATTAGATGGTATGAAAATTTAAATAAATTAGACAATATTGTAAATTCAACCCAGTGTGTAAGCTGAACTGTTGTTTAACAACTGCTGTGTTTTGTTTGCTGTCCATAAAATGGCATAACACTGTATTATTGGCAAATTACATGGTTTCGAAAATGATTAAATATAGTCGTTTTAACTTGATTATGAACCATTAAACAATTCACTTATGTCTGTAAATTTTTTACAAAGTTATAGTGAAAGTTATCAAGATGTCAATTTCTTTGTTTGTGGCATACGAGGTTAATTTGTGTATTATATATGGGACTTGATCACTGTTAAACTATTGATACGACTAGCAGAGCTAATGAAATAGTGTCTTCTTACGGTTGTAAGCGGACAGTGAACGAACCGTTCCAGTAACCCCACTAGCCGATACATTGTATTTAGAGAGGCCATGATAATAATCTAATGTTTATCTTTCGGAAAAATATTTCTATTTATCTGTTTATAAATCTGTATTTATTCATTTATTTATTGATTCAATTATTTGCTCACTATTATATGCAATACACTTATCGCCGTACAAGTCAGACACAGTTACTTGTACAGTATCTTTTACATAGAGCAAAAGGTCCGTAGTTTGTGCGATAATGTATAATGTATCATGATCATAATATAGGACGATGTTACGTGAGTCTTGAATAGATTTATATTGGTTATTAAGTAATTCAACTATGCTTATGCATACTATATTGGCAATTAAGTAATTCAACCATGCTTATACATACTATATTGGTAATTAAGTAATTCAACCATACTTATACATACTATATTGGTAATCAAGTAATTCAACCATGCTTATACATATTATATTGGTAATCAAGTAATTCAACCATGCTTATACATACTATATGGTAATCAAGTAATTCAACCATGCTTATACATACTATATTGGTTATTAAGTAATTCATCCATGATTATACATACTATAATGGAAATTAAGTAATTAAACCATGCTTATACATACTATATTGGTTATTAAGTAATTCATCCATGAGTATACATACTATATTGGTAATTTAGTAATTCAACCATGCTTATGCATACTATATTGGTAATTTAGTAATTCAACCATGCTTATACATACTATATTGGTAATCAAGTAATTCAACCATGCGTATACATACTATATTGGTTATTAAGTAATTCATCCATGATTATACATACTATATTGGTAATTTAGTAATTCAACCATGCTTATACATACTATATTGGTAATCAAGTAATTCAACCATGCTTATACATACTATATTGGTTATTAAGTAATTCATCCATGATTATACATACTATATTGGTAATTTAGTAATTCAACCATGCTTATGCATACTATATTGGTAATTTAGTAAATCAACCATGCTTATGCATACTATATTGGTAATTAAGTAATTCAACCATGCTTATACATACTATATTGGTATATAAGTAATTCAACCATGCTTATACATACTATATTGGTTATTAATAATTCAACTGTGCTTATGCATACTATATTGGATGGTATAATAATATATTTATTACTCTACTATAATTTTACTATGTTCAAAAACGGTGTATATCCATTTAAAATCTCAATCAAAATTAAGCTACATACTTAAATCCGTCCACTTCTTCTTTGACTGTTCTACTGTCCTTCCCGGTCCAACTGCATTGATTCGCAATAAAAATACAACAATAATTGATCATATTTAATAAATATTTATTGAGTAGTGTGATCAAATAATAGTTGACAGGATACATTTCTAAAAAGATCAATATCCGTAATAAATCGGTAACATAACTACAGAAATTATTTTTATTTATGACCAATATAGAAAACATTTTAAATAAACTGAAAACATAACCTCAGATATAAAATAAGTTCACTCACATACTACTAAAACATTCAAAAAAAAAAAAAAGAAACTGAAAGTAAAAATGGAAGTAGAAGACCCTTACGCTTCTAACATTTCATCCCAATTTGTATGACTCCCTTGCTTCGTGATCTCCGGTGCCAGTCCCCCATACACGAACGAATAATTGTCCATCCAAAAGTCGACTAACGTCGATTCCTCCCCAAGACAATTTTATTGACAATCCCTTTTCACGACCATAACGCAAACTGGGTCAATGTTTACATACGACAAAATTGATAAAGGAAGTGACGTTTCACAACTTTGAACTTCACTTTTCGCCGAAAAGAAAACGTGGAGCACTTGCTATATTTGATTTGACAGCTGTATTTAAAGGCCCGTAAAACATACAGTATTAAATATTTACGCCAGCGTTATTTACGACTAAGATATCTAATTGAAACGGAGCCCAGGGAAGTAAGAAACGTTTAAAAGGCTGGATTAAACCTGTTTTGTGTTCTTGTTAATTTGTATACCAATTAACAAAAAAAACTAAACAAGCGACTTCAATAACTCCCACGCTGGTATTCCTTTTCTCTTTCATGGAGGAAAGCAAGTATTTTCGTACTTCAAAACTTCAATTACCTACCGATTACTTCATAAGTACCTTTAAAATGGTCATTGATTTCTAAAAACAGCTGACCGTGGACAAATAACTCGGCCAACATAAAATCACCCAATTAATAAGTATATTATTAATTAACTGATACGTATAGTACGACATTTTGGTTAAAAGCATTCGAATAACTTACCTTAAGTTCACATTGAAGCCGTATTTATCCCTTTAATATTCATTCGTTTCTGCTTTTCTAGACTTAACTTTGCTGCTTTTCACATGCATCCTTAAAGTGAAATTAAACATACTGGTTGAACACAACTATAATAGCAAACCGTACGAATGAAAATTGTAAAAATCATATACTAGGCGAGTTTTGTAGGCAATCAAAACAAAGGAAACTGATATTGGCCAAATGTGGTTAATATTGGCCGAGTTTGGTCGATATTAGCCAAGTTTTGGAGTATATTGTCGTCAATTGTCTGGTATTGGTACCGCGACTGTCCCTGTATCTCGTCAAATACGTAACAGTTAATTAATAATGCCCAATATTGGCTGGTAAAGGCTGCGAAATCCGCCCAGTCAGTGACAAATAAGCGAGGGAGAGACACTCATTGTTGAAGGTTAATACAAAAAGGCTGCATGACTATACTTATTAAATGATTGGGCTATCGCCTTAGAACAGTCAGTGTAACAATACTTCAATGGGAGGTTAAACTTGTTTGCAACTACTCCTTCATGACCGTTCAAACAAGTACCAATGAAAACAATGTTTTGTTTTAGCGCTTGGTGTTATATGGTGCACCTTGTGAGCACCAAACATTATATTTCACGAGTGCGATCTATTTTATGCATTGAAGTTGTTTTAAAAAGCATTAAATAGTACTTTATAAGAGAATACATGCAAACTTTAATACGAATTTAACGTCATTTTGCGTTGATGTCTGATTTGAATAGCAGAATTTCGAAAAGAGGAACCTATTAGCTAAATAAAGTCATTGTTTAAAACAGTGAACGTCATTTTTATCACTGACAAAAAGTATAGAAACCACAGAATCGTATAGAATGGACATGTCTTATTTGCTCAAATTAAGCTTTATTTTGGTTATGTGTACAATAACGTTCCTTTTGAATAAAAAAAAACATAAATGTGATAGATGTTGAGTGTTCACTGCCGGCAGGGGTTCTTGACGGTTTGGCTGGTCTCCCGCTCGACCTGCTGGACTTTCCACGGCTGCCAATTTATGGCGATCTGTTGATCTTAAAAATATAAACTTAGTACGTGCTCTCCCGAAACGTACACAGATTTAACAAAATGAATATTAATGCTCACGTACAAAAACAACTAGATACGATTTTAGATCGCAATATCTAATTAAATTATCTTCTAAAACAAGATGAAGCACCCTTCCCACTGATAAGATGATTTTATCTTCATTAAGTTGCAATAACAAGTATCATATAAGGGCATGTCACTACGGATACTTCAGAAGTACTTAAATAATTGTACTGCTTATGACAGCTACAGTTTTGCATGTTAAATCAGCAATCAATAGAGAAAAAAACAGTACAGCATGTTGAACTATTAAAACATTATTAAAAAATTGTTTTAGTCCATTCGCAATTTAAAATGTAGAAGAGACAGTATAACTAATATATAACATAATACTATAAACAGTACTAAACTATTTGTCTTGGTTATAAACGATCGAAGTAATTGTTGTCTTACTGATTGTATGGCTAATATAATGAAGATGGTGCTGAAATTTATATATTTTTGTTTGAAGGAGGGAAAAACGACAATGAAATATTTTTACAACAACACACAAAATTTATTTGTCGATCGTTAATAATCCTCCCCACAATACTCGACGTACTGTGTCGACACTGCAATGTTTTGGGGGCTTCAATATGGTCAAATAGACAAAGTGTCAATATGTATCTTTTTATTTCGAACCACGAGGCTAGTGTATGAATTAAAACAACATGAATGAACCTGATATGGGTTATAGTTTTAGCTTTATATGTAACTGAACGTTTCGTTGTAGCTTTATAAAATATAACAATCAGACCAATAGTTTTCAAGGAAACTGCTGAATCTGACCTTAAACTTTTAATGACAATGTGGCCGAGTTAAAACAAAATTTGCGACCATGTGAGAACCTTGTGCATTGAAAGGTGGAACAATTTCAATATTTTCCTGATGTAAGCTAAATAAAGTGTTGCATTAAATGCTTCTAAGAACACACATACTACTTTATCAAAGGTTGCAGTATCAAATTCGCATGTGTCACTATTTCACATCCAGTATTACAAATGGGGAGAACGTAGTTAGTCTAAACTGATTTTGAAGAATACCTTGAATTCGCTGGTGACACTATTTTACGAGATTACCTTAAATTTGCATGGGGCGCTGTTTTGCGAGATTACCTTAAATTCGCATGTGGCTCTTTCTACGGAACTACCTTTTATTCACATATGACACTATTTTACAAAATTACAACGTATCAGGTAAAATCATGTTAACATGGGGATATCACAGGCGAACTCAACTAATTGTGATAATTTCAATCAATTATAAACAGCTGATTATGCAAATAAAATAAGAAAGTAAACATATAAAATTAAATCAATTTGAAGATAGCTATATGCTGCATAGGGTACTTGGGTGACACGTATCTGAGTAGATGACTGACATTGTTCACATAGTTCACTTTGATTTGTCGCCACAAGTGTTTGAATTTGGACCGTTTATCTGCGGTAAATTGATAGTGACTCGCTGATTCAACTGCTGAACAAACGTATCAATTGTTTGCTATCAACGTAATCGCATAATTATCATTTCAACTGTCAACGGTTAAATAGCAGCATTACTATGTGCAATGATAGGTGAGCGTTAGTACACATAAACGATGTTGGAGGTCAATCAGAATTTGGCAATCTTATAATTATTTAACTCAGTGTTATTGTTTTCGAAAGCGTTCATGTCGTCACAATTAGTTTTCGAATTTTCTAATTGATTTTGTTTATTAATTGTCAATACAATTTGGAGGAAATATGTAAGATTTTTATGTTAGGTTCTTGCTAAAAATAACGCCCAATGTTTGAGAAACTCACCCGACAACACTGAAGGCCATTAAGATTACTGAGATATGGCATTTCACTTTATACATGAAAAGTACAATTCGATGCATTTTCGCGCATTAACAGATCGGTATAACTGACATACTTGCATGTTTTTGATGGTAAACTACGCTTTGGCAATGACAAATTAACGTGTTAATGGATGCATTCCAAGTTAAATTGCAGATTGGACAAATGGTAATATTAAACTCAGTAATATAGTCATTGTTATTTCAATGATTTATTCGTTAAACGTAATTTCAACAAGGTATACAAATAACAATGCTGGAGATTAATTATTATCATTAATGAGAATGTCGACTTATTGCAAAACTCGATAACTAGATATTTGCGAAAACGCCGTTATTTGTTTTGCATAATGTAAGCGATTGTGTTCTTTTACTTACTACACTATATCCACGGACTTGCATATTATTATATGCATCACACAATGATATGGCATTGCAGTCACTTGCATTTTCACCCTGTTACACATGATATTAGCGACAATGCATACATTTGTCACGGTTGATATGACACAAACAACATATGCCACCCACCGCTAGGCGGTTTCAACACATGCGTGTTTTTACGGAAACAGCATGCATCACATATCATTCGGTATGTAAATAGTTTTCAGTCTCGATTCTTCACTGCAAGGCGATACAACATGTACGTCTTAACCCATTTTATGATAAAAACATGTATCCTGTCAGAGACGCCAATACTACTTGGTTTCAACGGAAGCGTTTTTACTTCATTTGGTCACACAGCGGTATATGACGCATTTTAATTACATTCATATACAAACATCCGTCCTGCCACTCAACCACTGGTCGTTATTCACAAATATTTGTGATTCCATCGTCGGCATGAATCACATGCCATCCCGGTGATGCGACATGCATCCGTTCAGAGACCTAATACCTGTACCATCTAGACAGATACATATTTCCCCCCGACGACATATGCCATAATGCATCAAGGATCCCATAAATCTTCGACCCAAAACATGTTCTTGTCTTGTCAACAAGGTGGTGCTGTATCCGATTTTGAAGCAAACAAAAAACATGTAAGATAAAATCAAATAAAAACCAATAAAAATTATTTTTATCTGGTTTTATTGTATCAATATCCTTTGATCGTGTATGATGGATTGATTTGGCAAGATTCTTTTCAGATATTTGCATAATTGTTACACCGTTGTTTCATTGTAACTGCCCATGAAATTATGTGCCACCATCTGAAATATATCCTGGGAAAAATCATGCTGACGTCAGCGCTAACACATGGACACAAATAAAAAATAAGCATCAATCATGAAGTAATATTTCTTTGCATATTAACTTTGGATATGAAAAAACAAGTGGCCATTTTTCATGTCCTAAGTACCAGTTAGTGATTTGATAAAGGGTTGTTGAAAGTCTTGTTAATGAGATATCTGCAAAATTACGGAAAGTAACAAACTGTTCGAGTTTATCATCGCATGGTTGGGTGTTCCTGAATTCTAATTTTTTTTTTGAATTCGACTAGCTCTACCTTGTTTTAATGATTCTTCGGATGCACGTTGAGGAAAGTAGTCTTGTATAATTATATAAGAGGAAACCGTTTAGAAGACATAGGTTATGTACCTTTGTGTATTTGTTGTCAAACATGACCCTTAAATAATTTTGATATCATTTTCGTGAGAATGGTTCAATACTTTGATCAATATAAAATATTGCATGTAATTTGTCAGGTGTACACCTTTCCGTTTCCTAATAAGTCCAGATCCGACCCAAAAATGATTTTTTAATAGTTTATTTATTTCATTGGAAACTGAAGGCACACACGATGTTTCTCTTTGGCATCATTATGTACCCTATCTGGTTGTATAATAAAGTTCAATATGTATGCATAAAGAATTATTTATCAAATACTTATCTTAATAGGGATATGTCAAGCCTTTTAAGTAATATTCGAGTTTAATAAGGTACACATTAGATGCTCCCTTGTGACACTTTATCATACTGTAAGATTCATAAGCAGATACTGCATGTATCAATTATTAAAATTATGATGGTCCATGCAAAATTAAACAGTTATGTACAATGATTATTTTACTTTTAAATATGCTGAAACCCGCGAAACGAAAATTGAGCCCAATGGCGCTAAAATGTATCTACAGACAATGATAATATTTAACTCTGCATATTAAGATTGAGCGGAAACACTATGCATAAAGTCAATAAACAATGCAGCACATTTGTTTTTAAAACAAAACATTTTTTCTATGATCCGTACCACCTTTTCAATTTGTTTGATTATTATGTGAACTTATGCTGCATAGTTTGTTTTTCAAGAGGTAGGGGGGTCGGACAGTCTTCGCTCTTTCCTTTTTTTGAGAGGAGTGTTTTAACATAATTTAATATTGTACAAATTGACACTGCACTAGTGTACATAAACGCTCAATAGTTTTTGATGTCATAATATTTAAAGTGACAGTCTTATTGTAATTCAATACATACACATGTATAACACACATGACTTTTGAGTGATAAACATTGAACTTGTTAAAAAATAATGTATTTATGGAAAATATAAATGACTGATAACAAAACTGTAACCGTGTTTTTAATTGCTGAATACGCAATTTTTTTAAACGATTGGTGAGTGCTGAAAGATTCACTGTGATCTACTATCGTCTCGTTAGGTTGAACTACCGAGTTTTGGGCACCTTTCTTTTAAATTTAACTCGGGATTGTTCATAAGAACCATTGTTTTCTATATTTTGCCATCCTGTTTGGTAATTAAAAGCAATAATATTAATTGTGGTTGATCATAGTTGGGAGTAAGGGTGCACCCTTAAGAACTAGAAAAGTTGAATATTCTTGTTTTCTGTTCTTTATATATTTTGAATAGGGACTTTGGTTATAGTTTTCTATTCCTTAGTCTATTTTCTTGTAATAGTGATTTCTATTGCAGAATAGGGTATTTTCTAAGGCGAGTGTTATAAGCCGACAACTACGGTTATAACGTGTATTAAATTCTAATTCAAAACAACATTCAATAGTGTCGACCTAGGTGCTAGCCGAGACTGATATGTAGTTCTTTTAAATTTTACTGATATCATTACACCTCACATTTGTTATAAGTTGTTTTAGACAAACGTATCCGGTAATGAAATTTCGTTCAACGATGTAGGAAAAGAATAATTTTTATTCAGTATCAATTTATACATGCTCAAATTTGGTCGATATGTTTTTTAACAGTTTGATACATACAATGAGAGTCAAATGAAGCAATATTTGAGGCCTTAAAATAAGCAAAGTCTTTGATACCCATTATGCATACGAACCATTAAAAGTGTGCTAATAAATTTAAATCACTGGTAATTAAGCGAAATAATAATATATTGTTTTCAAATAATACACAAATAATTCGCCTTATCGCTCAACTTAACATACCAGATTTACAAGCGTTTGTAAATGATTTTACTAATCTTGTACAAATTTATACTACATAGTATATTAAAGAATAATTTAAGAATCATGAGTTACAAATTTTGATCCTTTCCCCTTTGTTAGTATAATATAACCTCAAGAATCATTAAGACTACATTTAGTATATGTGTTACCCAGGTTTCATAATTATATTTTAATAAGTTAATCCCTTAAGGAAAAGAGCAGGTTTATTTAACATGTGAACTCAAGTGTGACCGAGTGGTCAGTTGTGTTGTACATGTATTGTACTATCTTCATGGGTATGTGTGTATGAGAACTGGTGTTTCAAGTAATTTATTTTTATTAACATATACTAACTTTTTTGCAAATTTCCCGCTCTTATTTTCAACAGATAGGTAACCCATCTTCTAATAAGTCTTTCTCTCACGATTTTCAGAACAACAGAAGGGGGGATATGGACAATATCGGGGTAGAGGCAGAGGCTCTGAACAGGATCTGTCAAAAGAGTAACCGCTTCTGTTGTGGACCATACAGGGGCTGGTGAAAGTAAGGGTCCTGATACTTTTTTCACGTCTTGTAGGCGAATTAAATCACACTATTGTTATGATTAATGGGGTCATGTAGGAATATTTGATGGATACAGGTGTCAATATTTCTTTGATTTCACAGAATGCAGTTGATGAAATGCCAACCAAACCGGTTATCAAACAATTGGAGAGTTTTGGATTGGAGATTTCGGCAGCAAATGGTGCAAAATTGACTATTTAGGTTGATTGAATGTACTTTATCTGTTAAACTTTCACAGTGCTCCTTTGTATGTACCATTGTTGATATTCCCCGATAACAAGTTTAGTAATTCTTGTCCCATTATTATTGGTACTAATGTGATTCGGATGTTCCGTGATAGCTCATCTGATGAATTACCCGAGGCGTGGCAGTTGGCAGTAGACAGTTTGAGATACACTTCATATGATGTTAAGTTGCAGGGTAAAAAGTCTGTGAGATTAGCACCTTATCAAACCCTTAAATGTGTTGCACGAAATGTTGATCACAAGATAACAAAAGTAGTGACAGAAAAATCAAAACTATGGTAATCTAGGTTACACTGTCTGTCCACGGCTTGTTAAGATGAAGCAGTCAGGGTCATTTGCTAGAATTACTGTCAAAGTATGTAATATGTCAGCAAAGACTTTACTCATTAAACAAAAAGTAACAGTTTGCAAGATAACCGAAGTAGATGCTGTTGACAATTTGGCCTCTGAGTTACCTAGTTCCCCGACTCATGAAGAAATAGGAACAGATCTTGGTGTTAAAATCAACTCTTATAATTTGCTTTATCTTGAATTTTACGAGTGGAATATAATAGGTTTGGGTTTGACTAAGCATGTGCGACATTCCAGCGTCTTTGCGAGAAAACTATTGGAGAATTACACTATAGAGAATGTTTACCTTTCATAGCTGATATTCTGATTTTTTCCAGGAACTTTGATGAGCATGTGAAGCGTTAGAAGGCAGTATTATCAAGGTTATCAGACAATGGATTAAAGTTAAAACACTCCAAATGAGAAGTTTTCATGTCTATTTCTTATCTAGGACACACAATTTCTGCCGAAGGAGTTCATACTAATCCAGAGCTTTAATTGTTAATCCTTGAAATGCATTGCTTAAAGGTTACAGTCTTAACGGCAAGAGAAGTAAAAGGCGCAGAAATAGTCCTGTAGTTTGGAACTGGGGAAAGGAACAACAGTTAGCTTTTGATACGCATGTCAAGAAATTGATTACTGCTCCTGTACTGGCCTTTGCAGATTAGTCCAAGCAATTTATCCTGCATACCGACAGTTCAGGATATGGTTTAGGTGCTGTCTTATACCAGAAACAAGATGATGGTACAGAGCAGGTCATAGCCTATGCTTGTCGAAGTTTGAAGTCAACTGAGTTGCTATATCCTGCGCACAAACTTGAATTTCTTGCTTTGAAATGGACTGTAACAGAAAAGTTCAATGATTATCTGTGGGGCAATACTTTTGAAGTAGTGACTGATAAAAATCCCTTGACATATGTTATCTGTACAGCAAAGTTGGATGCAGCCAGTCACCGTTGGGTTGCGGCTTTATCAAATTTCACCTTTTCATTGCGTTACAGGCCAGGCAAGTTAAATGCTGATACTGATGGACTTTCAAGAATTCCAGAAGTATTGTCTGATGTTTTCCAAGCTGTCTGTGGAACTGCTATAAGAGATGTACCACTTGTTTCTTGTATTTCTACAGGTTCTGAATCTCCAGTGGACAGTGAAGAAGAAGATATTAACAGGCAAAAGATCCAATAATTTCTAGGGTGGTTGATCTGTTGCGCAGTGGTTCTCGCCCTAGGGAGGAGGTGTACCAGAAGCAGTCACTGCAAGTTCAGCGTTTCCTTAGGGAATGGAACCATCTCATTTTAAAAAAAAAATGGGTTATTGTATAGAACCACTTCACAAGACAGTCAGCTATGCAGACAGTTAGTTCTTCCAATTTGTTACAGGAACATAGCTCTCTGCAAGGTATACATGATGATGTAGGGCATCCCGGTAAAGAGAAAACCTTGAGGTAATCCAGGCACCGATTTCACTGGCCAGGACTTGAAAAAGGATGTTAATTTCTTGGTAGAAAATTGTGGACGCAATATTCGCAGGAAGTCGCCTATCCAAAGAGCTGAATTAGTAAACATAACAACCACTAGGCCTATGGAACTTTTTTGTACAGATTTTTTGACTTTATAAATGTCAAAGGGAGGTTATGAGCATGTCTTAGTAATAACAGATCATTTTATCAGGTATGCGCAAGCAGTGCCATGTCGCAATAAGACAGGACATACAACATCCAAAGCTCTTTATGACAATTATTTTCAAATTTTATTCATTTCCAGAGAAGCTCTATAGTGACCAGGGCCGCAATTTTGAGAGTAATGTTATAAAGGAATTAAGCAAACTCGTTGGTACAAAAAACCTCACACGACACCCTATCATGCGCAATCAAACCCTTCAGAACGGTTTAATCAGACCCTTATCAAAATAGTAGGTACCTTAGAAGCAGAACAAAAAAAAATGATTGGACGACATACTTGGCGCTTTTTGTTCAGGCATACAATGCTACAAAATGTGACTCAAATATTTCTTCTCCTCATTTTCTAATGTTTGGGTGGCACCCAAGATTAGCCATTGATATTTATTTATGTACTGGGTCCAAAGAAGGGTTAGCTGATCGTCAGACTGATGTTACAAAATTGAGCGAGAGACTGGAGTTTGCATACAAACTAGCTTCAAATGAGGCCGCCAAACAGGGCGCAAATGGTAAAGGCTGTTAAAATAGGAAAGCGAAGGCTTCCAAATTTGAAATAGGAGATATAATTCTTGTTTTGTCAGTAGGTCATCAGGGTAAACACAAGTAAGCTGACCGTTGGGAGGAACATCCTTACATTGTAGTGGGCATCCCTAATGCGGATATCCCAGTGTATGAAGTGAGGCGTGAAGATGGTCAGGGTAGGACACGTACTCTGCATCGTAATATGTTATTGCAATTTAATTGTCTACCAAGGGAGTCTGATGTCCAATGTCCGCGGAGAGCTTAAAGAACAACTAAGTCCAAGTATGTGGTACTTAAACAGCCTGAGTCTGAGTCTGACGCGAGTTATGAATCCTCTGAGCATTATGTCATACCCCAAAGGAGAAAGCCTATCCGGTATATTAATAGATTGAAATCTACTGTTAGCACAAATACCATATGCGGTTTTCAGGCCGAAGACACTACTCGACTCAATGGAACTCAATCTCGTGATCTAGCTGAACAACAGTCGCAGCAGACTAACATAGCGCTATACGATTACATGCCAGAATAATAGGAAGTTCTTTTTTCCATTTGTTTCAGAACAACCAGGAGAGATAGTCCCCAACATTTTAGTTGAAGTATTCCCCAATAGTCTAGCTGAGGTACCCCAAACAGGCCAACCAGAGTCCGTAAACCCCAGGAACGATATGGGAAGCGGGTGTATCAAGTAGCAGCTGAGACTCCTACAGTTTTTTTAAGTCTTAAACTTTAGAGGAATTTGTTTTGCAGATAATGCATTTGGTTTTTCTTTGACGTGTTTTTCTTGTCTTTCCTGTTTGCTCATTATGTACATTTTGTACCTCATTGTGTATAATGTCATGTTTAGGTTTTTTGAGCTCAGCTTTCAATGTTCTATGGAATTTGTACTTTTCCTAATTGTTTCTTTTTTTAGTTAGGTATTATGATAAAATATTTTAATGTATAAGTTCATATATTTTGTAATGCCAGGAGTCTTTTATTCCTTTGGGAGGGAGTATGTTACACAGGTTTCATAGTCATATTTTAATAAGTTAATCCCTTAAGGAATATAGCAGGTTTATTAAACATGTGAACTCAAGTGTGACTGAGTGGTCAGTTGTGTTGTACCTGTATTGTGCTGTCCACTGTCCTCATGGCTATATGTGTATGAGAACTAGTTTTTCAAGTAATTCATTTTTATTAATAGACACTAACATTTTTGCATATTTGCCGCTCATATTTTTACAAATCACTTTCGAGTCAGGTTTTGATGTGACAACATCTCAAAGATAACTTTTCATATTTCATTCCAATGCCCGGTAAGTTTTTGCTTTTCAGTGTTTTGTATTATTAGAAATGTATTGTTATTGCATTTTGGATTTATCTTGTGCTTGATGTATCAGATAATTATTTATTTTATTTGAATTGTGTAATTTATTACCTTTACATGTATTAATAACTTATTTGATTATTTTGTACATGTAGGATATATTCAAAGTCAAACCTTTGGAGTTTAAATCAAGTGTGAATCTGAAACCGTACCCTTTCTTCTAAATTCTAAGAGATGGAACACGGGTAACGTATGCATATATGTACTAGAAGCAAGGAGGAATGATTGAAAATTTAAATTTTACTAGTTAACAAAAAAGCTTCCAAAAACTGTATGTATTATTCGAACGGCATGCCAAGTAGGTTATTACACAATGAATTAATAAACATTTTTAATTATTTGATTTATTGCATTATTTTACGTGTGTGGTAGTCCATATCATTAGAAACATCATAAACCAGAAATATTTACGTGCTATTTATTTCACATACGACAATCTCACTCCTAGGTACTGCTACATTAAGTGAGTGACGATATTACAGTACTACGCAATAAAATAATGCGATAAACGAGCATTTGCAATAAATGCTTCAGTATCGTCGATTGACATTTTTGTATATTACTATATATATATTTTAAATCTATTGATGTGTGCTCATGGGCCTTTGGCATTTTCGCATTTGAATAAACTATGAAACTATATCGCAAAGCAGATCAGGGCGTTTTATGCACATGCTATTTCGGGTCGATGTCAAAAAAGAATACGATATCACGCGCGCTTTCGTGATATTTGTTTCTCAATGTCCGTATACTAATGTTATCCCTTGTAACAATAATAAATGTTTAGACTTTATATAAAAATGAAGCTCTTTTATATGCTAATTTTAAACGTATTTAGTAATCAACATTAAATGCCCGAAAAAGTTTAACTGAATAAGATTAAGACTGAGGTATTCAAGCACCTTCAGGAGTACTGACATCTTAAATACTCCCTTCCTTATGTGTCTTTTAATACTTGCGATCGCTAGAGTAACTAAGGCAGTAACCTGGCATCGGTTATCATTTCTGCCAACAACAACCTTACCTACACTAAACATGTATGGATAGTTTGTACAGTTTAAGTATAGATTAACATGTAAATCATATTTAGTTGAATAAATAAATTCACCAATGGTTGGAATAAAGAACACCTTATAAACAACTAATAACGCAATTTGCAAAAAACAATAATACAATTGAAGTAATTCCGTATGATACATTTGAACAAAAATAAGAAACCATTTGTTTGTAAAGTCTGCAACAAGTTCGATCCTAGTATTTACCCCATAGCACAAATACCTGATTGGGTGTTATTGGTTCAAAAGACTGAATATTATTAATAACACAAAATGTGTACAAAACGTGACGTCCCTTATTGACCCAAAAGTAATAAATAAATAAATATTAAAAAATAATAATAATAATACTGATAATAATATAAATCATTGGTCATAAGAGTTTTGCGTGCACGATTGATTGGGTCATTGTGCGTAGAATCATTGTACCTATGAGACGATAGTAGATCACAGTCAATCTTTTAGCATATTTGTTTCAGTAGAATGCATTTTTGTTATTTCTGTTTTATATCGCAATTACGTATTTAAATGTCACTCGTGTAAACACTAATCATGAAAAAATGTATAAATGACTAATTTGTCATCAAAGTTATTATCTGTTAAGATGAATGTATATCAAAATTGCTTATGAAAACTTCGATATCATAATATGGATATTTGAAAACGAGTGGCAAAACGGGGTATTTCAGCATTGTGTGTTCATGAATATTTGCATGGTGTATATAAAATTTAGTTTACAGTTTACTCGAATTTGTTAAGCATAATGACCACAGCTAAAAACTAAAACTGATTTGAAGGTGTAAGCTCCATTCCATGGGTACACTTTAGTAAAGAAGTACTGCCATCTGAAATATTATCTTCATCATGTGTCTTTTAATACTTGCGATCGCTGGGGCAGTAACCTGGCATTGGTTTGATCGTTAGGAGGAAGGGATTGTCCCACCTCTGCAACTGCATCGGTTATCATTTCTGCCAACAACAACCTTAGCTACACTAAACATGTATGGATAGTTTGTACAGATTAAGTATTGTATAACATGTAAATTATATTAATTAAATAAACAAATTCACCAATTGTTGGAATAAAGAAAACCTTGTAACCAATTTAGAACGCAAATTGCAAATAACATTAAGAAAGTTTAAGTTATTCCGTATGATACATGTGGACAATAGGAAGAAATCATGTGTTTGTAAAGTTTGCTACAGTTAGATCCTAGTATTTACCCTATATAACAAATACCTGATTGGGTATTATTGGTGCAAAAGACATCTTGATTAACACAAAATGTGTACAAAGTGTGACGTCATTTATGAAGGAAAAAGTAATAAATAAATACATAATAATAACAAATAATAATGATTATAGAAAAAATAATTAGTAATTAGAGTTTCGCGTGCACGATGAAGTGGGGCATTGTGTGTATTATCATTGTACCTAATGAGATGATAGTAGATCACAGTCAATTTTTTAGCGCTCCCCAATGATTTTTTCTTCGTGTTCAGCTATACAATAAACTGATACGCCATTTCCAAAATGACGCTACGTTCCAATGCAAAAAGGAAGGTTTCAAAAATACAATAATACGTCATTTTACAACATTTTAGGTACAAAATAAAATTGAATTTGTTTCAGCAGAATGCATTTTTTGTTTTTGTTTAATATCCCAATTTATTTCACTGTGTGAGCAATTAGTCTATGTATTACCTAATATGAACTAAGGCGCTGCCTCTACGGGCTTGAAGTGTTATTGCCGGAATCGTAGTTATTTTTATGAAACACATGTTGTACAATACATCGCGGCCGGCATTTTTGGCCTCTCGGGCCATCAAGAACAACTAGCTGTTTTATATAAACAAGTCGCAAACTTTTCAGTACATGTTCTTTCAAGTTAAGCACAGAGCCTTAATTTATGAATATTCATATGGCAAGGACGAAGAGGCTTTTTTGGATGTGCTTTTCAGCTGAATAATTATTTTGATATCGGGTCTACAGTCCAGTACAGGTCATACTTTCAGTGTGTGTATACCACGTGATAAAATGCGTCATAAATGCTACATCGGTTGGCAAAATTTTGATTTGAAAAAATACTTTAAACAAAGATAACTTTACTATTTCTTCACCATTGTAAATGAAACATAGCGCAGTCTACGCCGATAACGGAGCCCTACCTTCGTTCTTTAACAACATTTTGATTGCGAGTTTAGTTTCTTAAAACCCTTCGACAAACCTTTTACAAAATAGCCTCCTGACGGAGCACTGTCAAAACATTATTTTGGAAACAGGTTTGTCGAAGTGTTTGATAAAATTAATGACCTAATCAAATCTCGAAAATAAACCAAATGCGGGGCTCTTAAAGCGGCATAGACTGCCCTTTGTTTCATTTCAAATGGTGTTGTAAATGAAAAGTTATCTTTGATTTAAGTCTTCATTTTAAGCATTTTTGCCTTCCGAAGAAGCATATATAAGTTAATTTATAACGTGGTATATACACACTGTACTTTGCATGGTCTCTTAGTATTTTGATTAGTAATGCACCGGTCAATTGTAACCACGGCTCCCCCAGGTCCGGGGAAAAGCGGGGAGGTTGAATTTCGGTCCAGCCAAGCCCGGCTAAAATCCCCGCCCTGCGGTTACGAACAGATGGTAAAATCCCCGGCAAATGCCCCCGTACCCTAGGGACCCTAGGCAATGCCCATTTCCCGCTATATTAAAAGCGAAGACAAAACCACCGCATTCAGCCGCCACTCCGGGGCCACCCGAAAGGTAAAAACACGGCCCATTTCTCGGGCTATCCCCGGTATACACCCGGACCTGGGGGGCGTGGTTACAATTGACTGGTGCATTATTAAGACTAGTATCCATTTCATAAAATATGTCGATTTAACTGCAACATTAGTAAAACATTCCTTTGAACTAATACACCCGAAAGGTAAAAACACGGCCAATTTCCCCATTATACCCCGGACCTGGGGGGGGGGGGGGGCGTGGTTACAATTGACTGGTGCATAATTAAGACCATAGTGAAAGAAATTGGCTAAGTAGTGTGAAGAAAATGGTTCCTATTACCAGATTTAAATCCTTATTGGTATTTCACACCTTCCATAAAGCAAGCAAAAAGTATTTCACAGTTTATTTATGAGTCCTTAATTTACATAGATACACTATCTACACACATTTATAAACTAAAGCTATAACATATGAGATAAATATGCACATGGTCATTTTAAATGAGTAATGTGAAATGCATACAGTTATGTTGCAGTAGACAAATTATCAATTATTATAAACAAGAACTAGGTAGCATATAATTATAATAAGGATAAAACATAAGCATTCAGCTGATACTGAAGACATTTTAAAAAAAGTAAAAGATGAGTATATATTCTTGTAACAATTACATTCAATACTCATATTTGAAGATTTAACTTCAACGCTATCTATTTCATAAAATATGTTGATTGAACTGCAACATTAGTAAATCATTCCTTTGACCAAATGCATGAGTATAATCCCTGATTAACAGTGGATACAACAATTATTATTAATATCACATGTCAAAAGCATTATCACATTTGAAAACAAGAGCTGTCACAGAGACAGCGCGCTCGCTTTTCAGTGTTAGGATTGAAAAGTTTTGGCGAAACATGCATGGATCACTGTTAGATTAGATTTCAATGCAATACATGTTGTGCGGAGATATTAACATAAATGTGGTTACATGCAAAATTTTAACCAGAATTTTTAAGTGTAAAAATAAAGGGCCATTATTTGCAAAACACAGTTATCTAACTTGATTATTTAATTAGGTTGGGTGGTTGAGTACCATTGTATTAAGTCTCAATGCAATACATCAAGTAGTTGCTGAGACATTATCCTATGTTTGCTAACATGCAAAACCTTAACCAGAATTTCTAAGTCGAATTATAAAGGGGCAAACATTATATAATATGAAAGGTAGAGTTATCTTACTTGATTAAATAAGAAGGTTAAATGGTTGAGAGCCTGTGTGTAAAGTTTCAATGCAATACATGATGTTTTTGCTGAAGCATTGACTTAAAAGTGGTAACATACAAAACCTTAACCATAATTTCTATGTTGAATAAAAAAGGGGCCATTATTTGAATTTAATGGAAACTAGAGTTATCTTACTTGGTTATTTGAGTAGATTGGATGGTTAAGTACCATTTTATGAGGTCTCAATGCAATTCATCCAGTAGTTGCTGAGATATTAACCTATGTGTGCTAACATGCAAAACCTTAACCAGAATTTCTGAGTCGAATAATAAAGGGCAATTATTTGCAATAAATGCAAACTAGAGTTATCTAACTTGGTAAATTAAGTAGGTTGGATGGTTAAGTACCATTGTATCAAGTCTCGATGCAATATCTCAAGCAGTTGCTGAGATATTAACCTATGTGTGCTTGCACGCAAAACCTTAACCAGAATTTCTAAGTCAAATAATAAAGGCCAATTATTTGCATTAAATGCAAACTAGAGTTATCTTACTTGTTAATTAAGTAGGTTGGATGGTTGAGTACCATTGTATCAAGTCTCGATGTAATACCTCATGTAGTTGCTGAGATATAAACCTATGTGTGCTTGCACGCAAAACCTTAACCAGAATTTCTAAGTCAAATAATAAAGGCCTATTATTTGCATTAAATGCAAACTCGAGTTATCTAACTTGATTAATTGAGTAGGTTGGATGGTTGAGTACCATTGCATCAAGTTGCAATGCAATACCTCAAGTAGTTGCTGAGATATTAACCTATGTGTGCTTGCACGCAAAACCTTAACCAGAATTTCTAAGTCAAATAATAAAGGCCTATTATTGGCATTAAATGCAAAGAATAGTTATCTAACTTGGTTAATTAGGTAGGTTGGATGGTTGAGTACCATTGAATAAAGTCTCAATCCAGTACCTCAAGTAGTTGCTGAGATATTAACCTATGTGTGCTTGCACGCAACACCTTAACCAAGGGGTGACGCCGACGCCGACGCTTGGGTGAGTAGTATAGCTCTCCTTATTCTTTGAATAGTCGAGCTAAAAAATATATTGTTTACACAGAAAAAAATACAAATAAAATAAAAGTTAAGTAAGTTTTTTATAAAAAATATGAATGCAATAAATTGCCTGAGGGAAGGGTCAAACATAAGAACATTACTCAACTTTTATTAAAACTTCATTTTTTCAAACCAAAAGATTTAAGGGGTTTACTTCCATTTTCAAAAAACTAGTAACTAGTATATTTTTAAAGCACATTTCAATATCTGCAATATATTTCCATCACATAAGTGTTTCGTTTATAGTATAATTGTAGAATAAGTCTGTAATTAGAAAATGAATATATAAAAAAGTAACAGAAAAAATGCATGACTTTTTTTTAATTGAAAATGAAAACAAAAGTGAGCCTTACAAGTTTCAACTGTTTTATCATTTGAATGTGGAGGGCAACATAAGTGAATGAATAAGTTAATGCTAAAATATATTTAAGGCTTATACTAAGAATAACTGATAATCTATTGAAAAAGAATGGATTGAAAGTTACTACTACATGGTCTTAATTAAGCAGTGTAATGTACATGATTGTCAAGTTTAGAAGTTGTTAATAGCAAAGCAAGTACTTTTTGTTTTTGATTGTTTTCCTTTAAAGCATTGATATAAAATAAAGAAAAATCCACTTCTTTGAGGTTGTCATTTCTGCACACATTTGATTATGGAGGAAAATATCAAAATGCAGTAAAAGTTTTGCTGTTACTTAAAGCTGCACTCTCACAGATTTACTGTTTTGACAACTTTTATTTAAATTTTTGTCTTGGAATTAGATTTTTTTGTATAAATATACCTCATTACCAGTGATGGAAGACTGCTGAGAAAAGATCAGATCGCAGATTTTCATCTTTCAATTTCAAATTTAATGTTTTATGGCTTAAACCGTTACTAACGGTTTAATAAAAATGCATAAAACATTGTTTTTGGGACAGAAATATGAAAAGCTGTGATCTGATCTTTTGTCAGAAGTCTTTTATCATTGGTTTGCAGATATTTTCGCAAAAACTGGTTCGTTCGAAGACAAAAAATAAAAAAAAGTTGTCAAAACGTTCAATCTGTGAGAGTGCAGCTTTAACATCAGAAATCACAATAAATAAAAAAACAGGTATCACACATGTCAGAAAATAAATTACATAAAAAGCTGTTTAATTTCTGATAAAAATTGGATAGAAACTCTATCCCTAAACTATGACAAAAACAGTGCTATTACTTTGATATAAAGTCTTCTTAAGCATATATGTACAATGTTTTTGTCCTGAGTAATATCCCAAAATATGTCATTATATAAATATTGACCCAAATGTTGACAATATGTACTGTCACACTGGAAGCCATGCAATATTTAGTTTATTATATCGAACACAGTTACATTTATATACATATATAAGATTTTTACCATAACACAACTTTCAAATTTGATCAATTTACTCTGTAATTATTGTTTGTTCACATTTAATAGCTGTCATTTTGTTGCAAATGTCGTTTAGAAATAAGACAAACACAGATTGTAACCAGATTTTCCATACATTATAATAAGCGCTTACCACCTCGACTTGGGGAAACCAAAAAATGCCTTTTAGAAGCGCATGCTATGTGGCGTGAGACCACGGTTATTTTTAATATATGTTTCATTTAGACACTAACCTGGCTTCCCAATTGAAAAACAAGTAACTGGCTGCTGTAGAACAATCCAAAACACAAAATTTAATCACAAGAAAACATAGGGTGGACTATTGCGTTTTCTCACAACATTGAGTAGTAAGACATGACCCTGATGTCAAGATGGAATAAGGCTACAAACAACCAATTGACAAAGTTCCACAGGCAATGATTTTTCCAATTTATACACTGAAAACTATCAGTTTTTGCAATACAGTGTCAAATTATGTTAAGCTCTATGCAAAAAGGCCTCCTGTTTCTTCTCTTTCATTCAAGTTTAATAAAATATTGATACTTGAACACAAGCACTCTTTTTTCTATATTCACGTCCGGATCTTGGTCAACGGGGGGCAGATAACTGTGGTCTTGAGCCTATTTAAGCAACATTTTTTTCAGAAACAGACTTCAAAACTCCTATAGTTCAACTTAAGGCTATATGCAACACATACTGAAAGTTTGGAAATGATATATTAAACACTAAATGAATGAGACAAGTATTAGCACCTGTGTCAAAGTAAATCAATCCAAACCAATCAAAGTATGAATTACTAAATATTTGATTTCATTGTTTGTGCTGAAGTGGTTTTTCTGTAATTTCATTCATACATCTTTATCGCTTAAAATATTCGTGAGTTATCTGCCCAACTCCGCCATGACAAAAAAACAATAATTCAATAAACATTTTTAATTTTTCAACTGGGTATAATTACACTCAGGTTACCCACAATCGTGGCAGCAGTAAAAGAGCAGGAGTGTCTACATGTCGGCCTAAATGGTTAAAGGGACTGTGTCACAGATCGTAGTCTAAAAATATAGACGTGTTATAGGGATTCTTCCAATCCCTAACGTGAAGGATTTGCCATATATCAAAAAACGTAAAAAAAATCCGTAAACGTTCAATTATTTGGACTATCACAGATCGATGCCAAATTTATGATTTTTTTCGACAATTTTCTTTTTTTCCCGCTAATTTATTATCTGTGAGACAGCCCCTTTAATGGACGGACGAGTCTAGTCAGTGTGAGTTGGAACCAGCTGCCCGTTTAACTCAGTTGGCAAGAGCGCCGTGCAAGTGTTCCTGTGGCTGTGGTCGTGAGTCTGAGCCCCACACCAGGCTCACTTTTCTTCTCAGGTTTACCATAATCATGCACGTTAAATCCGTGTTATTGCATCATGATATTGATATATGCAAATCATTGTTTACATCAACTGTCGTAAAATGCGCATAAATACATTTATCTTAATCATTTAGATATCCGGTTTAGACGGTATTTTTTAAGATGTGGGGTAAAAAAAAACAATTGTTATCACAAACCCTGTTCGTTTTGTATTATTATTGCAGAGTTATGAAATATAATTTCCGGTCAAAAGAAGTACTCTTTAGACATGTATTTATTATATGTGTTCTCCACTTCTTTTATGGAAGTGCCGAAGGTGGATTGTACATGTACCTCGGGTATTTCCGTATTGATTTTCATTGGTTAACGGAGGTCAAACCCCGCCCTAAACATGTACAATTTGCTTGCCGGCATGCACGCGCTTTATATGAACAATGTATGACGAGCTTTTCTGGTTCTCATTTTCTCGGTTCAGTGGTGCCCAAATTTTTTAATGCCTATCACTCCGGCAAAAAAGAAGAAGTCCCTTGCATACACGTACAAACCGTAAGAGGGCTTGTACAGACAAACGCAAAGCGTTTGTCTTCAAGCCCGTATTAATATTAATTATGTATTTAAATGTCACTCGTTTAAACACTAACCATACAAATGTATAAATAGCTATTTTGTCTGAAGACATGAATGTATATGAAAATGCTAACGAAAACTACGATATAATAATATTGACATTTGAAAACGAGTAGAGGAAGACAGCTAAAACTTAAACTGATTTAAATGTGTAAGCTCCACCCCATGGGTGCAAATTAGTAAATTAGTCGTGTTCAAAAGGGAGGAAGTGGGTATCAAGCCCAACATATGTGAGAAGCTGTCAAGTTCATCCTCAATCTTTTCGTAAGATATCACTAAACACTCAAGCATCAATCAGATAAATTCCTTGTATATTTATAAAATAACTTCATTAAAAATATAAAGAAACAAAAGTTGTTAGGGCTTTCACCTACTTTTACGCATATGCAAGGTTCAAGCCCCCTATTGAGCCGGTTGTTGATTATCACTCTGGGTTGTGCCCCCAAGTGACATTCCCTTTAATATTAAGGCCTGGAATAATTCAGTTCCACACAACTAGAGTATAATACGACAAACTGTTGAAATGGTGGGGATAATCCAGCTTTTATATACTTCACATTCCTATTATAATGTACAAAAAAAGATGAAAGTTGTTCTAGTTATCAACAATACCGAGTTCGTCCAGTTTTAGTATGTTGCCACGACAGCAAAAAGGGTGTAGTTTTATATTGACACTAATACAACCTGTTTTTATAGGAAATAAAAACCTATACCGTTGGTATTGGACGCCTAACAGCGGAGGTATTCGGGTGATTGTAATTACATGTGCATGTGTATATTAGAAACAGGGGGAGGGACATGTCAAACAGATTGGATACAGATCTATCAATTGAAACATTGAACTAACATTTTAAAAACAAGTAGGTGTTTTAAAATTCAAGGTCAAGCTGGAACATCAACAAGTTAACTATATCCGTCTTTATTTTCCGATTAAAAGCTTAATTTTAAATGCAAAATATAATATCTAGTTATACAAAGCATTTTCACAATTCACATCCATTTTGCAAACAAAGTATCACAATGACTAGATTTACGGAACAAATTTTGACAGCTACAATACATTGAATACAATACCATTGATATCATACGACTGAAATTGATACTTGCAGCGCTTCCAAATCTGTTCAATGCAAGATAAGATAAAAAACGACATTATATTGATCCTCAGTACAATTGATTGTATCGTATTAAAAAGCAGTATGTTTGTATTGTTTAACATAGATTGTGACGTTTTATTCACATTTACCTCGCAAATGTTTACTAGTAGTACTTCCTAACTTAACTATTTATTACAGTACACTGATTGGACGTAATTAATATATCTTAAGTTAAACAATGTATGTTTGTGAATGTAAAAAATGTCGTTCCTAGAGTTTAACCTATGCAATCACAATTAAAAGTGATATACACGATAATACATGCATTGCATTAAGTGTGTAAGAAACCTTTTTATACATAAAAACACATTGTTCAACAAACATCTGCATTATGCATACTAATATCTCTGTAATCTCTTTTGTAACGTAACACATCTACAGCTTTGTAGAGTAATACTACTGCAGGTTGTTTTAAACACAAAATGCCTTTTCATCAAATTGAACTAATGAAATTTAAACAACAGGAACAAGGCTTTTAGTCAAATAATTGAGCATCAACCATCTGAAAGGGCAAACAACCACGGTCCAAAATACACCAAACGAGATACACAAATCGTACGAACATCACAGTTCGACTAATTAAAAACGTTATTGAAACATGTAAGAATTACCGCCTTTGATTGGTTAGTTAAATGCAACAACATCTATCATAATATAATCATATTAATTCCAAGCTCCAGGCAAGGGGGGTTATAGTTCCAAACACGTTTAATGAGTTTGTATGACTCGCTTCCGCACCTAAATGTCCGTTTATATTTTTTAAAACTAACACATTACGTTATGGATTGTTTTTGTCAAGCATTCCAAATTTGGCCCGAGGTCTAAAGTAAATTCCTTTTTACTCACATTTGAAAGAAATGTGGACCAATCATATATTGATATTAAAGTATTGATGTAAACAACTCATGTGCTGTTTTTGGACTATGTTTATTGATATTGTATCTCCGAAAACGGTCATAGGTGAGGTATTGACTGCTTCTCACGTGACTGTAGATACCATTGTAGCCCTGTTATGAAACAATATAGCGTTTTTAAATGTGAGCATTCTACGCAGGACAATCTAAACATGTACTATATATGTGTGTGTATTAACGTCTTCTATGTGGGAAGATTTATAAGTGTTGTTATATTTATCCATAATTGTTAACATTTAAACTTTTTAAAATGAAACAATGACACACGCAAGGACAATTATAACATTCTACAAATAAACATAATAATATAAAATTCTTTGTTAAAGACAAAATATAGTTTAACATAACCATTAAGAAAAACACAGATATAACAAGATATTATTAACTAGGAAGAGACGATTGAACGATGGCATATTCTATTGTCGTACCAAAATTACAATGAAAACTGCAGTGTAACTTAAGCTGACATGCAAATGACGGGTTATGCTTTAAGAGTCACAAAGATAAATCATAACCGATTCTGACAAAAAAGCCCATAACATCATATAACAACATAACAGAACTTTCACACGAATCAATACAATTATCTTGATAAATTTGCTGGACTAAATAATACACATTTTGGTTAAAAAGAACATTGACAGTACATAATATTGATACAACTATTGTACACAAATTGTAATCAAACTTGCTGGTATTATTAAAATTGTATGCAAAGTTTATTCTTGTTGTGTTTTCAAACGCAAATGACTTCGACATATGGCTTCCAATTTCTTTTCATTGGAACACTACTCGTCTTAACGCTTATTTACCAACAAAAGAATAATCATTAAATGTAGAAATTCTTACGAAAGTAAAAACATTTCAATTATGGCCTTAGATTATTTGAAACAACTACGTAAAACTCGCAAATTTCATTTTTTAACACGAGTTCATTGGAATATATGATATCCAAAACAATTGACCTAGGACAGTATATGGACAATCGACCGAAAACGACTGTTTTCAAGTTCCCGTCAGGTTCAACATTTCGCTTTCTTATGCCCTTGAATGGCAACCTACTTTCATATCATTACAGAACTCAGCGCAACTTCGAACCTGAAGTAATTAAACATTTTAAATGAACTTCAATCATAACAGTGAACAAAACATGAACATGGAAAATGCCTTGTCTGCTTACTGATTATCATATTGTATTATCTAAAAAAATCAATCGATATTAAAACAAAGGTACTACATTTATCATGAACTACTGTTTCGTGTTCAACACTTTGTGAACGACATATATCCGGATACATATATATAAATACAAATAGTTCATGATGTTGAAATCATCCTATGTAGTTTGTATAAAAACATTTAATCGTTCGTATTGAAACAAATTCATGCCGTTATGATAAGTTCCAGTAACCATTCCAACTCAAAAGTAAAAAAAGTAGTTAAAAACTAAACTTGATAAAGACATTATGGTGAAATAGATTGTAGAGAGAAAGACTCCATACTGGCATACCATGCTATAAACAGCACAATAATACAAATGGAAAAGTACATTATTAGTCGGAGTATGACCATCGGTATCATAAGACTGATGAATGTTACCGATCATCGACAGTGAAAGTCTCTTCCATCTTCCAATCCTGCTTTACGTCCGCCTCTGTGATGCCTTTGGCAGCAAGTTCCGGTTTCAAGGTATGTACGTATTTAACGTAATCCGGATGCGATCGATCGAAAAATCTTAAAACATAGATATTGTTTAAAACTACATATGTGTTCAACGTATACCAAACTTGATCCGCAACTTAAAAAGATAGAAGGTAAATAATAACTATACAGACACAGTTGATCATGAAAAGAAAGTTCTGAAGACACTTTATCGTGTCCGCCTAATTGAGAAAGGACACGCGGGCCATATAAATATATGGATATATTTGTCAATAATATACATGTCTACATAATAAACTGTAAACAATACCTACAAAATTTAATTATGTTTTAATCAAACAGTATGATTAGGTATTACGCTTCTCAAATTGGATACTGCAGTTGATTTAGCGGTGATGTATTTGGGGAAAGTTCTATAATACTAATTTCTTTGTATAAATTTCTTTGCATTAAAGCGCATCCATAATTCAAATGTTATTTGTGTTAATTTAAGCAATCTTTATTACTTAGCAGACATGATATAATACCAAATCGTTCGACGGTATACACGCATTTGATTTATTTTACAGGAGTACTGTGATCGGATGCTCAACGTTCGTCCGTTTGTGATAACTGTTTCAGAGAGTAGAACTTAAACAGTACGTGGTGATGAGACTTCTAACACAAGCCCATAATGTCTATGTAGGTATGTGTAGAGTATTCGTGGTAATAATTTCTGAGGTTTTGACCAACAATAAAATGTACCTTTCAAATAGTTCTCAATGGATTATGGTACAGGTATAAGGACATTTCGAGCAAACATTGAATAAAAAAGATAGTGTAAACACTGCATTGCACTCAATCTTAATATTAAGCATAATAACACAAACATGCTATATGTCTCATATATGTTAAAAAAATGAAACAACTAGATTGATATTGTTTTTAGTCAATTGTTCTTCTTTCTTTAAAAAGCACTTTCAATGTTTGCACATATTTTGTGTAATCAGTTCGTGCACCTGATCGTAGAAAGTGGCCCTTTGTGTTTTCAAAGTTTTGTATAGTTTAACAAATTCTGAGAGAGCTGATCAATGCAATTAAAACTAGAAGATACAAAACGCCTTTGAAAAAAATAATATATCAATGAACTTTAATAATAAATCATAGTTATCATAAATGTCCTAATACGAGTACCTACAATTTGTTGACCAATTTTGGATTCATAAGGATGTGGCATGTAAAGAAATCAGTATTTGTGTTATATAGTTGACTCCTCTGCTATGTATCGTACTGCTTTTCTGTTACACGTTCCTTAAATACACTGAAACCTGTACAATTGTATTAACGATTACGGAGTGTAGGACTGAAATATTCTCCTGTCATGCGGAACAACCAACTGCCCATACAAGGGAACGTTAAAGCGCTACCGTACAATTTGACCAACTGTATGTGCATTTTTAACAGGATATATGATCCCATGGAGCACGCTAAATACGTCATTAACCATGAAAATATATGTTAATTATTTCACTCTATCGCATTGTTTCTTACTAGAAATATAATGGAAAAGCATCGGCTATAAAGGCAACACTCTTTCGGTTTATTAATTTACAATGTCATTTCAAACCAATGCTTAAATATAAGGATTTGACTGCTAACACACTCAAGAATCTATGGCGTCAATCGTATGACGACATTACTCCCGAGCTTAACGTGTGCCTTTGGATATATATGATGCAACTGTAAGTTCACTGACTGAAACACTATATCAAATACGAAAAAGAACAGTTGATGGAATGGGTATGCTTTCCCCACTGATTCGTATCTCGTTAATACATACAAACGGGTTGAAAAGACGTCAAGATTAGTAGTGCAGGAAAAACTGTAAATAATTAGACTAAGGAAACACACTCAATGTTACGTTACGAATATGGACCTTATTTTATACGAGGACAACATAAATACGTAATCTCATGGACGGCGACGTTGTGTTCTGTGAGTCGTATATATTGTTGTCATTATACTATTAATTCCATTGATGATACGTTGCATTAATTTACTAGGTACTTTGCGCATTCTTTTGTATAAGTAATTATATTAAAAGTCCATTCATAACGTTAGTTTGTTATCATCCGCAAATTTACCTGCATACACCTTTCATGCTTAATTGTTAATAGTTGATGAGTAGTCATTCAGTACTACATTTATTAAAAGAGTCTAAGGTAGTATCAGTAAGTGTAAAACACATCTTAACTATTCCTGTAATGAGCAATATGATATCAATACTTTAGATCGCCGTATTTTAGTAGAACTACACTGCCTTCTTCACCACGCTTCTTTGGTGAAATAACGATTGGCGATGAGTGGGGTATTTTAATTGAACAGCCAAAAAGTTTTGAAACAAAAACGTTTAAGAATTGGGATTGCCATTTCCGTAAATAGCAATCAGTTTTGTTTATTTCTAAGAAAATATTTATTGGAACATCGTTATGATCAATTATTTTTTGTCATAATTTACAGGTTCAAAAGTACCGTTTTCATTTGGGTTAAAGGGACGTTCATACATTGCCTTCGAAGTAGTTCTTGAAGTTGATATTTTCACTCTTTAGTTTGAAGTTTTATTTCAAATTTATATTTTAGCTGCTGTGAGTTTACTGATTAAACTCCTTATCTTACCAAAAAACATAATAGAAACATTCATGCGCTGCATTAGTTATTCGTCATGTAAATCTAACTAATTTTACCTATATTGAACCCCACCACTGGCCTATGAAAACGGTTTAGGCTTTCAAAAATGGCGTACCCTGACTACCACTTATAACATGCTTTAAACATATGATGCATATAATAACTGTACATTAAAATGCAATACCTGCATAAAAACGTTCATACATGACCCTTAACGTAACGGCATTCAGAAAATATTTATTTACTTCACACCAAATAACTTTTATCCTCTTCTGAACATTCTAAGCTGACTCGTATTATACTTTTAAGATTATTCTTACCCAGAATGCACATAACCGTCATACAATGAGATGCCATCCAGGACAACTTTTCCTTCCTGATCAATGGTAAACATCAACCCTCTCCTGAACGCCGCCTTTACCATCCTACATAGCAGCTCGCCCTCAGAGTCGTATTCCAAACGTCCTGTGAATGTGTCGCCTTTTATCGGGTTTCCAGGGGCCGGATGGTGAGACTGTAAGTAGGAAAGACGTGATTTTATAATTTATCCAGACTAAAGTTAAAATATAACTTGATTTGATAAGTATGCTGATGTGTAGTTTAACTATAAAATAACATATATCGAGTTACATATATACAACAAAAGATTGCACTGTGCTAAACGAACATGAAACAGAAATAGTTTCTATGTGTATCTATACAACCGTACGTACATAAACATATACGTATAAACATGATTGCAACCTAATGTTTTGAAATGAGCATGATGTAATCGTGGATTCCAAATTGGTTCCTTTATATAGGAACAGAATGTAATGTAGGCTTTATATAAACTGTCATATAAACATCGTGAATATTATGCTTGTGCTGCTCAGAAATATAGCGAATATTTATTGTGAATTTAATCAAATATCTACTGCAACCAAGGATTATACACTGATGAGTTTGAATAATTACTACTTTCCCGTTGTTATACTTATCGGGTCATAGTTGAATCATTTTACCAAAATATAAAAATTGATATTCATGCCGTGTTAGGTTTAAGGAATGTAATGTATACTAACATGCATTATGTAGTATAATGACGAACGTTTTATACGTATATGCAAGAAAAACATGACGGTTTAAACTTAATAATCAGTATGATGTGTTTTATAAACATATTATGAGAAAAGCTAACAGATATCTGAATGGAATTTAATTAATTAATATAAGTGCGACAATATATCAATATTGCTTAAATTTATTATTGGCGCAAAAGTGAACAGCGTAAATTTCCATATTATTTTTATATTTTGTATTTTTGTCTTACTCGTATTAATGTGTTTTGATATAAATTAAATAGCAACGTTAAAGTGTTTTTTTTTATTAAGGAAATAAATAATAATGTAAACAAATTCAAGATTTGTTTTAAATTCAATAAACAGCTATTACCGACAAATATTTTCAACTAAAAACACATTATCACGCATGGAGCAAAGCTTCCCTTTTTATAAGCCTATAGCCAAATATTAAACTTAATCATTTCATTCATTTAGTTTGTGCATCGTAGTACATGCAAACCTAGCAATCACTTTTTACGAGCGACATTACAATTGGTTAATTATATTCTATGTAAAAATACATAATATTATCTACTTAATGCGGATTTCAACATGATATGTGCCTTTTTTTGCATGCTAAAAATTTCCCGTGGCAAAAATAGTCGTATTGCATGTCATAAGTAAATGTATATTTCTCCCCAAGAGCTTTAAATGCATAGCAATATAATATTGACACGCGTGATGACATCAGCGAACATGACGTGCACAATCGTATACTTGTGACATAGACCATTCTTGTTTTGTGTCTTCTAGTGTCTTCTTCGTTTAATCGTCAATATGTTTCTAAATATATAAATGTATTTCAACTGAATCAGAATTAGCTAATTGTAACAAATGTATTCCCTGCTTTCAATACAATCCATTTATTTCCATGATAATGTAATTTCTGCATACCAAAACAATACACTTACATAGAAATGCGTTTAAGGATCGTTATGATTGTTTTGATTCCTAATTCCCCTTACATATATTTGGAAGGTTTTAGAGCTATTCTCCTACACCTAACAGACAGCCATTTAAGCTTAATATAAACCATTTTAATAATACATAATTTACTATGTATTATGCGTTAGTGTCATCACATTAAGATAAAGACTTTACTAGCTTATTATTGAACACTTGCGTTCAGTGTATCGTATAATGTATATATTCATGTTTTAATGCACTGAATGATGGAAAAAAGCCATTTAATAACTGTATTGCCAACAAGTTATATAATTTTCTACGTTTGAGTAAAACGAATTAGAAGAAAATAATGTCCATTGTGTATAGTATTATAACCGCCAGGTTGGTAAATTTGAGGTCGTACTAGTCCACCTAAATGGCCGTCAATGAGTCTTTTGACGATTTTTAGACTATGCCAGACTCGTGACGTCCACCATCCCAGCAAAAAGTAGCAAGCGGTGCTTGCGTAGAGGATCCTCGCGGCCACAATTTTTAAATTATCTTCGTTATAAATTCAAATTACTACGAAAATATTGCTATTAAACTCATATTTGTTTATGTCATAATGCCCAAAAAACATGTTCAGGTACTATAATGCACTTACATGCATCGATTGTATCCATTAATCCGTAAATCTAGGACAAATCTGACAGGTTGTGTACATGTATGAAAAGGGGGAAAATGTTTTCGAATGTTTTGGTCGTTAATAGGTTCGGTTAAATAACACTATTTTAAATGCAACCATTTCAATGCGCTGAACGCTAACGTGTTTGATGTGTCGAGTTGGGAGAACATAGCTTATTCGCCTATGCATTACATTTTTATGAAATATGTATTTGAATGTATCAATAAAGGTTATAAAGGGAGAAGTAGTCACAATTCAGTGAGTAAGCACATAGTTCACGTTCAACCGTGATACCGCGCATTTAGGGCTTCAACATTGTTTTCTACATACTACGTATCAAGTCAATACATATATGTAGAAATTATTTAAAAATAACTTTTCTTTAATTTAAAGGTAGTTTTTGTGACGATATATGGATAAGTCTGGAGGTGACTTGCCGGGAGTCTAGAAAGTGATTCTGTGTGTCTATTTGTTTACTTCTACAAGCTAGTGAAATATTTCACACATACGCGGATTGCTTATAAATTTATGTACCGGTATGACTTATACAGGCACAAGATAATACATATAACTGTGCACATAAAACAACAACAACAATAACACAGTCATTTCTTGATTGATACATAGAGACAGTACAAAACATAAAACTGTATAGATACAATGACTTGACTACAAGAGAGGATTGTGCATTTCCGTCATTGACAACATCACCATTAGCAGCAGAACAGCAGAAGCAGCAGCATAGGTTACTACTTTACTATGTCTAGTATTATACAATATATTATAACTTAATATAAGAAATGGATAACACGTTATGTGAAACATATCGGATTATCAATATGATTATGTGCAAATACGCAGTAAAATCTAATGACTTCAAAGAGAATACGCATGTTCCTTTTAACATGGTGAGTAGTTTTGTCAATTTGTAATTAATTAATTAATTGATACTACTACTACTACTACTACTACTACTACTACTACTACTACTACTACTACTACTACTACTACTACTACTAATAATAATAATAATAATAATAATAATAATAATATAATAATGTACATATCTATTTGTAATGATAACCTGCTGGTCTTTGAGCAATGGCGGGATAATGTAGCACATGGATTTTCCATATCCAATTGGCAGCAAAGCAGTCACATCTCTGTTTTCCAACAATGCCGTAATAATATTTACTTGTTCGTTCTCAAGTTCAAAGTTAAACTTTTACCTAACGGAATTGTACAATATTTTAACAGTATCAGCAATCGCAATGATAATGAAATAACATAAGTTGTCCACGAAAGGATGGGATGATCAAAGCGGGAGCTGCGAATGGTTTACATGGCAAATGGTGTAATGTTGTCAGTGTAATGTATTTATCAGACCCAAAACGGGATGGTTTAATATAGCTTTATTACATTCATACTCATGATCTTGAATCCAATCTATAACTGAACTATCAACATGCATGCAACTGTTAGCCAGCGTCGGGCTTATCATACAAAAAGATTCTCCACTACAAATGGCCGAGTGGTACCGAGTGATTAAAGAAGCAGCCGCCAAAAGATGAACACTGGAGGGTTTTCGCTTCACATGCCAAAATTATTTGATGCTGATACCTGCACTGATTGTTTTCATCTTGGTGATCACATTGAACATTATTTATTTTTTCATTTTCCTTTAAGATTTCTTAGAATCGGAATAATGCAAGAAATATATTGAATGGATAATATTTAAAAAATGCAGTGTGCTACGTGTTCGAAGATAATTTCTACAAGAGCCAAAGGGTACAAAAGAACACCATTGGTGACGAAGAAACGATCTGGTGATGACATTGAAGATGTTTTTGATATTTTGACTACATCCACATCCGAACCGCTTTGATCAGTATTTCTGTGACATGAAATATCACGGCCTCTAAACGCCAGCTTTATCACTTTACGGTGGTGCAAAGAAAAAGAGCTGTCGACACTTCCGTGGTGGAGCTGTGCCCTATGTGTACATGAACAAACGTGAGTATGATTTATATTTTATTTGATGATTTCATTTTACGGACATTTTTCGAAAATCGGAGAATGTGGTGTAAGAACACTTCTACTGTAGGCTGGTTACTATTTCGTTTCAAAATTGTGCAAACAGTGGTGCCAGGAACTTTTCTCCCGAATCGGACTTGTGCATATTTTGAGATCTGATTGCGTAGCAAGTACATTTCGGTGCTTACACATCCCGTAAGAACATTCTCACGCATGCAAACATAACTGTTATGTAAAGAACCTATGCCGGAACACAACAAAACTAATAAGCACTTCTTAAAAAGGAAAAATGCACATATTTATAAAACTGGTGGCGCTGTTGCCCTAGTGGTTGCGCTGTCGAATAGTGGTGGCGCTATCGAGTATGTTTTGCTCTTGAAGTAATATAAAAGGTTAACGCTTTTGGAATGAATACAAAAGTTGCTATGTTTATCATTCATTGGACATTATGCTGGTTATGCATACTACTTGCGGAAAAAAAAACTTCTACGCGAACCACCTTAACCTTTTACTGAAAACTATTTCAAAAACAAACGGCTAGGTGCTGATTGAAAAAACGGGCAGTGATTTAGTTCTGTGTGAACCTAAGAAAAACTCCATCGCAAACACTTAAAGTGATGAATGAAGCATCGAGTGAAACTCCAGTGCAGCGAATGCTCGTGTACAAGTGGCACAAGCGGTTTAGTGAGCGGCGGGATAGCATTTGTGACGACGTGAGGTCTGGGCGACCGGATTCAAAAACTATGGAGAGTGACGTCTATGCCGTGAAAAACATCGTTCACGCTGATCGTCGAGTCACTCTTCATGAAATATGCAAGATGTTGGACATGAGTTTTGGGTACGGAGGATAATGAAAGACAGTTTGAAAATGATTCGAGTGGCTGCGCGTTGGGTTCCACGGCTGCTGACAATAGATGAGATGAGCAAAAGAGTACGGGAATCACGCCGATTCTTAGCTCGGTACGGAAAGGAAGGAAACCGTTTTCTTGAGAAGATGAAACATGGCTGTTTTATAACGACCTTGAGACAAAACAGCAAAGCAGTCAATAAAAGACTACCGGTTCCCCGCCTCCGAAGAAGGCACGATCATCCCGTTCGATAGGAAAGCATATGTTCATTGTCTTCTTTGATGTGCACAGTGTTATTCTACTCCATGCAGTTCCGCAGAGCAAATCCGTGCTTACTATACTTAGGTAAAGTGTTAAATAACAAAAATCATTTTAATCAATATTAAGTTCTTGATAAAATCTGTATAAAACAATGTTTAAAAACGTCTATGATAAAAATATATGATTTAATAAGTATTAGTTTTAATTATGATATTTTATGAAGTACGCAAAACGCGACAAATGCATTATGTGATAAGCCTCAATTATGTTCTCCATTTAAGGTTTTGAGGCGTGACTTGTACAGGGCGATGGCATTAAAAAGACCACAGGGTTGCATGATGGGTGGATTCTTCAACAGGATAATGCACCAGTGCATAAATCGGAGGAGGCCCAGACTACCGCGACAATCCAGCTTGAAGCGAAGATCCTTCTCCACCCCCCTTTTTCGACGAACCTAGCAACCTGCGATTTTTCCCTATTTCCGAAATATAAATGTGAACTGAAAGATAAACGCTTCAATGAACTACAGAGTGAAGCTCAGACACGTCCGTAATCTAAAAAGTCAGAGTGGTTCAGTGACAATTACCGGCAGTGGATAGCGAGACATCGACGTTGTATTGCCGCGAACGGCTCTTACTTTCAGAAGTTATGACGTTGAAGTCAGATACTGACGTTTGAACTATGGGGACTGTAATGATATTGATATGTATCACATGCTAAACCTTGTTTCCCATTTTCAATTTTTTTATAACCACCATGTTTGTTTTGTTGTAAACTATATTATTTAGGATTGGTTTTATTGCTGATGGTAAGAATAATGCATTTCCCTTCGCACGTTTTATAAACCATACAAGAGGACCTCTTTTGCATTATTTTCAGTATCTCAGAAACTTTTATATCTCATTTGCTTCTATGGTCAATATTCCATCAATATATATATTTTTTAACAAATCGTTGAAGACGTTCTGTTTTAATATGCTCAAAAAGGAAATGACTTCATGAACATGAAGGTTTGACGTCACACTCTAAATGAAAAGTGTTTACATTGAGATTCTGACTGGATATCATCTAGTATGCACTCTACTTATAAACCATTATCCGCGTACCAGGCGATTGTCTTTAAAGGGTTAAAATGTTCTGCAAAAATAAATATATGAAAGAAAAAAGAAAATTCTTAGCACATCGTAATGTCTAAGGATGTATTACTTTTACTTATCAAAATGTTAAAACGAAACATCTTTCATACAAATTTTACATTTACAAATCGTGAACGGGAATTTAAAAGATAATTTGAGGTAGATATTTTGTGCTGCACTTAGACAAAACGTTTGAACAGTCCGAGATTAGTTATTAAAGATAAAAAAACCCAGAAAGGTTAAAATGGTTCGTAGCACAAAAGCAAGAATTGAATTATACAAACTATTACATGACCCTGGTTTGTACAAGCATGAAACTTTGACTTGTATAGTTAAGCTTGGACTATGCCTCTTAGGATTTAACCTCAGTCGTGTTGTTTGAATTATTCCCCCTTTCCGCCCGTTTGCCTTGGTGCTAACCGTTGCCTGATATGGATTTTTTAATCAAAATAACGCTTTACTTAGTCTAGGATAACTATTTAAATATAAAAAAAAAATCATTTTTGCTTAGATAATAAGTCTGATAACGACAGTGTTTCGCAAAAACGTAGGTAAATGCTCACACGTATGCGATAATATATTTCAAAATGTATTAAACTGTTTTTTGCAAATACTTTGTAGCTTCAAACACGTGATTTGAAATAAATAATTAACAACATAAAACAATTACCGTCTGAATGCCATCCGGGAATCTAAAAACCAAGTTGATGACAGGCCATCTTCTTTCATTGCTGATATTGATTTCAACACTTCCAGTTGGTTGAGTCCCTAAGACATAAAATGAAATTTAAAAGAATGTCAGCTCCATAACGGATTTGATCACATCTAGCCATATGAAAGTTATTTTAGTAGTAACACAGCATTTGAGCAAATCATCTCGGCGAATGGTTAGTTGCACCGCATCTTTGATTGTTTTGAACATTGATTACTGTGAAATCATTAATGTTCGTGGGTCATTAATGTTCGTGGTTTTCGTGGGTAGGGTGATCCACGAATTTAAGATCCCACGAAATATTGACCCTTTATTCACTTTTTTAACTGCCATGTTATGTACATACTAGTTTATTCGTTACAGAAGTCGCAGTATACTTAGTTTATACCTGTCTCACTGTATATTTTACTATCATTGTTTTGTTAATATTTTATATCTGCCTTTAACAAATAATAAACCAAATCAATTAAATGTGTTTTTATTAACCAAATAACAGAAGCACGTGTTTAAACGTGTGCTGTTAATGAAAATCTCCAGGTTTACAAGATGTGCGTAATGAGCGTCGGTACTCGATTTTTTTATTTAATGAAATAATTAATCGATTACATTGGAGGTAACTGAGCAGCCAACGTGACAAAGTACAAAACAACGCGTTCAATATATTTATTAAACAAAAACGTGTGAATAGATATTGAAATGATCTTGTTTTCTCAAATATACGCACCTTTTCGGTGTTTTCACAGTTTGCAAAATTCTTAGGTATTCCATGGCTCCCCCTATCTGTATTTAGATCAGGATACATCTTCTTTTATGACCTTAATTCCCAATTTAATCGATAATTGACCTGGGTATATGCACTAATTGGCATCTCGTACCACTTTAGCGAGTGTCATAAACCGTGTGACGTAGAAGACGGAAATCACGTGCCAGCGCGTGGAGATTATGCAGACGATCTAGGACGATCGCATATTCGATTAGTTTTTTTTCAAAAATGAAAAACCACGAATTCAAGTACCCACGAAATTGTATGTTGTCGGCAAACCACGAACTTTCATGCCAACAAATATAAAAGATTTCACAGTACCTTAATCGCATAAAGAACGAAACATTCCTGTTAGCAGATTTCAAAATTCATCACCAAAAATTACACTAATCAAACCACGAATCGTACATAACAATTTTATTTATATCATTTTGCAATATTTACTATGATTATGTCATAATGCATTTTAAATGTAAGGCACCTGTACATTACGTACTTTATGAAAGATAACTTACAGTTTAAGCTGTCTTTGATCTGTGATAACTGT
Organism: Mya arenaria; assembly: GCF_026914265.1. Taxonomy (NCBI): domain Eukaryota; kingdom Metazoa; phylum Mollusca; class Bivalvia; order Myida; family Myidae; genus Mya; species Mya arenaria. The sequence continues at coordinate 45,283,689 of NC_069128.1, read as the reverse complement.
GCCTTGACTAGTGCCCCCTCCTTCAAAGGGAGAAAACATGGATGACTGTATCCGTGTGGTAATCGAAAGACAGACATTGCTTAAAATATTTGAGACAGCGTATTAACGTCGGATATGCATTGATATGATTAGAGCACTGTCTCGAAATATTTAGCTATGTGTTATGGTATCAGACTCGATAATTAATAGTACTGAATAAGAACGGATATGCATACTTTTTATCGTTCGCTGTGAATGTTTCGGAATAAGAGGTTTTACCTGTTCTGAATGATATAGGTCTTGTTTAACTCGTTTCAGTTCATCACGCAGTTCCGTCTGTGTCTGGAAAAGTGAATGAATTTGTAACAATACATATCAGTATGCATAACGGTTACTATTTCTATTGAATACACTTAAAGCATAATACTGGGACCAGTTTCACGACAAAAATAAGACGAGAACATATCTGACAGCCTGGAAACATCAACATAATAAGTATCCAAACAATTGGAAAAAAAGCTTCATTTCTCGCTGCATAAGTGTTCATATGTCGTGCCGAATATTGCTTGTTTCATATTTGTCAGCTGTTTTCCCAGTTAATCATATATGACAACTGATTTCCCAGTCAATCGTATTTGACAACTGGTTCCCTCGTCGATCATATTTTACAACTGGTTTTCCTGGTAATCAGATTGGACTAAACGATGGCCTTTATGAAAACAAAACCGTTTAATATGTTTTACTACGTTTTTCCGCATTTTAAGGTAAGTACATGCTTGTTTTGTTTTTGTTAGGTTGTATAATATATGAAAAACAACGCCAACAAATACAAAGTCTACAAAAACTGTGTCGAAAGGCTGTGGATCAACACACGTTAAGCAAGAGACACACAACGTGTATAATACAACAGACAGACCGTATATGCATGTAGAAACTGTTTTAAGATGATTCGATGCGGGTTGTTGTTGTTGTTGAGTTTATTTAGGTCTGCCCGCGCCCTATAATGGCTGCATTATGGCTTGACCCAGTCACATCTCCAAGTGTGACTTAAACCGAATTTTGAAGCCAAAAGGGAAGTTTTACCCCCATCGGTTGATGGGATATTCGTAAAAGGAGTAATTTTTTACCCAAAATGCCGCAAAACCTGCGATGAATGACATCTAGGGAGGTCACACAGCTCTGAAAATTGGATATGGTTTCATTTCTCCAGTCTTAAATTTGATATTGCATTGTATCTTAAAAAACATTTACGCGTAAGAATGGTATTGATTTAAAGAATGGGCAAGACTCACGGTCAGTTCATTGACAAGAAAGTGTTGTGAGAACAGGACTTTTTGCCCACTATATGTATTAATATTTCTACTATATATATATGAACTGACCACTTTGTTGTCGATGCACGGCTATTGCCTCACTATTTACTTATTGAAAATTCTTTAAGACCAGAGAGTGCGTTGACATTACTTGTTTTCCCTACATGTTTTTTTAAATGTTCATGTACATATATAGAGAGGGTTACTATGGTTGTTTTAAAAAACAAATAATAATAATAATTAATAATATAAAGGTTTTTTTTGTATTATATATATATATATTTTCAAAATTTAAATATCTTTAAGTGAATGAATGAATTAGGGCTAGGATCAAAAACTGTTTTTCCTAACAATAAACCTGGACCAGAAGCGTTATATTACAACACCATCACCTAGCATAGCATGTAAAATCATCATGGACCTCTAATAGTACTATGGATGTAACGGTTTAAATCGGTAGAATTGTTAACTCAAAATGTCTCTATACAGTTTATACCGATATTGGTTTTCTTTTTTGACAACTTCGCCCGAAAAATAATTTGGTTTCGTTTTAGGTTATGGTGACTTGCATTTAATAATTTATGGTTAAATCGATGTATATCATCATACTCCTTAATACCTCATCCTTTCATGTGAAAACGAAAGAAGAAAAGAAAAGAAATGTTTTGTCACCATAATGTAGATTGAAAATCATTGAAGTAATTTACAGCTACTAAAAGTAGTAGAGATCCAATTTATACGCGTATGTTTCGGTAATTCCAAAAGGTAAAATATGTAAAACAATAAATATTCTATATACATTTGGCTGTAAGCTTAGTATTTTGTTCATCGTGTGAATCACTATCGTGTGTGTCGCTTAAGGTGCCGGTTACCGTTTCGTTCCATCTATAGTCATTCTTGTTCAATATAATTTAATGTGTTTGTAGTTGTCAGGTAAACCTGCCATATTTGTTGTTCGTAATGAACGTATCTCTAAGCAAGGCGCCGGAGGGGATCGTGATACCCCTCACTAAGATAAAGTTTTACTTATAGGGAATTATTTTCTAAGCTTCATTAGGATGTTTGAGCAGTCATTGTATTACCACCCTTTTGAAAAGGGCCCCAACAACAGGTACACGGCGTATACAATGAACGTGCTTTATATTTTATTTAGAAAAAAAAAATGCTTTCTGTTTCTTTTGGATGTTAAAGCAGTCATTGTATTACAACCCTTTTAAAAAAGGCCCCAACAACAGGTACACGGCGTATACAATGAACGTGCTTTTTATTTTATTTTGTTTTATTTCTTAAGTTATTATTAATGTATGTTTTTTGCTTCCTTGGGATGTTAATGCAGTCATTGTATTACCACCCTTTTGATAAGGGCCCCAACAACAGGTACACGGCGTATACAATGAACGTGTTTTTTTATTTTTAGGTTTTTTTTAATTGTTTTTTTTATTATTATTATTTATGTTCTTTGCATTCTCGGGATGTTAAAGCAGTCATTGTATAACCACCCTTTTGGAAAGGGCCCCAACAACAGGTACACGGCGTATACAATGAACGTGCTTTTTATTTTATTTTGTTTGATTTCTTAAGTTATTATTTATGTGTTTGTTTTTTGTTTGTTTTTGTTGTTGTTTTTTTGTTTGCTTCCTTGGGATGTTAATGCAGTCATTGTATTACCACCCTTTTGGAAAGGGCCCCAACAACAGGTACACGGCGTATACAATGAACGTGCTTTTTTATTTATTGAAGATTATTATTTATGCTTTGTGCTTATTATTGATGTTAAGACAGTCATTGTATTACCATCCTTTTCAAAAAGGGTCCCAACAACAGGTACACGGCGTATTCAATGAACATGTTTTGCATATGTTGTTTGATAAGTGCTGTGCTATTTAAACCCTATTTCTTATAGAACCTTTTGTTTTGTGTGGTATTAAATTAAATCAGGTTCGGGAAACAGCAGATGATACCTGTCGATGACTGACATATTTAGTTTCAGAAGTTCTATTTTCAGGCTTTCTCGTTGTTCCATATAAGTTGGGCATTTAAAGAAAATGTGATGGAATGTTTCTTTGTCTCTGCATTGGATACAGCAGTCAGTATTTTTATAATTCTCAGCAGCTAGCATACTGGTTTCTACACGAATTCGTGTGTAGACTTTATCTTTTAGTGTATTAGTACTATATGTTTTGATTGTAGTGTTCATTTCCCCATACTCAAAGCTGTGCTCAAGTTTTTATACTTCAAAGTCTCTTACAAATTTGTTTTTTGTTTGTTTCTTTATCCAGCTGCATGCTTCAGGGACGCTTAATTTGATGTTTGTTCTTAAACCTTGCCTTGATGCTTGTTTTGCAATTTTATCAGCAATTTCATTTCCTAAGATGCCTATGTGACTAGGAATCCAGACAAATGTTATTGACACTCCTAGATCATGAGGCAGTGTAGTATTATTAAGTATTTGCTGTAAAATTTCTGGTCGTGACCTAGAATAGCTTGTTTTTATTGACATGAGTGCACTTAAAGAGTCTGATAGTATTGTTACTTTGTTGTGTATATTGTTTGCTTCTGTTTGTTGTTTGCTGTTTTTCTCATTTTTAGTGCAAGGTCTATTGCCGCCAGTTCACAAGAATAAATAGAAAGGCTGAAGTCAAATTTTAAACCACATTCAAAAAGGGATGTCATATTTTGAGATAAGCCTACTATCCCGGCCCTAGCCAAATGGAGGTTCGGGTCTTTGCTTCCATCCGTGAAGACCTGCCATGAGTTGTAATATTTGCTATTGATGTGTTCATTTACTATTTGGCGGTTAATGTTAGGGTCCTTTTTCTTGTCTATAACTTTTGTTAAGCATAAGTCCATATTGAGTTCTTGTTTATTGATTAGGTTTAAGATTCGATGCGGGATTAACTAGTTTATAATATATAGGCGTCACTTTTGTTTCGACCTTATCAACAAAGTGTTTAGATTTTCGATTAAATGGCCACAGTCGAAGATACCATACACACGTACGTAAGATAAATGTTCAACAATTTATGAAGTGACCAGCCATCGATACTCAGTTTGGTGTTTTAGCTATAGTGGCGAATATTTTGTTTACAATGTAAATATGAAATCTTTTCAGTAAAATTTAAACAAAATAGTCATAGGAATGTATTTCCAAAATTGTTTTCTCCCGTTGGCTACCAATTTGATCTCAGTGAGGTTATGGCAAACTGCAATCGGAGAATTTTCCATATGAGCCGATATTGGGGAAAAACATTTATTTGAAAAAAAAATCCATTAGGCCTACAAAAAATATGTTTGTTTTCTGTAACCCGACCTACCGTAATTTTTTACCGCCGACCTCATTTTTTTATACCCCAAAATTCGAAAAGTAAGATTTTTAGCGGTCTCTGGCCTGTGATGACAACGATAATGTAGTAGTGTCCGAATCGTCGCATAGTTACAAACGTTTCCGGTTTGACAAGTTGAAACAATGGCAGCAATTAACACCCGAAGTGACAAGTGATTATCGATCTGGAATGTGATCGGTAACCATGTCAATTAGCAGCACTCAAACCCAATGACTTAATATTAACTCCGCCCATTATGCAAATTAACGGATACCTTCCGCTTTTTCGTTAAGTGCGATGATTTTGAAAAACAACAATGCTAAGATATATTTTGTTCATTTATTATAAGTTGTTTATTATATCTCCGGTTAATTAAAAAAGATATTCCTATAAGTTTTTAGTTAACAGAAAAATAAACATTTTTCGTACCACATGGTCTAAAAAGCGCGGGAAACAGGTGCACGCTAACTTCCTGTCAATTTTAATGAAAGTGAAAGTAGAACTCCGTAGATAGTCGTCAGTGTTAAAGTTAAGTTCTATTACAAAGCAGAATTGAATAACAGTTATGGTTATGCCATTTATGAAAAATATGATGTTGCAATACTGGCAATAGGAACGTTGAATGTTTTTGTTTACTCCCGGAAAAAAATATAAACCTGAAAGTGAAACTGATACTTAAAGTAAGAAAGATGTCGTTGCAACTAAACAATCACTGGTGCATATTGGAAGTTGACAAAGATGCACCGGGTTACATAACGAAGATGCATTAACTAAATAATATGTTCGTCAGAGTCAAAACATATTTTTCCAAGTTTTGACTCTCGGAATTTTTTAACCACCGTAGTTCAGAAAAGGAAAAAAAGGCACGGTCTTCTATTGAAAGTTTTATTGATTATTTTTCATCGTGCTTGAGATTTTTACAGAATGAACAGTGGATCTAATGCAGCAGATCTTTTTAAAACACTGGAGATTGTTGAAAAAAATAAGTTGTGGAAACTATTAAAGGTACTGTACGTGTACTAGTTTTGCTATTTTACTGTTTAAGAAAGAAAATGGTATTGCTATTTTATTAGTCAGTCTAAGCTTTTTTGTTGATACTGATTCTGGTAAATTTAAACATTTTCCAGTCCAATCTATTATTTTACCTTGTTCGCTGCCGAGTCAGCAGGTAAGGTTTAAGTCACGGTCTAAGCAGTAAACAGCGTAGACCAGGATATTATTACACAGTCTATTCTTAAATATTTTGTGCAATAATATCATGTTTTATTATTACAAAATGTATGTATTTTGAAAGTTTTGTTTAAAACATTTGCCAAAAATAAATTGTCTAAATGCTATTTGTTTCACTCTTTCACTGGGTTATATTGCAAAGTGTAAAGATGAACTGCTTCCCTGGTGAACATACTAACAATGCTCAAAATTGCACATAATGTTGCTACCGCTGGGAGTCGAACCCATGGCTTGCCCATCAATAGGATGAATTATACAACTGAAATAAATGTACAATGGCTGTCATGATAGCAGTTTTAGCTTATTAGTGGCAGAAAGATTGAATCTATATATTATACTGAATTATTTTTAATATAATTCATCTGAAATAAACATGAATATTGGCTCATTCTGACATTTAAAAACAATCCCTTCATACCGACCCATCATTTTTTCAGCATGTTACAGGAAACAGACATATTTTTAGGCCTTATTTATGGACTGATTTGTGCTGTTGATATCAATCTCGGGTGATTAACTAGTTGGGCCGAAGGATTCCACGCCAAATTTTTCAGATTATGACAGTTACGACTAAAATACCTTATTGAAACAGCCCACAGAGGTTTAAAGAGGTCAAGAGGTTATAAATAGCGTGACCAAAACAAAACCGGTAAAACCTGTAAACTTAAAAATATATAATATTTCCTTCTTTTACTTACGCCACTAGAAGCATGTTCATATTGAGGGAATGGTATTCAAGGAAACCTGAGGATAAACCTGAGACAAACAACATTTTCAATCCATCTCGACAATTCGAAAATCAAAATTTGGAACATTATTATCATACACATGAGCAGATCGCCAAAAAACAAAGAAGACGGGTAACTCGAAAATCGATAGTAATAGCGCTTTACTCAATAACTTCAGTCATTTCTGCTTATAATTATTGTCAAAATCCTACGAACATTCAATTATGTCAAAATGGCCGCGTTGCGTCTTATGGAAATGACGATTTGTTCATGTCCGTAAATAAGTACCGTTTATGTTTTGTTTTGTGCTGAAACATTTCATAATTGTATCGGTATTAGCAATTTGTTTATTTTGTAAGATATATGAACGCAAATCTTATTTTGATCAATATAGTGAATTCTGTAACTTATGAATTAACTCGCTGGAAAAACCTCCCTTGACTTCGATACACAAAAGTACGCTACATCGTCATACGCACAAGCCATTCCATATTTGGACATTCGACAGAGGTAAATTTAAATCATTACAAATTGAAACCGAAAAAATAAAAGGAATTCATAGTAAGGTATATATTAAATGGAATATTATGATATGACGCATTACTGGTGACCGGCTACATGTCTCGTTTGGGAAAGCTGGAAAAGCGTCAAATTATAACTTGCCTTATGTTTTACGTCAGATTAGTTGCTGTACCTTAATATCGGAGTTTCATTCGATGAAATATGGCGTTTTATTAGCAAAATAAAGAACAGTTAAATTTCACTGCAAAATAAGAAGTGAACATATTAATTGTACCTTTTCTACTTGACATTTGAAAAGCATTGATTTAATTTAGTTTGCCCGTTTTACTCAGACTTCTATAGTGTCATACATTTATTCACCTACTTGTCAAATAACTTTTATAGAAAACTTACCTTTTCAGATTTCTCTATGTCCTGTTTCGCTTTCAGTAATTCTTGCTCGAACTGCTTTCTTGTCTGAAAATGGCAAAACGGCAGGATATTATTACGTTAGCAGTTTAAATTGGACTCTTAGAACAGAATTTTATATATATATATAAGATGACTATGTATAATGTACATCTAAACTGTTGTTTCGTAATAAGGGTTTACTTATGCAAGAGGTTCACTATTTTGGCTTTTCTGTAAATCTTTGCGAAAATATTCCAAACAAATGGTTGTAAGAGGTTTTAGCTTCTCTGAATGAGATAGGTCTTGCTTCACTCGTTTCAGCTCATCACGCAGTTCCTTCTGTGTCTGGATTAGTGTAACATAACATATAAGTATGTATAACGATTATATATTTGTATTGAACATATTTAAAGTTTAATACTATGGCCAAAAACTAGAACAAATGTTACTACCTTAATTCATAACGTCAATTTTTACAGTAACATTAATAGTCCAATCAGGAGGCTAAAAGGGATTCAGCTTTTTGTAGAGGAAGAATCTCCAGAACAGCTTCAACGATGTTTAATTCTAAGCATTTTATAAAGGTCTTATTAGTGTGTTATAGGTTTTGAAATAACGAATAATCAAATGAAATATTTCAAAGGATAACGACAAAAGTAACTGATAAGCATAAACAGTTTATATACACAGTCGTGAATAATTGATATAAAAGTGTTATATACAATGGCGGAGAGTACAACAACTCTTGTTTTTAGTAAGCTTGTGATTATTTAAAAAAAAATGTCACATAATAATTTATAATTGGTACAACGAATAAGAAAAACAAAAGAGATAATTAAATTTTAATTTGTATTGAAATGATAAAAAGAGCTGTCACAGAGACAGCCGCTTTTCAGTTTAAGGATTGAAAGGTTTTGGCAAAACATGCATGGATCACTGTTAGATTAGATTTCAGTGCAATATTAACATATATGTTGTTACATGAAAAACCTTAACCAGAATTTGAAGTTAAATAATAAAGGGCAATTATTTTGCATTAACTGCAAACTAGAGTTATCTATTTTAGTTAATTAAGTAGGTTGGATGGTTGAGTACCATTGTACAAAGTCTCAATGAAATACCTCAAGTAGTTGCTGAGATATTAACCCATGTGTGCTTGCACGCAAAACCTTAACCAGAAATTCTAAGTCGAATAATAAAGGGCAATTAATTGCATTAAATGCAAACTAGAGTTATCGAACTTGGTAAATTAAGTATTTTGGAGGGTTGAGTTCAATTGTATCAAGTCTCAATGCAATACATCAAGTAGTTGATGAGATATTTACCTATGTGTGCTTGCACGCAAAAGCTTAACCTGAATTTTTAAGTCAAATAATAAAGGACAATTATTTGCATTAAATGCAAACTAAAGTTATCTAACTTGGTTTATTAAGTAGGTTGGATGGTTGAATACCATTGTTTCAAGTCTCATTGTAATACCTCAAGTAGTTGATGAGATATTAAGCTATATGTGCTTGCAAGCAAAAGCTTAACCTGAGTTTCTAAGTCAAATAATAAAGGACAATTATTTGCATTACATGCAAACTAAAGTTATCTCACTAGGTTTATTAAGTAGGTTGAATCGTTGAATACCATTGTTTCAAGTCTCATTGCAATACCTCAAGTAATTGCCGAGATATTAACCTATGTATGCTTGCACGCACAAACTTAACCAGAATTTCTAAGTCAAATAATAAAGGCCTATTAGTTTGCATTAAATGTTATATAACTTTGTTTATTAAGTAGGTTGGATGGTTGAGTACCATTGTATCAAGTCTCAATGCAATACCTCAAGCAGTAGCTGAGATATTAACCTATGTTTCGTTGCACGCAAAACCTTAACCAAGGTGTGACGCCAACGCCGACGCCGACGCCTGGGTGAGTAGTATAGCTCTCCTTATTCTTCGAAAAGTCGAGCTAAAAACAAAATTGTTCAACAAGGATAACCGTTTGTATCTATTTACATATATTTACCACACAATTTCCCATTGCTTACTTACATAATCACCTATGCCATCTCGCATACTGTTTTAGAGTACCATTCTTTTCTGAGATATAAAGGATGAAATTTGAAGCATAGCTCTATGTCCAGGACGATTTAAAACAAACTCTAAATGATAATTTAACTGACAATTATTGGTTTTCGAATAATACAAGAAAAGCAACCCAAAAAAACAAAATCTACAAAGGATCTGCTGAAAAGCAAAGGACCATCAAACTTTCAACGAGTGACAAACACCGTGTATAACATCAAAGACATACCGTAAATGCATACATGAACTGTCTAAAGATGATTTCGCTGTGGGTTTAACAAATTTATAATGATAAAGCATCGCTTTTGTTTCGACTTTATCAACAAATTGTTTACATATTCGATTAAATGACCACAATCGAAGATACCACACTCATGTACGCAAGATAAATGCTAAACGTTTTATAAAGCTAGCAACCATTAATTTCAGTTAACATACTGTCTATTGAAATATATCAGGGTACCGCCTTTCAACAGCCAAGAAAATTTTACACGGCGCTTTTATTAGTCATGATTACTTAACATTTCACTTGTACAAAGATGCTTCGAACAATGCATTATAAAGAAAATAAAACCTTATCAAAGCCAGCATCAACAAGACACCGCAAATCATATAAACTCATACAATGAATTAAACACAAAAATACAAGTTCAACGATCATATAAAGATATAACCTTATTTTTTCATTAATATTGTAAAATCAGTTTGACGCAGTGTTGTTTGTACGTTGTGTAGATGTCTATTAGTGTATAGTAGGCCTGCGAATTAGGTCTTTAAACAGGGCCTTTGTTTAAGCCTTTAGCTTTTGGACTTTTTATGGTTGTTTTTCATGTTTTTACAAATTGCAAAGCGATTATTTTCGTTATTTCACATTACCGATATCTACACATGTGGTGATAAGGTGTGTAAGCGGTCCGGTAGCTCAGTCGGTAGAGCACTCGCACTGATAGCGGGGTCCCGGGTTCGAGCCCCGGTCTAGCTGCACACATTTCTCACTTTGTGACATTTGTCGCCCAACGAGGGACCGTGGCGGTACTGTTTGGCAGCATTACGCGCTTTCAGTGTTAATTATGTATGTTTCTCAGCACTTGTGTTCATCTAATTCGAGGACGAATTTCCAGCTTGCGTGGAAGTATGTCAAGGTACCGATACCAACACATGTGGTGAGGAGGTGTGTAAGCGGTCCGGTAGCTCAGTCGGTAGAGCATTCGCTCTTCGAGCGGGGGTTCCGGGATCGAGCCCCGGTCTGGATGCACACATGTTTCACTCTGTGACATTTACATGACATATAAACATCTTCCAAAAATGTGTTATCATTATTGTTGGACTCAGTTTGAAAATTAAGGTTGTTACAAACGGTTAACGTAGTAATGCGTACATTGTACAAACCTTTTCTGATTGATCCAAATTGCATTTAGCTTGATTCAACAGTGCGGTGAGCTCTTGCCGTGTCTAAAATCAATCATATAACCTAAAGCAGTGACAAGCCAAAATTAATCACAATTTAAATATTATGTTTGATATTATAATTCGCAAAGTAGATAATCATTGATGATTCAACAAGTAAACAACTTCGTTAATTGAACATTCGTCATATATGTTGATAGTGATCTTGCAATTCAGATTAAAAGCGACATATTGCTGGTAGACATTATTAGTGTATTTGGCACTTAAATAACTGACACCAAAATCGATACCTTGTTTATTTCTGTGGTGGATGTGGCATAATCGTCGGAATTTCCATCGTCGCTTCCAGTAACTTCTTCATGCAGTTCACAGACTTCCTCCAAGTCCTCGAACAAACAATTAAGTATAACTTTGTTTTGTTTAAAGTCAATCCCTTTAAAAATGTACTTGCTTTTGATTTCTTTGAGGTGGGATCTAGCTTTCGAAATATCTTTCTCAAAATGTCTTCCCATTAGGTACAAGTAACCAGCCATATTGTTGTCAACAAAATCATCAATATTTGTTTCTTCATTGGCACACCACTTGCTTTTCTCATCACACATTTTAGTAATAAGGGAATGGGCACTGACGTTTTTGGAATGTCTCATTGCTATTCCGTCTCTAATATTACTTGTCAATTCATCTACACGTTGTTTAATGCTATTGCCTAATTCCATACATTCTTGCACGCATTTATCAGCATTATTCTTGTAATTCTCCTTACTGTGTTCTGCACTAACTTTCAACAGCAAAATGTCATCTTTTAACTCATTGAACAGTGATTTCATCGTGTTGACTTTATCGCAGTCAATTTTAATATCTTCATCCAGCAGATCAACGACTTCCTGCACGCAAGATGGATGCTCAGAATGAAGGCAACTACCACAAATCATCGATTCATGAGTTTTACAAAGAAAGATAGCTCTTTCTGTCGGATGTTGCTTACATCGCTCTTCTGTAATGTCATTCCTAATTGCTGCATGGTTTTCCTTGTTCAACACGTTGATAATGTGAGTTCGAAATGACCTTCCTTTCTGATGAATACGTAAGCAGGCTTCACCGACATGCCCACATGTATCGCAACTTCCAACAGCATTTTCCTCTAAGCACATTTCACATTGAATCGGTAGTGATGCCATATTTTATATGAATAGAGGCTCAGTGGTGAATACGGATGAATTTAAACGTTCTTTAACATGCTATGCAAATATGACAATATGTTATCAGCATCGTCATATGAGTACATGTAGAACAGATAGTATCAGTATTTGAATAACAACGAAGATTATGAAGATAAATATACAATACGAAGTGAGTTCTAAAGCAGACACTGTTTAGAGAAGCTTGAAGGAAAATTATTAAATTGTTCACCTACCATGCACTCCATAAACAGCAAATAACAACAAACGCTCTTGCATCTCTTTTTTGTATATGACTGCTTTGATGCTATATGGATAACAACATTCAAGCTATCGGAATGCCACATACCATGCTAATTGAATTATAGAAAAATACACATATTATGTCCGGACTTCAGTTTCGAATTAAACTAAATCATCGAAATATTTTTTTCTAAACATGTACATTACCGGAAAAGTAATTTACTACTGTCTGAAGTAATTATGCGAAAACATTGTATGAATTGTCACGAATTCACTAACATTAGGAAGAACAGTATGTGTTTATGTACTGAAACTTTAAACACTATGCCGTAACTCTTGTGGACGTATTGTTCACTATGAGTGTTATGATTTAAGAATCTATGTTTGTTGCGCACGAGGTTATTTTTATGTGTAATATATAGAACTTGATCACTGTTAATCTATTTATACGACTAGAATCCCAGCAGAGCTATTGAAAAAGTGACTTCTTACATATATATATAACGTATATGCCCCATTGGAATATTCATCATATACGGGGAAACTAAGCATTCCCGAACACTCAGTGTGTACGGGAAACAAAACATGTCCGTATTTCCATTTTGTACGGGTACTGTTACTTGTATATTTCCGAACATCCATAATATACGGTACATAGTACACGCCAGTATATTCATCATGTACAGGAACTAAACATTCCCGGGCCCTAGCTGTAAATTTAACTACCCAACATTTTCGAATTCAATTATTTTATAACATATGTATATCATTGTAATTTCTTCATCGGCTGTTAAAACACATAAAATTGTTAATATTTCTACAAAACGAGCCCCTGTTACTCTGTGGTATGATCCCGTACTCTCATGTGTATGGAAAAGCATAAATTCCCGTACACTCAACATGTACGGAGATGTACGGTGCCGTACATTCATCAAAATATATTTAGTACTAGCCGTAAATCAGCCATACCAGCTTGCCGAATCTCATTTTTATATTGTAAACCTGTCGCTTTAATTTCAACAAAGGCTGTTAAAACCCGAAAAGCATTACATTTCCTACATAACGTGACCCTACTTTATTCAACACGAAAACAGTATGCAAGTTTAAATGTTGTTCGTATCATATATGCTCTCAAAAAACACACCAAATCACCTAACTTGATAACAAAATTCAAAAATATTTTATAACATTGGTGTACGGGAAAGAATAAATTTCCGTATATCCATAGTGTACGGGAATTGTACACGTCCGTATATTCATCATGTACGGGAATGGTATAATCCCGTACACAATGAATATACGGAGGAACATAACTTCCCGTATTTTCCACATGTACGGAGACCGTACACGCCCGTACACTCAACATATACGGAGATGTACGGTGCCGTACATCAATCAAAATAGTTTCAGTACTAGTCGTTAGTCAATGAACTCAGTTTTAACCAATTTATTTATTTGTTATCATTTATACCTTTTTTTATTTCATCAAAAGCTGTCGAAACCCTAATTAAAGCAATGAATTTTCTACAAAGGTGGTTTTATACTGATTTTCTGTTTTTCTACGTTACAGTGATTATTTTAAGTCAATGGTATAAATGTCGTTCATATCATATATGCTATCAAATTAAACACCCAAAGACCTTATTTGATTACAGAATTCTTTTTTTTATTATAACATGGATGTACCGGTTAATACACGCCCGTACATCGAATCCTGTATACTCGTATGTGCGAGTTTTATGAATATACGGGTCCGAACACACCCGTATATTCAACATCCCGTACACTTACCGTACACGTTGGATGTACGGGTTTCAGTACATTCCCGTATATTTGACCATTTTCCGCAGTGGTATTGACCTAATTATACGTGAACGTTTTAATTTTAGGGCATAAAATAACTTGTTATGCTGTGTTTTTTATACTATGTTATTATTTGTGTGCTGTGAATTGGTTTGCTATGTATTCTTTGATTATTATAATGACTTTCGTTCATGTTTAATTCTGTATAATCACATATGTATGCCACTCTGTATTTACCTCAATTTTAAGGATTAAAAATATTTTAGGAAATATTTTATTTTGGGAAGGGAGGAATGTAACACAATGACCCTTGTTAATATTAATTCATCTCTGTTAAGGTCATCATTCTTTTCTTCAGCTTCTAAGTGGCCAAAATACCATAGCGTTTATTTTCGTTGGAGCTTCATTACCTTTGCCGGCAGGTGTCGATAAGATATTCTGAGAAAAGATGAAAAAGGTAATCGCTTTAGCATATGCTAAGTATGTCCCTTAGACTTGAACAATAATTATCGATTAATCTGCCTTTTGCTTAACTCATACGTTACTTGGTACCTTCGAAGATTAATCGGCTACGGCTAAGGTCAACCGCTAATGGCTATTTTAAGAAATGTCCAGAAATAAGTTTAATTACCTTGTTTATTTAGATCCTATTAAAGAGTTTTGGTCTAGTTAATTTTGACGTCACTGAAACAATTGATTAACAAGCTCCTTTTTACGGCGATAGCCAGTAAAATTCTTTGGTTATTGTCACGTAAAATTAAATGTATCACGTGATATCATTAAACTATAAAGGGGAATTAGGAAAAACTTCTGAATGGTCAACTAACATTGTGGCAAATAAGACAATATAAAACCTTAGTTTGGGAGTTCGAGAAGAAGTTTGCTTCTGGTTAAAAATCTGAAAGTCGAGTTTAAATCTTGAGGTCTACGGACCGAGTTTAAGCAGTCTGCCAGGTTAGGATCTGAGAGCCAGCTTTGCTCCGAATAAGCCACAATAACCGAACTCCACAATAGAGTAAAACAATAATAGGCCCCAATAGCCATACTCCACAATTTAGTTATATTACAATAGGCCCCAATAGCCATACTCCACAAGAGAGTAGTCAACAATCGGCCCCAATAGCCGTACTCCGCAAGAGTAAAATAACAAAAGGCCCAAAATAGCCGTACTCCGCAATAGAGTAAAACAACAATAGGCCCCAATAGCCGAACTCTACAATATAGTTATATAACAATAGGCTCCAATAGCCGTACTCCACAATAGAGTAAAACAACGATAGGCACCAATAGCCGAAATCTACAATATAGTTATATAACAATAGGCTCCAATAGCCTCACTCCACAATAGAGTAAAACAACGATAGGCACCAATATTAGTACTCCACAATAGAGTAAAACAACAAAAGGCTTTAATAGCCGTACTCCATAATAGAGTAAAATACAAAAGGCTCTAATAGCCGTACTCTACAATTATTAAAACAACAATCGAACCATTAGCCGTTCTCCACAATAGAGGAATACAACAAAAATCTTCAATAGCCATACTCTATAACAGAGCAATACAACAATCGGGCCCCAACAGCAGCACTCCACATTAAAAAAAATACAACACTCGTCCCAAATAGCAGTACTCTACAATAGTGTAATGCATGTACAACAATTGACCACAATACCCGTACTCTACAATAAAATAATACAACAATTGGCCCCAATATCTGTACTCTACAAAATAGAAATACAACAATCGGCCCCAACAGCCAAACCCCACAAAGGAGTAATACAACAATTGGCCACAATAGCCGTACTCTACATAAGAGGTATACAAATATCGTCCCAAATAACTGAACTACACAAAATAGAGTAATACTACAAAAGGCTCAAATAGCCGTACATTACAAAAGAATGATACAACTTAGCACCAAAAGCCATTCGCTACAGTAGAGTTATACAACAATTTGCCCTTATAGCCATACACCACAAATATTATGAGTATTACAACAATAGGCTCTTATAGCCGTACTCTACAACAGAGGAAAATAATAATCGGTCCCAAAAGCCGAACTCCACATTAGAGAATTACAAGAATAGGTTGCAAAAGTTTCACTCCACAATAGAGTAATACAACAATCGGACCCCAAAACCTTACTCCTAAAAAGTAATATAACAATCGGTCAGAAAAGCCGAACTCCTCTTAGGGTAATAGGACATTCGGCCCAATAGCCGAATATGTACCATTACAAATGAAAATAATGCTATATATATATATATATATATATATATATATATATATATATATATATATATATATATATATATATATATATATACTCTACAAAAGTAGAGTATAATATATATACATATATATATCATTATTATATAATTAAGTTAAAACATAAGTGATATATGTAATGTACAAACAAGGCAAGTCATTCTAAACATTGTTGCATTTGAAGCGCTAAAAAAATAAAAAACGACATATGAACAAAAATATGAGTGGTTTCAGTGAAATCTTCATAATAAAAATGGTTAAGTAATTACAATTTAATTATTTCTCTTGCTTAATGTAGAGTTCACTAACCATATTGTCCTCATTATTACGATGTCTGAAAATTTGGCGAAATTAATCGCCATTTTGTCGGAACAATTTTCATAGATTATTTCTCAACCTTATAATATTATGTCCTGATAAATTTTTCATCAAGGAAACTGATTTTAAATGACATTTGGTTCTAAAATGTCAGCATATTGAAAATTATCTAACCAAAGACAAATTAATAACAGCAGAGTTATCCTGATCGTACCAAAATCAGATTGGCCCCTGCACCGAATGAGAAATATATATGGCAGGAAGTAAATTGAAAGTGATTGTGAAAGCAAGGAATAAAATTAATGATCAGAAACTAATAAGTTGACGGAAATCGGTTGTAAATGAATGTGCAGACTGTGCACTGAATAAGTAAATGTGGTATAAGTACTCATATCTAGCAAACTCGCGGAAACTTAATAAATTAACAACAACAAAAAAAAAAAAAAAAACAATATTGCCATGCTCAAACAAATTGAAATAAAATGTTTAAGTCTCTCTGTGTATGGAGAAATTCGGCAGGAGTTGAGCAATGGAAAAAGTTAATTTAGTCGCCAACACCGAATGACAGCTCCCCGGATACTGTGGAACAAAATATTGAGTCCTCTGGCATTGAGAAGTACATCGTCAAGATAGATAGCCTTGGAGAGGTCCGAGAGACGTAGCACTTTCCAAGACCAGTAATGAAAACGGTCATGTGGTCCACATTCCGTTTTCAGTGTTCGGTGGAATAAACCCGCTGCCTCGTTAAATCCCACACCACTAATGTTCATTGAGTGTCATTTAGGATTAGATGAGGACTAAAAATTCTTGGAGATGGAAGCGGGTTGCCCATAGCGATATCAAGGCAAACATGTACAACACAATTGGGGATCCACTATTCCATCCGCACTGACCACGCCGTTTACTCCAATCATCATGATAATAAATATGGGCGAACATAGATAATTTCCTTTCAAAGGAGCAGATAACACGGCAGTCTGTGAATCGCCCACCACTGAGTCCAAACAGTCCAATGGCTGACCATGAGTCAAACGAAAAGCATCTTCCACCGAATTGGCATCCTCGAGGATGGAATGATAAAGTCTATTAATGTAGGAATCGCCCAAAATAAGTTCATCCAATTTCTTTGTTTACATCCGAAAATTTTGTTACGTAAACACACAAATAACTGAAAAAAACATGTTCGTAGCGGGACGATACTGCCCAGGTGCTTATATCCGTAAAAGATAAACAACGCATCAAATGAAATCGATCAAAAAATAAACACTGAAGACCATTTTTTGGAAATTAACTTAAAAATTAAAAACTTATAAAAATACCGCTTAAATCGGGTAAGCATAAATTATCTGTGAAATCATTGCGTTGTTATATCAGCAAGATGAGACGGTTAAATAATACTATCAAAATTGTATACTCGGTACTAATAATTTACCTCGTAAAGAGTTATACCCAATGAAAGTATCATAAATAATTTTATTTCTTAGGCAATAAATTAAATTTTAACTTTTATTAAATGAAATAATGAACTATTGATATTAATATAAGTAATGCATTGAAAGTTTAAATTGCGGGTAATGAATTACGGGGATATGAACGCAATTGGGCAATTTAATAATAATAAAGATAATAATAATAATAATAATAATAATAATAATAATATATACCATAATAATAGTATAATTGGCATGTAAAAACTAAAACTCTATAATCGAACTTTAGCACGTAAAGTATTCCGACATATATTTATTGCGAAAATAGAAAGCACGCAATGTTTGTGAGATTAACTTACAGGTGTAATGTCGCCCTCGGTAAAACTGCTTCTCAGAGTAGCAGTTTCAAAGCTGACAAATGGTTCGCTCGAATGGGGGTTGATGGTACTGTAGGGAACAACGATATGTTTCAAGGTTCGTGTTTTTACACGGAGAAAGAGTACCAGCCGTGGTGGAGGTTGGACCTGCAACAAGACTACGACATCACTGAAGTCGTTATATATAACCGACTGGACTGCTGTGGTAAGTATCCCAAGTGTTTAAATTCTTCAATAACAAACGTTTTTCAATCTGCTCATTTAAAGCAGTGTCCCTACATTAACGATAAAAATGCAAAATGAAATCATCATCAAATGCACGGTAATAAATTGTTTAAAGGCAGAACATACTCCTACTGAGATACATATGGAGTCAAGAGAAAAAAAGATACATTATCAGTTAGTATTGATGTTGTTTAAAACATATGACATACTTTTATTTACTGAAACCTGGTCAAATGATTTATTTAATTATGATGTAGCTAATTGTTCTACCTATATTTTAAATAGAAAAGATAAGGTTAAACATTCAAAGAGAAGTAGTGGAGGTGTCATGATTTATGTACATAATAAATTATCAAAATATGTTCAGTTTTTCAAAAATACTAGTGACTGTATTCAGTGGATTAAATTAGATAGACAGTTACTAAATACAGAAAATGACGTATTATTGTGTCTGACTTATAATATTCCTAAGGGTAGTTGCAGAGAATATTTAACTGATAATTCAGTGTTTGAGTTGATTTTGGATGATATTTTAGATTTTAATATTATATATGAAAATACTTGTGAATATTTTGTTTGTGGAGACTTTAATGCTAGAGTTGGAGAAAGGCCAGATTTTGTCTTAAATGATAATAGTCATACTTGTTTGGAAGATATTTTCCCAGATTACTATGTACAAGATGAATATATGCATAGAAGCAATTTAGATAGAATTGTAAATGAATATGGGAATATGATGTTAGATTTCTGTAAAATGTCAGGTTTGAGAATTTTAAATGGTAGGATTGGATTAGATGCCAATATAGGAAAATATACTTTTGTTAATGCAGCAGGATGCAGTACTATTGACTTAGTTTTATGCTCAAAAAAGATGTTCTGTTGTGTAAACAGTTTTAATGTGTTAGATCCAAACATTCTGTCTGATCATTGTGTTGTTAGTTTTAGCTTGGGATGTTCACAAATTTGGGGTAATAATAGTCTTTGTAATGAAGATGTGAAAATTGATGATACAGTTGATAATATACCATATAAATACATGTGGAGTGATGACAAAAAGAATGATTATGTTAACACATTAAATAATGAAGAGACTACACATATGCTTGAAACACTGTGTGATGACATTGAAAATTCACATAGTAATGATGATATTGATTCCAATTTGAAATCATTCTGTAATATTATAGAAGATATATGTTCACCTTTGTTTAAAAAATATTGTTATAATAATGTTGCACATGTATGTAGAGCAAATGATGGCTTATATTTTGATGATGGTTGTAAAAATTTAAAACACTGTTATTATAAAAATATAAACATGTATAGAAATTATCCATGTGATGTAAATAGAAAGAATATGGTAGAATCCAGAAGCTTGTATAAGAGTACTGTGAGAAAAAAGAAATGTATGTATGATAAAATGCAGACTAAGAAATTAGAAAGTTTTAGATTATCAAATGCTAAGATGTATTGGAAAATGTTAAAAGGGTCAGTTGTTAAGGAAGAATGTGGTAATTTGTCAAATGCAGATTTTCTACAATATTTTAAGGCTATTAATGACCCAGATTCAACATTTTATCAACCTGATGAAGATATTTTGTATTTTCATGATAGATATATGAATGAAGAATTGAATATTATGTTTGAAGAATTGAATGTACCATTTTCACATGAGGATATTGTTAAGGCATGTAACCAGTTAAATAATGGTAAAGCTGCTGGGCCTGATTATTTGTTAAATGAGTTTTTTAAACATGGTATTAATAGTAATAATTTCTTTATTGTTGTATGTACTTTGTTTAATAAGTTTTTGAGTTGTGGATATTATCCAGAGGCTTGGTCTGAAGGGTTAATCGTACCTTTGCATAAGAAGGGTGATAAGAATGATACAAATAATTATAGAGGTATAACATTATTAAGTACATTTGGTAAACTGTTTACTAAAGTAATAAATAATAGACTAAAATTGTTGGGCTGAAAAATATCATGTATATATTGAGGCACAGGCTGGTTTCAGAAAAAATATGGGCACAGTTGACAATATTTTTGTACTACATGGTGTTATAAATTATTTGTTAGAAAATAATAAGAGACTTTATGCAGTTTTTGTAAACTTTACTAAGGCCTTTGATTTTTTAGTGAGAGATGTCATTTGGTATAAACTGAAGTAAGGAATTAGAGGAAATATGTTTAATGTTATTCAATCTATGTATGCCACTGTTAAGTCTAGAATTAAAATGCATAATACTATTAGTAAAGATGACTTTACATTTATGCTTGGTGTTAGACAAGGAGAAAGCTTATCTCCCTTCTTATTTTCTATGTATTTAAATGATATTGAAGAGTATTACATGTTAAATGGTTTTGATGGTATTGATATAGGTATGCTGAAACTGTTTCTGTTATTATATGCAGATGATATTGTTATTATGGCTGACTCTGAAGATCAGTTAAAAAAGGGTTTGTTGTTACTAGAGCAGTATTGTGATAGATGGAAATTAAGTGTTAATTCTACCAAGACAAAAGTTATGATTTTTAAAAAGGGAGGCAGGTTAAGGAAAAATATTGTTTTTTTCTTACAAGGGGGTCAATTTAGAAATAGTGAAACATTTTACATATTTAGGTATTATTTTTACCTGTGATAGTTCCTTCACCACCACCTTTGATACTTTAGCAGGACAGGCATCCAAGGCTATTTTCAAGTTAAACTCATATTTAGCTAAGTTTCCATATATGTCTATTAGTAATAAGTTAGATTTGTTTGATAAATTAATCTTACCATTTTTAAATTATGGATCAGAAGTATGGGGATTAAAGGATTCTATTGTTTTAGAAAGAGTACATTTAAATTTTTGCAAAAGATTATTAGGTGTTAAAATTCAAACTCAGAATAACTTCATATATGGCGAACTTGGTAGAACTACATTGTACACTAGGAGAGTTGTTAATGTTATAAGATATTGGTTGAAAGTTATAAAATTAGATGCTCATAAATATGTTAAAGGTATGTATTCTCATATGTGTAGTTATATTGAAACAAGACCTAATTGTAAATCTTGGGCAAATGGTGTGTGTTCTTTATTGCAATCTCTAGGCTTCCATTATGTATGGTTAAACCAAGGAGTTGGTGATGAAAATATGTTTATATCATTGTTAAAAACAAGACTAAATGATATGTTTATTCAGAATTGGATGTCAGAATTAAATAACTCATCTCGCGCAAGATCGTATACAATGTTTAGTAATTTTATGTTACAACCTTATCTGACAAAAGTTAATATGTACAAATTTAGAAAAGACATGTGTAGATTGAGAGTTTCTTCACATAGACTGTCAACAGAGTCAGGCAGATGGCACAAACCTGACCCAATACCATATATTAATAGAAAATGTTTGTGTTGTTATGTATTAGAAGATGAATTTCATTTTATTTTAGAATGCTCATTGTATAGTGATTTAAGAAAAACTTATATTAGTAAATATTATTGGACTAGACCAAATGTACCAAAGTTTATTGAGTTAATGCAATCGGACAATGTTAAAGTGAATAGAAATTTAGCTATGTATATACATAAGGCATTTAATGTTAGAAACCAATACCATTATTACTATGAATAATATGTGTTTTTCATGTACACAATGATCTCTCGCTGTCATATACATGTGCATAATGCTATATTGTGTCTCTATTATGACATGAAACATGAATATTTATTAATATGATCATTGGTGATTTATTTGACCATTTGATTACTTACATGCATATAATTCTCTATTTGTAAATGTATACTCATGGACATATTGTCTATTGTATTTGTTAATAAAACTAAAAACTAAACTATGTTAACAAAAGTGAAATTTTGACTGAAAAATACCCCTTTTGGTATTGGTTTACATTCGTTACAGATTTTCTGACATTTGTCATTGTGTTAACAGTATTCGCAGTGATATACTGGATGCTTTTCAAAAAACAGAAGGTCATGAATGAAATGACCATGCATTCCTTCCCTACTCGAAGAACATAAGTTTCCCATGAGAAAGCTACAAGTTCAGAGCTTAGGATGTACAAAACGATACCACAAAGCGATGGCAAGATATTGAAATTAGATACGCAATTAGATACGTCCACACTGAACATGTACAAACAGACCACAGATGAGCTACCATCTCAAAATAGTGACCATTAAGTGGAAGGAAAAACGACAGAAACAAACAAGAACAGGAAGTTTCAACAGTTGATTATAAAAAATGTGCTGGATAACTGTCGCCTCAGTTGTATCGTAAGTGTGTGAAATTAAATATGAGTATCGTTGTAACTCTATTGATTACAACAAATGTGGGGGAATCGGATGAGGTACCAGTTTGGCAGAGAGTGCTTTTTAGGTCGTATATGGTTAATACAAGTTTCAACCCTTACAAAATTGGATATTTTAATACGGACTTCAGGCGTTTTCTGAAACGCAAGATATTTCATTGCTCTCTAAGGTGAAAACACTCGTTGAATGACTTTTTATGTTTATCGTTAAGTAGATTTTCGTCTTTCTTTTTTCGTGTATATATACGCTCTATGGGCCCTGAAATTTATTTACATTTGATGATGTCATTATAATATGTACAACGTTTTAAAGTACTTGTTTTTGCAATGTGCTAATTTGTATGATCACATCTTATTAACTTGGAACCAGTTTAAATATTGGCCTGATGATTTGTTTAACGTTTAATATAAACACCACGACAATATTAAACCGGTTTCGAATTTAAATATTCCGTTGCTCTACAGGGTGAAAGAATTCTTTCAATTGACTATTTTGGATATCTGTTTATAATTTTACCATTTTTATAAGTATGCGTTAGATGCTCTGAAATCAACTTGCATTTCGTTTTAGTCATTATATACTAGTATATCCTTGTATAGTTAGTGTTATCGTTATGTTTTGGAGTTATATACGCACTAGTGGAAAGTAGGTGGAATGCTTAAGGTTACTTATATGGAAAAAAAAATCGACACCAAATCCGTTTTCGACTGGGTCTGATACATACTAGAATGAAGCTGTCTGAGTACATAAACTGATTAATTCATCTTAACTTAAATGCTTACACATTTCATGAGTTTAGAATTATATAGCCAAAATAACACCTAGCAATATATAAAATATTCTGCAGGCCGTGATAGACCCTTATCAAACCGGATGCTTTGCTTTCACCCTTAACATTCAATTTAACATTTATACACTGTGAGGGAGTAAGAGTTGTGACGTCATTGCAAATGTGAACGACCAAGGTGATTATGACACAGTAAAAGTTATGGGTTTATTTATACGGGCTTTAAACCGAGCGAAGCTCGGCAGAGCCCTATTACGGTCACACATAGCACTACTTTCGTTCAAAAGTTGCATACTTTCAGCCTGAATAAAAGACGTAAAGGTGATGGAACCAGTATTTTTTCTGTTCATAAACTATATTGAGCGCGTGCATGCCGGACACCAACGTCATCAGAGCGTGACGATAGGTAAAAATGAAATTTAAACTATGAGATGCGGCGAAATAGCGCCCTACTAGTTATTAAATAAATTCAAAATATGCTTATAATCAATTACTATGAATACTTTTGGTAAACTCAAAAACACAAATAAAACATATTTCTATAAATTGTCTGAGATATATACTTTGTTTTCACTTGTTTATGTAAGATATTCATACGCATTGTTTACCATTCTATACGAAGGTCACACTTGACAGTTAGTAGTTGTCATTTTAGGCTTTACAATACCAATACTATTTAGATGTTTGACAGTTGTTGATCGGATATAATTTGCGAAGAATTAATTCCTGTTAGATTACCGATTTAATTACGACCATGGATTATACCGGTACACATAGCAGAGCTTGTCACGTCAGCCAGGTACAGTATGATTATTTTGTAAAAATGTAAAACCACTTTTCAGTAAATCATACAATGAAGATATCAATTTCATAAACTTATGACATGCGGTTGACCAGTTCAGAAATCGCTATGGCTGAGCGAGATATAGTCCCTGAAAAGATGGATGGGGTGTACCGTCTGTGAACCTCAACAATGGATGAGTGAGATGTTTTGACTGAGATCAAAGGATGGGAACACCTTTTAATTACCAACACGCTGGTTGAGAGATTGAGACTAAAAATATATACAGGAATTGTGTGACAGGTAAAATATTGTGCCATGCAACACCACTTTTTTGTAAATTAAGAAGTTGGGCGGGGAGGGTGCGGGAGGGGTATCCCCTCCTGCCAAGTGAAACCATGGCGGAGCGCAAGATTATGACTGAAAAGATCAATGGACTGTTGCGGTCCAACACAATGTGAATGATAAAGATTGTATGTAACATTAAAATATTTAATATGTAAAAATATACGACCAAAACAGGATTACGTATTTGTTATATGTATAATAGAGTACTCAGTGACAAACACATTTTTTATAATTCTCAGACCAAGAGTCCACCCAAGGGGGACCGAATCGCCCCAATCAGATAGCTGGACTGGCCACAACTGCAGTCCAAATACCAAGTAACTGAAATGCAACACCACTTTTTTGTGACAGATGTTATTAAATTAAGTTGGAAGGGGAGGGTGCGGGAGGGGTTTCCCCTCCTGCCAAAAAAAACCATGGCGGAGCGCAAGATTATGACTGAAAAGATAAATGGACGGTTGCGGTCCAACACCATGGCTTTGTGAGCTATTGTGACTGTAAAGATGAATGGTTTTGCTTTGATCCACAGATTGTGTGAAAGATTGCAAATAAATAGTGCCGAGTGACCCCTCGTGCCAGGCAAAACTATGGGAGATTAGAGATTGTGACTGAATATGTTGAGGAAGGCTGACACCATAAGAGTGCAAGATTGTGATTGAAAGACAAATAGGCAAATGCGGGTTGATGGTTTTGCTGTGGGCCACAGATCGTGTGAAATATTGTAACTAAATAGTCAGTCCAGGGTGTGGAGAAGGCGAACCATCCTGCCAAACAACCTTCATGACTGAGTGAGAGTTGCCATACCCTTACAATGAAACAACATGGCTTTGTGAGAGAATCATAAATGTTACTAAAATACACTTACTTTAAAGGTGCCCGTGTATGTTATCAAGCTGTGCAATTCTTTATTCATACGTGCTGTTCTATATATATTTTAAAACTTTAAAATGGAGGTGCACCTCTTACATAAATACAACTGCACCTCTATATTAAAGATGGAGATGCACATCTTTAATATACAACTGCACCTCTATATTCAGACCGTCATGCCTTTTCTTAGACCTGCACCTTAAAAAATTAGGTGCAACTCCATTTTTTCAATTTTTAATCTAATATTCTTATTTGTTACGCGGCTAAAAAATTAATTCGAAGTTACATGTTATCCATTCAATTGGTATATGATTTCGAAACAAAATGTAAAGTACACATAACTTAGTTCACATGAGGTCTCGTCCCTAGTCTTTATCTAAAACATCGATAATTAGTTTGTTGAGGTAACTATGTGTTAAACTCATGACTAGTATGGTCCCAGTTATGTGCCTAGTAGTATTAGGTCGACAACAAGCAGGCGGTGATCTTCAAAGGTTCACCTCGAGCTTCATACGTTCATAACATGTGGCTATTGGGTGGACTACCAGCTGGCGGAGGTTACTATATTTCCAGCCTTCTGCCCAGGTCATTTGTGTCCCTAATATGTGCCAACAAGGGCCTCGGGTTATGGCCTAAGTACATGCAGTTCATGTCTAGTATTTCCCTTATATGTGTAAACTAGGACAACAGCCAGTAGGCGGCGGTCACCATTTGTTCAGATTAGGCTTAAAATAAGCTCATTCGGAACTCCTCGGCCATTTTTATCGAAAACAACCTCGGATGTTTGTCGGTACATCAGTTAAAGTAGTTCGTATTTTTTAATTAAATCATTTTAGAAATGTAGTGTTTTAGAATTGTGTTTACTGATCTAAGTTTAAACTGACTGTCATTGAAGTATATTATTGCAAACATAATTAAGATTTCCAAGAGTAAAGTCATAAAGTTTAACTACTAAATAAAATTACTACGCGATCTACTTGCAGCGGACGTAAACGTACCTCTTTTTTAGTATGTAAACCGTCCAAATACATCCGAGGTTTTTTTTGAAAAAAATGGCCGAGGAGCTCCGAATGAGTATAAGCTATGGTCCAAGGTCATGCCGGAAGTCACTATACATTCAGTTTAGGACTAGTAAGTCTCTTTTATGCATATGCAAGGGCGTCAGGCATAACCAGGATTACACTATATGATCAGTTCAACCTAGTATGTTCCAACTATATTTCTTCTCAACAATTTGTTTAGTTCAAGCCAAGTATATCCATATACATTGTCTTCTAGAACGGTAAAATTAGGCGGATATCATTCTTTGTTCAGTTCAGGACTCATAATATGTCCTTATTGAATCCCTACCTGGGCGACAACCAGTAGGCGGCGGTCAATAATTATGCGATCAAATCAGGTCTGGTATGTCTTTATTTGTGCCGAACAGAGAGACTACCAGTAGGCTGATTCACTAAATGTGCACATGAGGGCGACAATCGGTACGTGCAGGCCATAATACGTTTACTCAGGCCCAGTATGTTCCAATAATAAAGATAGCCTGCGACATTTGAGCCTAGTTGATGACCTTATTAATGCCCGCTAGGGCACTAGGTCATGCGGAGGTCACTGCATAATCACTTTAGGTCGTCTCAATTATGTTTCTACTAGTATAGTCTGAGTTCACTTTATGCCCAGTTCACGTCTAGTTACTCCCTATAATGAGTAAACTATGGCAATACTCAGAAGTATGAGGTCATTATATACTCTGCTCAGACTCAGGGTGTTTTAATACGGCGCCATGACATGGTGAAGACCACTGTTTATTAAGTTTTTTTAAGGTAAAGACTCGTACAAGTTTTGTTCAAGACTGAAAATGTCTTTTTATGATTCCAAAATTTCGACAACCAGTTGGCTGAGGTCTCCCTGTCTTCTATTCAGGCAGATAATGTCGCTATTATGTTCCTACTCTGGCGACAACCAATATGCTATGGTTTAAGATACTTGCCTTCTTGGCGCGTGCTAACGCATGTGAATATAAAAATTCTAGAGGCATAGCGTTAAACAATATATTAAGTAAGGTGTAAAAATTGCGACCCAAACTTAAGTGCAATCGGAAGTGACAAAATGATAAATATGATAGGTTTTCATCTCGGCAGATCGGCCACTGATGCCAATGAATTCATATTCGATTACAGTCGAAACTCGGTGTCTCGGTATCGCAAGGTTCGATATCCTCGTTGGCTCGAACAAGGTTTAAAGTGTTTGTTTTTTCAATATGTTAATATAAAATTCGATTGGTTAGCTTGGTATTTTGAGGTTAAATATTTCTCAACGCTCGATGTCATTTTGCGGTCTCTAGTAAACAGTAAACATTTTTTTTGTATTACTCGATGTCA
Organism: Mya arenaria; assembly: GCF_026914265.1. NCBI lineage: Eukaryota > Metazoa > Mollusca > Bivalvia > Myida > Myidae > Mya > Mya arenaria. The sequence continues at coordinate 45,255,402 of NC_069128.1, read as the reverse complement.
GTTTTCACACCTTACTTTGTTTGCTTGGCTAAGCCGAGGCGCTGATCGATTAATTGTGCTTGATTGGTATTATGATCATTACCATATTTAAATGGTTTAACAGTTTGAGCAAACATGCTTTCACTTTAATTTCTGTCTTTAGCTGGTACAAATACAGACGTTTAAAGTATGTCAGAGTCAAGTTTATGTTTTATTAGCATAAACATAAAAATGTCATTGCTGTTATACGTAATACAATTTAAAGACGGTGAACAAGTAATGTATATACAATCACAAATGTAAATATTAATCATAAGAAAATTATGTTGTTAAATATCTAAAAAATGAACTAGATATATCTAAGTTATCATTAACTTTTCCATTTACACAATTATCTAAGTTTGTAAATAACATGCCTGATGAAAATAAAGGGGTTGAATATTGTTGAATACATGTATAAGACCAAATTTGACATAAATATCTCATTGATAAGAACGTGCACGCGGATTTCGTGTTTTCTATGTTTGATTATATTAATATAGTTAAGATTGGGCTCACATACAACACTTATTTTTATAAGTGCATACGTTTCTAGCTTTTTACTATTATTAACATCTTGAAACCAACCAAGTATGCATTGATCATAGACACGTTGGATTAACATCTCCAATTCAACTTTCGTAATATTTGCATTATGTCACATGTATGTATGTCCAAACTCATCTATTGTGCGTTTTAATGGTAATGCGAGTACAGGTATTAATCTGATTGTGTTTTGATCAGGCGTCTTCAGATAAAATTATTGCGCTAAAGGTTTCTCCAAATGGAAGAATTAATACAACTGCAAATGTTGAGCAATCTTGAGAGGACTCGGTACAACCTAAGCTATTCACACGTATTCCTACTAACTTAGTATCAAGATTAGTTGTTTATGTTTTCTATGGATGGGTTTATATAATTTTATTGCGTAAATAAATTTAAAAAAAATAAAATTATTTCATATTATCAAATTTGTCATATTGTGAACTGTACGAGATGCACACGGTAATAATTAGTCTTTAGGAGATAACGTAGCAAACAACAAACAAGGTTAAGAAGTCTTTTTTAACGTATAAATATACACATACAATACGCAATACCGCTTGGCTCAATATTCGCGAGGCTCGAAGTATTATGGCCAGTCCCTGATATATCGAGACAACGGGTTTCGATTGTATATATATAAACGTCTTATTTGGTACGCGTCAAAGAAATTTAATTTGAAGTACCATGTTATTCATATTTGTTTGTTACAATAAACGATGCCTTATATAAAAGTCCTAAGTAAGGAATTAATAACGTGTGATATCTTGCAAATTTAAAAAGCAAAAATCAATTCTCCGTCCGAATCAAAACGCGTGTAGCCTCTTCATCAGAACGTTGGTTCAAAGACAAAACAAAACTCAGATATATTTATCGAATAACAACTGGGATAATAAAACATGTTACATAAAAATACGTTAGCAATAATATATTATTATTAAACGCGCATTGACTATTAGCGAGAAGAAGAAATGAACTTCTGGTGAAAATGTTCAATGTCTCCCAAAGCTCGCAACGATGTTACCCAAAGGTTGTATTTGTCAAAATACGTTTGACATTATTAACAAGCATTTTTTGAGTATTTCCTTAATGTTGCTCTACATCTGTTAATGAAAATGTCATGCCAACGAGGTTCGACTGTTACAATAAACGATGCCTTATTTAAAAGTCCTAAGTAAAGAATTAATAAGGTGTTATATCTAGCAAATTATAAAAGCAAAACTCAATTCTCCGCCGAATCAAAACGCGTGTAGCCACTTCATCAGAACGTTGGTTCAAAAACAAAACAAAACTCAAATATATTTGTCAAATAACAACTGGGAAAATAAAACATGTTACATAAAAATATGTTAGCAGTAATATATTATTATTAAACGCGCATTGACTATTAGCGAGAATAAATGAACTTCTGGTGAAAATTTTCAATGTCTCCCAAAGGTCGCAACGATGTAACCCAAAGGTTGTATTTGTCAAAATACGTTTGACATTATTAACAAGCATTTTTTGAGTATTTCCTTAATGTTGCTCTACACCTGTTAATGAAAATGTCATGCCAACGGGGTTCGACAGTATAAAAAAAATAATTCGAAGTTACATGTTATCCATTCAATTGGTATATAATTTCGAAAGAAAATGTAAAGAACACATAACTTAGTTCACATGAGGTCTCGTCCCTAGTCTTTATCTAAAACATCGATAATTAGTTTCTTGAGGTAACTATGTGTTAAACTCATGACTAGTATGGTCCCTGTTATGTGCCTAGTAGTATTAGGTCGACAACAAGCAGGCGGTGATCTTCAAAGGTTCACCTCAAGCTTCATACGTTCATAACATGTGGCTATTGGGTGGACTACCAGCTGGCGGAGGTTACTATATGTGTAAACTAGGACGACAACCAGTAGGCGGCGGTCATATTTATGCGATCAAATCAGGTCTGGTATGTCTTTATTTGTGCCGAACAGAGAGACTACCAGTAGGCTGATTCTCTAAATGTGCACATGAGGGCGACAATCGGTACGTGCAAGCTATTATACGTTTACTCAGGCCCAGTATGTTCCAATGATAAAGATACTTGCGCATTAAGCAGTATGGCCTGCTAATGTTTGAGCTTATTTATGCCCACTAGGGCACTAGGACATGCGGAGGTCACTGCATATTCACTTTAGGTCAAGTACGTCACAATTATGTCTCTATTAGTGGGATAACCAGTAGTTTGATGTCACTTTATGCCCAGTTCACGTCTAGTAACTCCCTATAATGAGTAAACTATGGCAACAATCAGAAGTATGAGGTCATTATATACTCTCCTCAGGCTCAGGGAATGTTTTTTCAGGTAAAGACTCGTACATGTTTTGTCCCAAGACTGAAATGTCCCTTTTATGATCCCAAAATTTCGACAACTAGTTGGCTGAGGTCTTCTGGTCTTCTATTCAGGGATAGAATGCCGCTATTATGTTCCTACTCGGGCGACAAGTAGTATGCTGCGGTTTAAGATAGTTGCCATCTCGGGTATCAACCAGTTGGGAGATCGTTTTGTGTTCAGCATAGGCTGGTTATTTATATGATTTTTGTATAATGTCTAAAATATATTATAAACAAATCCGATCTTTTGGTAATATTGTTGCAACCTTTGAAAGACATGATATGATGTTACCAGATGGTCAAATCTTCTGTTTTCCGAAAGTAAGATTTGTGTTCAAAAAGAATATAGTTTTGCATATGAGTTTTTACATGTAATGTTATCGCATTTCTTATTTTTATTGTGTTTCATATTTTTGTCGTTGTAAATCCATGGTTCTAATGCTGTGTAAATGCATTTTTATATAACTGGACATAAAGGTATATCTGATATTTAACTTCCTAGACATGACATGAATATTTAACCTCTGCCTAAAAGTATTGTTAAGGTCTTAGAAAATCTGTGGTGGGTAACAGTAGTACGTGTCATGCTATACTAAACCAAAGAAGTTATGTTGAAATGTTTTATGCAGAAGTATGTGTGCAGCTCGTATATCGTTTTTAGTGCTTACTAGTGCAATGAAATGTAGGCAAAAGTAACTATGTCCAGTTCGGTTCAGGGCGTATATGTCGCTCTTTCGTGCCTTCAAGTGTGGCAGCCAATAGACAGAGATCGCTTTATGTTAAGTTCAGCTCCGATATGTCCCTGTTTTGTTCGTCCTAGGGAAATAACAAGTTGGCAAATGTCACTGTGTGTTTAGTTCAAACCAATAATGTCCCTAAAATATCCCTTCTATGGCAAGAGCGATAACCAGTAGCAGGAGGTCATTCTTGTTCCGCTTAGCCCTTTTGGGTGCTTATTAGTGCAAGAACCACAAGCAGGTCATAATGAACATTTCACGTCTATGATGTTTCTATAATTTGCCTTATAGTCTCGAAATAGTCCGTCCCTATTATTTGCGTTCTATTGAAAAAACAGTAGGGGCGATCACTATCATGTCTATTCGGTCGCTTTTTTTGCGTCTACGAAGATGAAAACCGGTTGGCGAAAGTCTCAGCTTTTTGTTTTCTTTAATCGAAGTATTTTCCTATTTTGTGCCAGTTAGTTCAACAACCAGTAGGCGGAGGTCACTTATTTTAGACAGGACTAGTATGTCGTTTTCTTTCGCCTACTATGGCGACATGCAATAGGCGCAGTTCACTATATGATTACAGTATGTCTAGTTTGTCCCTACAATGCAGCTGGTAGGATTACAACCAGTTGTCGGAGGTCACCATGTGTTCCGATATGGCCCAGTAAGTCCCTATTATTTGCCGACAAGGCAGATAAATAGTAGGCGATGTCAGTAGGCTGATATCACTCTGTTTTTGGCTCATACTTAGTATGTCGCTATCATGAGCCTACCAGGGCCAAAACCAATAGCAAATGGATATCATTTGTTTAATAGGACAAAAACCAGTACGAGGAGGTCATAACTTGTTCACTTCATGACTTTTATATCCTTATATGTGTTAACTTGGACAACAGCCGGAGGTCAATAAAATTAAGTTCATGTACGGTAGGTTCTTATTATGTGCTTACTTTCATGACAACCAGTTGACAGATGTCAATATATGCTACCGTTTGACTCAGTTATGTGCATAATAGTGCGACGAGGAATGGCGAACGTCACAATAAACCCATTTTTGAAACAAATTTGTCTCTATCAGGTGTCTGCCCATCAACCAGTACCTGGATGTCAATGTATGTCCGGCCTTAGACCAGTTGGTTCATATTAATTCGTATTGCATTTAACGCTAGCATATGCGTAACAGGGTGATGCCCAGTAGGCGGTGGTCAATAAACAATCAGTTCACGAATATCATGTTCATATTTTGTGCGTACTAGGGTGACAATTTGTATGCGGATGGCACTATATGAACAGCTGAATTTGCACTGTTTGTTCCTTTTATGAACCCACTAGGGCATAAAATCATCGTGGATGTCACATTATGTTCAATTCAGGACAGGTACGTCTCATGCGTCTACTAGGGCATCGGCCAGTGGGTGCTAGTACTATTTTGTGGATACGCGGACCACAATTAGTCGGTGGAGGTCACTATTTTATAAGTTCAGGCAACTGTAAAAGGAAAACTAGAGTGTCGACCCCCCATCAACTTTCAACATGGTATATGTGAAATTGTCGTGTGTAGAGCAGTAGAGCAACCGTTACCTTTCTAGAAAAAGATTGTAAATCGTCTACGGAATATTTAAACAAATCCGACCTTTGGGTTACATGGGTGCAACCTTTGGGAAACTTGCACTTGTTATCAGGTGGTTAAATAGCATGTTGCCCAAAAGGTATTGTGTTTGATAAAACATAATTTGGCATATGGTTCATTACATTTTGTGTAATCCCATATATATAAATTATAATATAATATATTTTATGTAGATGCAATGTTCTGATGAAATGTGGACACACTAATGGTATTAAAGGATGGAGATGATAATCATTTTTTTTACTGCCTAAAAATTAAATGAATATTAACCTCAGCCTAATAGGTTAGTAAAAGTAGTATTTGCCATGCTAGAATATATATCAAATAAGTAATGGTAATTAGAATTTTATCATAAGTTATGGTGCTACAAGAAATACATATTTATTTGGATAATTTGGAACGATTCCAAACGTATCACTTTTTTGAGGCGTATTGTAATAATTATTAAGATTACTTTTTTGCTCATATAGGCATACTTTACAAGTCGGTGGATATCACTGTTTTTGCAGAATTTGGTATCAACTTGCTGAGATCTTCAGACATATATTGCTAGTTTCCAACTGACGCGTTTCTTTTGACCAAAATCGCATAGCAGTTAGATTTCTACACTTTTTCATAATCATTGACTTGTTTCCTCCTCGCCAGTATACTCGATAGTTTTTAATAACTTTATGACAATATATTTCCAATATTTTTATTTTCCACATGTACTATATATCCCCATTATCCTCATATTCTTGTATTTTTTCCAAACATAGTTCTTAAAACTCGAATGATATAGATCGCCTACAACACTTAATATTTGATGGATGTTTACTAAGTCCGTTTTATGAGAATTCTTTGCTGCCAGTCATGGCGTATATCCATTTATGTTCAGTTCAGTTCAGGGGTGGTATTCAATATTCAACTTAAGTAAATCTTATGGTCATACATGATTGACTTCATTCACTCTATTGGTCAGTTATAAATAACAAGTAATCGGATTAGCTACATCGTTCTTAGATCCATTTAAGATCAATATAGAATACCACCCCAGATTTGTACTAGCATGTCTCGGGTTTGTTTCTACTAGGGCAATAATCCGTAAGCCGATGTCAATATACACATTAAACACCGTTAATCCTAAGTCGGGATAAGGATTAACGGTATGTCGAACAAACAATTTATGACAAAACAACATAAGCGATTTATTGGTGACATAAAACATAAAGTCGTGAAAATGTGCAACACCTTAACACCGTTATGAATGTTAGTTGAGTGATAGTTCAGTATATAATTATGTCAAAACAGTGTTTAATTAATAACAAATAACTTGTGATTATACTTGTTTTATTTCAAATTTATGTAAATAAAAATTAAAGCACATGCATGCATTCATAATGTAAATCAAGTCCCTGTAAAAATATAACAAAGACATATAAATCCTGAAATGAACATAAAGCGATCTTTGCTTTCTTGTTACCGTCCTAGAATGCACTTAAACGCGACACTGAAGTCCTGAACAGGAAATAGTGGCCTTCGCCTACTGGTTGTGGCACAAGTAGGCATTATTGTTTAATAAACATTCTAACGAAAGAGGAATATTTTGCATACATAAAAATAAATATTTACCGCTCTCTAACTTTGAACATCACATAAATAGCCTAAGGTCATATCTCGTATGTTCCTAGTATGTGCATATTGGGCAATGACACTTTGTGTGCAGCTGAGTACCAGTTTGTCCCCATATTTTGACTACTTTGCCGCGTTGTCATGGCAAAGTACATTAAATGTACTGTTCGGGACATTATTTTCCCTATTAGGTATATATTATGGCATCAACCAGAAACCGGAGTGACTTTATGCACAACTTAGGACTTGATTTGACCTGTTAGGTGCCAACTTGGACCACACACTGTAGGATGAGGTCACATTAGTGTCACATAACATTATAAATAATATCGACTGTACGCTTTAGGCTGTCATGTATTGTTATACACGGGTATTTTTATCACTATATAATAAACATTCTAACAAAAAAAATGAATAAATTGCATGTTTGAAATCGAAGTAGTTGCCCTTTCCCCGCGTTGAATCTGACACTTGCCACATTTATTCCTCATAACATATGAAGAGCCGCAGTGACCTTTCAAGAAAATGACTTTATATAGTGTCCGAAATTTTTAACACAATCCGACCTTTGGGTAACATCGCTGCGACCTTTGGGAGACATGTAATTATTTTACCAGATTACAAAATTTTCCTTTGCCCGAAATTTACTGTGTTTGAAAAGAATACAGTTCTGCATACGGGTTTTTATATTTACTGTTATCGCATTTGTTATTATTAAAGGACATAGAAGTAAATTGCCTTTTTAATTGCCTACCCATGACATGAATATTTTACCTCTGCCTAAAAGTAAAGTATTGTTTAGGATCAGAAAATGCATTGTCAGTAACAGTAGAATGTACCATGCTATAATATGCCAGTGAAGTTATGTTCATTAAACCTCTACCATCCGTTATAATGCTATTATATTTACATGATTAAGTGTATAACTAGAAGCGAATTCAAATATCTCACTCGTCATTGAAGCGCAGTATTGATTACTAAATTTTATCGCTGAAATAAGCAAAACATACTAGTCGGTTGCATAATATCACGTTCATCGCAGAATCCCATCTCCGAGGGGATCTATCACAGGATAGAAAATAGAAAAATCAGGACAATACGAACATAGTATAACCTTATAACAACATTTTGAGTTTGAGGTTACCGGGCTTCTGCATTTAATGTAAATTAATACCGTGAGATTACAGCTGTAACATAATACCTCTGACAATATTGCTACTTTTTGTAGTTAAAAAGTTATTTGATAATGATGATCGGTGAAAAGCGGATTTCATGAAACAATGTGTTTCTTTATGGTATAATAAGTTTATAAACATAGGTTTTGTGACGTCACGACATCTAAGTGATATGCGATTTCTGTTCATTAATGCAGTTTGAACGATCGGAGGCGCGAATACATACATACATACAGCATAAATGAACAACAATTTAAATCATTCTTTAAACAACAAACCGAAATAACGTATATTTTGTTTCAAGAAACAATATTAAATATAAATGTGATTAAAGGCATCTCATGCCTGGTTAAAAGGGTATATTCTGGAGTGACAACAAGAAGGAGGAGGCCACAATGTGAGGCTTAGGTCCGATTTGACCCTTATATGTGCTTATTTTGACGACAGCCAGTCGGCAAATGTCACCTGATGCTCCTTACATGACTTATTTATCGCTTAAGTATATATATATCAGAGCGACCAAATGTAGGATGAGGTCAATATAGTTTCAGTTCATGCCTGGTATGTTCATATTGTGTGCTTACTAAGGCGATGACACGTAATGTACAATTGCGTATCAGTGTAGCCCCCTTATGCCTACTAGCCCGCCATGGCATGCCAATAGACACTATATGTTTAATTCAGAACAAGCATGTCTATATCATGATTGTTAATACCATAATGCGGATGTCACTTGAAGTTCAGGACTAGTGTGTCCCTATTATGGGTACTTGTACCACAAACAGTTGGATGAGGTCACTCTGTTGTCACTTTAGATAAAATCGAGTAACCGAGTAAGGCTATTATGTATTAGTATACAATGTGAATTCTATAACTGAATAATGAACATTCTAACAAGAAAGGAATATATCACATGTACAAAGTCGCCCTTCCCTTCTACTCCCACCCCAACAAGTACTTTGAGCATGACATACGCTACATTTTTGGTCAGTAATATGTGAAGAACAACAATAATCTTTCTAGAAAATGCTTTAAAAAAGTGTCCGAAATGGTTTGGCAATCCGACCTTTGGGTTACATCGTTGCAACATTTTGAAGACAAAAAAGTATGTTACCAGACGGTTTAATCGATTGTAATCCAAACGGTATTATATTTAATAATAATTTGTTTTTTCAAATGTTTGATGTTGAATTTCATGTTATCCAATTTATTATTTTTGTAGATCCAATGTTCTGATGAGTGTAAACACAATTTTTATATAATAGGAAATAGATGCATATTTACTTTTTTGCTGCATAGAAATGACATAAACATTTTACCTCGGCCTCAAGGACAAGTATTATTTAGGGTTTAGAAAAGTTATGGACAGTAAGAGTAGTATGTGTCATGCTAGAATATGGCATACATGAACTATTTTCAGTAAAATGTTATTATCAATAATGGTGCCACAACACATACTTATGCTTATAATTTTAAACGTTTTAAATGTCTCTCTCGTCTTTTAAGCGCGCTGTAGACTTAAGATTAATGTTTCCGCTTAAGAGGCAAAACATACTAGTCAGTTGCATAATATCACGGTCATCGCCGAATCTCATATTTGGCGGGTTCGTCTGAGAGTTCAATAGTGATTTGATAATAACGATGATCGTAGAATAGCGGATTTGAAGAACTGTTGCTTTTGAATGGTCTAATTAATACAGATAGGTTTTATTACGCAACAATTTCTTAGTGATAATGTATGTACCTTCTTTCTGTCGGTTTATGCAGTTTGAAAAATCGGGCGCGTGCCTACATACGAACCTACATACCGTATGAACGCACAGCAATAGTTCTTTTTCCTAAAAGTGACACTCTCATTCAAATTCAATCCATACACATGTATAACAAAGATGAATATTGAGAGAATAATATTTAACAACTCACTAATTAATTCATTTACGGAAAATATTAATGACTGATAACAGGATTGTAACCGTGTATCCAAAGGCTTGAAACGCATACATATTGAATGACTGGTACCTCAGCGTTTGTGTTATGTTAAATAATGATATTGAAAAGGATCACTGAGTGGGTAAAAGTTTGTAAGTGCTTCCACCCGAACTGTATCTTAACCAAGTATAAAGGATCACCATAAAGCCCTTAGCGCATAAACACAGATGTGTTCGTCAAATGTCTAGGACACACTTGCAGGTTAAATATCAAAACTAACACTGTTGATAGAACTTATTTAGACTGAAGCTAGTCCGGGATGAACAATGCATTCTATGAGTTTCAACAAAACGTGAGTACATCCATCCATCCTGACCGACCATTGTCCTGGCTGTATTTTGATATTTCATAATAGGATTTTCAAAACGGCTTTGCCATGAAGGTTCATCATTATGAGGGGACATGGTGCACACATCAGCCAGGTCCTAAGGTAACACTCAGAGGTCAACAGTTAAATAGTATTGTTGATACATTCATTAACTAAGTACATATTAAATTAAGAGGTTCGATTTTTTTGCTTTTCAAGGTTGTTCGTAACCAAATGATATATTATTATAAACATAAAGGTTTTCGTCTAGGACTGGAAATTTCCTCTGATGTGCCTATTAGGTCGACAACCAGTGGGCGGAAGCAGTAAATGTTCAGCTCGGACTGGAATTTCTCTCTCATGTGCCTATTAGGACAATAACCAGTAGGCGGAGATAGCTATAAATTCAGCTAAGGACTAGCAATTCTAGCTTATACGTTTACTAGGGCGACAAATTATGCAACATCCTTATCTGTTCACTTCGTGCATATTATGTCCCTAATATGTATTTATAAGGGCATCAAGCAGAAACCGGGGTCACTTTGTGCACAATTCAGGACTTGTTTTGACCTGTTATAAGCCTTCTTGGACCACAAACTGTAGGGTGAGGTCATATTCTTGTAACTTCATATAACATTACAAAAATGCAAATTGCATGTTTGAACCTGACACATGCGACATTGGTTACCCGTAGCATATGTCGAGCAAGAAAATGATTTAATATAGTGTCCGAAACGTTTAACACAATCCGACCTTTGGGTAACATCGCAACAACCTTTGGGTAACATGAAATTATTTTACCAGATGACAAAATTTACTGTGTTTGAAAAGAATACAGTTCTGCATACGGGTTTTTATATTTACTGTTATCGCATTTGTTATTATTAAAGGACATAGAAGTAAATTGCCTTTCTAATTGCCTACGCATGACATGAATATTTTACCTCTGCCTAAAAGTAAGGTTTTGTTTAGGATCAAAAAAATTTACCGAAAAGTCACTGTGTTAAAAAAAGAATATAGTTTTGCATATAGGTTTTTACATTTAATGTTATCGCATTTGTTTTTTTTTGTTTTTTTTGCTTTTTATGTACTTATTTATGTTTTTGTTTTTTGTGGGTTCATTATTCCTCTGAGGTGTAAACACATTTTGATATAAAATGACATAGAAGTAAATTGCCTTTTTAATTGCCTACGCATGACATTTACATTTCATCTCTGCCTAACAGTAAAGTTTAGGGATCGAAAGATATATTGTCAGTAAGAGTAGTATATGACATGTTAGAATATGGCATAGATGAATTATTTTCAGTAAGATGTTATTATCAGTTATGGTGCTATAACATATATATATGTTTATAATTTTAAACGTTTCTAAATGTCTCTTTTATCTTTTAAGCACGCTGTAGATATTAGATTACTATTTTCGGTTAATAGGCAAAACATACCAGTCAGTTGCATACTATCACGGTCATCGCAGTATCAATAGTGATTTGATAATTATGATGATCGTAGAAAAGCGGATTTTAAGAAAAACTGTTGTTTCGGAATGGTCTATTCTGTTCTGTTAATAAAGATTAATTTTATTAAGCCACGATTTCGTAGTGATAATGTATGTACCTTTTTTTCTGTCTGTTTATGAAGTTTGAACGATCGGAATCCCGCCTTAGTACGAGCCTAAAAGCGATATGAACGCACAGCAATGATTTGTACGTCAAATGTCAAGGACACAATACAAATTAAATATCAAAATGAATACTGTTGATAGATCTTATTTTGACTGAACTTAGTCCGGGTTGAAACTTTACCATGTATACAAGGATTTTCAACAAAACGTAAGTACATCAATCGATCCTGAGAAAACATTGTCCTGGCTGTATTGATCATACATAGTAGGATTTTCAAAACGGTTTCAAATTATAAGGCGACGAAGCACACACATCAGCCAGGCCTGAAGGTAACACTGAAAGGTCAACATTTGAAAAAGTACTATTGAAACATTAATTAATTGAATACACAATAGTTTGAGATGTTCGAGTTTTTTTAAATTTTCCAAGTTGATCGTTACCAAATAATATATCATACTAAATATAAATAGTTTTCGTCTTACTGTTGAACTCCATGTATGTCTGTGTTGCAATAACATGGAAAATATTCTGACTGTGTCTGAAGCTTATTTAGCGGGCTTGACATGTCGCCACTTGGCGTGTATTTTTGCCGTTGTTGAGTTTATAAAGGTCTCCCCGCACTCTATAGAGGCTGCGTTATTGCTTGACTCCGGCACAGCCCCAAGAGTGACTGAAACATATTTCTGAGGCCAAGGGGGTGGGTTAATCCCATTTGTTTGTGGGAAATTTGCCAAATGAGCAACCGCGAACTCTACGAAATATGTGGTCCCACAGCCCTGAATTTTGGATATGTTTTTTTTCATTGGTCTTGACTTGTTGTAATTTAGAAATTGGATAGCATGCGTGTCTTAAAAATGTAAAAGCTAGAGTACGGTAACTTTGATATTTTTAAAGGATGAGTAAGACACGCGGACAGTTCGTTGGCAAGAGAGTGTTCTGAGATCAGGACGTTTCGTCCAGTGTGCATACATATATAAAAATGTGAACTGACCTCTTTGTTGTTGAATTCCCAGTTGCCTCACTACTATCTGAATTCTAAAACTTCTTCAATACCAAAGAATATGTTGACATTTTGTATTAATTTATTTTTCTAGTTGTTTTTTCAAATGTTTATCTACATATTTATGTTGTTTTTGTTTGTTTTTTTTGTTTGTTTTTGTTTTTCAAACGGCCCGCGTTCGATTGTTTTCCAATTAAGTATTCAAGTACGAGGTAATTATTACCCATACTTGACTATCTAGACATAAACATGTCGCCCCTAGTTCAGTGTATGCTCTTTTTCACTGGATATAATTTATTTTCTATATTTGAATAGTTTTTATTGAATGAATTAGGCGTTGGTCAAAAACCTACAATGTACTTGGACCCGAAGCTTACCATCAACTTGCATAGCATATACCACGTATCATTCTGGACTTCTATTAGTACAATGGTTGTGTACAAGCTTTAAATGAGAAGAATTGAAAAATTGTTTATAATATATACATTTTTTCCGATATTTTTTTTCTTGATGCGTTTGTTCATTTGACGTTATGTTTTTGTGGTGACATGTATTTAATTGTTTATGGTTAGACCGTTTTGTAAAATCATACTCTGAAATACCTCATCCTATCATGTAAAAACGAAAACAGAAAAGAAACATATGTTTTTGTCACCACAACGTGGATAATAGATCATCAAAATAACTGTAATAATAAGTGTTTGTTTACCGGGCTCGGTAGTGTTAAAAGCTGATTAATATATCGTTCTTTATGCCATGCATAAGTCCATAAAGTCCTTTTCGTTTTATTCCATAATTTCAAACAGTAAAATATATATGAAACACTGAATATTCTATAAGTTGTTCGATTTAGAAAAAATGGCATCTAGTACAATATATGAATTTATTATAGACTTAAGGACAATATACCTGCCAATGAATGAAACGGTTGTGTCTTAAATACAGAATCCTTCACGTTCTAACGTCAAGTTATGCGAAATCAAAGATTGAAGTAAATACATAAAAGTTGATGATATGCTTGTCACAAGATTTTCAGGACATTCGTACTTAAGGACCTATGCAAAATTATATGTCCCAAAAGGGCAAATTGTTTTAAATTTTCAACCGATAATCTCTGCTCAGTGTAAGTCGTCTGGTTAAGAACTTAAAAAGATTATGAACACAATTCAAACAAATGTAAATATTCCGTAAAATTATGTTAGTGTTATTATTCTGTTCTTCCCTCTATTTTGTTGCAGGAAAAATAGCCTTTGTAAGCTTCATGTAAATAACGATATGATCTTAAGCGATCCTTCCTGAAGAAGTAATGAAAATCAATGTATATTGTATGTCGCTTAAACGTATTTTATATGAAAGCTCTTTTCCATGTAAATTAAATAAGGATTTCGTTTAAACCTTGATAATTATAAAACATATGTTTTTATTTCCGACTCAGTTATTTATTCAACGTATTGATTTAGATATATCATTGGTGTATAATTGAGGTAAAAGTCATGTTAAGAAACACGAATAAACCTTACATAAACACAACTGTTCATTTAATGCTAGGACGTGTTTGCAAAGTGTTTGTTATGTGTTAATTAGTCTTTAAAACATGCAGTAAATGCATTTCAATAATGTAACAGTGATACACCTCTTCGTCAGTCAAAATAAAACAAAATCTTATGCCAAATAGTCAATAGGTTTGTCAAGCATTATGTTCTGTGTGTACCGAGGACTTTTCTAAACTTGTGATAAATCTTTTTCCGTTACAGGGATTTCAATAAAAAAGTCGAATTAATTTCAATTTAGGCCTCATTATCCTGTATAAAATTCCGCTCCTGTGACCTCATTCTTTTCGGGGTTTTTTTCATACTTCAACGGTTGTCTCGACTTCTATGGTGTAACCATAAGCTGGGTTTAAGTTAAAACATCAACCCCCAGTTATTTGGTGTCCAAAAGTCGCCAGCGGATTTATGTGGTCCCTTGTTATTCGAATACAAAACAAAATAAGTAATTTTAAAGGTTTTACTGACTAAGAATTGTTTCAGGAACAATATAATCCCACAAATTAGTAAAAAGAGTTTAAACTAAACTAGGTGTCGTGCAACCAATGAACACATTCTTAATATTTGAACAATTAATATTTGCAGTCGGACTCCTCTGGGAGAGACATCGTGAAACGAATGAGTATGTCTGGAAAACTGAAGTTCGATTTGTAATTGGAATAATTTCTATAATGAGAAAACTATATAAGAACCATTTTTGAATAAATTGAATTGTTCCTAGATTCATTTTGATACATATTTAAATGAATCTTTGAATCTCAAACGTTCAAAATATCTTATATTTGTTATACATCGTCTACCCCCCATTTACATGTGTTATGCCAATGTTTAAAATACAACTCTACTTAAATAATGTCTGGAGCCGTATAATAATTAAGTATGTAAACCCCTTCTAAGGGGCGTATGTTAGAAATGGGAAAGAGGGGCAACCTATCACCTTTATTAACCACAAAGTGATCGACACAAGGAAGAAGTTGTTCGACCGCATACACGATGGATTCAAGAAAAAAACGGTTAGTGGCAATATCAATTTGATATTCAATCTAGGGAATGTTCGTGTGTCGCTTTGTTTAAATGGGGTATAGATACGCGGAAAGATGATGTACAGACAGTCTTGGCCTCGCGTCAGGACCTACCGCCTGGTGCGAGTGGTGTACCTTCTTATCTTATATTGTGCATTTTCTCGCCTGCTGTAACCGCTTTTATACCGTATCAAATATTCAAGAATAATTGTCAAGGGCACCTTTAAATATTTTTTGGAGAGATGAACTGCACTACATTCATTAAAACAAATCATTTTTCTTAGTGTAATTTTACTGTATGGTTTCTGGTGGTTGTTTCTCAAGTGAAATAATACGTTACTGATTTGTTTTGCAGTCATTATTTTCTCGGAAAAAAAGCCTCACATAATTATTTCGATTGGTTTAACAATCAAACAGATACGAGTGAAACTTACATATATTCATAGCATTTCAGCATTTTTTTTTTCAAATTGAAAACATAATAAATTAACAATGTATATAGATTTCACTCTTTTTTCAGTTCTGAAATGATTTTGAAAAACGCACGTGCACTAGGTGTTTTGAGGAATGCCATAACGGTAGATATTAGCACAGAGTGGTTTCTATTTGTTATTTAAAGTATAGGAACAGTGGGTTTGCAACGACACGTCTGTTTAAGTCTGAAAAGAAAACGTATGCAATCGCAGACAACATTACACCCGAGACATATTTAAAATCCAATCGCCAATTCATCTTCCAAGTATAGGGCCGTCGATGTCTGACCCTCCATCAGACAATCGTTTTGGCATTGGCATAACAGGATGGCATAACGTATTAAACTATTACTTAAATGAGTCATTCATGCTGCATTTTGCATAAAGTCATAATAACTTGTAATTTTATACCCGTTTCATAATTATTGATGTTCTTCCAGCTCACGAAAATGAAATAGGCTAGATGCTAACTACGCGTTTGGATACCAGGGCACGTTTTTGGCATACATAATCCCGCCGGAGGATTTATTCCGACAATCATCGCATTGCTCATCGGTATTGCCATATATAGGGAGAAAATACCGAAATACACGGTTAATAGCTTGTCAACATTTTCCGAGTGGTTCCGTGGTCTTGTGTCACACTAGTCAATCCAGGGACAGCAGTTTCTATTCCCAACCGCAACACTAATATACTAATCATCTTCCGGGATGGACGTTAATCGGGGTCCCGTGTGACAGTTATATATTTTGCGGCACGTCAAAGAATTGGATTGGCTCAAACCAGGGTTTTATTGTGTCTATGCACCATTCTCAAATTATTTTAAATAACTAACACTCTTACCAGAGTCGAATGGGCAAGGCCCGAGTGCGAGTTTAAAGAAGCTTACACACCAACTGGTGGTTAAAGCAATTCAGCAACCCAGTCATAATTGCAAACAATGCTGCTTTTTTACAAGAGTAATGCAATGATGAAAACGGCAATAGAGCATGTCATTGGACAAACAACATGTATGTGGTTTATTAATAATGGCATAGATTTTTCTGTTATTGTTTATTAAGGTTCATAAATCTTCGTCTTAGTGTGAGAGTAATATCACAACCTAGCCCGACTTTAAATTAAAATTAGCTTCAAATATTGTTATGAACACAGCAAATAAAGTGCACTAAATAATAATTTGACAATATATTGAAAGGATTGAGGAGATGGCTACATAAATCATGGTTACCGAACTGGCATCTTAACGTTGTCAGTAGGACTAAAACATTCGAACAGGGTCTGCCGCGAGACATTCAGACCACTCTACCGGCTGAGTTAAGTAGTCAAATTACATTATATATAATTTTGAACCTTTCGGCGACATATACAGTACAACAATTGGGGTACTTTTCCCAAAGGTTGTACTTTTTCATGAACATCCGGCGCTTTACCTTAAGGCGACAGTCAAAAATTGTATATTCTCGATGGCTAGTATTTTGAGAAAAAACATCATTAATTATGCTTTACTACATTTATTTATGCATATTTTATGAAGGAATATGCAAAGGATATATTACTATAGGATATATAGCATGTAATGATAATGTCTTCCAAAGGTTGTTCAAATAGGCAAAATGTCCCAAAGGTTGAATTTGTATATATATATATATATATATATATATATATATATATATATATATATATATATATATATATATATATATATATATATATATATATATATATATATATCTACTACAGATATTAAGGTGACCATATATATATATTAATCTAGGCATTATGGGGACCGCTGGATTAAGGCGACAAAAATTGGTCTCCTTAATATTTTCAGTCCAGATTTGATGTATCAAATGTCAATAAAAATGTCCATTGACAGTAAGTTGATAAGCTTGATTGTTTATTTACGAGATCATTTCATTGTTTTAAATCTTATTCTCTTTTAATATTAAAAAAAATATTCTTAAACTTTTGTGTGAGTATATTTGTGTATCCATAAAAATAGCTGTTAAGGGACCAGGGAAAAAAATCATAATTTTGGTCAAAAATAGCTATATACTAAGCATTTTTTATTTGTTTTACTTTATTTAAAGCCTATTGTATATTATCCCGAAGTTTCATTCCATAAAAAAAAACAGAAATAAGGAAATTCGATATTTTGTGTACCATCAGCATCCAAATTTTCAAGTATACAGAAATTTAACTTTCCGGAATATAACGGAAATTTTCGGGTATCTCCGTGGTACCATCTCCGTGCAATTATGCAGTATGGTGTTCATCTCTTACGGAAAGAAAATGGTAACTTGGTAAGTGTTTAAAATACATATTCAACGTTTTTTTCGTTTATTTTTATGACTTTTGTACAGTAGTATAAATCGTCCACCCTTTGGATGAAAGGCAAATGATTTATCCGGATTTCATCCGAAACTAAATCACTAGTATCAACATCCTGTGTAATTTTTGCTTGTATTTTGGAGAAACTCGATTGATTTCTAGCAAACTTGGTTTACCACTACATCGTCGCTTATCATTATTTGGTATGTTCCAATCTAAAAAGGGATTTGCTCCCTTAACATCTCAGATTTTAATAAATAAAAGACGAAAGGATACATGCCTTACATTTTGTTTGTCAATGTCATGTCATTAGTCATTCTCATCACCTTTGAATAGCAGAAATGAACGAACACTATCACCAATTCGTATTGTGGCTTTTTGCATGTGTCTTAAATTCTCATATTTGATAATAAATGCAACAATAAAATATTTTTCTAATTCTGCCACAGTTATGCACCAGTCAATTGTAACTATGGCCCCCAGGTCTTGTTTATACCGGAAATAGCAGGGGAAATGGGCCATGTTTTTACCTTCCAGGTGGACCGGCAGTACTGAGTGAATGCCGTGTTATTGTTTTTGCGCTGAAAACGGGGTATGGGCCTAACCTAGGATGTCCCAAGGGGCATTTGACGGGGATTTGGTCATTTCGTAACCTTACCGTTTCGTAACTGCTGAATCTTGGTGATTTCGTAACCATTCTGTAAGTCATTTCGTAACCGTCAAGAAATCAATTGCCCATATGGTAACCACCATTTAACAAGGTGATAAATAGTACACTTAGCACCTCGTTAAGTGTATTGTTCGAACCTGGATGTATATGGCACAGCAACCCAGACACCAATTGGGAGACATTACTCAAGTTCTCACTAGTAACAAGCCAATAATTTATGTTACTCAATAGTTATTAGATATATCTATATCATGCTAAATTAGAAATGATTTGTTATACTACCAAAATATCTTAATTATTTTCTTACATTTTGCTTACTAATAAACAATAATTTAAGACTCATCGCGATGTATTTTGGAGTAAAATTACGTTTACATAAATGATCATTCTTGACCTATTTCATTGACTATATTTGTTTGAATTGTTTAAAACGAAAAAAAAATTGTTCTGTTCTTTTCTCAATTGATCCATATTCTGCATACTTTATATCCGAAACCGACAAAAAACAGCCTAAAATTATTAGTTATGGTATTAATTTCCAATAACAAGATACAAAATTAAACATATCGGCACATTTTTAATACAATAAGCATATAAAAAGCGCATACTCTCATTCGGCAAACTCACTACACTTTACAATACTTCTATGCAATTTCAAAAAAAATGAAATTCTAAAGTTATATGGTCTTTACTTAAAAAATATTCACTTAAGGTCACAATTCCTCTCAATGGTAGAATATCTATGAATTAAAAAATCATTACATTTAATATTCAGCCTACTTATAATATTTCTAGCATAGATTGATTGATAGCATAGATAGTGATAGTGACAAGACGTGATTTTATGGCTCTTATTAAAACAGTGTTTTTAGAAGTAAATACTGACTTTTGAGAGATAAAACTTATATCTGCAAATAGATAATTACAAGAGCTTTACATTGGATACAGTGTTAATACTAACTATTGTTTTGGTTCATTGCAATTATTGAGGAAATGATAATTGTTTTTTCCCAAAATATAAAGGTTCAACAAAGGATTTATTGAAGTGTAACAGATTAGTGTAGCCTGAGATTTACCTGTTTGCTATCAACGTTTAACAAAGGATATATTGTGTAATGGGTATTGTATTGGAGTTAGTTTGTACTGATTGACTAGCATGATCAAAACATGTGTACACTCTATACAACTAACGGACTGCAAGGGAGAAGCTGTGTAGCAGAATTTATGAAAACTAGTTATGGCTATTGAAATTGTTCAATACCGTGCAAAAATCGGATCTTTTAACTTGCATTGTCGTCAACGGTCTAGACCACAGACATATGATAAATACAAACGTTTTGCTAAAGGGTCTGACTTTTATTTGCGCAGCTTTGTGTGCGGCGTGTTTATGATATGGTACTTTCTTTCCCTACATGCAGTCATTACCGGTCATACATTTCTTGTGGACAAATATGCATCTTCAGAAGTACGAAGTTGTGCATTTGAGAGCCCTCTTTTGCCTGCGAGTGGGACATTGACTACTACATGTGGGCATGATAATATGTTGTATTCATTATATGCCAGCCGTATGCTACTTCTGTCTGCTGACGTGGAGCTTAATCCAGGACCAACTGAAGACACTCAACTTATACTTTATGCTATGGCTGATGTCAAGGAGGAAATTAAGCAAGTGAAAAATGAACTAGTAAGTGTCAAATCTGAAATAAAGTGTATGAAGTCTGAATTCTCATCGATTAAATTAAATGTTTCAAAACTTGAAGCGTGTCAATCAAATACTAATGCAGCTGTTATTGAAATGCAAGAGCGATTAGATGCGTTTGAGTACAGGCAGGAGAGTGTTAAACAAGACCTCCGTGACCTATCCATACACGATAAAATCACCCATGACAAAATAGAAGATATTGAAAAGCAACTTATTATCTGTGAATCAGAAAGGTTAAAATGTTCTCTTAGAAATTTTGGCTTGAAGAGCGAGAAAATGATGATGTTACTCTGGAAAAAAATATTGTTCATAGTATTTCCTCCTTGACACTGCCAGATGATAGTATTGATATTTACTCCATAGATAGAGCTAGAAGAGTCGGTAATGCTGGAAATAGACCAAGATTAGTAATTGTAGATTTTAAGAATAATCAAGATAAATTCAAACTTTTTAATTATCGCCACAGTCTCCGGGCTAAGGGAATACGTATTTCAAATGACTTATCATTTCTACAGCGTCAAAAGTTAAAAGATCTGAATAGTAGAGGGCTACAAGGTTATTTCAAAAACGGTAAATTGGTAACATACAATAAAATGACAACTAAGAACGAGTCTCATATTGAATCAAGGGTGATAAAGCGCGCAGTCCGTCCCAGTTATGCTGGCGCTGTCAGTAGCGGTGCCCACATGGATATGGACTTATCTTCAGCTCCAAATTTTGCACTTCCTACAGATGGGCCCGAAAATCCGGGCTCAGATCAGAATATATTATAGCATGATGGTCAAAGCCCAACACATAAATTAAATATACTATGCTGGAACATCGAGGGCTTAAATTCTAAGCTTTGTAATTTTGATATTTTTAGCTTTCTCTCTGGCTATGACGTTGTATGCCTACAAGAAACTTGGGATACAGAGGATTGTAATATGTGTAGGTGTAAATTTCAGGATTATGAAGTGTTCTCTTGTAATGCTAAAGAGTCTATTGTAGGAGGAAGATCAATGGGAGGTGTTGTTGTAATGATTAAGAGTCAGTCAAATAAGTTAGCTAAAAGGATATGTGATGAGTTTGAGTTTGGAGTGATGGTGTTGTTTGATAAATCACTGTTTATATGTGTCAGAGATGTATTGTTAATATCAGTGTACTCGCCTGCTGAAAACTCTCCCTTTTATGTTAATAGTAATTACTCATGTTTGCAAAGGCTAGAAGATTTGATTGCTTACAATGATTTAAAGTGTTATGAACTACTACTGTGTGGTGATTTTAATGCAAGGACCGGTAATTTGCCAGATTATATAACATTTGTCGAGATTCCAGAGCTTCATGATTTCAGGGATATTCTTGATGGAGATATCACAAGCATAAGGCAGTCGTGTGATTCTGTTGTAAACAAATGTGGAAGACTTTTACTTATTTTTTGCAAGTCGTACGCTTGTTTCATTTTGAATGGACGACGTCTTAGAGATAACTGTGGTAGAGCATATGATAAATTTACATTTGTTAATCAAAACGGATGTAGTGTAATTGAGTACTGTATTGCTACAAAAAATGTTTTGATTTAGCTGAGAATTTTACTGTTATTGATAGAGTAGAAAGTCCACACTTTCCAATATGTGTATCATTCGACATGTTTTTTGAGCATATATAATAAATTAATGCTACACCTATTAAACGATATAACCTAAATACTGATACAAAACCTGAATATATTGCAGAATTATCTGCAGGCTATGAAAATGGCATATTCCATTCTTTAGAGTCTTGTATTAATAATAGTGATAATGTTAATGATATAGTGGATAAATTAGAACATGTTATTAAACTTTGCAGTGAGAAATTTGTATATACAATTGTTCCTAGGAAAGTTAAGCCAGGGCATAAGGTTTGGTTCGATTCAGAGTGCAAGAATGCAAAAAGAGAATCAACATTTGCATTAAGGCAGTTTCGTTTATCTCATAATGTTGTTAATCTTAATAGTTATTTACATAAGAAAAATATATTCAAGAATATGTGTAAACGAAAACGATTTATACATGAGAAGCAATATTTATCAGATATTGAAAAAAATGTTAATAATTCAAAATTATTTTGGAAGGAAATAAACAGAATGTCAAAGCCTGTTCCTACGAAATCGCCAATTGATATAAATACTTGGTACCAGCATTTTAAGTCTTTGTTTTCTTCTTACATTGGTGTAAATGGTGGGGAGGCTAGGGTACAAGACGGAAATGTTTATGACTTGGATGAGGTGGAAAATATTCTTTTTAATAGTCCTATATCACAAGAAGAGATTATAGATACTATTAAAAAACTAAAACTGAATAAAGCGAGTGGAGGGTTTATTCTACCTGTGCATATTGTCTATGGTATTGATATTTTACTACCATTTATTTGTAAACTATTTAATAAATTATTTGCTTCAGGGTCATTTCCTGAAAAATGGTCTCATTTTATTATAGTACCATTGCATAAGAAAGGCAGTTTGGTTAATCCTAATAATTATAGAGGAATTTCACTTATTGATGCATTAAGTAAGATTTATATTACTATTGTTACCGCTCACGTGACTTTTTATGTTGAAGCTTATAGTAGATTATCAGAAAGTCAGGCTGGTTTTAGAAAAGATGAATGTACTACAGATAATGCATTTGCATTATATGCTGTTATAACCAAATACCTACAAAGGAAACAGAAGCCTGTGTACGTTGCTTTTATAGATTTAAAAAAAACAACATTTGACCCTGTTAACCGTTCATTAATGTATGATGTTTTACGTAAAAACAATATCTCAGGGTGTTTGTATAGAACTATTAAGTCAATATATGCCTCTATTAAAGGTGTTGTTAAGACCAAAACAGGACTCTCCAATGTTTTTGATTGTCCAATAGGATTACGTCAAGGTTGTAGTTTAAGTCCAATATTGTTTGCCTTGTTTATAAATGAACTGCATAGCTTGTTTTTAAACAACAATGTAAGAGGTTTACAACTTTTTCCTGATATAACTGAAATCTTTTTAATTATGTTTGCAGATGATATTGCATGTGTATCTGACACCGTTGTAGGCCTACAAAGGCAGTTAAATATTTTACAGGATTTTTGCAATGAATGCAAGCTTGTTGTTAATATAGACAAAACGAAAGTTATGATATTTAAGAATGGTGGGCAATTATCAAGACATGAAAATTGGTATTATGCCAATAGTAAACTTGATGTTGTAAAGGGTTTTGATTATGTTGGTGTTTATTTTTCAAGTACACTATCTCTGTATAAAATGGCTGAACATATGTCAATTAAGGCAAAACGGGTACTTTTGCATGTTTTAAGTTCGTTTAAGAATTATAGTTATGTACCATATAAAACATTTTTCAAAGTATTTGATGCAAAAATCATACCAAGTATGTTATATGGCTCAGAGTTGTGGGGACTTAAAAATATGGTTTGCATTGATAATGTACATATGTTGGGATGCAAGAGGTTTTTGAATGTTCAACAAAATGCTTGTAATGATGTGGTTTTAGGTGACTTGGGACGTTTTCCTATGTATATATATTCATCTTAACGTTGTATTAAATACTGGACTCGCCTTCTTAATATGCCGAAAATTAGATACCCTAAATTATGTTATAAGATGCTTTTATATTATGATAGCATCGGCTTTTGTAATTGGGTGTCTACTGTAAGAGAAAATCTATATAGTAACGGCTTTGGCTACATTTGGGAAAGCCAACATGTCGATAATGTTTAGTTGTTTTTATTCCAGTATACTAATAGGTTAAAAGATCAGTATTTGCAAATATGGAGAGCCAAATGTATAGCGAATATAAAGTTATCATTATATTCTCAATATAAAACAAATTTAACACTTGAAACATATGTTTATGTTCTAGATGTAGCTAAATGTCGTAAATGTTTTGCATCATTCAGATGTTCTGTACATAATCTTTCTATAGAAACCGGTAGACATTTTGGGATACAGAGAGAAGAACGCACTTGCCCATACTGCGAATATTATATTGAAGATGAATTTCATTTCTAGTTGATATGTCCTTTGTATAATGTTTTAAGGAATGTTTATATTGCAAAATACTATTGAGAAAACCCTACTATTGATAAATTTTATGATTTAATGTCTAGTACAAATGCTTTGAATATACGTAGTTTAGCAATGTTTATTTATTATGCATTTGAAGAAAGAATATATTTTATGGACATTTAAGTTTGATATCATAACATGTCATTATCACTATCTATCATGATTGTTTGATATATCTATGATATTGTGTTTGTGTATGGGCCGGAGGCCTTTTGAACAATAAACTTTGAACTATTTCCTTCGCAACATAAAAAATAGCTAGTGTGAATGTTTCTAGTTGTCATAGTTTCAGAGTTTATTGGCAAATCGCACTACACTAACAGGAATAAAGATGGAATACAACTACTAGATTTAACTTTGTTTATGTTGTTATTTTTATGTTTTATACTTACAGTAAACTTATTTCGTAAATTCAAATGGTACTAAATTAATTCCTCATAATTATAGGAGTCAACGGTTAAGATATGACCATTCGATTTCTTAACGGTTACGAATTGACTAACACAATGGTTACGAAATGACCAACAATGAGCGGTAACGAAATGACCATAATTCATTTGACAGGGCTTTTACCAGCTGTTTGTCTGTGCAGAGCGGGAATTTTACCTGGGATTGGCTGGACCGAAAGTCAAAGTCCCCGCTATTAGCAGGACCTTGGGGGCCCATGCTGCAATTGACTGTTGTATTATTTGGATTTTTTCTTAACTTTACGACACGCCCCCCTACAGTATTTTATAGTCAAGTTTAGTAATATTTATTTACAGAAATTGGATAACTTAACAAGTAAAGTAAACTGTACTGAGCTTTTGAACAAACCTACATACTTATAAATCAAAATTGATATTTTAGGGTCTACACTGAATAAACCCAAAATGTTAGTTTTGATTTGCTAAATTCGAACAGTATTTAGTATATCCACACAAAATTTACAGGATCATCAGATAACAAATTTTCTAAAAATTCTCCGTTTGCCAAATAGGGAAGACAGGTTTAAGTGGGGTTAAAAGGTTGCTATCTGTGAACAGAAAAATACTGTTCACAATTGTGAGTATTTATTTATCTTTCGTTCAGTAAAGAGCATGCAATGGCATAGTGGTTGGATTAGATAATCTGACAGCGGTGCTGGACGTCAGGAGTTCAAATATTGTTGTGAGTTCAATATACCAAAAGAATACCTTTGGAATACACAATTATCTAAAAAAAATGGCAGAGCAAATTGATCATATTGTAGTAATGTCTTAGATCCAGCTTGGATAACTTGGACACAGTAAGCGATTCACACTCAGGGAAATTATCAGATAAAACAGCGCCTATAAGCTTGAACATTACATTTTTCATTGAGACAATTAAAGAAAAAACATTATTGCTGATCTTCTGAAAACAAATCTTCTAACATTCAAATGTTTAATTTGTTGGATGAACTAAGGTTTATATTGATAAGAGATTGCTTCAGTTGGATTTAAACTAATCACCAACAAAAATTTATGCATTTAAATCACACAATGTAAACAACTGCGCCACAGATCTTATCTGAATGTTTTGGGCTTTTAAAATTTAGCAGTTAAATATAGATTAGCATACTGGTAGGTCTGGTTGGTCTGTTGCTTTAGTTGCTAAGTAAACATAATGTCAGTGATTTCATCACTATTTCTATTAAGATATCAGTTTTCTTCTTCAGGGCTTCTCACATTTGCACCTTTTTTTTACCATTTGAATCATAAAAAGATAACAAACACAGGAACTTAACACTTTGTGAATATTTAAGGAATATAAGGGGTCAGATTTCAGATTGCTCATTTTTTCTGGAACACTAAATAATTTATTTGATTGTGTACACTGTACTTTCTTGTTAAGCATTCATCCAAATCATTTGGGTAAATTTTGGCCGAAAAACTGCTTTTAGATTTATACTGGTCATCAAAACCGCCACTGACAAAACATAAGACGTGTTTAATTAATGTGCGGGAAAGAGGTTTAAAGGTGTCGGCCCACAACGAAAGGCTTGCGGGTTGCAGTACTCCTTCAGGTAGTTCTTGAAAAAAATGATTCTCTCAGGTAGCATTTGATTATGTGTACATTGTATTCTTGTATGTATTTTCAAGTTTACACATGATTTATATAAGGTTTGTATAATTTAAGTTTTATTTAAGTTTTAAAATTTTGACATTTTTTTTTAAGATTTGCCTGCCCCTGTCTGAACACTTAAATTCTTGGTCTTTGGACTATTGTCTGCAACTTCAAAACCCACTTTTTGGAACAGGACACATTTGCCTGATATTTTATCCAGTTTGACTTCAATATAAGTTGTATTTATCAATCAAGTAAAAATGACATATATATTTCCAGAATTACCTGGTTGTCATTTGTTAATTTGTTTTAATTCATGGATAGGTTTATTGCCAGTGTCACGGAAAGCTGGAACTTTTCAGTACACAACATGCAAACTGAGAATGAACTGTGTGTGCCGGCTTTGTGAACAAAAACACAAGGCGGCTATGGTAAGTTGCGTCAAGATGGGACCCACCCTCCCTGGACACGCAATACAATTCGTGTTTCGCTGATCTGTTGACTGGGATCAGATCATTCATTTGGGGATTTAGATATGTTACCCCAGCCAACAGGCTGCATGTTTAATTTCACTCAATACTAAGCTTTGATTTAGTGCGAACATCAACATGTTCATCTAATTGCAGTTGCTGCTTGGGACAATAAAGTTAAATCAGCAACCGTCTACCAGACTGCAAGATTCATCTCTTCCAAAGGATGTCGTACCTTTCCAGGTGGGTGTGCATTACTTGATTGATTGATTGATTGATTGATTGATTGATTGATTGATTGATTGATTGATTGATTGATTGATTGATTGATTGATTGATTGATTGTGAGTTTGTGTAAATGAATAACTGTGAAATCATAACCAAATGCTGGGCTGTAAAGGTGTGTGAGTATGTGCATGCTTCACATATTCTCCGTCCTGGTTGGCATACTGGACCGTCATCAGACACTCTGCCATGAATGTGAGAGAGTTTAAAGCTATTTCTTATTTTCCTGTGTAACTATATTGATGTTTGATTAAATTTACGCCGCCGTGTTACTGAGTAACAATTTGAAATTGGGCCAAAATCATCAAGCTAGAGCTTTGCATAATCTTTTTCAAACTTCTGGGAGATTTCTGCCCTTGAAAGTATTTGCTCGCAGCCCGCCTCAAAGTTACACTTCGTTCAGTATTTAAAGCTTTCGGATACACTTTTGTGTTAATTTGAGATCTTAATGTGGCTACTTCTAAGTAAATAGATGCTCAAAGTAACTAGATGATCTGGGTGTTCACTGGGTGACAAAGCTACCCAGTATTGGTTGTTTCTTTTTTCTGAAAAGATGTTTCTAGTGATTTGCCCAGTTGCCGTGGTTTTGACGCCACAGAACCAGCATAGCTCAATGACAGATATATATGTTTTCGTCATTGATCTCAGTACTGCTGTATTGGAGGCCTCACAATTTCTGTGTGCAAATGTCATCTGATACACTCATAACGGCGTATTTCTAGCATAGCTTTCATAAGTGCATGGCCATTCTCTGTCATTTTCAGATACACTGTGTTGTGTGTGGATAAGAAATGCAGAGTGGTACCACCAATCACCACCATTCCCCTAACAGACAAAAGGCTCATGGGGACAGTTCCTGCAATTTACAGAAAAGCTCTCAATTGTAGCCCTACAAACTTCAGGTAAGTGATAAATCTGGGCTTCAAGATATCTCTGTACTCACTTTAAATTTATACTTCATTTGAACAAAACTTACAATTTCAGCATCATAATCCAGGTTTAGATCCCAGACCGAACCTTGTCTCCTTCATTAAACTTCATTTCAGATGATCTATAAGCCACATACATGTTCACTACTTATGGCGGAAAAGAACTTTCGCAAATTGATTATAAATGCGTTTTCCCAGATATACACCCTCCTCTTGCAGATACTGCCGATGGTGAAGCTTGGGTGTACTGGGCCGGTTATCCAGCCGTATGGAATCAACATCTCCAGCTGAACTGGGGCCGGGAATTATATAAGAAACCTTAGCAGCATGGTGAGCTTTTGTGTATTTATTTCCAGGCTCGTATACCCGTCCAGACTTCTGCGTTTAAGCTTTCCTTTCCTTTTTTTAATTAAGGTATCTCAAGTCTTTCAATGAAATCACAACTTTGGAGGCTAGATTTAAATTAAGGAACCATTATGTGTAGAAAGCCTTTTGGGTGATTTAAAATCAAATTAGTAAACAGGATTCTCATGGTTCATGGTTTATAATTGGCCTTGTGGACCTTTCATTCTTTACTTTGGTAAGAGCCGCTTAAGTATGTAAGAAGTGGGAAGGGGGAGGGGTACAGATGTGATAGTAAACAGTGTTTAATAAGGTATATTTGTTTTTATTTTATCACCATTTTGAAGGTAATGATTGTGTTAAATCAGGGATAAGTAACAAGTTTAACACAAACACTGTAACATGTTCTTTATTTCAAATAAAGCTATAAATTATCTCTGGAGAATTTAGTCTGATATCCATTTCTCAGAAAATGTAGCTGTCTAAGTGCCTATTCCATCAATGAGTATCACTGTCTTTAAATTGCTGTTGTGGTACAGTTTAAATAGCAAAAGTTTTATGGCCCTGCTTGTTTGCAACTCCTCATTCATTTTTGTACAGCGAGAAAAGTAAGGGAATTCTAGAGATTTACTAGAATTATAGATTGTTTTTCTTGAGTTACACAGTACATAAGGAGGAATTAGTGTGAACAAAACTCCTCATTTTGTTCCTGTTTATTATTTA
This sequence comes from Mya arenaria, assembly GCF_026914265.1. Taxonomy (NCBI): domain Eukaryota; kingdom Metazoa; phylum Mollusca; class Bivalvia; order Myida; family Myidae; genus Mya; species Mya arenaria. Next base: position 45,225,761 of record NC_069128.1, on the reverse strand, counting down.
TATATGTAACATAGATGTGTACAAGACTTACGGTACTGTAGAAACATGACATAAAAGAGCTCACTTTGATTAATTCTCTCAAAAAAAAGATATCTTTACTGTTAAAGTAAGAACTTTTACTGCATAGTAAGTAATGTCTTCTGCTCATATTTATGACATCATTACATGGAATGATGTCAACTTCCCAAGACATATTTCCACATGGCACTGCTCATTTATATATTTTGTTGATGGATTGTTTAGAATGGGACAGTTTTAATTGGACATAATGTTTTAATCTCGCCATTTTACAGAGTGCCAGCCAGTCATTGCTGTTCTTTGCATTGCTGAGGAGGACAGTCCTGCCAACATAACAGTTTGTTCAATAACAGGTAAAAAACTGGTCTCACTTTACATTTTCAACCACTGTTCGATCGTAACAATTATCAAAGAACCGGCTAGTCTCAATCATGCAGCCGCTCTAATTAGAGTCTATGAACGATATAGATCCGGATACAAGCGTCTAGATGATCGAGACTAAATTGGCAACATGAGAACATTTATTTCACTTCCTGATTCTTGAAAATTACGTGAACAAATGACAATTCTACTACCATTTAAAGTTTTATTAATTTTCGGACAAAAGTGTTTGTTTTAATTTGCCTTCCGCTTAAAGTAAACGTTTATATACTGGGCAAAAAGTGCTGAATTTAATCATAAATGACAGTGATTATTCAAAGTTTGAATTTGGTTCGGACATGTTTGACGGGAATTCAAAGACATTTTTTGTCAGCAGTCTTATATCACAGGTTTCAATGCATTTTCGCATACATTGGTTCATTGCAAAATAAAAATTATAACCTTTTTCAAAACGTTCAATCTCTGAGAGTGCAGCTTTAATAGACATGTAAAGACTTGTCGATGTGAAATTTAACTCTCAATCAAACTATGGTAAAAGATCAAATGCGGGGCTCCGTGTGCGGCATAGACTGCCAATTTTTATTTAATATGATGAAGAGCTAGTTAAGTTTTCTTTGTTAAAAGTCTTCATTTGAAGCAAAAAATGTTTCAATACCCTGTATGAATTTTCTTCACCGGATATTGATTCATAAAAAACATTACTCCAGGGTGCGGAGCTACTTTTTGCTATATGTCTATATGGAAAAATCTTCTCCTCAGAAGTCAACTTTGTTCCCCAATGTGCAAGGCATAATCGGTGAAAATAATTTCAGTAAAAGTCACTGATTATTATTATTATGATTATTATTTATAAACTTTTACTATTTCAGGAGACAAACAGAAACACAGAGGTGCTATATACATTCCGATGGAAAAGACAACAAAAGCATCTCCCATCATTTTGGCGTGGCTCAGATCAAGAGGAGAATTTTAAGAAAGGTAATAACTGAGCAACTAAGAACATGCAAGTTGCACTGGTTAGAGTGTAAGACCCATCTCGCTTCATAAGAATTGATAATCATCAATGTATTAAATCAAGAAATTGAAACGTAAGTGTCTTGTCTTTTGCAGTGTTTTTGAAATAGAATATAATTTTTTTAAAAACTGAATTATTTTTTAATATGATTGTGAATGTGTGATGTTTTCTTCTGATCATTCTCTCTCAAAAATCAGATACAAGAAACATATTTGCAGATTTTTTTGTTTTACTTGTAAATATAGTTTTAAGTTTGTATTTTAGGCAAAGCCTTTTATTCTGCTCAATACAAACTTAAATATTGTAAGAGTTATGGCCCTTTGTAATTTTTCAACAAATACATTTTTTTCATGTTTTTGTAAGCCCATTATATAGGGACTTTTAATATTTTCACCAGCTGCATTATAAAGTCAGACCAAAAGTGTCCAGTTAGTGTCCAAACAATAACTAAGTTAGAATCCTTTCTCAAATCAGGTGAGCGATATAGGGCCATCTCTGTGTTTGTCTGACAAAAAAAAACAATAATCAGTCTTTGAGTTAAATTAACAAATATTGTTGTAGAATGTTTTGTGAAGACATACAATTGGACTACTTTTGTGTCAATAGGATTAAGGTTTCTGCACATGAAACTTGGAATACTAGTTCTTGGTGGCATAAATGAAAGACCTTGTTTTGTCACATTGACTTGTAATCAAGCACTAACTTCCTCTAAAAAATCAGGTGATGGTTGGGCACACACAAGAAGACATAGATCACAGGTGTCCAGGCATATGAGTAGACAGGAGTTTCACACTCTGCCAAACTTACTTCATTAGAGGAGCAGAAAGCTTCTCAAGATCCCGCACTGCACACTTAGATATAGTCTTTGACTACAACAAGGGGATGAAAGTACAGAGAGGTCCAATTGAAATCAATTCTGTGCTGCGTCATTTCTTCATTCTGGAAGTCGATGGACATGATTTATCATGGCATCAAGTGTGCAGTTTGTCGATTATCAGCAGTCTTGTTCACCAGTTGTGCAACTTGAGCTGGTAGCTTTATTGCTTGAAGCCACTGCATAAGAGGGGGGAGGTGCAGGCTCATTAAAAAGTCTCAAAAGTTGAAACTAGGAAAAGAACTTTGTCAAGAGTGTGAATCTATTTGCTTTGAAAACAATCGTTACAATGATTTGGTTTCCTTTGAAACTTGATACATACTATGTGTATGTTGAATGAATTGAGATGCTTAAATAAAGAACCGCTATTCAAATATCAGGAAACTGCATTTGTCATACTAAAGGGTAAATGATGTCGCCATTTCCTGTATGTATTTAAATGAGATATGTTTCCACAATTAATATTTTTAGGGAATTTTTCTCAACCTAATGAATGAGATTAAATTGTACAGCGTTATATGAGCTTAATATGTGTTTTCTGTTTCTTTAAATTGGTGAAAAATTGTCAGAAGATAATTAGACCAGTATCCATTACTGCAATCATACAATCAAATATACAGGGACAAACCTACTGGGCATATAATATAATTAAACCCTGTTTAGGGGCACGAGGCAAACAGAGTTACTTTCAAACGTTAAAGCTGCACTCTCACATTTTGGACGTTTTGACAACTTTTCTCATTTTATTTCTTGGATTGGAACCATCCAATTTTTGCGAAAAACTAAATGGTCTGATTTTTCTATTTAAGTTAAAACATTGATGTTTTATGCACTTTTCTTAAACCGTTAGTAACATTATTTTCGAACGGAAATATGAAATCTGCGATCTGATCTTTTGTCAGCAATCTTTTATTATTGGTTTGAAGATAATTACGCAAAAAATTGCTCATTCCAAAACAAACAAAAAAGTTGTGAAAACGGTATATCTGTGGTAGTGCAGCTCTAAATGTTTAATTTCTTGATTGTACTACTGTATTAGCAATTACAGGGGTTGGGGCATATTTTTAGTGTTTTTATTGCTTTTTTATGATTCATACAGTCCTACTTTATTCCTCAGGGCATAACTTACAAATAGACAAAACTGGAAAATGGTCATATCAAAAGGTCAAAGATAATGCAAGTTGAACAATCATATTGTTCATGGCTTGTATTTTTGGTATATGTTGTTGCATATGCTATAGAAAAGTTGAAAGTTAAAAATAAATTCATAGTTTAAATGATGGCTTTGAATGGTATTGTCAGATGAGAAACGGCACTTTTAAGAAATAGGTATAATGGTACTTTATTTATTTTAATCAATTTTAGATATTGTATGAAAATTATTATCTTATTTAGTACATGAGACCTTTTAAACAGTTATTGACAATATAACAATGTGTATATGAAGCTTTTGATCAACACTTAAAGCTGCACTCTTACAGATTGTCAGTTAAGACACAAAATTGTCTCAAAATCTGCTGATTTGGTTATCATTCCTTTAATTCAGTCATATTAGATAATTCACAATAGAACCAATCAGAAATGTTTGGTAAAACTGCCGAAAATTTCATTTACATTAAATTGTTCGTAATGTTTTCAGCCATAAACCATCATTTTTTTAATATAAATATGATAAACTGCAATCTGATCTTTTTTCAGCAGTCTTATATCACTTAGAATTGGGTCTAGACATTTCTGCAAAAATATAGTCCATTTATAGACAAACAATAAAAGAGTACCGGTAGTCAAAACGATCAATCGGTGAGATTGCAGCTTTAAATACACCTTTTAAGACCGCTGTAAAATTCCAATGGTTTGCCTAAATCTTTAAAGCTAGCATACTGTTTAATTGACAACCATACTTATTGTTTAAAAGTGTCATGAAATCTTTGTAAAATGTTTTTATATAATTCATTTAAGAAGTCAAAACAAATTTGTTTATCTTGTAAATAGTTTTCTATTATTTAAATGACCCAGACAAAACTGGGAACGTCAGTGCTAGTTCTTTTACTATTAACATCCCATGAAGTTTCTATTGGTGTAGCAGCAAGGAGGTGACAATTAAGGATGCATCATTTAAACCAAATTATACATTCATATGCACAACATACAGGCGTGTAGCCGCCTATTCGTGAATACGCGGCTGAATCCACATGTTTCTGACAAAAAATCAACTAAAGTTGCAGTATGCGAAATTGACTACATGAATCTAAAACTGTTTATTTTCAAGTACTAAATAATGCACATCGGAACGCCCAGAATGCACTAGATTGCACCATGGTTTTCAAAATGTTCAAGTTGTCCCCGAACCGCCCGGCACATTTATGAATCCACATGAATAGAGGGGTAGCTACGCCCCTGACATAATTGAAACCACAGTGTGGCTAAACAACACTTGTATGTTTATCCTACGCAGTGATCGCCCATGGAAATGCAATCGTCAAAGAATCTGAAGGGTATGTTTATATGGACTACATTTGAAATGCACCAAGTGTTTAAAAAAGTTGATTTCAGTCACGAGGAGAATCAACCATACCCCACACTTGTTGGAGTAAGATGAAATGTCCACTTTCCGCGAGAAAGAAAGTACATTGAAAATGTTCATTTGATTCAAGTGACTATCTTTTTATAAATATGTTGCAATACATAAAATACGTTATTTTTTATAATTGTTTACCCATGTTGAATTTTATTTGGCAAATTTATAAGAGATTTATATACGAGGGCATAGCCAGAAGTTCGTGGAAAAGCTTGATAAAATGAAAACAATATGCAGCAATCTTTTAAACTTTCATACAATAATAATAAGGTAATTTGAAATTAATAATGCGAGTTTCATCGTAAAGCATGTTATAACGACAACGTAGTGATTACTATGGAAACAGGTGGTCGCGCATTCCTCCGCAGTTGCTAAAATAACCCATGACAATATCTTGTTTTGTTGACCACTCACATTGAAACCAATAAAACGACGCGAAGGTTTGCACATTTGATGTGACGTTAATAACGTGTGATGAAGTGAAGTTTTAAGTCAGTGCGTTTGTTTGTTTATTTCAAAGGAAACATTTTAGCTTGAACGGTATAGTTGAATTTTGTTTAAAATGACGCCAGAAGACAAATTGATAAAACGGGCAGTGATACAGTTCTGTGTGAACCTAGGAAAAACTCCATCGCAAACACTTAAACTGATGAATGAAGCATCGAGTGAAACTCAAGTAAAGCGAATTGTCGTTTACAAGTGGCACAAGCGGTTCAGTGAGGGGCGGGAAAGCATTTGTGACGACGTGAGGTCTGGGCGACCGGTTTCACAAACTGCGGAGTGTGACGTCGAGGCCGTGAAAAACATCGTTGACGCTGATCGTCGAGTCACTCTTTATGAAATATGCAAGATGTTGGACATGAGTTATGGGTCGGTACGGAGGATAATGCAAGACAGTTTGAAAATGAGTCGAGTGAGTGCGCGTTGGGTTCCACGGCTGCTGACAGAAGATGAGATGAGCAAAAGAGTACGGGAATCACGCCGATTCTTAGCTCGGTACAAAAAGGAAGGAAACCGTTTTCTTGAGAAGATAGTCACTTGCGATGAAACCTGACTGTTTTATTACGACCCTGAGACAAAACAGCAAAGCAGTCAATGGAAGACTACCGGTTCCCCGCCTCCGAAGAAGGCACGACCATCCTGCTCGATAGGAAAGTATATGTTCATTGTCTTCTTTGATGTGCACGGTGTTATCCTACTCCATGCAGTTCCGCAGAGCAAATCTGTGACGGGTGCTTCCTACTCGAAGGTAAAGTGATATATAACAAAATTCATTTTTATCAATATTTAGGACTTGATAAAATCTGCATAAAACAATACTTTAAAAAGTTGGGATTGAATAAGTTTTAGTTTTAATTATAATATTTGATGAAGTACGAAATACGCGACAAATGTTATAAGCCTCAGTTATGTTCTCCATTAAAGGTTTTGAGGCGTGACTTGTAGAGGGTCATGCCATTTAAGAGACCACAGGCGTTGCATGATGGGTGGATTCTTCACCAGGAAAATGCATCAGCACATAGATCGGAGGAGGCACAGACTACCGCGACAATCCAGCTTGAAGCGGAGATCCTTCCCCACCCCCCTTATTCGCCAGACCTACAACCATGCGATTTTGCCCGAAACTTAAATGTGAACTTAAGGTAAACGCTTCAATGACTTTCAGGCACTACAGAGTGAAGCTCAGACACGCCTGTATTCTTACAAGTCAGAGTGGGTCAGTGACATTTACCGGCAGTGGGTAACGAGACATCGACGTTGTATTGCGGCGAACGGCTCTTACTTTGATAAGTTATGACGTTGACGTCAGATTCTGACGTTTGAACTGCGCGGGCTATACTGATCTCATGTTAATGAAAAAGCTGTAGTTTCCTTTATATTTTATGTATCAGTTTGAAGTTTTATATGTCATTTACAGCTGAAATATATTTTATAGCGAGCTGACGTTCGTTGAAAAATATTGAAATGTGTTGATTGTATTAAGCAATTCCACGAACTTCTGGCTATACCCTCGTATTAAGAAACTCGGAAAGTATTTTCATGGTTCGTGAACCGGCTTCCTCAGCCTCTAAAGAGGATATGATTATGACATATTTTTTTTTAAATCTTTCGAACATGAGTTTTTGAGTGAATATAAGCGAAGCGTTAAGGGTTTTAAAAATGCATCTTTTACTTGGATTTTATAGATTGTTATTACGAAATAAAGTATGGCGTATCAAACGAAGTGTTAAAGCTAAGATATTGATGGCTGAAACCCTTCAATAAATGTTGATATGTGCTAACATATAGTCTTTGAAGTCCAATATTTTGAAATGCGTTACTAACCCGATTCAACAAAAGGCTGTTGCACAATCAGTTGATTGACATAATCACGTGATAAACCAATAACTTCCATTAAGGTTAAAATATTCAACACCTTAGTATGAGTCCCTGTGGGCGAGTGGATAAGCGATCCGGTTTTTTTTTATTCTATGTGTTATCTGCACCCCCGTGTGCTTGCTCCCAACTTTAACAAGATTAATTTTTAATACTTTAATCGTTTTTTTTTAAAAATGCAATTGAAGTATAAAAGAAAATAAACCTGGTTACTATTATTTCTGCAATTTCAGTACTAAGGAGTAAAATAAATATACATGTAAGTGTTTTCAGATGCATTTCGAGAAAAAATATGTTTGGTGCCAAAACATGAGAGAGTCTCTTTAAACGGAAAAGTTTTGGCAGATACCCAGTCAGTCAAATGATCATACTTCTTTAAATGATAGCTTTTAAACATTGTCATTCCTGTTCATCAGAGGTAGGATGATAAATATAATGCATATCATATTCGCTCTGAGGTACGAGAACGTTGTATACAGAGTATGTTTTTACTGAATATGCGTCTGTTTATTTCGATGTCATAAAAGGTTTAAACTGTTTAAAGGAACTATAACATTATGAAACGACAATCTGATTACATATATCAGATGGCAGATCCAGGAATTGACTTAAGAAGGGGTACATGAAACTCATGGGCTTAATCTTTCCACATCCGCCCCTCCCTCAGAACAGAAATTGAATGGCTTAAAATGTTGGACCGGGGTGGGGGTTCGACTTTCCTAATTTATAGTCCGAAATAGTGCATTTTTATCTTAATATTGTATTTTTCCCGATATTGACCGATAACGTATTATAAACGGACGATTCAAAGGGGTGGGGGACGGCGCGTGCGCTGGGACCGATCCCCCCCCCTGAATCTGCAATTGAGTACACGCATTAAAACCGTCTTCGTAGCCTATTGGTTAAGGCGTTCTATACCCTTCATTCAATTGACTTAATACTTCACAGAATTGTTCAGGCCATCACCCAATGAGGTACCGTTCATGCAATGAACTTAATAGAATTCAAAATTATTAAGGACCATCTTACAAAAAGAAACATATCTCCATTTTAACCCTAAATACAAATTATGGCCTTTGATTTTTTTTAAATTTCTTTTGAAAGGCATATTTGTATATTCTTAAATACATTTTCATAATGGAAAATTAAGTAATTTGAATGAATTGCGTCATTGTTCGGGCGGGCTAGTTGGAGGACAGCATCATGTATCGAATAATTTTAGTTAGGTCTGACATAAAGAGACCAAACTTGGTATCATTACATCATTATTGTATTCACTTCTAAGTCAAAGCGGCGTAGTCGAGCGCGCTCTCTTATGACGGCTCTTGTTTTGTCTCAGAACCTATATAATCATATAATGATAACACAACTTTGGTCTTTCCAGGATAAGTGTGTCACTTTGTAGGTAAATACACATGCAAGTATAAAACTGACAGGAAATTTTGGATATTTGCACAGTAACCACAACACTATGGCATACGTATATTCATCAAAAGCTAATGTAGCTTTAAAAATTGTGTACAATTTTCCACAATTCTGTCAACTGCATGCTGCATTGTTGCTACAGTGAATATTCCATAAAAATTGAGATTGAGTCTCAAAGAGACAATACATAAATCAGTCAACAATTCATTAAATGGTGATTTTTTGCATTGATGAGATATTGTTGCACCCAGATCTAGAAAATTTCGAGCCTTACGCAATACTAATACAAAAACCTTGTCATATGTACACATCATTCAACATAATTATTTCAAGAAGTTTGGTAACACGAGTGCTTAATTATAACATTGTGTCAAAGTTGTGAATGTTTGTTTTTTGGATGTTCAGTAAATATTTCTAAATAAATTCCGGTGTTTATTATTTTCTAAAACCAAAACAGGTTTTCGACTGGCATGGACAGGCATAGGATAGCATAGTATTAACAGAGACACCAGTTTCCCCCATAACCTTCAGTTTTACTTAATGTTTATAAACATAATATGATACAATGTAACGTTTAACATAAAACAGTATTAGAACTTAATACAAGAGTGAACTTTACAAATACAATTTCACTATGAGAATAAAAAGTTACTGCCTGTAAAGTTTGAACTTATTTTAACATTACAATGCATGTTTATATCAGTTCTTTAATCCCCACCAAAGGCAGATGGATATTCTTTCAGTGTTGTTTGTCCGCCCCTCCTTTCACCTGTTCGTCCGTCTGTAACACTTTTTTTTTCTGTCTCGAGCCATATTTTGGTACTTGATAGTAAATATTTGTTGAAACTTTGAATGAATGTATACTTGATAAGGGTAATGATGTGTTAAGAGCATTTACATTCCACTAATGTAAAGCACATCTATGGCCGTTTGGAACTTAATACTAGCTATTTTTTCAGGAATATTTCCACCAGGAGCCATATCTTAATACTGGTGGGTCATATATCACTTTCCATTAGGTAATATACAAGAATGGGAATGATGCATGTCAAATGCCGTCAAAATCTATATAGTTTTGTATAGTAGAGTTATGGCCCTTTGTTACTTTCAAATAACCATTTCTGTCTGTATACAAAAACATGTCCAATCAATAACTGATGAATGGTCAGGCATAGTGTCCTCAAACTTGGTAGTTTGTTGACATTGACAAGTAGATGACCCCTATCGTTTTTAATGACAATAGATTACTTTAGGAAGTTTTTTTTCTCTATTTAATGTTTATCACTATGCCGAAATTTGACCCCAACTTTAAAATCATTTATATCTATGGGTCACAATGAACCCAATGAACAATGTTCTTTAATCATGAGCTAACTGTTTAAGCGTTAACAGACACATTCGTGTGCAGACGAAACTTTTATTGTTTTTACAAGCACAGAACTTGTATTTAGCATTTACAGTTTCTATATAATTCAACTGAAAGTTCTATTTAACCATAATATATCAAATATTAAGTCACCATTCACTAGCGGATTGAGAAGGGGTGCAGTTGGCGTGCGCTCCCTCTAAAATCGTCCAAGTTTACTTTTTGTGCCAATATATGAGAAGAAAATAATAAAATATACACATAATGCATCATTTCCGACTACAAATTGTTAAAAATTACTTGATTGAGTAACCCTCAATCCTCCTGCAAACGCCCCTAAGTAACGCCCCCTTCTAACGAGAATTCCTGGATCCGCCCCTGGTCATTATATATTTTGTTTATCAAACGGTACAGAGACCAAGTGACTGAATCTGACTTGCATTTAATGAATGAGATGGTCTGTAAAAGATTTCCGATGAATATCCTATGAAATTTGCAGTCCTCCCGTTTCGACTGGTCATTGTTTGTGGATTTATTATACACAATTATAAAAAATACTATTACCAAGTTGTCTCTTAAGGTTACGGGAGCCTATACTGTCAAAAGTTAAATATATATAATTTGTCCCCCTAATGCCATAAAATATATATGAAGGGGGCGTTACTTAGGGGCGTTTGCAGGAGGATTGAGGGTTACTCAATCAAGTAATTTTTAACAATTTGTAGTCGGAAATGATGCATTATGTGTATATTTTATTATTTCTTCTCATATATTGGCACAAAAAGTAAACTTGGACGATTTTAGAAGGAGCGCACGCCAACTGCACCCCTTCTCAATCCGCTAGTGAATGGTGACTTAATATTTGATATATTATGGTTAAATAGAACTTTCAGTTGAATTATATAGAAACTGTAAATGCTAAATACAAGTTCTGTGCTTGTAAAAACAATAAAAGTTTCGTCTGCACACGAATGTGTCTGTTAACGCTTGAACAGTTATATAGCTCATGATTAAAGAACATTGTTCATTGGGTTCATTGTGACCCATGGAAGTTTTTTTATTACATTCCAACTTCCCCTTAAATTTTACTTGCCTAAAAGTTTAACCTAAGTCAATCAGGGGCCATAACTTGTATTAAGGATATGGAGTTATGTAACCTCATTGGCTTATGGTCCTGAACAATTGTGTGAAGTAATAAGTCAATTTAATGAAGGGTATAGAACGCCTTAACCAATAGGCTACGGAGACGGTTTTAATGCATGTACTCAATTGCAGATTCAGGGGGCGGGTTGGGGTGGGGGGAATCGGTCCCAGCGCGCGCGCCATCCCCCACCCCTTTGAATCGTCCGTTTATAATATGTTCTCAGTCAATATCGGGAAAAATACACTATTAAGATAAAAATGCACTATTTCGGACTATAAATTGGGGGAGTCTAACCCCCACCCCGGTCCAACATTTTAAGCAATTTCTGTTCTGAGGGAGGGACGGATGTGGAAAGATTAAGCCCATGAGTTTCACGTACCCCTTCTTAAGTCAATTCCAGGATCTGCCACTGATATCTGTAATCAGATTTGTTGTTTCATAATGTTATTGTTCCTTTAAACAGTTTAAACCTTTTATGTCATCAACATAAACAGACGCATGTTCAGTAAAAAAATGCTCTGTATACAACGTTCTCGTACTCCAGAGCGATGATGCTATGCATTATATTTATCACCATCTGACTGACTGAGTAACTGCCAAAACTTTTCCGTTAAAGAGACTCTCTCATGTTTTGGCACCAAACATATTTTTTCTCGTAATGCATCTGAAAACACTTACATGTATATTTATTTTACTCCTTGGTACTGAAATTGCAGAAAAAATAGTAACCAGGTTGATTTTCTTACTTCAATTGCATTTTAAAAAAAAACGATTGAAGTATTAAAAATTAATCTTGTTCAAGTTGGGAGCAAGCACATAGGGGTGCAGATAACACATAGAATAAAAAACGGATCTCTTATCCACTCGCCCACAGGGACTCATACTAAGGTGTTGAATATTTTAACCTTAATGGAAGTTATTGGTTTATCACGTGATTATGTCAATCAACTGATTGTGCAACAGCCTTTTGCTGAATCGGGTTAGTAACGCATTTCCAAATATTGGACTTCAAAGACTATATGTTAGCACATATCAACATTTATTGAAGGGTTTCAGCCATCAATAGCTTAGCTTTAACACTTCGTTTGATACGCCATACTTTATTTCGTAATAACAATCTATAAAATCCAAGTAAAAGATGCATTTTTAAAACCCTTAACGCTTCGCTTATATTCACTCAAAAACTCATGTTCGAAAGATTAAAAAAGTATGTCATAATCATTTAGCGGCTGAGGAAGCCGGTCCAACCCATTCACATACTTTCCGAGTTTCTTAATACGAGGGTATAGCCAGAAGTTCGTGGAATTCCTTAATACAATCAACACATTTTAATATTTTTCAACGAACGTCAGTTCGCTATAAAATCTATTTCAGCTGTAAATGACATAGAAAACTGCAAACTGATACATAAAATATAAAGAAAACTACAGCTTTTTCATTAACATGAGATCAGTATAGCCCGCGCAGTTCAAACGTCAGAATCTGACGTCAACGTCATAACTTATCAAAATAAGAGCCGTTCGCCGCAATATAACGTCGAAGTCTCGCTACCCACTGCCGCTAAATGTCACTGAACCACTCTGACTTGTAAAAATACAGGCGTGTCTGAGCTTCACTCTGTAGTGCCTGAAAGTCATTGAAGCGTTTACCTTTAGTTCACATTTAAGTTTCGGAAATAGGGCAAAATCGCATGGTGGTAGGTCTGGCGAAAAAGGGGGTGGGGGGTGGGGAAGGATCTCCGCTTCAAGCTGGATTGTCGCGGTAGTCGGTGCCTCCTCCGATCTATGCGCTGATGCATTTTCCTGGTGAAGAATCCACCGATCATGCAACGCCAGTGGTCTCTTAAATGCCATCGCCCTCTACAAGTCACGCCTCAAAACCTTAAATGGAGAACATAACTGAGGCTTATAACATTTGTCGCGTTTTGCGTACTTCATCAAATATAATTAAAACTAACACTTATTCAATCCCATATTTTTAATCATAAACTTTTTAAAACATTGTTTTATGCAGATTTTATCAAGTCCTAAATATTGATAAAAATGAATTTTGTTATATATCACTTTACCTTTTAGTAGGAAGCACCCGTCACAGATTGGCTCTGCGGAACTGCATGGAGTAGGATAACACCGTGCACATCAAAGAAGACAATGAACATATACTTTCCTATCGAGCAGGATGGTCGTGCCTTCTTCGGAGGCGGGGAACTGGTAGTCTTCCATTGACTGCTTTGCTGTTTTGTCTCAGGGTCGAAATAAAACAGTCAGGTTTCATCGCAAGTGACTTTTTTCTCAAGAAAACGGTTTCCTTCCTTTTAGTACCGAGCTAAGGATCGGCGTGATTCCCGTACTCTTTTGCTCATCTCATCTTCTGTCAGCAGCCTTGGAACCCAACGCGCACTCACTCGACTCATTTTCAAACTGTCTTTCATTATCCTCCGTACCAACCCATAACTCATGTCCAACATCTTGCATATTTCATAAAGAGTGACTCGACGATCAGCGTCAACGATGTTTTTCACGGCCTCGACGTCACACACTGTAGTTTGTGAAACCGGTCGCCCAGACCTCACGTCGTCACAAATGCTTTCCCGCCCCTCACTGAACCGCTTGTGCCACTTGTAAACGAGCATTCGCTTCACTTGAGTTTCACTCGATGCTTCATTCATCAGTTTAAGTGTTTGCGATGGAGTTTTCCCTAGGTTTACACAGAACTGTATCACTGCCCGTTTTATCAATCTGTCTTCTGGCGTCATTTTAAACAAAATTTAACTATTCCGTTCAAGCTAAAATGTTTCCTTTGAAATAAACAAACAAACGCACTGACTTAAAACTTCACTTCATCACACGTTATTAACGTCACGTCAAATGTGCAAACCTTCGCGCCGTTTTATTGGTTTCAATGTGAGTGGTCAACAAAACAAGATATTGTCATGGGTTATTTTAGCAACTGCGGAGGAATGCGCGACCACCTGTTTCCATAGTGATCACTACGTTGTCGTTATAACATGCTTTACGATGAATCCCGCATTCTTAATTTCAAATTACCTGATTATTATTGTATGAAAGTTTAAAAGATATGCTGCATATTGTTTTCATTTTATCAAGCTTTTCCACGAACTTCTGGCTATGCCCTTGTATATAAATCTCTTATAAATTTGCCAAATAAAATTCAACATGGGTAAACAATTATAAAAAAATAACGTATTTTATGTATTGTAACATATTTATAAAAAATAGTCACTTGAATCAAATGAACCTTTTCAATGTACTTTCTTTCTCGCGGAAAGTGGACATTTCATCTTACTCCAACAAGTGTGGGGTATGTTTGATTCTCTTCGTGACTGAAATCAACTTTTTTAAACACTTGGTGCATTTCAAATGTAGTCCATATAAACATCCCCTTCAGATTCTTTGACGATTGCATTTCCATGGGAGATCACTGCGTAGGATAAACATACAAGTGTTGTTTAGCCACACTGTGGTTTCAATAATGTCAGGGGCGTAGCTACCCCTCTATTCATGAGTATTCATAAATGTGCTGGGGGTTCGGGGCAAACTTGAAAATTTTGAAAACCATGGTGCAATCTAGTGCATTCTGGGCGTTCCGATGTGCATTATTTAGTACTGGAAAATAAACAGTTTTAGATTCATGTAGTCAAGTTCGCATACTGCAACTTTGGTTGATTTGTTTTGTCAGAATCATGTGGATTCAGCCGCGTATTCACGTATAGGCGGCTACACGCCTGTATGTTGTGCATATGAATGTATAATTTGGTTTAAATGATGCATCCTTAATATAACACCTCCTTGCTGCTACACCAATAGAAACTTCATGGGATGTTAATAGTAAAAGAACTAGCACTGACGTTCCCATTTTTGTCTGGGTCATTTAAATAATAGAAAACAATTTACAAGATAAACAAATTTGTTTTGACTTCTTTAATGAATTATATAAAAACATTGTACAAAGATATCATGACACTTTTAAACAATAAGTATGGTTGTTAATTAAACAGTATGCTAGCTTTAAAGATTTAGGCAAACCATTGGAATTTTACAGCGGTCTTAAAAGGTATATTTAAAGCTGCAATCTCACCGATTGATCGTTTTGACTACGGGTACTCTTTTATTGTTAGTCTATAAATGGACAATTTTTTTGCATAAATGTCTAGACCCAATTTTAAGTGATATAAGACTGCTGAAAAAAGATCAGATAGCAGTTTATCATATTTATGTTAAAAAAATGATGTTTTATGGCTAAAAGCATTACGAACAATTTAATGTAAATGAAATTTTCGGCACTTTTACATTTCTGATGGGTTCTATTGTGAATAATCTAATATGACTGAATTAAAGGAATGATAACCAAATCAGCAGATTTTGAGACAATTTTGTGTCTTAACTGACAATCTGTAAGAGTGCAGCTTTAAGTGTTGATCTAAAGCTTCATATACACATTGTTATATTGTCAATAACTGTTTAAAAGGTCTCATGTACTAAATAAGATAATAATTTTCATACAATATCTAAAATTGATCAAAATAAATAAAGTACCATTATACCTATTTCTTAAAAGTGCCGTTTCTCATCTGACAATACCATTCAAAGCCATCATTTCAACTATGAATTTATTTTTAACTTTCAACTTTTCTATAGCATATGCAACAAAATACACCCAAAATACAAGCCATGAACAATATGATCGTTCAACTTGCATTATCTTTGGCCTTTTGAAACGACCATTTTCCAGTTTTGTCTATTTGTAAGTTATGCCCTGAGGAATAAAGTATGACTGTATGAAAATAAAAAGCAATAAAAACACTAAAAATATGCCCCAACCCCTGTAATTTCTAATACAGTAGTAAAATCAAGAAATTAAACATTTAGAGCTGCACTCCCACAGATATACCGTTTTCACAACTTTTTTTGTTTTTGAATGAGCAATTTTTTGCGTAATTATCTTCAAACCAATGATAAAAGATTGCTGACAAAAGATCAGATCACAGATTTCATATTTCCGTTCAAAAATTAATGTTACTAACGGTTTGAGAAAAGTGCATAAAACATCAATGTTTTAACTTAAATAGAAAAATCTGCCATTTAATTTTTTGCAAAAATTGGATGGTTCCAATCCAAGACATAAAATGAGAAAAGTTGTCAAAACGTCCAAAATGTGAGAGTGCAGCTTTAATGTTTGAAAGTAACTCTGTTTGCCTCGTGCCCCTAAACAGGGTTTAATTATATTATATGCCCAGTGGGTTTGTCCCTGTATATTTGATTGTATGATTGCAGTAATGGATACTGGTCTAATTATCTTCTGACAATTTTTCACCAATTTTAAAGAAACAGAAAACACATATTAAGCTCATATAACGCTGTACAATTTAATCTCATTCATTAGGATGAGAAAAATTCCCTAAAAATATTAATTGTGGAAACATATCTCATTTAAATACATACAGGAAATGGCGACATCATTTACCCTTTAGTATGAAAAATGCAGTTTCCTGATATTTGAATAGCGGTTCTTTATTTAAGCATCTCAATTCATTCAACATACACATAGTATGTATCAAGTTTCAAAGGAAACCAAATCATCGTAACGATGGTTTTCAAAGCAAATATTCACACTCTTGACAAACTTCTTTTCCTAGTTTCAACTTTTGAGACTTTTTGATGAGCCTGCACCTTCCCCCTCTTATGCTGTGGCTTCAAGCAATAAAGCTACCAGCTCAAGTTGCACAACTGGTGAACAAGACTGCTGATAGTCGACAAACTGCACACCTGATGCCATGATAAATCATGTCCATCGACTTCCAGAATGAAGAAATGACGCAGCACAGAATTGATTTCAATTGGACCTCTCTGTACTTTCATCCCCTTGTTGTAGTCAAAGACTATATCTAAGTGTGCAGTGCGGGATCTTGAGAAGCTTTCTGCTCCTCTGATGAAGTAAGTTTGGCAGAGTGTGAAACTCCTGTCTACTCATATGCCTGGACACATGTGATCTATGTCTTCTTGTGTGTGCCCAACCATCACCTGAAATTTTTTTGAGGAAGTTAGTGCTTTATTACAAGTCAATGTGACAAAACAAGGTCTTTCATTTATGCCACCAAGAACTAGTATTCCAAGTTTCATAACTCGTATGTTAACTCAAAGCAATTGAGCAGAAACTGTTTGGTAATTAATTTTAAGTCACTGCTTCCACTTATACTATCAGTAATATTGAACGTGAACCGACTGACCCAAATGCTATTCTAAATAATTTTTATGTGCAGAAACCTTAATCCTATTGACACAAAAGTAATCCAATAGTATGTCTTCACAAAACATTCTACAACAATATTTTTTCAATTTAACTCAAAGATTGATTATTGTTTTTTTGTCAGACAAACACAGAGATGGCCATATATCGCTCACCTGATTTGATAAAGGATTCTAACTTAGTTATTGTTTGGACACTAACTGGACACTTTTGGTCTGACTTGATAATGCAGCTGGTGAAAATATTAAAAGTCCCTAAATAATGGGCTTACAAAAACATGAAATAAAATGTATTTGTTTAAAAATTACAAAGGGCCATAACTCTTACAATATTTAAGTTTGTATTGAGCAGAATAAAAGGCTTTGCCTAAAATACAAACTTAAAACTATATTTACAAGTAAAACAAAACAAGAGCACTGCGAAACAGAGCATTATACGCCCGAAGAAGATTCGGCTCGAGGTCCTTTTAATGTAGTGATGTTTTGTATAAAGTTATTTGAAAATCGCTTTATTAGTTACCAAGTTATGGCCCGGACACGGAATTGCTAACGGACGAGTAACAAAGATGTGGCCCGGACACAGAATTGCTAACGCCCCCCCCCATGGTGATTCTAGTCTTTGAGGTATGGACCTGGCAATTGCGCGCGACACATCCTTTTAATGTAGTGATGATTTGAATAAAGTTATTTGAAAATTGCTTTATTAATTACCAAGTTATGGCCCGGACACGGTATTGCTAACGGACGGACAGACGGACGGACAGACAGACAGACGATGGAGGCCATAACATAATACGACCCTTCGGACGTATAAAAATCTACAAATATGTTTTTTGTATCTGGTTTTTGAGAGAGAATGATCGGAAGAAAACATCACACATTCACAATCATGTTAAAAAATAATTTAGTTTTTTTTTTTAAATTATATTCTATTTCAAAAACACTGCAAAAGACAAGACACTTACGTTTCAATTTCTTGATTTAATACATTGATGATTATCAATTCTTATGAAGCGAGATGGGTCTTACACTCTGACCAGTGCAACGTGCATGTTCTTAGTTGCTCAGTTATTACCTTTCTTAAAATTCTCCTCTTGATCTGAGCCACGCCAAAATGATGGGAGATGCTTTTGTTGTATTTTCCATCGGAATGTATAGCACCTCTGTGTTTCTGTTTGTCTCCTGAAATAGTAAAAGTTTATTAATAATAATCACAATAATAATAATCAGTGACTTTTACTGAAATTATTTTCAGCGATTGTGCCTTGCACATTGGGGAACAAAGTTGACTTCTGAGGAGAAGATTTTTCCATATAGACATATAACAAAAAGTAGCTCCGCACCCTGGAGCAATGATTTTTATGAATCAATATCCGGTGAAGAAAATTCATACAGGGTATTGAAACATTTTTTTTCTTCAAATGCAGACTTTTAAAAAAGATAACTTAACTAGCTCTTCATCATATTGAATAAAAATTAGCAGTCTATGCCGCACACGGAGCCCCGCATTTGATCTTTTACCATAGTTTGATTGAGAGTTAAGTTTCACATCGACAAGTCTTTACAGGTCTATTAAAGCTGCACTCTCACAGATTGAACGTTTTGAAAAAGGTTATAATTTTTATCTTGGAATGAACCAATGTATGCAAAATGCATGGAAACCTGTGATATAAGACGGCTGACAAAAAATGTCTTTGAATTCCCGTCAAACATGTCCGAACCAAATTCAAATTTTGGATAATCACTGTGATTCACGATGAAATTCAGCACTTCTTGCCCAGTATATATACGTTTACTTTAAGCGGAAGGCAAATTAAAACAAACACATTTGTCCGAAAATTAATCAAGCTTTAAATGGTAGTAGAATTGTCATTTGTTCATGTAATTTTCAAGAATCAGGAAAGGAAATAAATGTTCTCATGTTGTCAATTTAGTCTCGATCATCTAGACGCTTGTATCCAGATCTATATCGTTCATTGACTCTAATTAGAGCGGCTTCATGATTGAGACTAGCCGGTTCTTTGATAATTGTTACGATCGAACAGTGGTTGAAAATGTAAAGTGAGACCAGTTTTTTACCTGTTATTGAACAAACTATTATGTTGGCAGGACTGTCCTCCTCAGCAATGCAAAGAACAGCAATGACTGGCTGGCACTCTGTAAAATGGCGATTAAAACATTATGTCCAATTAAAACTGTCCCATTCTAAACAATCCATCAGCAATATATATAAATGAGCTGCGCCATGTGGAAATGTGTCTTGGGAAGTTGACATCATTCCATGTAATGATGTCATAAAGATGAGCAGAAGACATTACTTACTATGCAGTAAAAGTTCTTACTTTAACAGTAAATATATCTTTTTTTGAGGAAATTAATCAAAGTGAGCTCTTTTATGTCATGTTTCTACAGTACCGTAGGTCTTGTACACATTTATGTTACATATATAAATAATAAACAGGAATAAAATGAGGAGTTGTGTACACACTAATTCCTCCTTATGTACTGTGTAACTCAAGAAAAACAATTCATAATTCTAGTAAAAACAATCCATAATTCTAGTAAATCTCTAGAATTCCCTTACTTTTCTCGCTGTACAAAAATGAATGAGGAGTTGCAAACAAGCAGGGCCATAAAACTTTTGCCATTTAAACTGTACCACAACAGCAATTTAAAGACAGTGATACTCATTGATGGAATAGGCACTTAGACAGCTACATTTTCTGAGAAATGGAGATCAGACTAAATTCTCCAGAGATAATTTATAGCTTTATTTGAAATAAAGAACATGTTACAGTGTTTATGTTAAACTTGTTACTTATCCCTGATAACACAATCATTACCTTCAAAATGGTGATAAAATAAAAACAAATATACCTTATTAAACACTGTTTACTATCACATCTGTACCCCCCCCCCCCTCCCCCCTTCTTACATACCTAAGCGGCTCTTACCAAAGTAAAGAATGAAAGGTCCACAAGGCCAATTATAAACCATGAACCATGAGAATCCTGTTTACTAATTTGATTTTAAATCACCCAAAAGGCTTTCTACACATAATGGTTCCTTAATTTAAATCTAGCCTCCAAAGTTGTGATTTCATTGAAAGACTTGAGATACCTTATTTAAAAAAAATGACGAAAGGAAAGCTTAAACGCAGAAGTCTGGACGGGTATACGAGCCTGGAAATAAATACACAAAAGCTCACCATGCTGCTAAGGATTCTTATATAATTCCCGGCCCAAGATCAGCTGGAGATGTTGATTCCACACGGCTTGATAACCGGCCCAGTGCACCCAAGCTTGGCAGTATCTGCAAGAGGAGGGTGTATATCTGGGAAAACGCATTTATAATCAATTTGCGAAAGTTCTTATCCGCCATAAGTAGTGAACATGTATGTGGCTTATAGATTATCTGAAATGAAGTTTAATAAAGGAGACAAGGTTCGGTCTGGGATCTAAACCTGGATTTTGATGCTGAAATTGTAAGTTTTGTTCAAATGAAGTATAAACTTAAAGTGAGTACAGAGATATCTTGAAGCCCAGATTTATCACTTACCTGAAGTTTGTAGGGCTACAATTTGCTGTAAACTGCAGGAACTGTCCCCATGAGCCTTTTGTCTGTTAGGGGAATGGTGGCTTAGGTGATTGGTGGTACCACTCTGCATTTCTTATCCACACACAACACAGTGTATCTGAAAATGACAGAGAATGGCCATGCACTTATGAAAGCTATGCTAGAAATACGCCGTTATGAGTGTATCAGATGACATTTGCACACAGAAATTGTGAGGCCACCAATACAGCAGTACTGACATCAATGACGAAAACATATATATCTGTCATGGAGCTGTGCTGGTTCTGTGGCGTCAAAACCACTGCAACTTGGCAATTCACTAGAAACATCTTTTCAGAAAAAAGAAACAACCAATACTGGGTAGCCTTTGTCACCCAGTGAACACCCAGAGCATCTTGTTACTTTGAGCATCTATTTACTTAGAAGTACAATGTAGCGTCATTAAGATCTCAAATTAACAAAAAAGTGTATCCGAAAGCTTTAAATACTGAACGAAGTGTAACTTTGAGGCGGGCTGCGAGCAAATACTTTCAAGGGCAGAAATCTCCCAGAAGTTTGAAAAAGATTATTTAGCTCTAGCTTGATGATTTTGGCCCAATTTCAAGTTGTTACTCAGTAACACGACGGCGTAAATTTAATCAAACATCAATATAGTTACACAGGAAAATAAGAAATAGCTTTAAACTCTCTCACATTCATGGCAGAGTGTCTGGTGACGGTTAAACATTCAGCCTGGTGGCTGGGGTAACATATCTAAATCCCTAAATGGATGATCTGATCCCAGCCAACAGATCAGCGAAACACGAATTGTATTGCGTGTCCAGGGGGGGGGGGGGGGGGGGGGTCCAAGGATATCTTGACGCAACTTACCATAGCTGCCTTGCGTTTTTGTTCACAAAGCCGGCACACACAGTTCATTCTCAGTTTGCATGTTGTGTACTGAAAAGTTCCAGCTTTCCATGACACTCGCAATAAACCTATCCATGAATTAAAACAAATTAACAAATAACTACCAGGTAATTATGGAAATATAAATGTCATTTTTTACTTAAATTATTGATAAATACAACTTATATTGCAGTCAAACTGGATAAAATATCAGGAAAATGTGTCCTGTTCCAAAAAGTGTGTTTTGAAGTTGCAGACAATAGTCCAAAGACCAAGAATTTAAGTGTTCAGACAGGGGCAGGCAAATCTTAAAAAAAAAATCAAAATTTTAAAACTTAAATAAAACTAAAATTATACAAACCTTATATAAATCATTTGTTAACTTGAAAATACATACAAGAATACAATGTACACATAATCAAATGCTACCTCAGGGAATCATTTTTTTCAAGAACTACTAAAAGGGGTACTGCAACCCGCAAGCCTTTCGTTGTGGGCCGACACCTTTAAACCTCTTTCCCGCACATTAATTAAACACATCTTATGTTTTGTCAGTGCCGGTTTTGATGACCAGTATAAATCCAAAAGCAGTTTTTCTGCCAAAATTTACCCAAATGATTTGGATGAATGCTTAACAAGAAAGTGCAGTGTACACAATCAAATAAAGTGTTTAGTGTTCCAGCAATAATGAGCAATCTGAAATCTGACCCCTTACATTCCTTAAATATTCACAAAGTGTTAAGTTCTTGTGTTTGTTATCTTTTTATGATTCAAAAGGTAAAAAAATGGTGCAAATGTGAGAAGCCCTGAAGAAGAAAACTGATATTTTAATAGAAATAGTGATGAAATCACTGACATTATGTTTACTTAGCAACTAAAGCAACAGATCAACCAGACCTACCAGTATGCTAATCTATATTTAACTGCTAAATTTTAAAAACCCAAAACATACAGATAAGATATGTGGCGCTGTTGTTTACATTGTGTGATTTAAATGCATATATTTTTGTTGGTGATTAGTTTAAATCCTACTGAAGCAATCTCTTATCAATATAAACCTTAGTTCATCCAACAAATTAAATATTTGAATGTTAGAAGATTTGTTTTCAGAAGATCAGCAATAATGTTTTTTTCTTTAATTGTCTCAATGAAAAATGTAATGTTCAAGTTTATAGGCGCTGTTTTATCTGAGAATTTCCCTGGGTGTGAACCGCTTACTGTGTCCAAGTTATCCAAGCTGGATCTAAGACATTACTACAATATGGGCAATTTGCTCTGCCATTTTTATAGATAATACCCGGTAGTTTATTCCAAAGGTATTCTTTTGGTACATTGAACTCACAACAATATTTGAACTCCTGACGTCCAGCACCGCTGTCATATTATCTAATCCAACCACTATGCCATTGCATGCTCTTTACTGAACGAAAGATAAATGAATACTCACAATTTTGAACAGTATTTTTTTGGTCACAGATAGCAACCTTTTAATCCCACTTAAACCTGTCTTCCCTATTTGGCAAACAGAGAATTTTTGGAAAATTTGTTATCTGATGATCCTGTAAATTTTGTGTGGATTGACTAAATACTGTTCGAATTTAGCAAATCAAAACTAACATTTTGGGTTTATTCAGTGTAGACCCTAAAATATCAATTTTGATTTATAAGTATGTAGGTTTGTTTAAAAGCTCGGTACAGTTTACTTTACTTGTTAAGTTATCCAATTTCTGTAAAAAAATATTACTAAACTTGACTATAAAATACTGTAGGGGGGCGTGTCGTAAAGTTAAGAAAAAATCCAAATAATGCAACAGTCAATTGCAGCATGGGTCCCCAAGGTCCTGCTAATAGCGGGGACTTTGACTTTCGGTCCAGCCAATCCCAGGTAAAATTCCCGCTCTGCACAGACAAACAGCTGGTAAAAGCCCTGTCAAATGAATTATGATCATTTCGTAACCGCTCATTGTTGGTCATTTCGTAACCATTGTGTTAGTCAATTCGTAACCGTTAAGAAATCGAATGGTCATATCTTAACCGTTGACTCCTATAATTATGAGGAATTAATTTAATACCATTTGAATTTACAAAATAAGTTTACTGTAAGTATAAAACATAAAAATAACAACATAAACAAAGTTAAATCTAGTAGTTGTATTCCTTCTTTATTCCTAATAGTGTAGTGCGATTTGCCAATAAACTCTGAAACTATGACAAATAGAAACATTCACACTAGCTATTTTTTTATGTTGCGAAGGAAATATTATAAGCAGGCTGAATATTAAATGTAATAATTTTTTAATTCATAGATGTTCTACCGTTGAGAGGAATTGTGACCTTAAGCCAATATTTTTTAAATATATAGACCATATTACTTTAGAATTTCTTTTTTATTAAATTGCATAGAAGTATTGTAAAATGTAGTGAGTTTGCCGAATGAGATTATGCGCTTTTTATATGCTTATTGTATTAAAAATGTGCCGATATGTTTAATTTTGTATCTTGTTATTGGAAATTAATACCATAAGGCCAAATAAAAAATAGGTGTGTTTCAGGTAACACTGCTAAAAAAATAGGGTAGGTAGGTCGGATTTTTTTTTTTTTTTTATTTATCTTTTTTTTTTGATATATTGATTTCAGTAACTGTTGACTCAGAAAGTAACAAAAATAAAAGTCATCAATTTTCAGGTTTATCAGTAGTTTTTAAACATGTTACATGCTTCAAAGGAAACATTCTTTATTTGTCTGGTTAAATACTTTTGACAATGATGGTTGGATTTCAACTAAGTTATGGTACACCACTCTGCTATTATTTGAGACTTTCCAGGAACGGTTTTACTTTTCTTTATGCACCCGTTTGCTTTCAATCACCCTCTGTAGAATACTAACCTCCCTGAAACATAATTACATGAAGAGTGGGACAGCAAATTTACCATATAAGCCATTAGCCAAGTAAACCTCAATGCTGTCAAGAGGACCTGGGGGTTCAGGTTTGAAAAACAAGTAACATGCAGGTTTTATTGCCAAAATTGCACACTTAAGTCTGACATATCAATCCGAAAGTCAGTATCTGACACTCTTGTATCTGACAAGAAAATATAGTTCAAGAATTGAAACATACCTGCCACACAAGCACAAACGTAATTCACTTTAAGAGTTCGGACATTCTATAAATTCGGACATCCATTATTATTTTCAAAAATAATTTATTTCAGGTACCTAATTTTCGGACACCCAAAGGACATCGACTGAATTTTTACAGTTACTAAGTCTCACAGACAAAAATTATTTATCTTTATCGTTACAATGCCTGGCTAGATTACCTAACCGTATTCATCACTGTGACAAGTTAGTTGGTTACTACCCATCCTAAACGATTTATTGCCTGGTGAAAAGGATGTGTGATATATTCAATGGAGGATTAAAGAAACAACAAGGGCAATGCAGAGATTAAAACACAGACATGACATGTTTGTAAAACGATCCGCCAATTAACTTTGAAACTTGTATCACACTTTTAATATAGACTTTATGAAGCAATAATCGTACAGTAATACTCATTGAAACATCAATCATGCCAAGAAATACCAGCCAATTTTTCCACTTTTCATTTCTAC
This sequence comes from Mya arenaria, assembly GCF_026914265.1. Classification (NCBI taxonomy): domain Eukaryota; kingdom Metazoa; phylum Mollusca; class Bivalvia; order Myida; family Myidae; genus Mya; species Mya arenaria. The sequence goes on along the minus strand of NC_069128.1, from coordinate 45,200,240 downwards.
ACAAGAGCCAATTTCAGCTACACATTAACCCCTAATCGACCGAGAATCTGACCATGTGTTTAATCATGTTTTCATATCTAGGGAGTTGCTGTAGTTTGGGTCAAGATTTGGAAGAATGTATTTAATTTTGCCCAGAATGACGTGAAGAAGTATCAAGTGTTAACTACAATTAATTAAAATTACAGAGTACTTAATTTAGTAAAACTTATTATTTACTTATTCTTAAACAAAAATATGATGTTTTTAATGAGTAACATTATCGTTTTAGACATACATGTGTATGACAGATGTTAATGAAAATGGTATGCTTAACCAACCGTTTTATTTGGAATGAAAATGTAACCTATATTACATTATATATGAATCTGGCCGTCTCGTAGGTCGAATTATATTTAAAGGTATGCTTTACTAAGCGTATGGATATTGATTTGAAAATGTCAGATTTATTGGGTTCACATTTTTTAACAAAAACACACACTCTTATTGTTCATTTTTAAAGCTTTGTTGTTTTTATTTCACTGTAAAAAATATTGAGTTCGTAAGTATACGTATACACCATGGAAAATGGGAAATACAAACGAAACTTGAAAAATATATCACATTGGCAAAACTGAATCTCCGAATGTTAAATTTACTTCAATTTTGTTCATATTATCATGAACACATGAGGCGGTTAAAATGCATTTTCGTATAACTGATTGGGATTTGTTTTTGCAATGTTTCAATCTAAACAATTGCTTAGTTTTGTGTTCATCTGGCATTTTCTTCATACCGTGACCTGTGAAAGAACATGTTTTGACCGACATAAACTCACAACAATGGTCGCTGTCCTTGAGTGACTCATTTTCTGTAAAATATTGACCCACCCCCACCCCAAATAATAACATGACTCAGAACGTTACTGTAAATAGGTATTTAACCCCACCGAACAGAACCGACTATGTTGGTCATTTAATATGTGTGCTCTTAAGTCTTAGTAATACAGGTGGTAATGCTGCAGCTATTGTTGTTGATACTGCCACTACTGCTTCTGCTATTGCCAATGTCAACACCACCGCCACAACAACACCACCGTCAGCACCACCACAACCACCACCACCACCACCGATGATGATGATGATGATGATGATGATAATGATAATGATGATGATGATACCCCTAAACTACTGCCGCTCCTGCTGAATTGTTGTTGTTGTTGTTGCCACTTCTACAACAACAGCTACTACTATTCCTTCTACTAACTATCATATAACTTCTACTGATGCTGCTAATCTTGCGTTAATCAATTATATGTTGCTGTGAATGAAGGAACTAAGCTTTTTGTATCAATGCGAAGACCCTTCATTTATCTATTTATAATGAGCGCAAAGTACGATGAACCCTTAAAGGGACTGTACACCAGATTCGCACCAAAAAAGTTTTCTTCTGTAACGAATCTCAGGACAATTATCTAATGGACTGTGTTACGCTTTATCATAATTGTAAAAAAAGAGTACCAAAATGTAAAAAAACTGTGTATGAGACCGGGTTCTTCAGTTAGTAAGTTTCAATGCATTGTACACATCGATGCCAAGTTTATGTCAGTTTTCGAAAATTTTCTCTTTTTTTCCGCTATTTTATCATACGGAGTATAGCCCCTTTACGCAGATTTTCGACATCTATAGATAAACAACTCCCCGGTATCATTTTATTAAATATACATGAGTCATAACATTTTGAGCCGGAAGTTGATAAGTTTGACTGGGGTTTGTGATTCTATTTGTTTCAAAAAACTTCCTCACGCCGGCCAAATCCTAAGGGCCTCTTATAGAACAATACCGTACTCAAGTTGTTAAATTAAACGACTTGATTACGGTATTGTTCTATAAGAGGCTATTAGGATTTGGCAGGCGTGAGGAAAATATTTAGCTGTCGGGGAACTAAGAAATATAGTTAGTACATTTGTACTTGATGTTTTCAATCTTACATAATTAAACATAATAACAAGAGTGTGGTTTAGATAGTTAAATATTGTTATCAAGGAGATTGTTCATAAACAATATCAAAGATGTAATGCTTAGCTTAGTTAATTAATAATTATACTTTTTATAGTTAAGAAAATCATGTCAATACTTAATAATAAACTATTATTGAATTTTTATTTTTATTTTTGACAAGTGTCGTAATCAACAAAATGAGATGAAGCGTTAAATCTAAGAACCATGCACTATAGAAAGATTTTTCCGAAAAATGACCAAAATTATTGCTCCCCTGAATTTCATGCTGGTCGTAATGGCCATTAAATGAAATGAATTAGCTGTAACAGCAGATAACTGATAAAAAATTCATGGAGAACCAAGTCAGTCCTTTAACCCTTAGCACAAAACCACTGAATGGAACATAATGCATATGCTGCTAAAATCCAGGTATATGCTGGCATACAGGGGTTTCCTTCTTAATTGAAAATTGGATAGGATTTCTTGGCATGAAAACAATAAAGTCAACACATTCAATGATACAGGTAACTATTAAATGTGATGAATTAAAGTTATAAATGCAATACTCAAGTTACAATAAAAAAACACCAGACACATTAATCCTGCATAACAATATCCATGCTCTCCATGAGATCCTCGTGGGTATAACTGAGTTATGTGACGTCACACAATGGGACTGTTTGATCTGAAGCCGATAAAAGGTGTTTATTCATTTCAATGCATGTATAAAATGGTGTTGAATGGGATCTTAACCATCTTGATGAAGGAGCTACAGTGACTTATAGGCGTAATAACCATTGATAACTACGGATAAATTAATAAGTGGTAAAATGCAGACATGAAGAAAAAAGGCAGGTTTACCATACATGTAAATAAAATGTAAAAATGGTTATTTTCTATGAATTCGTAGAGCGAAAAATTAATTATTTTAAGGTGTCCGAACTCTAAGGTGAAGTACGGTAAATACATTCAAAAAATCCAACTCTAATATTGTCAACTTTACGTACATACATTTCGTAACAAATGCTTTTCGTACCCAAATCACATTTTTTTCAGGGAAAAATAGGTTAGGGTCGGCGGGAAAAATAGGGTCGGTCGGGTAACCTGAAACAGACCTATTTTTTTATTTTACCTAACAAATAATTTAAGGTTGTTTTTTGTCGGTTTCGGATATAAAGTATGCAGAATATGAATCAATTGAGAAAAAAACAGAACAAAATTTTGTTCGTTTTAAACAATTCAAACAAATATAGTCAATGAAATAGGTCAAGAATGATCATTTATGTAAACGTAATTTTACTCAAAAATACATCGCGATCAGTCTTTAATTATTGTTTATAAGTAAGCAAAATGTAAGAAAATAATTAACATATTTTGGTAGTATAACAAATCATTTCTACTTTAGCATGATATATATATATCTAATAACTATTGAGTAACATAAATTATTGGCATGTTACTAGTGAGAATTCGAGTAATGTCTCCCAATTGGTGTCTTGGTTGCTGTGCCATATACATCCAGGTTCGAACAATACACTTAACGAGGTGCTAAGTGTACTATTTATCACCTTGTTAAATGGTGGTTATTATATGAGCAATTGATTACTTGACGGTTACGAATTGACTAACAGAATGGTTACGAAATAACCAAGATCAGCAGTTACGAAATGGTAAGGTTACGAAATGACCAGATCCCCGTCAAATGCCCCTGGGGACATCATAGGTTAGGCCCATTCCCTGTTATCAGCGCAAAAACAATAACACCGCATTCACTCAGCACTGCCGGTCCACCTGGAAGGTAAAAACATGGCCCATTTCCCCTGCTATCCCCGGTATAAACAAGACCTGGGCGCCATTGTTACAATTGACTGGTGCATAACTGTGGCAGAATAAGGGAAATATTTTATTGTTGCATTTATTATCAAATATGAGAATTTAAGACACATGCAAAAAGCCACAATACGAATTGGTGATAGTGTTCGTTCTGTTCTGCTATTCAAAGGTGATGAGACTGACTAATGACATGACATTGACAAACAAAATGTAAGGCATTTGTATCCTTTCGTCTTTTATTTATTAAAATCTGAGATGTTATGGGAGCAAATCACTTTTTAGATTGGAACATACCAAATAATAATAAGCGACGATGTACAGTAGTGGTAAACCAAGTTTGCTAGAAATCAATCGAGTTTCTCCAAAATACAAGCAAAAATTACACCGGATGTTGATACTAGTGATTTAGTTTCGGATGAACAAAATCCGGATAAATCATTTGCTTTTCATCCAAAGGGTGGACGATTTATACAACTGTACAAAAGTCATAAAAATAAACGAAAAAACGTTGAATATGTATTTTAAACACTTACCAAGTTACCATTCTCTTTCTGTAAGAGATGAACGCCATACTGCATAATTGCACGGAGATGGTACCACGGAGATACCCGAAAATTTCCGTTATATTCCGGAAAGTTAAATTTCTGTATACTTGAAAATTTGGATGCTGATGGTACACGAAATATCGAATTTCCTCATTTCTGTTTTTTATGGAATGAAACTTCGGGATAATATACAATAAGCTTTAAATAAAGTAAAACAAATAAAAAATGCTTAGTATATAGCTATTTTTGACCAAAATTATGATTTTTTCCCTGGTCGCCTTAATAGCTATTTTTATGGATACACAAATATACTAACACAAAAGTTTAAGAATATTTTTGTTAATATTAAAAGAGAATAATATTTAAAACAATGAAATGATCTCGTAAATAAACATTCAAGCTTATCAACTTACTGTCAATGGACATTTTTATTGACATTTGATACATCAAATCTGGACTGAAAATATTAAGGAGACCAATTTTTTCGCCTTAATCCAACGGTCCCCATAATGCCTAAATTAATATATATATGGTCACCTTAATATCTGTAGTATATATATATATATATATATATATATATATATATATATATATATATATATATATATATATATATATATATATTCATATGAAGTTAAATTACATTTTAAGATATATTACAACGTAATGCAAAGTTGATCCATAACTTTGAAAGTTTCACGGTAGACTATAACTATACAGACACTGTTATATATATGTATTCAACGTAATGCAAAGTTGATCCATAACTTTGAAAGTTTCACGGTAGACTATAACAGACACTGTTTTTTATAGGTAACATTTGAGGTCACACTCATGAAGGAAAGCCTCGCGAATCACATTAGTTGGATAGTAACGTTAATATTATACAAATACATGCTACTTATACTTACTTATATGATAATTTGAACTTTGTTTCAAATGCAACGAATTAATAAAAACTTGAGCAAACTGGTTCATCTGTATACATATAGTTTTTTCTTGAACTCTTTAAATCTGTATTCATTCTACATTATATATAAGAACACAATTCAAAAAAAGTATAATCAAAAGTTTAATTAAACAGTATAAATCATTAACTTGTTAAGCTTATTCATGTACAGGGGGAAATATATTAGAAACATTTAAACGAAAGAGCAACATCGCGGTTTATTTATTTACGAAACTTTTTGAATTCAGTGCAGCAGTGTTTAACAATGTTAAATTTCACGCCAACAGAGACAGTGAAATAGATGATATTTGTTTCATTCAGTGTTAGATCGTAATTTATTTCATGAGCTTCATAGAAAAACATAGTTTTACGAGTGGCGAATCCATGGATGAAACTTTACTATTTCTTTGACCATGCATGAAATTAAATCGCATGTTACAATAAAATAAAATAAAGTTTCTTTTCGGAGTTTATTTAAACCCTTTTAAAAAACGATTTCCCCCGCCGCTACCCAACGGACGCACTTAACGCACTTTTTAATAGATTATAATTCAGTCATTTTTGTTTCTGCAAACTCTTTATGAACATTAATTATTGAACGTGTTTTAATGCATCAAATAATAACGAAAGCATTTTTTATATTAGACAGGGCATAAGTACTAAACCAAATTGCTACGAGGCCATTTATTGAGCTTACATTTGAAAGACCATATTAAAATGATATTTCATAACATTGATATAATGTCCTATTTATGTTCGAGCTGTTGTTTTCGTCGGTTTTAATCCATGCAAATGTTTGCACATTCAGCTTCAACGTTCATGTAAAAGTTTGAAAAACATAATTACCATTCTTCTAATAATAAACGATAAGGTGTTTATTTCCTATATATCTTTATTTCAACTTATGCAACCTCTTGCAAATCTTAAATTGTTTTGGCAACACTTTGTGGTTGAAAGCTGGCGTAATTAGTTTTGATCAAGAAGAGTACCTACAATGTAATTTACAGTAGTTCTGAAAGTTGGTATTTTCACTCCTTATTTTGCATTTCTTTTTCTTTTTTTTCACTTATAAAACTCCGTTATTCATCGAAAGGCATAACATTTAGTATGATAATTCGCATTTTTTCACATATGAAGTATGTTAAATATGATGTTCTTCGCCACCGTTCGAATTAATAGAGCTTTAATTTTAATACGGTGACTTAACTGTATTATATTTGTATTTGTATATTCCACTCCATGAATATCTTGCGTGAAGACAATCCATAGTTCAAATGATTGTGTGTTAATAGATGCAACAATACAATTCCTGCTGGTTAGAAAACATATCCAACTCATCATTAAGCACACATGGTATATGTCCTAAACATACGGACGGTATACAAGAAATATAATCATTTACCAAGAGTACCATATTTGGATGATCTCTGCGCGTCCGTTTGTGTTAACTGTGTTCACTGTTTCAGAGGGCAAAACTTAAACGCTATGTGATGATTGGACTTCTAACACAAGTTAAGAATCTTTATGTGACTAACTGTACAGATGTTTGTGCTCAAAATTTCTACAGTTTTTATATTACGACTTACAATTAAATGTGCATTGAACTCAATCTTAATATTTCGCATGAAAAAATCCACATCTTTAAAGTTTCATATTATGAGTATAGAATGAAAAGTAATAGTTTTTATCAACAGGTCTTCTTTCTTTAAAAGAAAAACTTTTAAATGTTTGCACATATGTTATATTATCATATTCTGCACTTGATTCTAGTACGTAACACTGTGTGTTTTTTAACTTTTGAATAATTTAATTAATTCTGATAGGGTTAATCCGAATCAGAGTTGTAAAAATTGGCCAACGGTATTTGCAATTAAACTGGGATTTAAGATCTCCCACGGAGCACGCAACAGTACGTCATTTACGCAGTAAAATACATGTTAATTATTGTATTATAACGCATTGTATCTTACCACCTGCTACTAAAGAAACACTTTTTGTATGATTGTATAATAATTTCCAATTTCGTTTAATACTCATGTCTTCATATTTAGGATTTGACTGCAAACACACTCAAGAATGTCGTAATCACCGAGCTTACCTTGCGCATTGGTTTATATGTGAGTTCACTGACAATAAAATATTTACAAAAACAATCATTTGATGAAATGAGTTTGCTTCTCTCACTGATTCGTTTTTCGTAATTTCTACGAAACGGGTGGAAAACACGTCCAGATTGGTAGTGCAGGAAACTCGGGAAATGATTCTGCTGACGTTATACACTGAATGTTACGTTACGAATATGGTCTTCATTTTAAACGTCTACATACATTTTCAACCTCATTGCTCCGTGGTCCTCGTACATTGATTTTGTATACTATAGATTCCATTATAAACAAAACATGTTGTAGAAACAGTGCATTCATCTACTAGATCATTTGCGATCTGTTTTTCGATAAAAAAGTTATAGTTTGATGTATGAACTTTTTATGAATAATTATATAACAGGTCCATTTATTAAGTTAATTGTCATCATCCGCATAGTTTTCGACATGAAGTAATTATGGCTAATACTGAATATTACATAAGACATTTTTCAGTACGTCACTCTTATAAGAGTTGTAGATATTATTATTTAGTATGAACCAAATCGTAATTATTCCCTAATGAGCAATATGATATAAAGGCTGTATTCTACCGAATAACTATATTGCATGTTTCAGAATCCTTATTTTACATTCTGCACCACTCTTCGTCAGTGAGATGACCATTGAGGAAAAGTGGGGTATTTTAATTTATCAGTCAATTGCTTTGTGCATTTCCCGGGAAGTTCTAATTACGCGGGTTTCCTGGGGGCGCTTGGTGCGTCTGCAAGTAGGGATGACAAACGTTGTATCAGACGTGACGAAATGCATATAACTTCTTTGTGCAGAAAAACAAAACCATACACTATATTGAACATAAAAATTAACTGGAGAGGATAATTGATTGCCAGATACAAAAAACAACATTTTGATTTTAATTTAAGCATCCACAATATATCTGTTCTGAAAGTATTTTTCGGCATATAATTATCTGTACACAGTACAATTAAGGTGGGATGATCAAAGAAGGAATATGATTGATTCAATAAAAATGACATTAAAAACAAAAGCACGGGCATTGAAACAGATTTTTTGTATATGGAATAAATTGCGATATCTACAAGTTTAAGTATTTTAAGAAAACGTTCAGGCAAAATTAATAAGTATACTACGTTATTGCATATAGGTTATATTGGTTAAATTTAATTACCAAAACAAAGCAAATTATGCTCGTGTGTAATTTACTTTTGACTCAAATACATTATTTATATCGAATATCGAGTAACATCCATACCACAATAGATTGCACAGGGCTTCATAATCGTTTAAGAGAAAGATTCTATATGTGTTTGTGTATATATAAACATATGTATATATACATATGGCAAATGTGGCATTAAACTTAGTAAACCTGAAATGTGAGATAAAGCGAACAGAAACGCATGCAAATGGACAATGTATTTACGCGATGTTTTCCTGAGAAAAAACATCGATTGTATTCAGATGTATTTTGTTTTTTTGTATCAGTGAAAAGATATTTCTGGACATGTAAAATATTAGTACAATAAATATAAGCCTATGTTCATGAACATTAAATAACTTTATCCATATAAATATGATTGCAACGTGCAATAAGCATAATTTGTTGTCGCGGAATCCAAGTTGGTACCTTTTTAAAAGAACGGAATGTCATTCATGAATTAAAAAACATCGGTATAAATATCTTGAATGATGTTGATACTGCTAGGAAATATAGCGAAGAAATTTGTTGAAAATTTAATATAATTACTACTGAAACAAAGGAGTATACATTGAAAAGTTTGATCAATTCCAATTTTACTGTTTTTACATTTATAAAGTTATATTTCAATCATTTTACCATTTAAAATTTGATATGCTTGCCTTCTTGAGTTTAAGGGATGTACACTTTCATGCATTATGACGAACCTTTTCTAAGTATTTGCATGTAAAATATGACAATTTCAATCTTCATAATCAGTAAAATGTGTTTTAAAAAATAATTGAGGAAAAGCAAATAGCTTTCTGAATGACATTTAATGAATAAGTGTTATAGCGGAAAACTATCAATATTGGTTAATTAAACCAAAAGGGAACTGGGAATATTTTAAAACTATTTATATATTTTTACATGTTTGTCTAACTTGTGTGGATGTGTTTTTGATATAATTTAAACAAATACTTTTAAACATTTGTTTACTAATGAAATAGGTTTTATAATGTAAAATTCAATAAACATATATTACTGACAAGAAATTCGAAGTAAAATACACATTATCACGCATGGAACAAAGACTCCTTTTATACCCATCCAACTGTTCGATTTAATATAAATTATGTCATTCATTAAGGCTGTGCATTGCAGTACATGTAAACCTAGTATGTCGTTTCGAGTGGAATGAAGAATAATTGCACATTTATTCACTTTAAGTTTTCAATAACATCTACTTATCATAAATGCTTATGTAATTTTCTGTATAACGCAACAAAATGCTTCCAATTTAAGTCGCTTAAGGATAATAATTCGTGTTTTTTTTAAAGTCTTTATCTTACAAAAAGCTACTTTCGAAGGGCCCCGGCTCAATTCTCCTACACCCGATCGACAAACCGTTAAGCTTCTGTCTGACATTAACCATTTAAAAATATTTTACGATGTATTATGTATGCATGTCATCACATTAGGACTATACTAGCTTATAATTTATAACATTGTTCTGTTTTTCGTCACTTTAATACGTAATATTGCGTTCGGTGTACTGTTAAATGTACATATTTATGTTTTAAAGGGGCTGTCTCACGTATGATAAAATTTCGAAAAAAAAAGAGAAAATTGTCGAAAACTTACATAAACTTGGCATCGATTTGTACAATGCATTGAAACTTACTAACTGAAGTACCACATAGTTTACAATTTATTGATGTTTAGCAGTTATTTCGTTATTTTCAATAAAAAAGAATACTGGGTATGTCTACCAGTTAGAATTCATTCCTTATGCGTGATTGGCTAGTCGGTGTTATCATGTGATATTACCGAGGTAGGTATATAGCTTAATTATGTCACCCGATTAGAATTAACCTTTGTAGCTCAGTGAGTTAGACACTGGACTTCAATTCTGGCGACGCGGGTTCGAACCCGGTCTTTTTACAAGTTGGTACTTTTTTTACAATAATGATATCAAAGCGTAACACATTCTATTAGATAATTGTCCTGATATTCGTTGCAGAAAAAAAGTTTAGTGCCAATCTGTGACACAGCCCCTTTAAGGCACTACATGAGTTAAATAGAATAAGCCTTTATTATACCTAATAAATTTGCCAACATGTTTGAATTTTCGATTACTGCACCTGTACAAGCCTTTGCCAATGTATTCGTGCAACACCAGCTAGTCTTTAAATCAAGTTGTTTAAAAAACAAAGTCATTTTATCTTGAATTACTTAACGTTTTATGTAATAATTGTTGATGTTTTGCGGCTACTAGAATATTGAACAACATCCCGTGCATGCACTGGTAGCTATTTATAGACGTTTCTCAAAAGATTCTAAGGTCTTGTTCCGTTGGATTATTTCTAAAATAAATGAAATATGATTTAAATAAAAGACATCCAGACTTGGCATTTGACAACAAACAAATGTTTTTAGTTCTACAACTACATTACATTACGATACACAGAATATTTCGGTAATATATACAGAGGATATTTGGCGATCTTATTGTAAGCTCGTCCTTTATTTCACATGTTTCATAGAAAGTAACCTTTTCATTAGTGAAATCAAATACTTATCTAAGTGTGGACACGGAACATCTTGAACAGCTTCTTACATTTTAAAACGTTACATCTACATTTTTACATATACATAACGTGATTGGGCATTTCAATGTTTGAATTTATGACTGCATTGCCTAACGATTAATTAGGTGTGTTGCGCCCCGCGAAAACAATACCGTCCGAGAAAATGATAAAATAACAGAGTTCCTTAGGATATATTGTGATACAAGCGTATATCTATGGCGTGGGATAGCCGCTTATGATGAGGATTTCATTGTCCTCCTGTCAGTCTTTACGATTGCAATGGAGTTTGGAGGAACCCCGTGATTTATCGCACTTGGTTTGCGCTAGTCTTGTGCTGTTTTGCATGTTAAAAACTGATTTCTTTACTTGAGGAACTCATTTGAAAATTCAACATGAAAAAACATGAAAGCTTGTATCAATGTTACCCTGTCTATAACCGCAGTATTTCACCAAAGTACAAACATCGTAAGGAATGGTGCACACTTATATGATACCCTTTCTGTTACCGAAGTATTCCACAAAAATACGAACATCGTAAGGAAGTATGCACACTTATATGATACCCTGTATGTAACCGCATTATTCCACAAAAATACAAACATCGTAAGGAAATGTGCACACTTATATGGTACCCTGTCTGTTAACGCAGTATTTCACCAAAATACAAACATTGTAAGGTATTGTGCACATTTTTATGATGATATATTATTAGATTATTAAAATACTAATTTGTAACTGTATGTTAGCGGAAACCGTGGTTGATATTGTTATAGCTTACAAAGCAATTACCGTCTAAATGCCATCCGGAAATGTAAAATCCAAAATGATGCTATAACGACCGGTCTTGACCTCAACTGTTCCAGTTGGCTGAGTCCCTTAGAAAACAAAATGACATTTATTTAAATAGTTACCCACTAATAACAAATGTGTTCACACTGACATTTCCAAAATGTTTTGTTAATACCAACTGAACGGTTAGACACTCCGAATCTGTTACTGTTTTAAGCGTTATTAGTAGAAAGTACAAAATTTACGAGCGTACATTTAACTAAATATTGAAAAAAACGACCAAGTACAGCATGAGTTGTATTGCAATGTTATTGACATCGTTTTAGATAATTAAGAATGAGATTAAATAATACGTAGCCAATTTACTTTTTTTCGGTGGTACAAGAACAATACGTAGTTAGTAGTTGTTTAAAGATAACTTACAGTTCCAGTTTTCTTTGATTTTTTCCTGGAGTGTTGCTGTTTCTTTAAAACCGACATTATTCCAATAACTAAAACAAAACATCATATGCATATGCAATGTTAACATATAAGCTATATAAGACAAAGCCACCTTTGTTATCTATCTCCATATGTTATTAAACCGTTAACAAACACTGTTCGCCTGTGCAATGCAATTTTTATATCACTGCTTACTCTTTTATCTCTGTCAAAGTATCCATTCGTTCATTCTAACTTCGCCTCGACAACGAGTCGTGCCTCCTGTTTATTGTATGAACCACATTTTAAAAAATAAACATCATAAGGATGTTGAAAATATTTTAAAAAACATGTTAACGATTTTAGAATTCGTTTACCATTGGTATATCCATAATCATAATCGCTGTAATAATCTGATCGTTGAAAATGTGTTACAGTGTTTTATTATTATTGTCTGAGTTTTCAAAGAGTACTTTTAGAATACCTAAAAATCCGTTGAGTTGTGTTTTCCACAAGAATGCATGACAACACATTTCAAGTAACAAAATATCCTTAAATTAGATCACAAGATTAGGAAAGTAACAATATTTAAAGAAATCGTCCCCGTGTATGATACATGTGTACCGATTGACGCCTTTTTAACATTAATCCCGAATTAGCAAGTGTACACATGTCAAACATTATGATATTTCTTTTACCTTTAGAAAGTTTAAAGCATCATCAGTGATAGTGGTGTATAGTCCAACAATGAGGTCTGTACGATAGTGATGTAAAGTCCTACATCGAGGTCTCAACGATAGTCGTGTATAGTCCTATTTCGAGGTCTGTGCGATGGTTATGTATAGTCATACATCGAAGTTTGTACGATAGTGGTGTATAGTCCAACAATGTGGTATGTACGATAATGATTTATAGGCCTACATCGAGGTCAGTAAGATAGTGATGTACAGTCTTACATCGAGGTTTGTGCGATAGTGGTGTATAGTCCTACATCGAGGTATGTGTGATAGTAGTGAAAAGTCCTACATCAAGGTCTCTGCGATAGTGTTGGATAGTCCTACAACGAGGTCTGTACGATGGTGGTTTATAGTCCTAAATCGAGGTTTGTGAGAAAGTGGTGTATAGTCCAACATCGAAGTCTGTACAATAGTAATTTATATTCAAACATCGAAGTATGTGCGGTAGTGGTGTATAGTCCAACAGCGAGGTCTGTGCGATTGTGGTTTATAGTCCTACAACGAGGTATGTTCTTAAGCGGTGTATATTCCTACATCGAGGTCTGGGCCGTAGTGGTATAAAGTCCAACAGCGAGGTCTTAGTCATAATGGTGTCTAGTCCTACATCGAAGTCTGTGAGATAGTAGTGTATAGTCCTACATCGAGGTCTGTACGACAGTGATAAAAAGTCCAACAACGAGCTGTGTTCGATAGTAATGTGTAGTCCAACATCGAGGTATTAGCGATAGTATTGTATAGTCCTACATCAAAGTCTGTGAGATAGTGGTGTATAGTTCAACCTCGAGGTCTGTACGATAGATGTAAATATGATAGGATATCTGCGTTAATAAAATTGCCTCTACCACATGTTAATACTATACTACTAATGTATTGATTTTTTTAAACATAATGTGTGAGCACGTTAATTTTACAAACCTTTTCTGATTTATCTAAGTCTTGCTTGATTTGATTCAACAGTGTAGTGAGCTCCCGCCGGGTCTGAAATCAAACAACCAGATATAGATTTAGAACAACTTTTTAATTAATGCAATCAATTAATTTTCCAATCGGACAGACTTGGTTGAATAATAATATATTTTGTTTAAAAGCAGTCTTATAGACTTCGACATTCCAAACTAACGAAGATAGGAAACAATTTATTGATGCAACAATCAATAATATTGTTGATAGTCAACTTGCAGTTTGGATAAAAAGCTGGTAGGAAATATTCTATAACGGTTTATAGCACTTAATCAACCGACATTATAACCGATACCTTGTTTATTTTTGTATTTGATGCAACAACATCGTTGGCGTTTCCATAGTCAAGTAATTTCTTCTTGATGTTCACAAACTTCCTCCAAATCCTCAAACAGGCATTTTAGTGTGTGGTTGATTTCTTTAAGGTGGGATCTGGCATCCAAAACCTCTTTCTCAAAATGACTGCTAATTAGGTACAAGTGCCCAGCAATATTATTGTCAACAAAATTATCAATTTTATTTTCTTCATCGTCACACCACTTGGTTTTCTCATAACATGTTTTAGTAATACGGGAATGTGTCGTTAAGTTTTCATTTTGTGTCTCTGTTTTCCTGTTTCTAATTCCCTTTGTCAATTCATCTACCCGTCGTTTAATTTTATTTCCTAATTACATTCATTCTTACATACATTTATCAGCATTTTTCTTGTAGTTCTCCTTACTTTGTTCTGCTTCATCTTTAAAAACATAATTTCAGCTTTCAACTCAGTGTCTTTATCGTTTTGATTTTATTGCAATTAATGTTAATATCTCCATGCAGCAAGTCAGCAACCTCTTTAACGCAAAAAGGATGTTCTAAATGAAGGCATCTGCCACAAATCAAGAAATCATGATTTATACAAAGAAATATCGTTCTCTCTGTCGGATGCTGCTAACATCTCTCTTCAGTGATATCCTGCATAGTGACCTTTGGGTTATTATTAGTTTCCTCATTCAAACTGAGATTATGAGTGTTAAACATCTTTCCTGTCTTGTAAATATCTAAACAAGTTTTTCCAAGGTATCCACAGGTTTTGCAATATCCAATTGCATTTTCATTACTGCACATTTCACACTGAATCTGTTTTGAAGCCATGGCATTTGCTAATTCAGTTTAAGATAAAAGGAATGAAGTAAAAACGTTCTTAAATGCACAAGTGTGGTTTGTGGGATGAAGTGATGATTATTTGTCAAATATTATTAATTATTTTACTGTAAACCCTATATCTTCATATTATTACATGAATCACTGAAAACATAAATACATGTATGATTATTTATATCAATAGAAGACAAAGTTAATAACGAGTGTGTAATAAAGCTAAGGGAATTTCACGCTGTCATTTAAATCACGTTTAAACATACTATTAACAACTTGACTTGGTATCAATCGTTCATTTAGGCATAAAAGGCAATCCTAGGTTTTTAGATATTTTTTTTATATAAAAGCGAGTGTGTTATAAATCTAAGGGCAAGTAAAGCTGTCAATAAAATCACGTTTGAACATATTATGAACAGTTTTACTCCATAGAAATTATAACAGGAACTGAGACGTTTTAAATATAATGTTGAACGATCAATTTTTTTTAGGAGAAATTGTTATTTTAAGCTATACCAATGTGTATGATATAACAAATATTCATATGCGAATTGCATGATGGAAAGTATCATTAATGCGTGAACATGATG
Organism: Mya arenaria; assembly: GCF_026914265.1. NCBI lineage: Eukaryota > Metazoa > Mollusca > Bivalvia > Myida > Myidae > Mya > Mya arenaria. The sequence continues at coordinate 45,184,413 of NC_069128.1, read as the reverse complement.
GAGAAGTACAGAAAAACAACAGTAAACATACACCTATGTTATGAAAACATAAGGTATTCCCTTCCTGACATCGCGCCATATTAACAGCAACAACATTATATGCTTGCTCCACTATAGCAAGAGATAAAAATATATTTAACATGATACTAGCCAAGTTAACTGAACTCGAACAGAAAACACACTTATACTTTTTATATTGTAACATTCACAGTTGTTCGCAAATATGCGTGAGAGCATTTCCTGTGCTGAAACCAGTAATATGAAGTTCTTGAGATGCATAAAGATCGTACCCCTACTGAGGCTTGAACCAACGATTTATGTAGTGAAACTCGCACACATTCTACAATATTTGTGTAATATCTCTCGTTAGCACGGTGCCACGCGAGAGTTGTTTTGTGTTATGTTGGAATCTGGAGTACAAGATGATATCCCATCTGTTAGGATTGATGACCTCAAAAAAGACTCACGTACGCCATGGCCAAAAATGAAACTCGGGTCGTCCAGATTAGAAGCATATACGCTAACTACTGTGCTTACCGTAAAGCTTAGTGTGTAATTTATATCACGGTGTATATGTATTGGTATATGTATTGCATGTTACTTTTACGTTAATACATTTAAAAGTGATATTTAATACACCTTGTACACGATATATTTAAATCGAAATCAACAAGCGCGAAGTGCCTACTGGGCAATCATTAAACTCCTTTTCGGCGTAAATTCCAATAACCTAGTTACGTCCCAGTTCGAATAAAACTTATAAGAACTTAGAAGCGTACAAAACCGTCCCACATTTAATCTCATCATACATTCCATATATAAAGAACACAAAATATTGCACTAAAACATTTTTTGTCTTATAGCAACACGTCTTAAGTTCTCAGCAGTGTAAACAATATTACAGTATATGCATTAATTTTGATTATATGTGCTGTTAATAAAGGATATTTCGTGTTAAGGAATTTTATAGAGATATAATAGGTGTAGTCTGAGTATAAGTAAATATTTACTAGCCAATCAATGTCATGGACATATTACCTATACCACAACAGTAAATAAGGAAATAAATCAATTTAAATAAATAAAAAAGAAGCATTTTCGCTTCAAAGATCTTATAAAAAGAACTGTAAAAATACACCAGCAACTATATTTACTATACAAACAAAGAATGGAAGCTTGAAATTGTAAAGCAAACATGTTTCATATGGAAGGGTATTCAGGTGTTATTTTATTCTGCTTGAGGACATTTGTATTAGGCCTTATGATCTATCCATTTGGCCTGTTAGCATTGCAAGGTCCATTCTGTTTATTGCTTGTTGCCTGATGGTATGTGTATTAAGCTTCCTTACTATCATTCCTTTGTTGAACAATGCTTGCCTGTGTTTACAATTTGGGTGCTATATATCGCGTATAGATGGTTGCATGATGCATATTGTGGTTTGTAAATTGAACATCTGAAATATGTTTTCACCGTTGCTATATTCGTTCGTTCATGTCTTGTTTATATACATGTATCCTTCAAATTTCAAAATATGCACAAGTCCTATTCGGGAGAACTTACCATGTGTTCATGTAAACAAAGGGCACAGCTCCACCACAGACGTGTCGACAGCGCATTTTCTTTGCACCACCGTTAAGTGGTGGAGCTGGCGTTTAGAGGCCGTGGAAATAGATGTTGGTAGACACTTTGCGAATTATTTAATAAAACAGATATTTCATTTAGATACGCAAGACAGGTTCATTTAACTTAAGTTTAAAACGACCAATTAGTACAACTTTATTGAAGTGAGGCTTTATACCTCCACGTAGGACACATTCATTCAAGCGAGGTTTAAGACCTCCACGTAGGACATCTTTATTGAAGTGAGGCTTTATACCACCACGTAGGACAACTTCATTGAAGCGAGGTTTACGACCTCCACCTAGTACAACTTCATTGAAGTGAGGCTTTATACCTCCACATAGGACAACTTCATTGAAGTGAGGTTTAAGACGACCACGTAGGACATCTTCATTGAAGTGAGGTTTAAGACCACCACGTAGGACAAGTTCATTGAAGTGAGGTTTAAGACCACCACGTAGGACAACTTCATTGAAGTGAGGCTTTATACATCCACGTAGGACAACTTCATTGAAGTGAGGCTTTATACCTCCAAGTAGGACATCTTCATTGAAGTGAGGTTTAAGACGACCACGTAGGACAACTTCATTGAATTGAGGTTTAAGACCACTACGTAGGACAACTTCATTGAAGCGAGGTTTATGACCACCACGTAGGACATCTTTATTGAAATGAGGCTTTAAAACATAACAAACAACATTAAACTATAGTGTATAATATCTTCGAGTGCAATTTGAACTTCTAAAAACGTGTTTTGAGAAGGTACATACCTTTTACCTTTTATAAATGATATGTTAAACCATTTAAATAGGCAAATGTAATCAATGTCTGCAATGTAATGATTTATCGCCTCATAAATAAAGAAAACCTAATTTTTACGCTCCCAACTGTTAAGATAACACTTCATTTTTCTATAATAGGTAAATGTAAATGTTGTATAAATGCAGTGAAAGGTTTTACCTTTATCTTTTCTGTTTTCGCAAATGCGGACTTATTTAGGTCGATATTATATTGTTTCTACTGGCCAAGCATTTGTTTGAATATACCTTTCACCTGATCAAAATCAATAACAATTGACTGACCTGCTTACGATTAACCAAAACAAATGTAAGGAAGATACCCAGGGTGAACACTATAGTACATTGCATTAAAGTTATTGCAGATTTTTTACGATGGAAAATTTAGAGCCATCGGAACAAAACAGCTTTAAAGTTTATGTATGCATTTTATTATTATTATTTTCATATTTTTCTATAATAAGTAAATGTAAATGTATAAATGCAGTGAAAGGTTTTACCTTCATCTTTTCTTTTTTGGCAAATGCGAACTAATTTAGTTCGAAATTATATTGTTTCTACTGGCAAAGCCTTTGTTTGAATATACCTTTCACCTTATCAAAATCAATGACAATTGACTGACCTGCTGACGGTTAACCACAAAAAAATGTAAACAGTAAGTTTCATTTTTTAGGTGATTGTATATTTAAAGTTTTTTTAAACGCATTTGTTTTATGTATTGATATCAATAACAATGATACTCACCTACGTTAATTTTGTTTGTGCTGTTCATGTATTTTTATGAGGACCTTTGATTAAGATTAAATTGTGTATACAAAATCCTAAAAAAGCATATACAAAATCCAATGTTTGAAAAAGGAAGTCTTGGAGTGATCGAATTCATCCAATGTATGCGCGTAAGACCCTTGATTGGATCGAGACTTCATACAGAGTATGCGCATGGCATTCTCGCTTCGATCAAGTCTTAATCAAATGTATGCATGAAACACTCTTGTTAGAATCGAGACTTCATCCAATGTATGCATATAACACTCTTGCTTCGATCGAGTCTTCATCAAATGTATACAATTTCAAGGATTGTAGTGAAAATATACCTAACAAGACACGTTATATAATGTTAAAATGGTTATATAAAATTCAAGTTGTGATTATTTAGATATCTAAATCATATATCAATGTTTTTACAATCAATTTGGTCTGTCGTTTTGATTACCTGTTTTCAAACTATTACTGATTAAAACTATGTCAGTCATTCATAGCTAGTTTATCAGATTGATATGGAATAAATTAATGTACGCAGGCGATGTGCAATGACTTAGAAATAAGTTAATATTCAAGTTGGATCTACCCCTGAGATATTGTCGGTTGCATGTTTATAAATCAGTAATATATGATCATCGATCATTACGACATTTAAATATGCTATAATTACAAGTGTTGTAATGGATATCGTTTTTTTCAGGCCATTTAAGCCAAACGATTGGGCAGAGTTGAGCTGACCCTAATTCAACTCTGTTAAACAGCAGTGTCGTTGGACATTTCAAAGAATGGATCACTAAATAAACAGTATCATGACGCTGAATAGGACAATGTTGATTATTGAAGCGTACGGAGCGGCAAATCACTTTGCTATATCGCTGGAAGAATAATCAATATAAAGAAAAGAACGCAGGCATGATACAATTTATCACGTAAAATACATTAAATCAGACACCAATAGAACAGAATATAATAGAAGTAACACAACATAGAAAATATATAGCTACTAAAATTATGTTTAATCAATGTATCCAGGTTAGTGTAAAGCAGAGAATGTTTCGGCCATTGAAAATGTTTATGCTCAAAAATGGAATTGAGATTTAGGTTTACACAGCATAACAAGAATATGGTGATTCTATCATATTTCAGATTTATTGACTGCCCATACCAAATGCAAGGAAAACGACCTTGTGGCGACTTTTTACCGACGTCACATCAGATGACGGTTAAACTATCAGAGTCTGTTTTCTTTCATGAAATAACAACATGGACAACCTATCTCAGCCATAGAAAACATGCGGCTTCCACATACATTCAGGCCGATAAAGCAAACAAAGGAATAAGTAATCACAGGTGCGTGGCAATTATATCACATAAAACGTCCCCAGCATATATTTGATGACACATGTTGTGTCGTATCCGCACATCGCCCAATACCTACAGAAACAATTATTCCAAGGTCAGTGCTTGTGAAAACTACAGAACCTTTCTTGGCAAAGACACTTACATTTTGCAACCACATGTGATTACCTCATCCCTACCTCCGATGCCTAGGTACTGCTACATTAAGTGAGTGACGACATTACAGTACTACGGGAAAAAATAATGAAATAAACGAGAATCTGTTTTAAAAGAGCTTCAAACAACACATAGTGGCTTAACATGGAACATTCACTCGACCAGATTTTCAACCAGGATATTGATAACATACTTATAACAGGCGATTTTAACATCAACATCAGCTTGAATCCGTCATCAATTATGTAGATTGATGGACTCCTTAAATTCTGAACAGCTCATTAACTCACCAACTCACTTCATCGAGCACTCTTGTTCACATATTGACAAAGGCGATAATGTTAAATATAACTCTAAACTCAAATCCACCGATGGGTCGTTCATCAAAATTTAGATGCTTCCGCAATCACAATTGGAAACTCAATCTTTAAATCAGCCTCTGAGAGCATTCCAAATTAGAGCACAGCTCTTTGTCCAGGTGATGTCCCTTGTATAAACGTAGAGGTAAAACAACGAATCAGAAAACGTAACAAATTACACCGAAAAAGTTAAGCTATCCAGTAATGCACTGAAACAGGATCAAATTAGTAACTATCGCAACGCAACAACAAACATAAATTTAAAATAAAAAAGAACAAAACATTTAGTCTGATAACAAAACAACTAAATTATGGTTCAAACAATCTAAACAACTAACTCTAAAACAAACAATTCCAACTCTTGTTGATGAAACAACTAAAGCAGAGCTCGATAAGGAAAAGGCAGACCTTTCTAAACTCGTACTTTAGCGAACAATCAACCATAGAAACCAAGCAACACCCTCTTTTTTACAGTTGAGAACGTCTATATTTCTCTTAGAACTAGCCAGGGCGTTTGAGATGCAATTTCCTGTATTGATATTGGTTAAGCCAGTTGTCCTGATTCGATTATTCTTAAACTTATCAAAGAGGGCAAAGACTAACTTTCTGTACCTCCCTCGAATTATTTTAACAAATTGTTCGAAAAGTCTACTTTTCCTTCTCCATGGAAATTGGCGAACGTCTACCCCATTTCCAAAAATTCTGATAAATTAATTCACTGCAATTCTGGACCAATATCTTTCTAATCGCAAACAACGGGTAGCCTTATGAAACTCTGCTTCAGAAATAATCACTTTCAACTCTGGTGTTCCTCAAGTATCTATCCTTGGTATTTTGCTCTTCTTTATCATCATTAATGACATTGTCAATGATATTAAGGTTCAAGCCCAGTATTGAGCTGTTCTGATATAAACGGCTGTTGATGTTTATCACTCTGAGATGTGCCACCAAGTTACATTTTTTTTAACATTTAGGCCTGGACCCGCCTTTGCTCTCAAAATATCCATACGTAAATGGATTTAAACGAACTGTTTTTATCGGGATTTAAAACCTATTCATTGGTATTGGACGCCTATCAACGGAGGTATACGGGCGAATGTTATTGCATGTACATATGTATATTACAAACAGGGGGAGCGAGACATATCAAACCGTTCAGATACAGATATGTGTAGTGAGGCATTGACCACATATCTTAAAAGCAAGTAGGTGTTATTAAAGTTCAAGGTCAAGTTGCAACATGGGCATGTTAACTATGTCCGTCTTTATTTTTAGAAATATAAAGTAAATTTTAAATACAACTATGATTTCTAGTAATACAAAGCATTTTCACAATTCACATCCATTTGTACAAACAAAATATCACAACGACTACGTTCACGGATTATATTATAAAACAGACACAATAAGTTGAATACAGTACTATTAATATTGTACGACTGAAATTGATACTTGCAGCGCTTCCAAATTAAAATTGTTTAATGTAAAATAAGATAAAAAGTAACATTAGATTAATCCTCCGTACAATTGATTTGCATCGTATTAAACTGCAAAACAGTATGTTTCTTTTGTTTAACATAGTGTGTCACGTTTACATTTACCTCGAAAATACTTACAAATATTAGTTCCTAACTTAACTATTTATTACGGTACAATGATTGGACGTAATTAGAATATCTTAGGTTAAACAATGTATGTTTGCGAGTCGTTCCTAGATAATTGACGTATGCAATCAGAATTAAAAAAGATATACACGATAATACATGCATTGCATTAAGTGTTTAAGAAACTGTTTATACATTAAAACACATTGTTCAACAAACATCTCAGAAATTATACATACAAATATCGCTCGAAGCTCTGTTGTAACATAACACATCTACAACTTTGCATGAAGTGTAATACTACTGCTTGCTCTTAACACGAAATGCCTTTTCATCAAATTGTACTAATACCATTGAACAAAACAGTCAGGCCTTTTACTCAAACAAATGAGAGAAAACGATATGGCAAAGGGATAGGGCCAAAAATACACTTAACGAGATACACAAATCATACAAACATCACAGTTCGATTAATCATGCACTAAAAATGTTATTGGTAAATGTTAGGATTACCGTCCTTGAATGTTCAGTAAAAGGCAAGCCGACTGGTGATTTAAGCTTTTTATGCGCACACAATCTCAAATTTGCAACAACATCTATCATTATATAATCATATTAATTCCAAGGGAAGGGGGTTATAGTTCCAAACACGTTTTAAATATGTGTATGATTCGGTCGGGCATGTAACCTGGACTTTCCGTACCCGACGTTGTGGATAGTTTTGGTTAAGCATTCAAAATTTGGCCTGAACCCTAACTATGTTTTACTGATATTTTAAACAGATATGAACCAATTATGTATTGATATTAAAATAGTTCTATTAAACACATGTATTTGCTGTTTTGTGGCGCTATGTTTATTTGTATTGTATCTTCTAACAAGGTCATAGTTGAGGTATTGACTGCTTCTCACATGACTGTAGATTCCATTGTATCCCTGTTATGAAACATTATATCTTATTTTAAATGTAAGCATTCTAAGCAGGCCAATATAAGCATGTCCGATATGTTTACGTGTATTAACGTCTTCTACGTTAGGAGGATATACAGGTGTACGCACACATACCGCATGGTCAATTATAACCTTCAACAATTTAACAATCATATGTAATTCTTTGTTAAAGACAAAATATAATTTAACATAACCATTTAGGAAAACACAGTATTAACAAAATATTGTTAACTTAGGAGTGAAGATTGAACGACGGCATAATGTATTGTCGTACCAAAAATACAATGAAATCTACAGCGGAATTAAAATGACGAGTTATGCTTTAAGAGTCATCAGGATAAAGCCTAACCGACTCTAACGAAACGCCTACAACATCATATAGCAACATAACATAGCTTCAAACGAATTAGAATTATAGTGATAAATTTCCTGGGCTATTAATACACAGTTTGGATAAAACAATCATTCACAGTGCTCAGACATTATTAACATTGTATGCACAGTTCATACTTGCTGTGTTTTCTATAGCAAATTAATCCGACAAATGACTTCCAATTTCTCTTTTAATGGAACAGTACTCGTCTTAAGGTTTATTTTCCAACAATAAAATAATCATAAAATGTAGATTTTGTTTTCAGAAAATATAATTTCACATTATCTCCTTAAAATAATAGAAACAAGTACTTATAACATCATATACAACACGCAAAATTCTTTTTAACACAAGTTCATTGGAAGAGATAATATCCACAACAGTTGACCTATGACACTATACTGACAATCGAGCGTGAACGTCTGGTTTCAAAATTACTACAGGTTCAACATGCGCCCCTGTTATTCCCTTGTCTGTCAACTCGCTATCATATCATCATTGACCGCAGTGCATCTTGGAGCACAGATAAACCTAAATAATTTAACACCTATCAATAAACTGCAATCATATAAGTGAGAAATGAACATGGACAATGCCTTGTCTGCGTACTGATTATCATATTGTATTTTCTAAAACTGTCAAAATATATTAAAACAAAGGTTCCACATTAATAACGAAATACTGTTTCGTTTTACCGGTTTGTGGACAATATATATATATCCATACAAAACATATATTTAACGATGTTGAAATCCTAATTAGGTCATCTGTAAAAAAGGTTAATCGTTTGTATTAAAACAAATTCATGCCGTTGTGTAAAGTTCAAGTAAACTTGATACAGACGCAATGCCGAAAAGATGGTAAGGAGAAAATTCCAGACTGGTATGCATTGCTAAATACAACACTTAATACATATGAAAAAGGACATTTTTATTCGGAGAAAGACCATTGTTACCATGAGATAAGACTTATGAAAGGTACCGACCGTCGACAGTGAAAGTCTCTTCCAACTTCTCCGTCTCATCTATGTCCGCCTCTGTGATGCCTTTGGCTGCCAGTTCCGCTTTCAATGTCAGCATGTATCCATCGTAAGCCGAAGTTTTTGCCCATGGACCAAGTCTATAAATTAACAACAACTATACATATATTCACCGTAAGCAAATGGTGATACACAACTTAAAAAGATTGAAGGTAACCTATAAATATAGAGACACAGTTGATGTAAACTAAAACTGTACAGACACAGTTGATGTTAACTATAACTATACAGACGCAGTTGATGTAAACTATAACTATACAGACACATTTGATCATTAATAAAATTGTCTGATGTGACCTCTTCGTGTCCACCTTATTTAGGAAGGACTCACAGGCCGGTTTTGTTGGAATGATTCGTAAATAATATACAAGTACAGGTAAATCATACATACAACATATTTTATGACATTTTGAAATTTGTTCCTGCCTACATAATATTTGTCTATATTCTACATTGTATACAATTCCTATATAGCGTAAGTATTTTTTTATATCAAAAAGTATAACCAGGTCTAAAGCTTTTACAAATACAATAAGTGTTTAACTAGTTGAGCATATTCAAGAACTGAGAAACACCATGTCGAGACTTAAGAGTGGTTTATTTATGAACGTTTTTGAATTGGATGCTGTGTTCAAAACTGTCACAGCAATTGCGAAAAGGAAATTTGTGTATCCGCACTAAGATTTACTAAGTTTTAGAAAAAAATCACGTGATACATGCACTAATTCGTCAAAAGTGAATAAAAAATATATTTCAACTGCTGTAAGCTTACTGATAAAACTCCTCATTTTACTGACGAACATAAAAGAAACATTCATACGCTAGTTTAAGTTATACGTCATGTAAACCTAACTATTTTTACCTATATTTAACTTTCCAACTGACCTATGAAAACGTTATATGCTGTAAAAAAATGGCTTACCCTTACTACCACTACCAAACACTATCATAAAAGGCACCTTTAACGAAACGGCATTCAGAACATATTTCCCCTACTTCACAACAGCTAACATTTATCCCCTCATGAACAGCCTAAGCAGACTCTTATTATACCTATAAGATTATTCTTACCGACGAGCAATCACTGAACCATTATACAATGATACGCCATTCAGGACAACTTTTCCTTCCTTCCCCAAGGTGAACACCAGCCCTCTTCTGAACGCCGCCTTTAACATTCTACATAGTAGCTCGCCCGCATGGTCGTTACTCAAGTGTCCTGTGAACATGCCGTCTTTATACGGTTTACCCGGGTACGCATATTGCGTCTGCAAGTAGGGAAGACAAACGTTATATTGGACGTGATGGAATGCATGTAACTACTAAGTACTAATATACCATTCAATATATTGAACATGCAAATTAAGTGGACATGAGAATTGATTGCCAGATACAATCGAACCATTTTGAATTTGAATAAAGCATCCATAATTTTAATGTTCTGAAAGTATGTCATGAGTTTTTAACTAGGCTTTGTGTTTATGGATTAAATTGCGATATTTACAAGTTTACGTATCTTAAGAAAATGTTCAGGCAAAAGTTATCATATTACGTTACTGCATTTAGGTTATACTGGTTAAATTCATTTACCAAAAATAAAGCAACGTATGCTGGTGCGTAGTTTCTTTTATACTCAAATACAATATATATCGAATATCGAGTAACCTCTATACAACAATAGATTGCACTGTGCATCACGATCATGCCTAAGAAAGAGATTCTATGTGTGTTCAATCATTTTTCCAATTAAAATTTGATATGTTTCCCTTGTTAAATTTTAGGGATGTACACTTACATGCATTGTGAAGTATTATGACGAACATTTTCTAAATATTTGCAAGTAAAATATGACAATTTCAATCTTCACAATCAGTAAAATATGTTTTATACAAACGAGGAAAAGCAAACAGCTTTCTGAATGACATTTAATGAATTAGTATTATTGCGGAAAATATAAAAAAAACTTAACATTGGCGCAAAAGTAAACAGTGCATATTTCCAAATTACTTTTATGTTTTATATTTTTGTCTGACTTGTAATTTTATTTACTAAGCAAAAATGTTTAATAATTTCATTAAAATCAAGGTTTGTTTTAAATTCAATAAACAAATACTACCGGCGATCATTCCAAGTAAAAACACAATATTACGCATGGAACAAAGATTCCTTTTTTCTACGCCTATATCCAAATGTTCATTTTAATAGGAATTATGTCATTCATTTATTTGTGCATCGTAGTACATGCAAACCTAGTATGTCATTTCGAGTGACGTTCCAGTTCGTTTATTCTATTCCATGTGTAAAAAGATCTTGATTTGTGATAATTGAATCAAAATAAGTTAATTGTAACACATCTATTCCCTTTATGATTTCAATATAATCCATTTAGTATTAATGCTAATGTAATTTTCTATATATAAAAACAATACACGTACATAGAAATTCCTTTGAGGATCAAAATGATTATTTTAATTTACAATAACCCAATTCTTATAAAAAATATTTTCGAAAGGCACCGGCTCCATTCTCCTTCATCCGACATAAAGCACTTTATGCTTTTGTTTGACATTAACCATTTAAAATAAAAATAAGATGTATAATGTTAGCGTGTCATCACATTAAGAGAAAGACTATACCTATCTTAGCTTATGATTTAAACCAATGTTCTGTATGTTTAATCACTGAAATACGTAATTTTTCGTTCTGTGTATTGTATAATGTATATATTCATGTTTGAATGCACTTAATGTTTTAAATGGAAAAGAAAAATCATTTAATAATGATATTGCAAAAAAGTTATATAATTTTCTACGTTTGAGTAAAATGAATAAGAAGAAAATTAGTGTTCCGTGTTTATAAAGGAATAACCGCCAATTGGGGCTTTATAAGCACGAGTGATTCATACGCACGAGTATTCCGTGCGCTTATGAATGTGAAAGCAATCAGCTTTGGGGAACCGACACGTTCAAATCGATGCAATTGATTTTTATATATGAGATCGTACCGGCCACCTGGGGTGGTATTCAATATTCAACTTAAGTAAATCTTATGGTCATACATGATTGACTTCATTCACTCTATTGGTCAGTTATAAATAACAAGTAATCGGATTAGCTACATCGTTCTTAGATCCATTTAAGATCAATATTGAATACCACCCCTGGGTAGGCAGAAGTCCGTTTTTATTTAAGTGACCGGACAAAGCGTGATTTAATCCTCTCACAAGTCGTTTTGAACTTATGTTTGTTGTATTTGTTTTCAGTTTATACATAATTTGTAACCAGTAAGAAACTTTTCCTTTTGTTTTTGAAGTCATCAGTAAATGTGTGTTAGATGGGATTTTTTCGCCAGTTTAATATCAAGTGCTTTTAGTTTTACTTAAAAAGTGAGTGTTTCATTGAAATACTATTAAATAATATATAGGTGACGTTGTTTTTTTTATTTTGTTCTGCGGGAAACACGTAGGAGAACGATGCAAAACAATGAGGTCGGGCCTACACGGATTCCACGGTTCTACCACGTGGCTGTGAACAGATGAGCTGTTTCACCTCGTGGCAACTGTTCTTCATTGACGTCACTTCCTGTTTAAGTGCCGCGCTCCGATGGTGTTTCCCCGCCTATTGTGTTTTTTTTATATAATATTACCTGTCAGCGTCAACCGTAGTCATTGCCATATAGTAACCATATAAATGTACGTATTATAAATGAAATTTAATCTTCTTTGAATTGAACGAGAAAGATTTGAAGCAATGCTGAACAATTTTGAATGTTTCGGTTAAGAAGAATTTAAATATGTATTTTAAAGTATACAAATTTAATTATTTCATCAGTAGAGTTTTTAAGAACCTGAGAGATAAGTAAGGATGCTTTATGTAAATTTCAGAGATTTGTTCTCTTTATGCTAATATATACAGATATTGTTTCTTTACTTGTTTTTTTTTTCAATTAAACAAGAACATTTTGCATGGCTGCCATTATAATTGCTAGACAGATGAGTTGCCAATATTTGGTGACAACCTATTAAAATACGTTTTCCTTAGAAAACAATGGGATGTGTGGTTTGTGTTTAGTTCTGAAACAGTTTGAAAGAATCTGATTATTGATTGGTTTGATTTGCCAACAATGATTTTTAACACACTTTCTGAGTTAATTCTGGATTATTTGGTCCAGAAGATTTAAAAGTCAGAATGTTGGAATAAGAATTAGTATTTTAAAGAATATTTATTTAATACTATCATATAAGTTTAGTGTAAGATAAGTAAACTGTTTAATGTGAGACTCAGTGATTTGTTCTTTTTGTTTGCTTTTACTTTTATAGTTATACAATTGGCGCGGCAGCCATTATAATTGCTAACCAGCTGAGTTGCCTGTTTTAGCCGACAAGCCATTAGAATATGTTTTCCTTAGAAAAAAATGGGATTTGTGGTTGGTGTCTAGTTCTGTAACAATTTGAATACATCTGATCATTTCTTATGACAATCTAAAGATGTGTTATTGAAATATTGTTGTATCGAATTATGATAAGCTTAATGTTACTGCACTATGGAATTATCGCATTATTAAGGAAGATAATCTGAAGATCATATGAGCGGCATCGCTGAATCACGGTGGAAACGCCAGAGATGAAAAAGTTATACTTTGATGACATGAAGTAAATTCTCAATAATTTAGAAGGGGCGGAGTGATGTTCAATCTCATTGGTTGACACATTGTCAATGATGCAGGGAGTGAATCATGGTGGAAACGCCAGAGATGAACAAGTAATACTTTAAATACATGAAGTTAATTATCAATGATTTAGAAGGGTCGGAGTGATTTTCATCCTCCCTGTTTGACATATTCTCAATGATTTAGAAGGGTCGGAGTGAGTTTCAACCTCACTGGTTGACACATTCTCAATAATTTAGAAGAGTCGGAGTGAGTTTCAACCTCACTGGTTGACACATTCTCAATGATTTAGAAGGGTCAGAGTGATTTCAACCTCACTGGTTGACACATTCGTAATGATTTAGAAGGGTCGGAGTGAGTTTCAACCTCACTGGTTGACACTTTCTCAATAATTTAGAAGGGTCGGAGTGAGTTTCAACCTCACTGGTTGACACATTCTCAATGATTAAGAAAGGTCGGAGTAAGTTTCAACCTCACTGGTTGACACATTCGTAATGATTTAGAGTGTTCGGAGTGTGTTTCAGCCTCACTGGTTGACACATTCTCAATGATTTAGAAGGATCGGATTGAGTTTCAACCTTACTGGTCGACACATTCTCAATGATTTAGAAGGGTCGGATTGATTTTCCAACTCACTGTTTGACACATTCTCAATGATTTAGAAGGGTCGGATCGATTTTCAACCTCACTGGTTGACACATTCTCAATGATTTAGAAGGGTCGGAGTGATTTTCAACCTCACTGATTGACACATTCTCAATGATTTAGAAGGGTCGGAGTGATTTTCAACCTCACTGGTTGACACATTCTCAATGATTTAGAAGGGTCGGAGTGATTTTCAACCTCACTGGTTGACACATTCTCAATGATTTAGTGTTGTTTTATTTATTCATACGAACGTAATAATTCTAAGTCATAAGCCATGATTATAAATTATAAATGATGTTTTTGTAGAAACATGTTTGTGTAAATGTATTTTTTTTTGTATACGCACAAAGATGACACTTTACCAAAAGGCTTGGCGGGTAAAGTAGATCTTTTCCTGGACCTAAAGTGCTAAATGGGCAAGTGTTGAGTGACGTTGCTGGTTGCATCTGTAGTGGATTTACAGAAAATTGGAATGGTATGTTTTTGATACAACTTCATAATACAAAAAAAAATGTTTACACATATAGAGACATTTAGAAGATTATCATAGCTAGAACTTGTTTCAGATTTTGTCAGGTTTTACTAACGATTATTTGATCTAAAATAAAGCAAGAGTGTAGCCAAATCTATATCGTCTATACATGCTCATGCTGTGCATTGACATTTCTTACGAACATGTTAGATAAATAATAACATTAATATAAGCGGTAATAAAATGGTATTCATGGAAATATAATATTCTCAGTTTTAGTAAAACGAATTAGAAACAAAACTTTTTCCCTTGATTATAATGGAATAACCGCCAGCACGAGTGATTCTTACGCACGATTATTTCGTGCGAATATTAATGTAAAGGCATTCAGCTTTGGGAAACCGATACGTTCACATAGATTCAATTGATTATGTTAATTTATAAGGAAACGATTACGGTGAAAGTTTTCTGTTATTATGCAAATTCATTATATAAATGATCTATATGTTTTCGATTGTCTACAAAAAACATAGCGATATAAGACTTGTATAACTTGATATAGTACGTATACATAAATCATATAAATGAAATGTTTTCTTTACATCATCGTTCAGGAGCTTATGGGTTATGAGGCCAGACATCTAGTGGTTCTAGACAATTCCTGTAAATCTGGATGCCAAACTGACAGAGGTTTCTGACTTTTCCCTGGAATGAGGGTTTTGTCACAGTTTGTCCTCGGCCTGTCGACCACGTCTGTAAGCTCCATTGTTCTCAAGCATATTGTTATCTAGATACTCTGCTCATGTTGCAAGTTTATGCTGAATGTGTTAATCGGTTTCGCAAGTGCTTCTCTGATTCTTCCAAAATAATATCATTGAAATAGTCTTGATTGTGTTGTTTTCTATAGGAGGTTATAGTATGAAACTCAGGGAACTAAATTTTTCGATTACTTGGCTTGTACATGCCGTTTTAACTAAATTCTTGGACCACAAGCTAGTCCTTAAATCAATTTAAATTTTATCGTACAGGAGATTGATGTCACTTTTACAGTTTATAAATGTATTGCTTCATGTTATGAGGCTACCAGCACATAATACCAGATATCAGATATGCACAAGTGGCTATCAACAGATGTCGTTCAATAGAATCTATTGTTTTGTCTAATGTTATTTTTAAAATAATCGTCATATGCTTTCAAATTAAACGACACATTTAGATGTGGCATTTTAACAACAATTTTAATTTCTATTTTTCTAGTTTACTTATAGTATAATACATGGTTGACCATGGCTTTTAGTTGATAATTGCATGGTCAACCATGTATTACCTTGTATAATACATATGTTTTGTCATTTTTCAATGATTTCAAATGGATTTAAAATACATGATTTTGTGGAATAATGAAGGCTATGTCATATAATTAACATGTATTTGAATGTCTTATAAATGCGAAAAAACTAAATGGGTTTGAATGACATAAGTTGCAAAAAATAACGAGTGACTGGAAATGAAAATATCAAACCTTTTCATACGTGTTTTCAGAATAAGCCTGTAATTCATCCATTCTTCAAATATTTCCTGTTTTATATCTGCTGATTGTGATGTGAGGTGAGCACAGCTAGTGTCGATCAAGCCTAGAAGCAGTTTCATAAGAATCTCGGCTTGAGTGACACTAGCCATTTCGCTGGAACAATTAACATTTCTCAGCAAATAAGTAAAAACAAAACTTTTCAATAACACATTTCCTTGTCTCACTGATTTATGACCTTTACCGAATGTGAACATCCGGTATGGTTTTGGGTAGTACTGGTTACTGAAACACGGACGTTGTCATTATTGGTAAACTAATTTCACTATTATTGCATCGATAGTTCCATTTGTATCCCTTTAAAACTTTAAATGTTGAAATGTTTGCCTACTAAGTATTTGCGTCCATTTTTATTTTCGTGAAAATGTAGTCACTGTGCACTTTCTCGTCTTCGTCAGGCAATTATGTTATACTCGCCATGACGTGCTGTGATAATCTCACGGGCGGAGACGATAATCATTATTGCGGGAACGAATTTATATAGTTAAATGTTACTAAATGTTTATAGTAACATATGTATTATAACAACATAACATAAGGGTACACAGAGCAGTTTGGTATTGAAAACAGTGGATGTTTTGTGATTTTAGTGTTAAATCGTAATTATTTCACAAGTTTTATAGAAAAGCATCTTGAACGTGTGAAATAAAATACAGTCTTACACTGACCTCTGTAAAAAAGTATGTTTGTATTACCTTTATGCTTATTTTCATAGTTTTATTGGTATTTTATTTTATCCCTCAGGCTATCCTTCCCTCATAAACAATGCATATATAATCCTATTTAAAATAGTTTATGCACGAATAAAAAAGGGCAGACACAAGTTAACAAGATAATAGTGGCCACCATTTACTAAACAAATATTTGAAAGGCTAAATCATGAGTAGATTAACATTAGATTAAAAGCCGTTCAGCCAATTGTATGGTTTGTTTTATGACAGAACATGGGTTTCATGATAATTGAATATCAAATCAGTCACTTTTAGAGAATACTTTTCTTCATTTGTCTACGGGTCGTTTCCAAGATGGGATGAAGACCAGGCTTCAATATTGACATGAAGTGTGGAGGCTATATAAGTGTATTAGTGAATTATTGTGTGAATTTTCCTGGGAGTTCGTATAACAAAGTCAGACTGTTCGAACACATAATAAATACCTCCTTTAGCAACGAATTCATATTCCAACAAGTGAAAACAAAGTGAATATTCTTGGGATTGTTTGACGGTCATTATATGCAGAATTGAGGGAAATTCGTGAGTCACTCACTATTTATATCGATGAAGCGAATTCACCTTCTTCATTGTATTGGCGAGCTGCTCATGCTTTTGGTAATTCCAATGTATGCACTTCAAAATGGCAAACCTCTAGTTGTCTAGTTAGATTATAAATGTTCTCTGCTTCGTGCTTATCCTCATGTTTCTTTGAAGAACCATGCTCCTGAATATTTACATGCTTCTGGAGGAGGGTTAAATCTAAATCATTTAATGTGTTTTATAAAAAAAGTTGACAGGTTTTACAACTTTGTTGTCACGCCTTTTTTAGCAACGCGAAATTAGTTCTGAGACTACACACGGTACTCGCATGGTACGGAATCAGAAAACGACAGTTTGGTGATACGGATTTTTTAATACGACTTGAATGAGTTGTGCATTTCATGACGTTACACAACCTTTAAATCAAAACCATTATTCGTGTACAAGACGATCGTCTTTCAAGGCTTAAACTATTCTGCAAAAACAAATATTTCGAAGAAAATTGGAAATACTAAGTACATTATTGTGTGTACAGACATTGCTTAAACAAAACATCTTATATTATTTATTTTTTTACAAATCTTGAATTTGAATTGAAGTAGATAATTGAAGAAGATGTTTTCAGCTATTCTTAGACGAAACGTTTATACTGTCGTAGATGAGTAATTTTAGATAAATGAAAATATTGGTTAACAGAAACAACTAGCACAAAAACAACTGTGAAATTATAACAGTTATGACATGACCCTGATTTGAACATGCTTGTAACTTTGATTGTAAAACAAAGCTTGTACTATGCTCTTATGATTAAACGCCAGTCGTGTTGGTTGAACTGTTCCCGCTGCCCGTCATTTTGCCTTGATGTTAACCTTTGGCCAATCTTGCTTTTCTATCGAAATAACGATTTCCTTAGTTTAGGATAACTAGTAGAATATACCAGAAATTGCATTTTTGCGTAGATAATAAGTCTGATAATGGCAGTATTTCAATAAAACGTATGTGCTCACACGCATAAGATGATATATTTTAACAGTATGAACACTGTTTTTGCAAATACTTGTTAGCTTCAAACACGTGATTATAAATAAAGAATACACAAAATGATTACCGTCTGAATGTCATCCGGGAATGTAAATACCATTTTTAAGCTATCAACAAAGTTCCCCACAGCAGCTGTTCCTGTAGGTTGAGCCCCTAAGAACCAAAATACCATTAAACATTGTTAGCGGAATAAAGTATCACATCTTACTAGTACGACAATGTTTTCTTAGTATCAACACTTTTCTTTCATCAATTCGTTTTGAGTGGTTATACTCACCGCAATTTTTTTTGCGTTAAACATTGGCTATATTAATCACATAAAGAACAACACATATCTGTTAACACTAAACTAAGTTTTTGAAACAATACACCAATCTATGCAATGAAAAATAAATAACAATGTAACTAATCACATTCAGCTACAATTACTCTGGACAATATATAACACTTTGTTTATTTATTAATCTTTCGGAACCAGTACAATACGTAGTTATTTAAAGATAACTTACACTTTGTGCTGTATTTCAAGATTGAAAGCTTTGCTTTGACTTCTTTGCTTTCCTTAAAACAGACAAAATATGAATGACTATAACTACTCATTTATGGTACATGCAACGCACTTTAATAAATAGTCAATAATCAATCATATTAATGGAAAGAGTATACTTAATGAATTTGAATTTATACTTTATCAAAAAGTAACATTGATACAAAGACACATAACCATGTACAAGTATTCACAGCGTTCTAACATGAATGCCTATTGTACGACTCGTTGGTTCAAACACCTTACCTTCAAACATTTACTTTCACCGGTGAGCTAGCTGTCACGCCTTGTTAACCTCTCGAGAGTTAGAACATATAACCCTCGTACAATTACTTACACCGGTGAGCTAGCTGTCACGCCTTGTTAACCTCTCGAGAGTTAGAACATATAACCCTCGTACAATTACTTACACCGGTGAGCTAGCTGTCACGCCTTGTTAACCTCTCGAGAGTTAGAACATATAACCCTCGTACAATTACTTACACCTGCGAGCTAGCTGTCACGCCTTGCTAACCTCTCGAGAGTTAGAACATATAACCCTCGTACAATTACTTACACCGGTGAGCTAGCTGTCACGCCTTGTTAACCTCTCGAGAGTTAGAACATATAACCCTCGTACAATTACTTACACCGGTGAGCTAGCTGTCACGCCTTGTTAACCTCTCGAGAGTTAGAACATATAACCCTCGTACAATTACTTACACCGGTGAGCTAGCTGTTACGCCTTGTTAACCTCTCGAGAGTTAGAACATATAACCCTCGTACAATTACTTACACCGGTGAGCTAGCTGTCACGCCTTGTTAACCTCTTGAGAGTTAGAACATATAACCCTCGTACATTTACTTTCACCGGTGAGCTAGCTGTCACGCCTTGTTAACCTCTCGAGAGTTAGAACATATAACCCTCGTTCAATTACTTACACCGGTGAGCTAGCTGTCACGCCTTGTTAACCTCTCGAGAGTTAGAACATATAACCCTCGTACAATTACTTACACCGGTGAGCTAGCTGTCACGCCTTGTTAACCTCTCGAGAGTTAGAACATATAACCCTCGTACAATTACTTACACCGGTGAGCTAGCTGTCACGCCTTGTTAACCTCTCGAGCATTAGAACATATAACCCTCGTACAATTACTTACACCGTTGCGCTAGCTGTCACGCCTTGTTAACCTCTCGGGGGTTGGAACACCTAACCCTCGTACAATTACTAACACCGGTGCGCTAACTATCCTTCCCTTTTAACTCGGGAGTTCAAAATCTAACATTTCTACTATTACACGATAAACAGATGCTTTACTAAACATCACAGAATTACGGCTAATTCCCATTTATATTAAACTACCTTACAATACAAGGATGATTTATATCTTTATATAAATATAAAATATATATATGAGGCTCATATTATTAGGAATCTTATTGTTAAAGGTGTTGCTGTGGACTAATCCCAGCACCTTAAAAATAAGATACACCCAAAGGACAAATATCTGTTACTTCCAGATGAAACCAAACTACCAAGTTTTAACAACTACTAAATATTGTCCATAAGACCCGCTTACATGCACGCCTAAGTTATCGCTTATAATGGGGGCTCGAACCTCCACATAATTGCATAAAAACTACTAGTGCATCTAGGTTCCCGTGCACCAAACCTTTAAAAAAACACCCCTAAATAACAGTGTGACGACTCACCAGCGTATGTGCAACCGCTCGGGGAGTATCCCCCTCAAACTCTATAAGTCACACAAAAATCAGTGCCTATCTATTCATCAGGCCACAATATCACGTAACAAAGTAACAACTTAAGTCGTATCTCAATCTCAGTCTTATCTCATTGTACCACATAGCATCATAAATTTGAAAAGGTATTCTATACATATAAGATGTTGATTAATGCCTTTGATCAAGATTTCAAGGGGAAAAAAATCTACAGCAATAAATGTAATTGAGTACAATTTCTTTTTCGTTTTTTAACAATTACTCAAGTATATTTTTTTCTGGAATAAAGCTTCTTTTAAATATTGACAAAATCCTTTTTATTATACAATTCGATGATAAATACGTTTTCAAGTATTAAAACATGCAATACTTTAAATAGGTACATGCTTTAGTGTGGTAAATTGAGTTGAGGTTGAGATTGAAATTTGACTTGAGTATTTTTGTGATATTGGGGGCCTGGTTTAATTCTTTGAAATCTTCATCTGATCTAAAGCAATGATTTTAGCATCATACAAAAACAACTTAATATCATAACACAAAGACGATACTTAGTTTAAAAGTGCACTTATGCCTTCTGCTTGTCGCGCTAGCTCGAATGCTAGGTCTGAATGATCAAAGATCAGGTCAGTTCGCGTGTTACGGACAGGTTATGGTATGGAGAAAAGACCGTTTCTTAGTCAGCCATGCTTTACTTCTTATTTTTAATCAAGTCTTTCTCAATTCAAATACATAATGGTTTGTTGTCATTAATTGTCTTTGGTATTTGTAATGGAATTGTAATTTGGTAGAATGATAAACAGTTCATTCATCTGCATTTATTTAGTGTTGTCACGTATTTTTCGTGACATTTGCACCGTTTTGTTTTGGAATGAAAGTGGAAATTATATGATGATATGTCTTAGTCTACTTCCATAAATAACACATGTGGGATAATTTGACAGCTGATAATCAGCATGGATATAATAGAGCCACCGTGAGAGAGCGACTCGGGTCTAAGAGAATTATATTTCTTAAAGGAACTAAACACCAGGTGTTACGCCAGTCGTCTTCACAGTTAGTATAAGTACGTATTAAAGAGCTTCCGTATATTTAACAACACCCAACTCGTGTCTTTCACGTGCTTAAAAATAACAACCTTTGTGACTTCCGAAAGAAAGGAAAACTTGGCTAAAACGCTTATTGACAGGTTCGTGTGTGGAACGATCACATGAACTTCAAGTTGTTCGGGAAAAAAAACATACTGCGCAACTTTTAAACGGGACATTATTCCGCGCAATTTGTTGAAAGGGGAAACTCAGCTGAGACAGCTTTGGAGTGGCATCATGTTTTTTATTTAAAGCATGTAACATATGCATACTCGACCGCATTTGTATGCTCGTTTTGACAAGCGTATGGTTCGTTTGAGACAATAGTGAATTTTCCGATGTTTGAACCATCCACTGTCTAGTCCCTTGAAATTGGGAAGACCAATATTAATGTGATGTTTTATGTAATGTATATTGTATTTTGTTCAACTCATTATTTGAGATTGGTGACGATTTAAGAATGAAAAAAACTGAATACACATAAACATATTAGTGTTGTATACTCTTGTTTTCCATAATTGCAGCGATAAATGGTAGCCAAAACAAAATATGATCCTACAATTTAACTCGGAATTTATCTCGATTTTCACACATGTTAGAAAATGTAGTTGCGTTTGAGCATTGTTTTAGTTAAAAAAATAACTTTTAAATCTGCAACACAGTGTTTAACTAGCAAGTGAGCTAGATATTACGCCATTATTTCAAGCTGATTATAAAAGTTTTAAATATATAAAATATTGAACAGACTAAGTATGTTATCGTACAGAAACATGCAGATATGGCCTTGTGCCTTATATATCTTTCCACAATGCCATCTGAATATGTATTGGTAAACATACATCTCACCTTTTCCGTATTATGATGATCTTCTTTCACGTATTGTAGCAAATGTCAAGTAACTCTAATTTTAATGAAATAAAAATCAACATCTGCGCGTACTTGTCGAATGATTACCTAAAAACATAACACATTTGCTTATACCAGGACTTTTGTAAGAGTTTAATTACAAGTTCTATCTTTGTCTACAAGTACGCTTTGAACCATAAATCATTTTTGAAAGTGGCTTACCTTTTTTAATTCGTCAAGGTCATGTTTTACATTCATCAGCTCATCACATAGCTCGTTCCTTGTCTGAAAAAAGAGTTGAAATGCTCTTAACCTTCTGATTTGTATCAGTTTCTGTTACTAGACTGTTCTGTACCTTATTGACTATACATTTAAAAAACATGGATTTTATTGAATTTGACTGTTTTACTCAGGCTTCTATAAATCTTTATGTATTAACTTGTCGATAACCTTATATAGACAACTCACCTTTTCAGATTTGCCCATGCCCAGCTTTTCTTTCAGTAACTCTTGTTCGAAATCCTTCTTTGTCTAAAACAATAACGGCGAACATAACTTTAATAGTTTAAACACATAAATAACGCAATGCGTTTTATGAAATGTTGTATGAAATGACTAACTATAATGTAGCCATATGTATTTAAAGCAATGGTAAACTAATGTTAAAGTTTGACTTATCTGACTTTCCCTTTAAATATTTGCGAATAAATTCAGAACAAATATTTGTAACATATTTCACCTTTTCTGAATGATAAAGATCTTGTTTCACTCGCTTCAGCTTATCCTGCAGTTCCTTCTGTGTCTGGAACAGTGCACAAAATTGAACGTAACATATTATTATGGACAACGATTACTATTGGGTTGTTTACTATTAAAGCTAAATACTGAGGCCATTTTAAAAACTAAGTCCAGAACATATGATACCACCTGAAATCCTAACATCAAATTTTGCAGGAATAATAAAAGGTCAACTCAGGTGGATGAAAGGACTTCAGTTCTTGTTTTTTCTAGATAAGGTGGAAAACAAGTTCAGTTTTTTGTTGTGAAAGTATTCCAGAACAGCTTTAATGATGTTTAATTTTAAACGTTTTACTCAGGTCCTTCTAGCGCTTTAACAGTTTGAAAGTAACGATATTTCAAATATCAAATCAAATATTCACAATCATAACGACAAATGTAACTGATAAGCATAAACTGTTTATATACACAAATTATCATTTTTTTTATCTAAAAGTGTTAAATACAATTGCGGGCAGTTCAACAGTTAATAAAATGCTCTTGGTTTTTAGGAAGCTTGAGATTAATTTGTAAAAGTGTGTTAAATAATCATTAATAATCGGTACACACAATAGTAAAATAAAATAGGTAATCAATTTTTCTCTTAATGGTAAATAGCAAACAATATTTACCAAAGGATAACCTTTTGCATCTATTTACATGTATTTCCCATTCTATGACGCATTGCTTACTTACAGGTTTCTCCAAGCCCTTTTGCATATCGTTTTAGAGTACCTTTCTTGTCTAATGTAAAATATGTGAAATTTGAAGAATGTCATATATCCATGACGCTGTTTTATAAACCGTAAAAGGTCGCTTTACCGACATTTATGGTTATTATCATATATTATTATGTACTAAACACAGACAATTACGCAGACAGACTATCATAATCGACACTAGTGAGTTGATAATAAAACCTGGAAATACGAGACTAAATTAAACATACATACTATTACAGTATGCCATTATATCCCTAGCGGTATATGCACACTCTACTCAAAATATATGGTTAAAATGATGAAAAAGTGTTTATGAAAATATTTAGTGCAAGTTTACCTTATCCTATCCGATATACACGAGTGTACGATAATGACATAAGTATACAAAATATTTATATATACTGGTTCCCCTGTTAATCACATATCACAAATGGGATTTCCTAGAAGTCGTATTTGAAAACTGGTTTCGCCGTCAATCGTAAGTGACAACCTGTTCTCCTAGAAATCAAAAGGGACAAAAGATGGCCGTTTTATAGCACACCGTAAAGGCATTTCCGGTGAATTCAGCCGTGCTGGTAAACTCCATCTGGCACTCCCATACCAGATGAGTTAGTGCAACGTTAAAACGTGTAGAGTCCGAAGGAGTCCACTCAAAATATTTAAGATTATGGAAGTTACGACTAAATTCCCTTATTGAAACAACTCACAGAGGTTTAAAGAGGTCAAGAGGTTATAAATAGCGTGACAGAAATGACTGATAAAACCTGTCAACTTTTAAACATATAACGTTTCCTTATTTTACTTACGCCACTATGTTCCTATTGAGTAACATGGTATTCAAGGAAACATGAGGATAAACTTGAGACAGACAACATTTTCAATATATCAAGACAATTTGAAAATAAACAATTGGAACATTATGATCATACACATGGGCAGCTAGCCAAAACAAAGAAGAAGGGTAACTCGAGTCATCAATAGAAATAGCGCTTGGCTCAAGAACTTCGCTCAGTTCTGCTTATAATGATTGTCAAATCCTACGAACATTCATTGTTTTTAAATGGCCGCGTTACGTCATCAGGAAATGACGATGTATTCATGTCGGTAAAATAAGTACCGTTTATGTTTGTTCTTTTTGTGCTGTAACATTTCATAATTGTTTTGGTATCAGCAATTTGTTTATTTTGCTGATATATTTTTTGCCGAATATAGTGAATTCTGTAGCTTTTGACTTGTTGCGCTAGAGTAGCCTCCCTTGACTTCGATACACAAAAGTACGCTATATTTTCATACGCACAAGCCATTCCATATTTGGACATTTGACAGAGGTTTATTTAAATCATTACAAATTGAAACCGAAAAATAAAAATGAATACATAGTAAGGTATATATTAAATAAAATATTATCTCGTTCGGGGAGTTAACACGTATTCTGATGAAAAAGAAAAAAAAGTAAACACGTATTCGACTCTACCTGCAGTCTCGACGGATGCGTGTTTACACACCGAAGTCGACAGGATACAGGTCAATAGAAAAGCGTCAAATTATAAGTTCCCTTATGTCTGTTTAGATAGTTGCTGTACCTTAATATCGGAGTTTCAGTCTTACTTTTCGATGAAATATGGCGTTTTATCAGTAACATAAACAACAGTGAAAATTCCAAAGCATAAAAAAGAAGTAAAAATATTAATTGTACTTTTCCACTTGACATTGGAAAAATATGGATTAATTTAGTTTGACCGATTTACTCAGACTTCTATAGTGTCATACATTTAATCATCCACTTGTCAAATAACTTTTTATATAAAATTTACCGTTTCAGATTTCTCTATGTCCTGTTTCGCTTTCAGTAACTCTTGTTCGAACTGCTTTCTTGTCTGAAAGCGGCAAAACGGCAGGATATTATTACCTTAGCAGTTTAAATAGGACTTTCAGAACAGAAAGACAATGCATTGTTTCCATCGAATTTTACTTATAACATGACTTAAAATGATATACATCTAAAACATGTTTTGTAATAAGGGTTTACTTTTGTAATGGGTTCACTATTCTGGCTTTTCTTGAAAATCTTAGCGTAGATACTCAAAACAAATGGTTGTAACAGGTTTCACCTTTTCTAAATGATAAAGGTCTTGTTTGACACCTTTCAGCTCATCTCTCAGTTCATTCTGTGTCTGGAACAGTGTAACATAACATATCAGTTTGTTTAACGAATACTATTTATATTAAATACAGTTTAAGCTTAATACTACGGCCAACATATAGAACATAAGTTAATGCCTAAATTCATATCATCAAATTTAGCAGTAACATTTAGAGTCCAATCAGGAGGCTAAAAAGGCTTCAGCTTTTTGTTATGGAAGTATCTCCAGTACAGCTACAACGATGTTTAATTCAAAGCGTTTTATTGAGGCCCAACCAGCGTGTTAATGTTTCTGAAGTAACGAACTATCAAATAAAATAGTTCCAATGATAACGACAAATGTAACAAATAGGCATAAACAGTTTATATACATAGATTCTGTGAATAATTTAAGTAAAAGTGTTAAATACAATGTAACAGTACAACAGTTGTGTCACATAGTCACTTATAATTGGTACAACGAATAAGTAAACCAAAATAGACGATCAACTTTGAATTTATATTGAAATAATAAAAATAAAAAAGTTCACCAAAGGATAACCGTTTGTATCTGTTTACATATATTTACCACACAATTTAATATTGCTTACTAAGAGAATCTCCAATAATGGACAAAACAATAGCCTTTATCGAAACAAACTGTTTAATATGTTTTACATAGTTATTGTTATTGGTTATTTTGTATAATACAAGAAAAGCAACCCAAACAAAACAAAATCTTAAAATAATCTATTGGAAGGTAATGCACCAACAAACTTTAAACGAGAGACACATACCGGTATGTGTGTCTCTCTCTATATATATATATGTACAGAAACTGTTTAAAGATGATTTCGCTGTGGGTTTAACAAGTTCATGGTGATTAAGCGTCACTCTTGTTTCGAATTTATCAACAAATTGTTTACATATTAGATTAAATTACCACTATCTAAGATACCACACACATATACGAAAGATAAATGTTCAACCATTTTTAAAGCGAGCAACCATTTACTGTCTACTTTATTATATCGGGGTACTATTACAGTTTTACTAAACATTTTAGTTGTACAAAGATGCGTCGATCTTTCGAATATTTAGAAAATTAAAACCTTATCGACGCCAGCATCAACTTGATGACACCGCAAATCATTTAAACTCGTACAATGAATTAATTACAAAAAACAAGTTCAACGATCATATAAGTATATCACATTTCATTACCTTTAAGTAAAACCCTATTGTACTTATTGGACAAAGTTTGATGCAGTGTGATTTGTACGTTGTGTATATGTCGATTGTATTGTAGGCCTTGAAATTGTGCCTGTATACAGGGCCTTTGTTTTAGCTTTTGGACTTATCATGGTTGTTTTTCATGTGTTTACAAAGGTCGAAGCGATCACTGAGATCTTTTAATTCATTCACGTAAGATATAACCATCTTTTAAAAATGTGTTATCATTAGTTTTGGACTCAGTTTAATAATGAAGTCTGTTACAAACGGATCATGTAGTAATGCGATGGTTTTAAGTTTTGGTTATCGGCTAAACTTGCCAACGTAAAGACACAATGAAATGTCACACTAGTGAAATTCTTCATTTGCAAAATAACAACCACGTGTTATTATCTGGTCGAGCAGATGATCATGCGAAAATATAATGACCCCGATCACACGTTTTCATATTTGATAAGAATGATTTGTAGCGTATTTCTAAGAAAATGGTGCTTAACGCTTTACCAGAACAGACTTGTACAAACCTTTTCTGATTGTTCCAAATTGTGTTTGGCTTGATTCAACAGTGCAGTGAGGTCCCGCCGTGTCTAAATCAATCATATAAACTATAACATTAGATGAACCTTATATAAACTTCAGGTTTTAAAGAATTTTCCAATCGTTTTGTCAGATGTTGTTGTATTAGGATATTCTTATCAATATAAGCAATGCAAAAGTATATATACTTTGACAAGCCAAAATTAATCACAATTTAAATTTCATGCTTGATATCATAATACATTATGTGGATACTCATTGATCATATAACATGTAAACAATTTCGTTAATTTAACATTCCTTATATGTGTTGATAGTGATCTTGCAATTCAGATTAAAGCGACATGTTGCTGGTAAACAATATTAAGATAATTGGCACTTAAATAACAGACACAAAAACCGATACCTTGTTCAATTCTGTGGTGGATGTGGCATCATCGTCGGAATTTTCATCGTCGCTTCCAGTGACTTCTTCATGTTGATCACATACCTCCTCCAAGTCTTCGAACAAACATTTAAGTATAACTTTGTTTTCTTTAAAGTCAATCCCTTTAAAAATATGTTTGCTTTTAATTTCTTTGAGGCCGGATCTAGCGTCCGAAATATCTTTCTCAAAATGTATTCCCATAAGGTACAAGTAACCAGCCATATTATAGTCAACAAAATCATCAATATTGTTTTCTTCATTGGCACACCACTTGCTTTTCTCATCACACGTTTTAGTAATAAGGGAATGGACACTGACGTTTTTGGCATGTCTCATTGCTATTCCGTCTCTAATATTACTTGTCAATTCATCTACACGTTGTTTAATTTTATTGCCTAATTCCATACATTCTTGCACGCATTTATCAGCATCTTTCTTGCAGCTCTCCATACTGTGTTTTGCTTCATCTTTCAACAGCACAATTTCATCTTTTAACTCATTGAACAGTAATTTCATCGTGTTGACTTTATCGCAGTCAATTTTTATATCTTTATGCAGCAGATCAGCGACTTCCTGCATGCAAGATGGATGCTCGGAATAAAGGCATCTTCCACAAATCATCGATTCATGAATTTTACAAAGAAAGATAGCTCTTTCCATCGGATGTTGCTTACATCGCTCTTCTGTAATGTCAATCCTAATTGCTGCTTGGCTTTCCTTGTTCAACACATTGATAATGTGAGTTCGAAAAATGTTTCCTTTCTGATGAATACGTAAGCAAGCTTCACCGACATGCCCACATGTATCGCAACTTCCAACAGCATTTTCCTCTAAGCACATTTCACACTGAATCGGTTGTGATGCCATATTTTATATGAAAGGAAGCTTAGTGGATTTAAACGTTATAAGACGAGCTATGCACATTTGACAATATGTTATCAGCATCGTCATATGACTTAAAAGTAGTATAGATAGTATAAGTATTTGAATAACAACGAAGATTACGAAGATAAATATATAATACGGAGTGAGTTATAAAACAAACGCTGTTTAGAAACTTTTAAAGAAGTACTTTTAAAGATTTCAACTTCGAAGCACTCCATAAACAGCAAATGACAACAAACGCTCTTGCATCTCTTCTTTGGTATGTGACTGATTTGATGTTATATGGATAGCAATGCTCAAGCTATCGGAATGCAACATATCATTTACATTGTATGATGGAATAATACACATTTTATGTCCGGACTTCAGTTTCGAATTAAACTAAATCATCGATATACTTTTTTCTAAGCATGTACATGACCGGAAAAGTAATTTATTATTGTATGAAGTAATCATGAGAAAACTTTGTATGAAATATCAAGATTTAACTTACATTAGGAAGAATATTATGTGTATATATACTTAAACTTTCAACACTATGCCGCAATTCTTGTGGACATATTGTACACTATGAGTGTTATGATTTAAGATGCATTCTATGTTTGTGGCGCTCTAGGTTGTTTTCTGTGTTATATGTGGGACTTGATCCCTGTAAAAGTATTTATACGACTAAAACCCCAGCAGAGAATTGACAAAGTGTTTTCTTACGGTTGAAAGAGTACCATGCACGAAACGTTCGAGTCATCCCAATACCCGAAACATTGTATTTAGAAAGGATATGATTCAAATATAATGTATATTTTTCGGAAAAATATTTATCTATTCTTTAATCTGTATTTATTCATTTATCTAATAATGCAATCAATTTCTTCTTAATATATGCAATACACTTATCGCCGTACAAGTCAGACACAGTAACTCGTACTATAAGCTTTTACTTGGCAGCTCATAGCCGGTTAAAGTGAAGTTTAACAAAAAGTATAAATTATATTTCGTTACAATATTTTAAAACATCGCTCGAAAAAAAAAGATATGTTCTTAAACTATGAATAAATGAAACAAGCAATGAGATAGAGGATATTTGTTTATTTTAGTGTAAGATCGTATTTTATTTCTCGAGTGTCATAGAAAAACATAATTTCACCAGTAGCGAAGCCACGATGCTTATAATCGAAGTTTTATTAGTTTTTTAATTTATTTCTTAACTACCCCCTTTTTTGAAAAGTATGTTATTTACGGCGCTAACCGTGGGGCGCCCCTCACGCAAAATTATAGCTGTCAACTTTTCTATTTCCGGTTTGTTGAGAAATAGTTCCCTGCTATTCATTCTTATAAGTTATTATTCGCTCGTTTTTTAGTGTAACACTTTTAAGAACAGTAATTAATGAAGTTTTATTAGTGCACATATCTTCCAAAAATAACGAAAACACTTTTACTTTAAGTGTGGCATGAATACATAACCAAATTACTACGCCGCGATTTAATGAATGAAAATATGGAAGGTCAA
Source organism: Mya arenaria (assembly GCF_026914265.1). NCBI lineage: Eukaryota > Metazoa > Mollusca > Bivalvia > Myida > Myidae > Mya > Mya arenaria. Next base: position 45,153,314 of record NC_069128.1, on the reverse strand, counting down.
ATGTGTTAGCAAAACAAATGTCGATACTCATTGGATTTTAAACATGTTTCTTAGTATAAGTCTGCATGTGTTTCATAATAAATGAATATTCAGTCATCTTACTGTCAGAAACCAGTCTGTTTCGCTTGAAAACAGGTTTGTTTTTCATGAAAAGAGTGAATACCACGTTTTCAAGGTAATGATGAGGACCACGCTAGTTTGTTGACAAACTTTGAGGCGTGGGTGGGGTAAAAATATCGGATTATATGTAAAATGTTGTGTGAATTTTCCGGGAAGCTCATTTTACGTATTACAATGGTAAACAGTTTAAGATACATTTGAACAATGATATAAAATTATAGTTATGTTCGAACAATTGTTTTCGTCTGTAATTTGTTTGGTATGAAATCAAATGTTCGAAAATTTAGCTTCAAGATCAAGAAAATGTTTGAAAAATGAGAAAACAGGTAATAAACGGTAAGTTGTTAATTTTCCAAATATATATTTATTTAAGTTTATAAAACATTTCTTTAATTTTTAAACATTTTTTTGCCAACATTTACTGGTTCAAAGTGAAGTGTTCTGTTTTGATCAAGGCAAGTATTAACTACAAAGGAATTTAAAAGTGGTTCTGAAAGTTGATATCTTCGCTCCTTATTTTCTGTTGTTATATCACTGTTAAAACCCCATATTTCATCGAAAAGCATGACAGAAAGTGGATTATTTTGTCAATATAAAAAAGTATGATTTCAAATGTGCCGAAGTATTTGTCTTAGGGCAATTAACTTGACCAATAAAAGTCACGGACTTTATAAGCATTTTATTCATAAACTATTGCGTAAAGTAGGTGATTTTGATACCAACAACTCAACACCAGTCCTTGTTTAAGCTTATCTCCTTTGTTTATTCACTGATTCTGCTATTTTAGTCAAGACCTTGCTTATCTTGACATGCATCCTTTAAAGTGACATTGTACAAACTTATGAATAAAGCCGAAGCCACTGTAATTTTTATTGAATCATATAATTTCATGATTACTTCGTAAATCGTTAAAAAATATTTTCACCACGGTCGTTCAATTTGTCAAAATGGCTACCGAATTTTACAAATTATAACATTTTCATATAAAAGCGATTTCCGACAGCCAATTTAATTGTTTATTCATCTAGTCCGGTATTTTGCGAGATTAGTAGCATTCAAAGCTAGAGAAGCTCGTATTGCCAACTTTGATCTGGATAGGGTGAGGTTTATCATATGTTGTCGTCATTGATAAGACAGGAGTACTATGATTTTGTGTATCTCTTCAAATTCGTAATAATCAATTAATCATTTGTTTGATAAACAGTCAAAGTTTATCAGAGGCGGATATTTTAAGCCCGGATTAATTTTTTGAAAGGTCCAACGACTGCAAAGATTGATTCATTTCAAGCCATAATAAACGCAAGCGGTGCTTTACATGGGGAGTATTCAAAAGGGATGTGATAATAAAATGGATCAATAAACTGCTGCAACCCGATGTCCTTGTTATATTCCATTTTCTCACAAAAATGTAAGTTTTCTTTCCTTGTTACAAGGGAAACAAACATTGAAATACTGTGATATTAAGGCGAGAAGTAGTCTAATGTGCCCTTCCAGTCCACAACGCACTCGACGACCCCACTGTGTGTTTAATGTAAATCCGCCATCTAAGACGGAGTTGAAAATGAGGGAATTATCGGAGGCGCTCAGGCATAACATTATTGATCCGGCGGCTTCGGCGTAAGACTTCCGGATCTAACCGGTCGTTGGCGGTCAGCATAGCAGACGAGTTTTAGGTGACTTTTAAACCGCCACAGTCCATATGTGGCCGTCATACCGGTAGCAGACGATAGTGTTTAAAATTTTCCGACAGTCCGCCATTATAGCGGGATAACAAATTGCTGTATATATCATTAGCATACGGTGCTTTCTTCCGATATTTATTTTCCATTATAGCGGGATCGCAGTTCGCTGTAATATTGGTTAGTAGACGACATTATATCGTCAACGTTAATCCGGTTCCGACCGGTTTGCCAGAACAAGTACGGAAACGTTACACCGGCATTATATAAACGGCATTTCGAAAATATATTCAATCATTACCACCGCTGACAGTGTAATCCTTTCAACGTTTGAACTAGGGAGAGATGTGAAGATGGCAAAGATTTCGTCTCATATGGCCTACTTTATCGGGTGTACGGTGATCAACAGTAATACTGGTCCGCATTGCGTTGTAGTAATAAGAAAACGATATCGAGGATAAAGTATGTCATGTATGACAATAAGATTGAGTTAAAGCATATGGTTATATTTCATTCTTGCACTTTTGAATTTTGAATCTTTAGAATATTATACAAATGATATTGTTACTTACTGTTATCTATGCATGCACTTATTTGTGGACCAATTGAATTTTATTCAGATTGTAAAAAATGTCGATATACTGTGAGGGTCAGTTCACTAACGAACGGTTTGAATTAAATTGAATTGTATAATTATATTGAATCTTGTACCAAAACGTATCATTCGAAACACGACACTACTTACCACGTGACTATTTTTCGTCAACCTGGTATTGTTTGTTAATAAAGGTATTACCTCGAGAACAGTCAGTTAATTTTTAGTGTTTTTGTCATTGATAAACTCGCCTTTATAACATTGTACTGTTTTTTTCTCGCGAGGTAATTGATATTTGCACGAAGGTTATAATTAACCTAGCCAATACAAGAAGATTTATACGCATCGTGAAAAAGCATTTCGCTTGGTTACTAATTCGCGTCCTTACCAATTTGCACTAGCTGGTGAATAATACATTGCTCCAATATGTCAGTAGAAATGTTCAAATGAAAAGCTGTTTAAAAACACGTCAGAACTTACACCTGCAAGAATTAATATGTAGATTTGCATTTAATTTTAACGTAATAAATTCCAAGAACCTGGAAACAAAATGATTCCGTTATTTTCTTTAAACGCTTGGAAGCAGTTTTTTTTTCATTTAACAAGTTATTGGCAGCAGGCCGTTTGCTTACTTTATTTTCCATCCCCGAGATTAGTTGGAGTGGCTTACGAGATAAAAGGTGAACGAAGTTATATAGCTATTGGATCTCATGACAACAGCAGAACAAAACACGATGATATATCTTGTTACCTGAGATATAATCATTTTACATAAGAATTTAGCGCCATGCCGTTAATGTGCTGGGAAAGGAGGCTTTAAAAATGATGAATGGAATTTACTTCGTTTCACTTTTATAAACTATTACTTATTTCACTATATACTTTGTAACTGTTAACAGGTACAGAATGATAGTGTAAACCGGAAATGTGGAATTTATTTCATAACATTAACTACGAACATGGTTAGCACAGTATACGTTATTAAACTATGTCCAAACATAGCGATTTACTAGTGTATACTAACTCATTCACACCGAGGCTGCTTTGTTCATCAAAGCCGGTTGTATGTGTGATTGTGTGAAGTATCAATCGACTAAAAAACTGCATGCATTTTAACCTATAGTGACTACCATGTCATACTAACTTAGGAACATTTGACGGCAATAAAACACATATCAATATTTTTGACAAAAAATGAATTCGGACACTGATGATGTCAGTGGACACGATGAGAATGTATATACCAGGGCATAGCCAGAAGTTCGTGGAAAAGCTTGATAAATGAAAACAATATGCAGCATATCTTTAAAACTTTTATACAATAATAATCAGGTTATTTGAAATTAGGAATGCCAATTTCATCGTATAGCATGTTATTACGACAACGTTGTGATCACTATGGAAACAGGATGTCGCACATTCCTCCGCAGTGGCTAAAACAACCCATGACAATAATACTGTTTTGCTGACCACTGACATTGAAACCAATAAAACGGCGCGAAAGTTTGCACATTTGACGTGACATCAATAACGTGTAATGACGTGAAGTTTTAAGTCAGTGCGTTTGTTTGTTTATTTTCAAGGAAGCATTTTAGACTGAACGGTATAGTCAAATTTTGTTTAAAATGACGCCAAAAGACAGATTGAAAAAACAGGCAGTGATACAGTACTGTGTGAACCTAAGAAAAACTCCATCGCAAACACTTAAACTGATGAAGGAAGCATCGAGTGAAACTCAAGTGAAGCGAATGCTCTTGTACCAGTGGCACAAGCGGTTCAGTGAAAGGCGGGACAGCATTTGTGACGACGTGAGGTCTGGACGACTGGTTTCACAAACTACAGAGAGTGACGTCGAGGCCGTGAAAATCATCGTTGACGCTGATTGTCGATTCACTCTTCATGAAATATGCAAGATGTTTGACATGAGTTATGGGTCAGTACGGAGGAAAATGAAAGACAGTTTGAAAATGAGTCGAGTGAGTGCGCGTTGGATTCCACGGCTGCTGACAAAAGCTGAGATGAGCAAAAGAGTACGGTAATCACGCCGATTCTTAGCTCGGTGTGAAAAGGAAGGAAACGTTTTCTTGAGAAGATAGTTACTTGCGATGAAACCTGGCTGTTTTTACGACCCTGAGACAAAACAGCAAAGCAGTCAATGGAAGACTACCGGTTCCCCGCCTCCGAAGAAAGCACGATCATCCCGCTCGATAGGGAGGCATATGTGTATTGTATTATTTGGTGTGCACGGTGTTATTCTACTCCATGCAGTTCCGCAGGGCCAATCTGTGACGGGTGCTTACTATTCTAAGGTAAAGTGATATATAACAAAATTCATTTTTATTGATATTTAGTTCTTGATTAAATCTGTATAAAACGATGTTTAAAAAAGTTTATGATTAAAAATATGGGATTGAATAAGTGTTAGTTTTAGTTATGATTTTTGATGAAGTACGCAAAACGCGACAAATGCATTATGTTAGCCTCAGTTATATTCTCCATTTAAGCTTTTGAGGCGTGACTTGTACAGGGTGATGTCATGAGACCACAGGCGTTGCATGATGGGTGGATTCTTCACCAGGATAATGCACCAGCGCATAGATTGGAGGAGACCCAGACTACCGCGACAATCCAGCTTGAAGCGGAGATCCTTCCCCACCCCCCTTATTCGCCGGACCTAGCACCATGCGATTTTGCCCTATTTCCATAACCAAAATGTGAACTGAAAGGTTTAACGCTTCAATCACTTCCAGGAACTACAGAGTGAAGTTCATACACGCCTGTATTCTTACAAGTCAGAGTGGTTCTGTGTCATTTTCCGGCAGTGGGTAGCGAGACATCGACGTTGGATTGCGGCGAACGGCTCTTACTTTGAGAAGTTATGACGTTGACGTCAGATTCTGACATTTGAACTGTGGGAGCTATTCTGACCTCATGTTAATGAAAAAGCTGTAGTTTACTTTATATTGTATGTATCAGTTTGAAATTATATATGTCATTTACAGCTAAAATAGATTTTATAGCGAGCTAACGATCGTTGAAAAATGTTAAAATGTGATGATTTTATTAAGCAATTCCACGAACTTCTGGCTATACCTTGCTGTGTTTGCATCGATGATTTTGCTGGTGTTATGCTTCTTGTGTCCTGCCTGGTACATTGTTGGCTATGAACTAAAGACTACAGTAGTTGATACTATCCCCTCCTGAACTGTTCGTTCGCCTCTAAGTGATTTGAAGATTATTATTTAGTACAATGGAGAGCACTGATACTGATGGTCCTTACCGTTATCCCAATGTTGTTAATTATTTCCGGAAATATAACTATTATTGTTTCATTATTTGTTCAAAGAAGGAAACTACGGATGACGTATCCCCAGAATGCCAGCTCAATACCGAATGAGAATAAAAAAAAACATCACGACGTAGGATGAAATACTTAACCAATTTACTTTTTTTTTTTCAATTATTTTTATTCAAGATTTTGGAACAATATAAACATATACAAATATACATATACATACACAGACAGTCAATATAAAGAATTTAAATAGTTCAGTCAATATAAATTAACATGTTGACATAATCTATAACAACTAAGTAAGAAGTATATATATTTATATAGTTTATATCGAGCAAAGTTTATTCATCAATATAAAGTATGTTTTTCCTATTCTTGAATTTTTAAGTTTTTTGTAGAGAACAAAGAGAGAGGAGATAGGGGGAGCCAATAAATAATAAAGAAAAAAATACTATAAGGGAGATAATTCTATAATTTAGTTGATAGTGTACTTTCATAAGTGAGTTGTTAGATCACAAGCAGATATATTTTTAAAAGGGTACTCTAAGGGAGATAATTCTATTGTTTAGTTGGAAGTGTAATTTCATAAGTAAGGTGTTTGATCACATGCAGATATATTAACACAGTTGCAAAAATTCATTCCATTTTGCTTCAAATACATCTAGTTTGTCTTTTTGTGTTGCGATTATTTTTTCTATTAAGATGCGCCTCAACAAATAGGTTTTAAATGATGCTATTTCTGGTATTTTTCTGTCATATTTACAATAACTTATGTAGTACTTTGCTAATATCAGAAGAAAGTTTATCAAATTAATGTTTGTATTATTATTGTTCTTTTTAATTGTTCTTTTTAACTCCTAATGATATTACTCTGTATTGCATTATGTTTGTTTGAATATGTTTTGTATTAATAAAATTTTGTAAATTTGACCAAAAGTTTTGAGTTATTGGACATTCCCAGAAGAGATGTTTTTGTGTTTCTGGTGCCATTGAACAAAAATCGCATAGTCTTGAGTTTGTGATTTTACATTTGTGTAGGTAATCATTGTTGGGAACTAAATTCATTATATACTTATATTGATATTCTCTTAATTTTGTGTCTATTGTAGAGTGGATTGGTGTTGTCAGTATATGCTTCCAATTTAATTCTTCCTCAGGAAATTCAATGTCCCATTTAATAAGACATTTGTTATTTTTTTGTTTTAATTCAATTTGTTTATTATAAAGGATTTTGTTTACTTTGTTCTTTTTTCTTAACTTGTCTATAAGGTATTCTGGCTCTTTGTTTAAAGTGGCATGGTAGTCTTTTAGTTCTTGTCCCCATATTTTATTTATAGTTTTTATTAACGTAAGATATTTGAGAAAATCACCATCCACAATGTTATATTTAATTTGCATCTGTTCGAAAGTAAAAAAATCTTTAATTTCAAAATCGAAAATTTGTTCAACATAAAATATTTTTTTTTTTTGCCAGTCTTTATAAAGAAGGGTATTGCCATTGCTTTGTTTAAGATTAGAGTTATTCCATAAAAATTCTTTTGCTAGATTTTTCACGGTCTTGTTATAATTGATTTTGCACCAAGATGTAAGGATTTGTTTTAGAAAGGTAAAATTTAGCTGGAAGTTGCTAGCATCGTTTACATTAGTGTTATATTTCCATATGTTTGTTCCACCAAATTTATTGAGTTCTGAGTTATATAGTTTATTCCATTTAGCATTACTCTTAGTTATTAATCTTTTTGATCCAACTAGCTTTTAATGCATTGATAAAGGATTCTATGTCTAGCATTTTTAGTCCGCCATTTTCATAGGTTTGGTATATTGTGTCTCTGGAAATTTTATCTGGTTTTGAGTCCCAAAGAAAGTCAAACATAATATTTTTAATTCGTTTTATTGTTGGTTCTGTTGGATTAGGTAGCACTGTTAGTGGGTAAACAAGTTTCGGGAATGCATATGATTTTAAAACAGTGATTTTTCCTATCAATGAGAGTTTCCATCTTTTCCATTTATAGAGAGTGTGTTGAAATGCATTTATTTTAGGTTCTTAATTTAGTTCATGTATCTTTCTATGGTCATTTGAGAAACATATACCTAACGTTGAGGCTTCATTAGATGTCCATACAAACTTTTTTGACTTACAAAATTTTTTATTGGTATATCGCAGTGTACCGATTCTCAAGACAGTACATTTTGATATGTTCAATTTTAGTCCAGATATTTGACTAAATTTTTCAAATGTTGTTACAAGGTTTTTTAACCAATTTACTTATCTTCGTAAGCAGATTTTTCATCTTAACTACCCTACCATTCACTATAAACGATGTGCTAAGAGCAATTGCAAGTAAGGACCTATGGACTTCGTTGTTAGTCATGCTAGTGAACGGTAACTTCACTTTTAAGTTTATATTCTATTTCAACAGTAGTTCAATGTTTAGGCAGGAGTGGGGCGCTATCGTATGGGAGATATTCAAAAGTTTGCATGACGTTTTGACCACAAAAAACGACATGGCTACAGTTGAGGGCGCATCAAGATCGCTGAACACGCTGCCAACTAACACCCTGTGCAGTTCACGCCACCACATTATACACTGTTCTGAATACTTTACAACTTATCTGGCCAATTATAATGCATTGAACCGGCGCCAAAACGAATATATATTTGAATATAGAGTACGTGAAATCCGGATAGATTATACATGTAAAACATTAGTCGTTTAGTCAATAGTATATTAACGTCTTTCTTTGATATTCATGTATTTGTTTTGCACAACCCACCTTTTTTACATGTAACATTTGGTAACAAGTGTGATTGGTTGAATGTACTTTTTGGTTCCATCATAAGTGTTCTAAGTGTAATAAGGCATTTGTAAATAAATGCGTTACTACATTAAGGTTTGTATATGGCATTGCAATTATATTAAATATTCTTTGAAAGATAGGTTTACAATAAGCTCATCATATAAGATATAAATATAGTCCAAAACTCTGTAAAGAGTAAAATATATTTCAATATGAATACAATTATATCATGCTAGTTACATTTCAAGCAAAAACATCAAATGTCTTTGAATAATGTTTCTTGTCTAGCTTGAAATACTTATTATAGTTATTTAGTTAAAATAATATTTCAAATGTCGTTTTACTATAAAGTAATTGGTTTTCGTTTCGTAAATAGTGTTTATCCTGTCATGTGCATACAAATCGATCCAGTAACAAGGTGCCGTGTAAATATTGCTTTATTACTTTAGTTTACCACGTGAGGATTATCTAAGTTGGTAATGTGGCCAAGATATCAGACTATATCTTGTGAAAGACATGCAATTTCCGTTTGAATTTTAACATGGTCGGCATTTTCGTCTTTATTTTTCGAATTAAATGAAGCATTACAATATAAATTCAATACAAAATCAATATTTATAATTCATACAGTGATACGGTTATAATGCATTGATTACTACAATATAATAAAATATGATGTAAGGACAGAACGGATCAACACCTCGCGGGACTACCCACTATAGTTAACAAGACAAGATAAGATAAGGTACGAGGTAGACAAAACTATAAAGTTTGTGTTAATTTATTTTGTTTAGCTACTGTTTTTAGCCAATTGGCAGTAACATTGCAGTAAAGTATTTAATAAATTCCGAGCAATGTATGTATAACGCTGAAAGACAACAAATATTACAATACAGTCATGAATAAACATTGGTGTATCCGTCTTGACACTGTCAGTGAAATTTGAGTAATCGTCCTTACCCTTAGCAAAACGATTGCATTCAAAACTGTATATACCACGATGTATAGTACGAAAGCAAACAATTATAGAAAGGTCACATCTACACCTTTGCTTGAAGTGTATCAATATTGTTTGCGCTGAAACAAGGTACATATTTAAAGATATGTGGGACTTAATTGTAAATGAATATAATTTGCTGCTTATGATTCGAAAGAAGTTTTCCAAAATAGACTGTGTTCCATTACAAACTTGTGACTATAATTAGTAGTGGCCAGGCCGCGTCTATAGGGATACATGTTTGCAATTGTCAATGGGGAAGTGTATACGGATAAATTTTATTTATGAAAGAAAAGAAGATTTGTTAATGATATCAACGCTTATTCAACTTTACATAAAATTTGTCTTCAATAACCATTTTGATGTGTGTAAAACTTCCAAAACGTCACATAAAACGAATAAGCCAAATGTTTAAAAAGGGAAATTAAAAAAAGTTAATTCTCTGTGTTTTTGTATTGACTGGTCGCCGGTCATACGAGTTCGTTATTTTAAAAATTTACTTTCTGTTAAAACGAGTTATATGTAAACACGTTGTGGTAGTAAATAAGCATGTGCGAATTACGGGCATATTGAGAATAATAGTTTAATGTATGCATTTGATAACAAATTTAAGATCATTTACACGACATTAATTGACTATTTTAAATTTAAGTGATATTAAATGGAAGTACAAAGATTAATTCACATGATTTTAGTAACAAATATAAGTCGCAATAAAGAAATTAACACAATTTAAATTTAACTGATATAATATGAAAGATAAAAGCGTAATTCACACGATTTAAAACAAACATTAATGAATAAAAGTAAGCCGAAAAGGATCAGGCCGATATGATATCTCGGCCGAATCGAACCGACACTAATAATTTTATCGGTGATAATGCAAGGTACCAGTCTAAATAATTTACGCATGCCGGAGACGACCGAGTTACTACGATCTAGAAGTTGATTAAACCGTCATAGTTCGGCTATGTCCGTGTTTATTCGGAATGTTAACATTTGTATATATTGTCACATGACTTTATTGAGCCAATTTGGTATCGATATTTTTCACGTATTATATTCAATAAAATCCATTCAGTCGCGTCTTTGATGCCTTACATCAACATTCGTCTTGTTATTTGCTTGTAGTTAATTTTCCATTCAATAATGATATTGTTAGAAATACGATACCAAATTTGATGAGCGTACGTTATAGATAAACGACAAGAGCAGTTTATGCTTACTTGTCTTCTTGACCAAATAACTACGCCAGTTTGCTTCCATTTTACCTTCGCACTAATTTATTCTTATCGGAGTGTTTGTTTGTTGAAAAATGCAATTATCACAAAAACAATCATAAGTCAACGAGATAAACAACTGTTAATAGAATATGATTTATGTATAGCAACTCTTTACACTTTGATATACAACAAGGGTGATATGTTTCAACATATGGTCATTAGGGAGTGAATATCAACAATACTTACAAAAAGAAAATTATGGCATATCAATAATTCATAATAATCCTTTCGAATGTTCATACGGCTATGTGGCACCTCTGTCTACTCCACTATCCTCACCTTTAGGAAAGTGCAGCTTTGAGATAAGATGGACCTGGAACAATAAACCGTATTATATACTAAATCCACGTACCGAAATCACATTGCATTCTCTAAAGCGATATAAACGATATAACCGCAACCTGTACTATATAAATGATGAATTATTGTGGAATGGAACTGCAATATTTTGCTGACAACAAATATTATGAAATAAAACCAACAAGGACAACAGAATCGCATCAAGGTAATATTAAACATGTAGATCAGACTGAATATTTAAATAACGTGTTTTGATACTTGTTCTAACTGTTTTACCTCAACTGTTAATAGGAATTATGTACATACCCATTACAAATTTAAAGTGACACTCTTATTCAAAATCAATACATGCACATGTATAAAAAACATACATATTGAGCGATACACCTTTAACTACTTACTAAATAATGCATTTATGGAAAATATCCATTACTGATAACAAGACTGTAACCGTGTATCTAATAGCTGAAAACGCAAAAATATTAAATGATTGGTGAATGCTCAAAGATTTACTGTGGTCTACTATAGTATCATAAGGTAGAAATACATTGTTTTCTTCATATTACTTTCAAATTAAACATGGTATCCTTCATAAGAACCATTGTTTTCGACATTTATTCATCTTTTTTGGTGTATCAAAACAATTGTATCAACTGTGGTAAATCTTTTTTGGGAGTAAGAGTGCATTTTTAAGGGAGCTATGAACAAACATGATATTGGAATATGGTTTATGTTGGCATGTTATATGTAAGAGATTATGACTTAAGAGTTAAATCTTTATTTTAAAGGGGTAACACAATTGATAATTTATTCATGACATTGAAATATCACTACGTCAACTGGACAATTTAAACAGTTTATCCATTAAATCAGCAGACAATACCGTTATGAAAAGTGGAATGTAAAATAAACTAGTCCCTAGGAATCATGCAGTTCAACTCCAAACTGGAAATAGGCAAATTCGCCAATTGAATGGAAGTAAGAAAACGACAAATGGGCATACCTTGTGATACAACACAATAATGCTTTTATTTGAATATATGACATTATCATACAGAGAATGCATATCGAAAACTAAAGACCAATACAAGTCACTGACCATCAACAGTCTCTTCAAGCTTCTCCGTCTGATCTATGTTTACCCCGGTGATGTCTTTGGCTGCCAGTTCCGCTAGCAATTTCTGTTTGTAGATACTGTACCGTAAACACATAGAAGTTTAATTATAACTATAAAACATAGTATATGCATTTACAACAACCTGAAATAAACTGATTGTGAACCGCTTTTTATTGAAGGTCTCGCGGGCAACAATAGCTGGATACGTTTGGTAGTAATCGTTAATGCTACCCCAAACGTATGAAAATTTATACTTTGTTTTAAATGTAGCTTAACACTTAAAACAATTTAAGCAAACTGATTATTGTGTACACATAAAGTTTTATATACTATTTTAAATATGTCTCAATTTACAGTTTTTATGCTTGGAAGGTGTCACATTGGTAACAATTCCTATTAAATTAGTAATTGAAGTAAACGGTATAATTAAATATACAAATCTAACAGTTATAATCAGTGTTAAACTAGATAAGTTTACTCACGTACTGGATAATACGATTGTTAGACATTTGAACGATATATTTAAATGAAGAGCTACGTTGTGGTGTGCTTATTCACGAACGGCCTTGAGTTTGATGATGCAGTGCTCCACAATATGAAATAGTTAGCAATTGTGACACTGAACGTATGGTTATTCGAATTCTATTCAGTGAGATTCACGAACAACGAAATTAACTTTAAATATGAATTAATTCATCACAGTTTAAATAAAATGAATGCATCATTTATTTTTTTACAAAATATTCCTTAAGTGGATTGAATTCAGATAATATATTTTTCTTTATGATATGTGGACTGCGCGGGACTGTATTGTGGAAAAGGTTCCATGTAACTAGTTTCACTCAATGAACTTCTTGCGCGAAGGCTAACCATTGTTCAGATGTCATTTGTGTCAATATATGCAATAATACTCTTTCTGCTTTTTTCGAAACTTAAATTCAACATTAAGAAGAGATGATATTAAACATCAGCATACAGACGGTTTAGAAGCAATATCATTATCAAGCAGTAGTACTGTAAAGGGATGCTCAATGCTCGTCCGTTTGTGATAACTGTATCAATGGGTATGGCATAAACACTATTTGGTGATGGGGCTTCTAACGCAAGTTTAGAATTTTATGTGAGTATGTGTATAGATGTTTGTGCTAATATTTTCTGCTTGTTTTTATTGAATTAAGATACATGTAAAAGGAAGTTTCGAACAGACATTGAATAAGCAAAACAAGATAGTGTGAGCATTGCTTGCACTCAATCTTAATATAAAGCATGAAAACACTACGATTTTTTAAGTTTCAAATATGATCATAAAATTGATCCAACAAGGTGGAACCAGAGATATTATTTTTTGTCAAATATGTTCACATATATTATTTTGCATTATTAGGTCATGCAACTTTTCCTTGAAGGTAGTCATTCAAAGTTCTTGTTTTTACATTTTGACACCTTTTTGAATAACAAAAGGGGTGTTCAATGTATTATGAAAAAAAAGAAAAACAGAAAACTGTTGATTTGACCTCGAATAACAAATCGTATAATTAATGAATGCCCTACTTATTATAAAAAATGAATATTTATTGGTTCTTAACTTGTGGTTTTAAGGAGTTTCGGTATTTGTGTCGATATACATCTATAGTTATTTCTGGTTTGTATGTCAATGTCCTTCTCTCTTATGAAATTCCTGAAATAAACTGAAACCTGTTTGATTGGTATGTACGATTACGAAGTGGCAGATTGACCCGTTAGACGAAATATCTGATTGTCTTCACAAAAATTGTCTGGCGTTTAACGATTTAAACAACTGTATGTGCAATTGAAAAGGGACATAATGCCTCATGCGTTGCTGGCCAAAATACATAATTTCATTCAGAGAAATACATGTTAATTATTTCACTTTATCGCTTTTTATCTTGCTCGAAAGAGAATGGAAAAGCAATTGTTTTTAACGTAACACTATTTATATAAATGTATATAAATTTCCAATTCCATTTAAAATTATGTCTAGATATTTATGATTTGACGGCAAACACTCAATTATCTATGGTGCCAAATTAATGACGTCATCACGGCCGGGCTTTACATGCGCCTTTCTATAAATTATGACCAAAAAATGTTCACTGAACGAAACAATATAATAAATACAAAAAAAAAGAAAATTTATTGAATTGGTATGCTTTTCTCAATGATTCGTATTTCCTAAACACTTTGAAAAGGGCGAAAAACACGTCATGATTAGTTATGCAGAAAACATAATAAATGTTTCAACTGACTTTACACTCTGGATATTTCGTTCGAATATGGATATCATTTTTAAACGAAGCCAACATTAGTACTCAACCTAACGGAAAGCGACGTCGTTCTCCCTGTGCCGTAAATATGGTTGTTTTTATATTATAAATTCCATTATAAACAAAACATTTTATGAAAAATCTGAATTATGTGCGATTTGTGTTTGGATAATAGCAATTATAGTGTATGAATAATTATATAAAAAGTCCAATCATTACGTAAGTTTGCCATCATCTGCATAGTTATCGACATAAACCTTCTATGCTTTATACTGAATATTACATGAGTAGTCTTTCAGTACAACATTTTTTAAGAGCCTTAGTAAGTATCAATAAAGGTAAACCAAATCCTATTTATTTCTGTTATGAGTAATATGGCATCAAGAAATATAAACGCTGTATTCTACCGAAGAATTACAATGCATTGTTCAAACAATCTTATATTACCTTCTTCACCATGCTTCGTCGGTGAGATGACAATTGAGGATGGGTGGGTTATTTTAGTTGGTTGGTCAATTAGTTTGTGCATTTTCCGGGAAGTTCGTATTACACTGTCAGACATATATATATAAAATGTATAAATGTATATTGAATACATGCTATGACATTGAAGTAATGTTCACACCATTTTTCCGTCTTATGTTTTGTACGGAAGGAAATGTTTTGAAACAAAAATCTTCGTAAATAGTGATTGTCATTCCCCTTATGAGCGATCAGTTGTGTTTGTTTCGAAAAACATATTTTTGAAACATATACAATCTTAACGATGATCTATTATTTGTCATAGTAATCAGATTCAAAAGAATGCCGTACTCATTTGAGTAAAAGGGAAGTCAATGCAATTGCTTTAAACGTAAATCTTTTAAATATGATAATTTTACTCCTTAGTTTGAAGTTAAATATCATTTTTGTTATTTTAGATGCTGATATTTCACTGATAAAACTCTTTAATCTACCGACAAACATGAAAATAACATGCATACGCTGCTTAAGTTAAACATCATGTACACCTACCTCATTTTACCTATATTGAACTCCACCACTGGCCTATGAAAACGTTATATGCAATCAAAAATGGCTTACCCCGACTACCAGCTATCAAATGTTTCATATATATATATGTGATGCATATAATTAATATACATTAAAAAGTAATTTCAGCCAAAAACGTTCATACCTGGGCATCTTTAAAGAAACGGCATTCAGAACATTTTTCCCCTACTTCACATCAGTTAACAATTACTCCCTCCCGAACACACTTAGCTGACTCGTATACATATAAGATTACTTTTTACCAGTATGAATGCACTGAACCAGTAAACAATGAGACACCATCCAGGACAACTTTTCCTTCCTTTCCCAAGTTGAACAGCAACCCTCTCCTGAATGCCGCACATAACATTCTACATAGAAGCTCGTCCTCAATGTCGCTTCTCAAGGGTCCTGTGAACGTGCCGCCTTTATACGGTTTTCCAGGGGACGGATGGTGCGTCTGCAAGTAGGGAAGACAAACGTTGTATAAGACGTGATGGAATGCATATAACTACAAATATACCATACAATATATTGAAGATGAAAATTAAATGGAGAGGAGAATTGATTGCCAGATACAATCGAACCATTTTGATTTTAACTTAAGCATCAATGATATTTTTGTTCTGAAAGTATTTTTTGGCATATTGGTATACTGTACAATTAAGGCGGGAGAATTAAAGGAAGAATATGATTGATTTAATAAAAATGACATTAAAAGCAAAAGCACGGGCAATGATATAGGTTTCGTGTATATGGAATAAATTGCGATATCTACAAGTTTAAGTATTTTAAAAAAAACGTTCAGGCGAAAATAATCATATTTCGTTACTGCATATAGGTTATACTGGTAACATTTAACTACCAAAAACGATGCAAAGTATGCTGGTGTGTAATTTCTTTTTGACTCAAATAAAATATATATTGACTATCGAGCAACATCTATACAACACTATATTGCACAAGTTTTCATGAGCATGCATTAGAAAGAGATCCTATGTGTATATATAGAACCCTACGTACAAGAACATAAAAACAAAAATAAATCTATATAAACATGATTGCAAACGAATATTCTTATATGAGCATTATGCTATCGCAGAATCCAAATTGGTACCTACATACTCAAATGGGTATAGGTATGAACATCGTAAATGATGTTTATGCTGTTAAGAAATATAGCCAAGGAATTTGTTGAAAATTTAATATACTTTTTACTGCAACAAAGGATTATACATTAATGAGCTTGATTAATTCCTTTTTACTGTTGTTACATTTATAAAGTTATATTTCAATCATTTTACCAAATGAAATATGATATGCTTGCATTGTAAAGTTTTAGGGATGTACACTTACATGAATTATGAAGTATTATGACGAGGTTTTTCTAAGTATTTGCAAGTAAAATATGACAATTTTCATTTTAACAATCAGGCAATTGTGTTTTATAAAAAACGAGGAAAAGCAAACAGCTTTCTGAATGACATTTAATGAATTAGTGCTTTTGCGAAACAAATATCAATATTAGTTAAATTTAACATTGGCGCAAAAGTGAACAGGGTATAATTCCTTTTATATCTTATATATTTGTTTACTTTGATTGTATGTGGTTTTGATATAATTTAAATAAATACATTTAAATATTTGTTTACTAAGGAAAAATGTTTATTATATTTATTAAAATCAAGGTTTTTTTTTAAATTAAATAATTAAATACTACCGACAATTTATTCCAAGTAAAAACACATTATCACGCATGGAACAAGGATTCATATTTTCTACGCCTATATCTAAATGTCCTATTTAATAGGAATCATGTCATTAATTAGGTTTGTGCATCGTACATGCAAACCTAGTATGCCATTTCGAGTGACATTCCAATTGGTTTTGCATGTCAAATTATCAATGTATATTTCCCCCAAGGGCTTTAAATGCAAAGCAATATAATATTGACACGCATGATGACGTTCGGTGTAAAATCGTATACTTGTGACAATGACGAGTGTTTTGTGTCTTCTAATGTCTTCTTAGTGTAATCGTCGACATTATTCTAAATATCTTTATTTATGATAATTGAATCAAAATTAGTTAATTGCAACACATCTAAAGCTTCTAGTTTTGCTTAGAAAGTGAGTGTTTCGTTGCCATACTAATATGAAATAAGGAACTGCCTTAGACGGGCTCTAGGTATGTTATCAACTGCAGAAACTGCTAATGCAGTACATTTTTTCTTAGGTAAACAAGTGTCAAAGGCAAAATTCATTTTATATGACATACTATGACTTTAACTAAACCAATTAGATTATTAAGGTGCATAACAAGTAAGGTTAAGGCAATGCAAAGCAAATTTAATATTTTAATGTTTGAAAAAACTCCTATTAACAAACACAAGTATATTAATTTACCTAATACTGAATATCATACAAGCATTTACAGTACAAATAAATGATTCCTACTTTAAACATAAGAAGGTAAACGAAACAGATTGAGTTTACTTAAAACTAATTATTACAGTTATCTGACAATTAACCTGTACTAAACTATTTTAATATGTAAAACAGCATTGTGTATATTTTAGATTTTAAAGTTTCTGCAAATTACCTGGAAAATGGTTTGACCACCTCAGCAGTTCGAAATGAATATAAATTCCCTGTAGTTGATGTTGTAAGCACCATTCCATCAATGAATATAACGATGTATGCAGAAAGTATGAAAATATTTAATTATTTAAAGTAT
Organism: Mya arenaria; assembly: GCF_026914265.1. Taxonomy (NCBI): domain Eukaryota; kingdom Metazoa; phylum Mollusca; class Bivalvia; order Myida; family Myidae; genus Mya; species Mya arenaria. The sequence continues at coordinate 45,135,076 of NC_069128.1, read as the reverse complement.
GAGTCTTTAATCTGAATTATACATCTATAACAGTTAAAAAAACAAGAGGGCCCTGAAGGCTCTGTATCGCTCATTTAATCCAATACAGATCATCAAGAATAACTATCTGATCAAGTTCCATAAACATATGGTCATAAATGTGGACTCTAGAGTGTTAACATGCTTTTCCTATTACTTGACCTGGTGACCTAGTTTTTGACTGCACATGACCCAGATTCGAACTTGGCCTAAAACTAATCAATGTAAACATTCTGACAAAGTATAATTAACATACAGTCATAAATGTGACTTCTAGAGTGGTAACAAGCTTTTCTTATGATTTGACCTAATGACCTAGTTTATGATCGCACATGACCAAGATCAAACTTGGCCTAGAGCTAATCAATATAAACATTCTGATCAACTTTCAGGAAGATACAGTCGTAAATGAGACCTCAGGCTTCAATTTCTCGAACCTCTTTTTCGAGTTTCTTATAACCGGCTTAAGCTTAACTTACTATTTTTGGATTTCAATAATTTGGATAATATTTACTTTCTTAAGAGTTTTTATACCGTAGATAGGAATTATCTATATGTTAGTTAAATTAAACCATTTTCATTTATCAAATTCCATTCAAGTATGTATTTTGAGTAATTGTGATCCAAGATACATAATGCACTCTGGTATAGGGTACTGAAGTGATCGTCCCATATGCCAACTCTGGTATCCTGGATGAAATGTTACGGGTGAATACAGTACTGAAGTGATCAATCCCAGATGCCACTCTGGTATCCCGGATAAAACCTTACTGGTGAATACGGTACTGTAGTGATGAATTCCGATCTGAAACAGATTAACACCTATTTTAAACTCAGAATATAATAAACAAGGGTCAATTTGTTTACATTGACGCAGATGAAGAGACTATCACACTAACAAATAAAGTCACCGATGTTAAAAATATGTAAATATGGCCTAAGACCACAGTTATTCTAACTATATGTTTCATATAGAAACTAACCAAGCTTACAATGTATCTCTTCAAAACAGTATTTTCATATAATATTTTTGCAAAAACAGACTTCAAAACTCATATAGTTCAATTTCAGGCTGTATGCAACACATACTGAAAGTTTGGCAATGATATATTAAACACTTTTAGAATGAGTATAAGCACCAGTGGTGTTTTCATAAAAAGCAGAAATAGCCATTTACATCAATCGGTAAGCCGCAAACTTTTAAACAGCCATTATTTCCTCATGCATTGGATTAATCTGACCAAGTAAAGTTTATATATATATATATATATATAAGACAGCACCATAAAAATGGCCTGCCTACTCTTTTAAGATTTTTTTCAAAGCAAAATAAGACTTGTCCACTTTATCAGCTTAGCGTTTATATAAAAAATGACATAGAGCCAAACTGAAATGCTTCCAGGGACAAATTGCGCAGCAAAGGAAATGGTAAAAATACACCAAAACTGAAAGATTCATGACAACTGCTAGTGTTTTCATGTATGAGATGGCTACATAATGTAGAAAATGCAGTGATAGCATAATTATGCTAAGTTTAAAAAAAAAATGCTTAAAGTATCTGTTTTGAAGGATAGATTTGCCTTCAAATTAAGATTACAGCTCTTAACCAGTGTCTATAGGTTGCTTATTTACACCTGATTAGTATAAATCTCACTCTTTGGAATCATTTACACACAAACAAGTACTACAAAGTTAACTTACATCTTCATTCTGTAATATTAGATTCAGAGCTGCAACTCCTGGATCTAGATTGCAGGACCACTCCCATGGGCGAAAAGCCGCAGCAAACTGGAGCTTATTGGCACATCATATTCTGCAAGCAAGACACAAAATCAATGTTTGACACAGAATAAGACTACCTTCTTCTACTGTAAAAGTATGAAAAATGCCTGTAAACACTCATTTGAGACATACATAACCTTTAATGTAGGAATTATGCTCCAGTCAATTGTAAACACCACTCAAGTCCGGGGAATAGCGGGGACTTTGACTTTCAGTCCAGCCAACCCAGGGTAAAATCCCCGCCCTGCAGGGAAGAAATGATGTTAAAATACCCACCAAATGCCCCCCGCACTGCTATATTTGGCACCAAGACAAAACCACCGCATTCACCCGGCACTGCAGTGACACCTGAATGGTAAAAACACGGCCGTTTTCCCCGGCTTTCCCCAGTTTACCAGTGGACCTGAAGGGTCCAAGGTAACAACTGACTGGTGCATTAATGCGATAAATGTGCAGAAAAGTTCATTAACTCCAAAGAAAATATAACAAAATATATTAAATATATAGTCTTTTGGACGATTTGCAATAACATTTTTAACAACTCAAAGGTTAATCTTTACTAATCGAGTACCCAGATGCATTTTGAAAGCCTTTAAACCAGACTTTCTTAGAAATCTTTCTTACTTGCAGACAATATTCCTTTGTAAAAAATCCTTGCCAAGAACGGGTATGGAATTCCATCACTAGACCATGTTTTGATCAGCATTGGTTCTTGTCCTTGAAAATACCTCTGTGGCTTCAGCAACCAGGATGGCTATATTAAATAAATTGTTAAGAATCTTAAGGATAAGTAAGAATGTTTTATGTAAATTTCAGAGATTTGTTCTGTGTTTGCAAATATATACAGATATTGTTTATATACTTATTTTTTATTATTGAACATGTGCATTTGGCTTGGCTGCCATTATAATTGCTAGACAGATGATTTGCCAATATTGGCTGACACGCTATTAAACTATGTTTTCCTTAGACAAAAATGGGATGTGCGGATTGTGTTTAGTTCTGAAATAGTATGAATGCATCTGATCATTTCTTAGGATATGTTAATTCACTGGCTGTGAATGTAATTGATTGGTTTGATTTGCCACCATTATTTTAAACACCTTGCGGAAATAATGCTGGATTAATTTGTTTAGAAGATTTAAATTTCAGATTGTTGAAATATTATATAAGTTGAGTCCCTTATAAATAAGTTAGATAAGTAAAACTGTTGTCTGTAAGATTCGGTGATTGTGCTGTATTTGCTTATAAATACAGATATTGTACTTTTTATAATTGAACATTTGTTTCAGCTGCCAATATAATTGCTAGACAGATTCGTTGCCGGTCTTGGCTGACAAGCCATTATAATATGTTTTCCTTAGAAAAAAACTTCGATTTGTGGATTGTGTTTAGTTTTGTAAAAACATGATGGCGTCTGATCATTTCTTATGATATTGTAAAGATGTGTTATTGTAGGATTGTTGTACATAGATATGATACGCTTAATGTTACAGCACTATAGAATGATTGCTTTATTAAGGATGATAATCTGAAGATCATATGAGCGGCATCGCTGATTCACGGCGAAAACGCCAGAGATGAATAAGAAATACTTAGATGATATGAAGTAAATTTTCAATGATTAAAAAGGGGCGGAGTGAGTTTTGACCTCATTGATTGATCTATTATAAATGATGCAGGAAGTGTGTATTGAATGAGTGGCAGAATGCGGACTTTTAAACACGCGCGAACGTTGAAATTCTTAATAGTTAAGCTTAGCACTTTATTAATGCGTATCAGCAGTTTCCTTTAATGTAAATCAAGGCTGTATTAAAATCAAAGTATACGCTGGCTTCTCCAGTTGCGGTATTAGTAAATATGCAAGTAATGTTATAAAGTTTTAAAATCGACATTGATGATTCATGGCGGAATTGCCATATATCATATTGTACACTGACTCGATGGAATCACCAGTACTAGTTTATATATAAAAAATGTTATGAAGTGAAGTTATAAAATGTGGCATCGCTTATTTATGGCGGAATCGCCAGCCATTAATGGTTTAATTTTATGGTCACATCACCAGTGTTAGTTCAAATGTATGATTGTGGTTTTATTGATTCATACGAATGTACTAATTTTAAGTATTAAGCCATGATTGCTTACCGAATTAATTTATAAATTATGTTTTTGTTGAAAAAATTTCTCCCTGGCCTACTGCAGACGTAAATGACCACAAGTAATATTCATCAATACGGAAGTATTTCTATCAGGTAGAAAGTTGGATTTAACTTACGGTCTATGTAGAAGGAATATTTTGTCTGCTTAACTTTTTACTTTTGCAAATTATTTATTTTCATCAATACGAAGTGCTAAAAGGGCAAATGTTTAGTGACTTTGCTGGTTTCATCATCTTTAGTGGCTTTAGTACAGAATTCTTGAATGGAATGGTATCTATTTGATACAACTTTATAAAATAAAAACAATGTGTACACATATAGAGACCTTTAAAACAGTATTATAGCTAGCACCAGTTTCAGGTTGTGTCAGGTTTTACTAACGATTCACCGATCTAAAGTAAAGGATGAGTGTATCCAAATCTATATTGTCTAAACATGAGTATACTGTTTATTGATATGTTATACGAACATGTGTGATGAAATTATTCCGACACTCGCTCCTGAAGTTGACGATATTAAGAAATATAGTGATCATAGATTAAGATCTGCTGGTAGAACGTCTGTTGTCAACAATAGAGTTAAGGACAGGATGTCGAAAAACATGGATGCTAGTTTAAGTGAATGTAGTAAAAACTAGATATGTGTTAAGGTTTCTTTAATGTCTGCTTCGGTATTAAGTGTGTTAACAGAAGAAACACACGTTAGTCCTTAAACCAATTTTATTTTTATATTACTTGCGATTTATGTCACTTTTACAGTTTGTATATTTATTGCCTCATGCTGCGCGGCTACTAGCACTTTATACCACATCCCATACATGCACTGGTGACTATCAACAGATGTGATTCAATATATTCTAATGTTGTGTCTAAAGTTATTTTTCAACTAATCGAAATATGATCTCACATAAAACGATATATTTAGACTTGGCATTTGGACAACAAACAATTTTATTTTTCAGCTTTACACCTACAGTATATTTCGTTACACAGAGCAATTTGGTTATGTATACAGAGAATATTTCTTGATTTCAGTTTTAGAGTGTATTTTATTTTACAAGTTTCATAGAAAAGCATATTTTTACGTGTATAATTAAATACTCTTACACTCAACTCCAACAAAAAAGTGTTGTAATACTTGTTTGCTTATTTTTGTAGTTTTATTGGTATCTTATTTAAATTCATAAATACCCCATTTTCGACGAACCATTTGCTTCACCCGAGGACGTCCTTCACGCAAACCTTTGATCGCTAACGTAGACTGTGATTTCTTCATAAATATTCATTAAACCACTTTTTGAATGCATGTACAATCCTATTCATAAAAGTTTATGCATGAATAAAAACGTCCATGGACACGATAACAAAAAAACAGTGGTCATCATTTACTGAAAATAATATTTGAAAGGTCAAAAGAGGAAAACAATTATGAGTGGTTTAACAATAGATAAAAAGCCGTTCTACTAATTGTATAGTTTGTTTTATGATTGAACATGGGTTCATGATACGTCAATATTTAATCACAGTCATGTTGAGAGAATATTCTCCTTTGTTTGTAGACTGGTCGTTTCCAAGATGGAATAAATCGTAAAACAACGTCAGAAAGCTTGAAATTATAGAATTAACGTGCTATAGCATCGAAAAAAAAATTCGAACAAATGTGTGTGTCCAAATTGTGTACAGAAATAAATATTCAAAAATTCAGCTACAAGAAAACGTTTGAATAATGGGTTTGCCATTTTCCTGATAAAAGGTCAGTTTATTTCCAAAATATTTTTCGAAAAACGTCTACAATTTTGTTTAAGATCAAATTAGTATTTTTGCATAATGGCTAAATATTATGTGTTCCGAGTTCATAGGATGTAGCAACAACTGATTTTAAAAGTAGTTCTCAAAGTTAATTTTGTCTTACTTAGTCTTCGGTGAATTGATAATTTCCGATGCTGTTTTTTCCCTGATAAAAGGCATGTTTTGCGTTAATGCATGGAAGAAAACAATAATATTTTTACTACATTTAGTAATCTAAAATTCACTTTATTTCAATGATCGGAGTTCAAAACAGCACACCATACTCAAAAGATGTATGCTACTGTTTTCCATATTTTTACTTATGATATATAGTCAACTTTCTTTTAGAAACGGACGAAAATTAATTTGTTATACATCACGTGAAGTGTTTCGTGAGATTATGCTTGTAAATCAATCGTACATATAGTATTCACGATGTGTTTTTGTGATGTTAACTGTAAATATGATAAACTATGGTACTATTTTATTGTAACACTTCGTGCTGTCATGTATAAAATTGTATATCAGGTTTAGGGTTCATGGTTCGAAAAGTATCAATATTGATAACCGTTTTGTTTGGAGACGGGGGAAACATTAGAACATTAGTTTGGCTCTTTATAAAAATAATATCATCGTTCAGGTTTAATTATTTATAAAATGTTATTAAGTTGTTAACCCACTGCACACCTCTTCATGTTTACGCACAATTTCGTTTGACTGTTGGATTACTTCTACTTTCATACAAGTTTAAAACAGTCAAATAGTGTATGAGTCCCTTATCAAGTGTATATTGTTCTATTTCTTGTAAGGCTTTGGCCATATAATTGGTAATATCACGACTTCGGTCAAGATCATTTGCAATAAGGCAAAATGCGGCTCAAAATCATTCAATTATATGTGCGTGTTTACTTTCTAATGGTCATGTCTTAGTGCTAGGAACAAGCCATTATTTGTTTGGAATGTGAATTTCGGGTTATACCTGTCCAAGCAAGCTGAGTATCTATATGAGGATAAATAAGTATTGACTGTCTAACAACATGCTCTGATAATCCAGACATAAGTAAGGAAAATAACATTCAACAAGATCTTATTATGTAAGATAAACGTTTGTATGGATCAGTTTTTATGTTGTTAACAAAACTTCTTTTGTCCTTTTTAACATGGCTATCGTAAATATGTTTTCTAATTCTCATTTTCAGCTCGAAGCTATTCTTCTGTTAAACAACGGATTACCCAAACTGGGACAGTTTGAAATTTAAGCCCATATACAATCGGTCATACCGTTTAGTTTTCATGCGCAAGATATTTACATTTATTGATCCTTTGAGTCAAACATTCATTTCTTCACAGACACGCTTCTGATGAATATGCATACACAAATGATCCACTAGAGAAACAACTCGTTATTGTGTATTGATTTAGAAAAAGAAACATATATGAATGAGCGATTTTATAAAACTTAAATAACAGTTGATCAATCGGAAATGTTTGAAATTGAATGTAAAACTAGAAATTTAAATATCATTTCACAATAAGATAAATTTAAATCCGGCAAATGTTATAAAAAAATATTCGTAACATGCAATACATGGACATGACGTCGTTTGAAACTCGTGAAAGCCTCTTTTCTATGTTTGAAAAGTAACAGTTGGCCACTTCTATCAAGGTATACCGTTGTTGTTATTTAATATTAAGCAGTTTCCAAACCAGTAGTAATGATTAAAACAATGTTCCGATGCGTTACATGTACAATGCTTGTTACCCCCTGGTCAATATAGATATCAATATGTCATAACATATAATGAGCAGAGGTATACTATTCTATGTATGACTGCTGAGCACATGATTTCGTCGTATCACATATAAAAAAAAACATTTCGTGTGCATCGACTATCGTCTGAAGCATCCGTTTCATTTCTAAAAAATAGCTTTAGCACCACACACTATAAAATTCGAATCTGTTAATCAACCATTCCGTTATTTTCACTTCAACAATGTTTTTTACATATAGATTAACTCTCTGAATGTTAGTCGTCATAAAACGGAAGTTTTTTAGCATGCGAAGATTGTTGTCGGATTAATTCTTAAATGTATTTGATAGCATTATCATGATGATGGTTCAAGACTACAAGTAATTTGCCTGGGTTAACTATCTTTTAAAACGGATTCTTTCAGTTCAGAACAGACCTCAGAAATGAATTTTATTTTCAAACTATAATCAGCTTGATAATTTCTTCATGAGCATCCTTATCTGGACATAAAAACAAAATTCAAAAGAGATATATTGTCAAATAACAATTTTTTTTCAATTTAAATTACCCTAACCCTATTTTAGAATTGTCGATAAAAACGACATTACCAGAATGACAAGAACATTCCTTTATTTAATTTATTTTTCAACATTTTGGTACTAATTTGGTATCAGAGTAACAAGAAATATATTTGCTTTCAGAAATATAACACATAATATACTGTACTGAAATAGCCATATGGTATTTAGATTTTAACATACTGTTTTGACCGCGTAAAATTGGAACATCGATGTTTAAAAGCAAAAATAATAAGTTCTAGAAATACTCATGACATGTTCTTTATTTATAATTATATTAAATCTTTTTGGAACATTATGCCAAAATATCAAAATGTTTTATCGTCTCGTTTTAAAGAAAAATAAAGTTTGTAATACCCAACCACATATTTCAGCTGTGTCTGCAAGATATACAATCTTCATAGAAGCTAATATTTATTTGTAAAAATGTAATTAATTACTTTTTAATGATAATATATTATTATTTATTGTAAACAAATGTTAGCTAATGAAATCAAAGAAAATATAAATAAAAATATATTTCTGCTTCTGGCTAATTCGAACCTCTAACTTGAAACCCTTTGCTTAACAACATAGGCTTAACCTTTAAAATTGAGGAGTTTCAAGTGGAGTTTTCGGGGGGTGTTTTCTGCTGGAAAAGATATTGTTATATTTATTTTTACTTATTAACATATCAAAATGAAACAAACACGCACACTTACCGCATAAACAATTATAACATTCTACAATTAAATAATCATATATAATTCGTTGTTAATGACAAAATATAATAGAACATAATTATTAAGGAAAACGCAGTTATAACGTTATTTCATAAACTAAGGAGAGAATTTTGAACGATGACATAATGTTGTGTCGTACCAAAAAAACAATGAAACCTACTGCGAAATTTAAACTTACAACAATATGAAAAAATCAGGCTGTAAGAGTCACAAGGATAAAGCCTAACTGACTCTGACGGAAAGCCCAAAACTTCATATAGCAACATAACGGAGTTTCAAACGAATCAAAACAATTATTTTGGTATATATACTGTGCTCAATTATGCACATTTTTGTTCAAACAATCATTCACAGTACGTAACATTCATACAGCTATTGTTCAAAAACTGTAATCAAACTTGCTGATGTTATTAACATGGTATGCACAGTGCATGCTTGCTGTTTATTCTAAAGTCAATTAATCCGATATATGGCTTCCGATTTCTCTTACAGTGAAACGATACTTGTCTTAACGTTAATTTAACAACTACTAAAATAATCACAAAATGTAAAAGTTCTTACTTAGGTAAGTAAAATTTCAAATTAAAATCTTAGATAATTTGAAACAACTACGTAAAACATCAATTCAACCCACAAATTTCATTTCAAGAAGAGTTCATTGGAAGATATACTATCCAAAACAGTTGACCTGTGACAATATACGGACACTCAACCGAGAACGACTGTTTTCAAGTTTCCATCAGGTTCAACATGCGCCTCTGTTATTCCCTTATATGTCACCTTGCTATCATATCACTACAGAACTCTGCACGACTTCGAACCTGAAGTAATTAAACATTATAAATGAAATGCAATCATAAAAGTGAAAACAACATGTATATGGACAATGCCTTATCTGCTAACTGATTATCATTTGATATATTCTAAAACTGTCCGATATATATCCAAACAATACATATATTTCACGATGTTGAAATTATCATATGTAATCTGTAAAAAAGATAATCGTTTGTATTGAAACAAATTCATACCGTTATGAGACGTTCAAGTAACCATTCCTACTCATAAGCAGACAAGCAAAACTTGTCAAAATTAAACACAAAAATACATATGAGAAAGGACATTATAATTTTGAGTCTGAACATCGGTATCATAAGACTGATGAAAGTTACCGACCATCGACAGTGAACTTCCCTTCCAGCTTCTCTGTCTGATCTATGCCCGCCTCTGTGATGCCTTTCGCAGCCAGATCCACTTTAAAGGTATGTACGTATTTAACGTAAGCCGGATTTATATTCCATCTAAAATATAAATTAACTTGAACTATATATGAGTTTAACGTAAGCCTAAATTCATCTGCAACTTAAAAGATATAAGGTAAATTATAACTTTCCATACACAGTTGAACTTAATCATAGAAAGATCTGAAGTTAACTCATCGTCTCCACCTAATTGAAGAAGGACTCACGTGTCATCTTTGTTGGATAGTTTCGTTAATAATATATAAGTGCAGGTTACTGATAATCTCAAGGTATTTATAATAATTTAAACTTTGTGTCCAATGCAACTTTTCTGACTGCCTTTAATGTGTCTACAGTATATACTATATTTCTATTATTATTTAAATCAAACAATATAGCTAGGTATAAAGCAATTGCATTCATCGTAAGTGTTAAACTAGTTGAGCCTATTCACGTACTGGTGCAATGAGTTGTATTGGTTGCTTTTTGCATTTTCGACGCAATTCATGTATTTTCATGGTTCTGGTTAAATACTAGTTCAAGATAGCAGTGATGTTTCTTTCTTATCTTTGTTGCACATTTTGCACATGTTTAAAATCCGTTGATTTACAGTTTAACAGTACACTGACACCACGGTTATTGGGTGAGATTGGAGTCGATCGAGATATTTTAGGACATTTGGTTCCACATACCTAGCCTGCAAGTGTTCATTGTTTTTATGTTAAGGTAATGTCATACCATTTCAGCACTGTATTTATATACAAGACGTATTACGACTCCAGTATGTGTTGTGTACAACATTATCTAAAATAACAAGTTTAAAAATAATGCAATGTATAGTTATATGTATCTATTTATTGTTATTATATGTCTATTTTCAGTATGTTACTATATAAAATATATATTATCTTTACGGTTGTGATTGTTAGACGATTTTCATGGAGTATAATGAATATGTATCGTAGTTGTCGATGTATCCACTTTAAAACTAATCAACCTGATCAATAACCCAAACCCTACACGTCGACTGAAACGTTCTAATTACAGGAAATGTCGGCCTGTTACAAATGTATTTATTCTAGATGGTTTCAATGAAATTCATACATTCATTATTTTCAGATTCGTTTACAACGTTTTTAAAGCGGCCTTAATTCGGACAATAAAGTTTACTTAACAATACGTTTACTTTGCAGTGATATATACGAAACAAGTTCCAATATACTACTTTCACTGTATAAATTTCTTTGCGTGAAGGCAAATCCATAATTTAAATATAACTTGTGTTATTAGACGCGATTTCCAAATTTAAAAATCCATGTCTTTATTATTCAGCACACATGCTATAATAGTATAGTAGTATAGCTCAACGCTCGCCCGTGTGTGATCACTGTTTCAGAGGGCATTACTTAAACTCTATGTGGTGATCGTACAACTTACAAAGGTTCATAATGTTTATGTGAGTATGTATAGAGTAATATTACGTAAGTAATATGGACTTCATTTTATAAGAGGACAACTTCTAATACCCAACCTCATGAACATCGACGTCGTGCTACGTTACTATTATAGATGTTGCTTTTTTAAGTATTTATTTCGTTATAAACCAAACATATTGATAAATCTTTGCCTACGTGTACTAGTAAATTTGCAAATACTGTTTAGAACATATAAATTGTATTGCGTAAATAATTATAATCAAAATCTAATAATTACATAAGTTTGTTATCATCCACATACTTTCCGACATACACATTCTATGTATAATACATAATATTACAGGCGTAGTCCGTCATCCTTATTATGAAAGCCTTTACAAATATCATTTTATGTAAAACAAATCTTAATTAGTTAGTTAGTAATGATAAATGTGATATCAATACTTATTTACACTGTATTTTTCAGAAGCACTACATTGCCTTTTTTAAAAAAAAAACATATTAATTACCTTCTTCACCACGCTTCGTCGGTGAGATGACGATTGGCTATGATTGGGGTATTCTAATTTGAATAGTGAATTGCTTTGTGCATATCCGGGAAGTTCGTATTATACTGTCAGACAACTTATGAAAGAAAATATATTGAATACATGCTATATCATTGACGTAATGTTCGAACAATTGTTTCCGTCTTATGTTATGTACGGAAGGAAATGTTTTAAGGCAAAAACGTTCGAAAATAGGGATTGCCATTTCCCTACTAAGCGATCAGTTGTGTTTATTTATAGGAACATCTTTACAGGGGGTCCAACGTGTTTTGTGTTTGCCGAATATTATGTGAGGGAACTGTGTGAAGCGGAATAAAATGGCGGTGCTCGTCGATATTTTTGTGTTTTGGGTTTGGTTTTCACCTGGTAAGTAAGTATCATTACTTTTCTCGCATTATAAATACGCCTACCCGGAGACCACACGTGTAAACATATCTCAGTATTTAAACCTATGTTTCTAGAGGCATTAACAAAAAAGTTATTGAATGTATCAGCTGAGCGATTAGTTATTTACAAAGTGAAAATAGAAAATTGCGTGACTTGAAACTGTGATGTTTATTCAAAGTGCACATTTTTGTATTTATTTTAGTTATTTTTCGTTAAATATTGGCTTTTTTATTTTCGTCAGTAAGTGTACGTACATGGGCACTATACGGCCGAGTTTTCTATGTTTAAACATCTTTTATGTTAGGCGAGGAAAGATTATGTGTTTTTTTGTATATATTAGAATTTATACAAAGTATATATTTCAACTAAATTACTGTACATTGAAAATAATAATAGCCCAAAACGTCCAAGGATTTCCTTTACTTCACAAACATTACCTTTTATCATTCACCTGAACATCTAAGCTGACTCCTATAATACCTATACCATTATTCTTACCGGTCATACACTGAACAATCGTACAATGAGACGCCATCCAGGACAACTTTTCCTTCCTTCCCAATGATGAACATCAGTCCTCTCCTGAACGCCTCCTTTAACATCCTACATAGCAGCTTGTCCTCAGTGCTGTAACCCAAACGTCCTGTGAACCTGCCGCCTTTAATCGGGTTTCCTGGGGACGGATGGTGCGTCTGCAAGTGGGGAAGACAAACGTTGTGTTAAACGTGATGGAATGGATAAAGCTTCTTAGTAAAAATAAACCTTACAATATATTGGACAGAAGTGATTGCACAGGATAATTCATTGCCAGAAACAATCGAATAATTTTAAGCATCCATGAGATTTCTGTTCTGAAAGTATGTTTTGGGGCATATACTAATTCTTATACTGTGCAATTAAGGTGGGGGGATAAAGTAAGTATATATATGATTTAATAGAAATGACATTTAAGGCAAGAACACGTTCATTGTAAGATAGATAAAAATAGGTGTTGGGTATATTCAATAAATTGCGATATCTACTGGTTTAAATGTTTTAAATAAAGATATACGCAAACAATCATATTACATTATTGCATTTAGGTAACATGGGTTTATTTCAATTACCAAAAACAAAGCAACTTGCCATTATGCATAATAAAGCTAATTCATTGAAGCGTTTATGATAAAATCGTATTATTAAATCGCCAATTCTGTGAAGGTAGCTTATTATTTGGTCCTACGGAGAAATGTAATTATTTATTCCCGATGTTATATGTTTTACCAATGTTAGACAATAATTTTATTAGTATGCTGTTGTGTTATTTATTTTTAAGTAAAATAGAACATATATCGAGTAACATCTATACAAGACTATATATTGCACTGTGCAACCTGATATATTGAAATAATATTTGGGCATAATAAAATCGCGGAATGCAAATTAGTATCATTTTATTAGACAAGTAATTTATATGATAAATGCTTTTAATAATGTTTGGTAATAAAAACTATTTTGATTGATTTTGTAAATAATGTTTTATGATGTTTATGCTGCTCAGAAATATAGCAAAGACATTTCTTGTAAATTTAATCTAATTTCTACTGCAACAAATTATTATACATTAATGAGGCAGATACATTGCTATTTTCCTGTTGTTATATCTATAAAGTTACATTTGAATCATTTTACCAAATACAATTTGATATTCAAGCCTAAGGCTTGTTAAATTTGAGGGATGTACACTTACATGCATTATAAAGTATTATGACGAACATAATCAGTATAGTATGTTTTTTGACATATTATAAAGGAAGCTAACAGCTATCTGAATGACATTTAATCAATTATTGTAATTGCTAAAAAATATCAATATTGGTTAAATTAAACATTGGCGCAAACTTAAACAGGATATATTTCCATATTATTTTTACAATTTATATTTTTGTCTAGATTTATCTATATATCTTCTTTATTTTCTCTATTACTGAAAATATGAATGTTATGTACAAATTATTACAGTATACATATTATAGATGAAAGGGTTACATACTGTTTAAAAAAATGGAGATGAACAATACAGCAAAGTTAACACAGTTTGTGTACAAATTTTGCTTGTCGGTCAGGTATATACATTTACATATGTATATACATTTCTATAAGCGTCAGCTACACGACCTGCGTGTCCTACGCATTACAATCCCTAAAGAGAAATGTTAACGCAGTCGTAAATGAACTTAAATGATCGTTAGATGTTTTCCTCCGCATATGATTGTGCATTAAACAGCAAAACTAGCGTTTCTTGGATGATGTTACCCCACTTAAGTACGTGCTCGTTGAGGATATTGTCGATTCCAAGCAATTTCTGTGCTTTAAGCGTTTTGGTAACTTCTTGAACTTCAGTCAATGAAATTTGCTTTGTATGTAAATGATTATCGAAGTGTTCCAAAACAGAATACTCGTTAACATTGTCTATTATTGGTTTGTCTTTTTGAAATGTTTCGTGGGGTTTGCTGAACACAGTCTGAAAGTAATGCCGAAAACCGTTAGCTACTTAGTTGTCTTTATATGAGTGTTTGTCAAATATTACATCATTCATCTTTCGGATTGTTTCCCATTACGCTTTCTAAGTAACTTCCAAAATTGTTTTAATCAATTTCAGCGGTTTTGTTTAATTCATCCAACTAGTTATTCTCATATTCATCTTGCATTTGTCTTTGGATGCGCCTAAAGTTTGCTTTTGCATTTTATTATACAGATTCAGTATGAGCGTTCTTCACGGTTTCACACCAGTAAGGCTTTGCATGTTTGTGAAACTTGGTAACTCAGAGAGACTTGTTAGCAGTACAAACGTTTGCACGATTATCGAGTCAAAAAAAAACAGGGTCACACTGCTCACTTTTTGTTTCTACAATACATTTAAGATTTTTACACAGAACAGCTTGATATTGTGAAAAGTGTTCTGCCGGACATTTGTGCCATGCTAAGATGGTCCGTGTGGACTAGCTGGGGTGAAAGTGGGTTTGATGTCACAACACACGATTATGGGTACATGGTCAGAGATTAACCCTTTTGTGGAGTCAATAATTATAAAAGAACGTATCTGATCAAAAAAACCTTCGTCGGTTATTACATGATCCAATACCGTTCTGTTTGGTACAGACGTATACATCCTGTTAATTAAAATGATATTGAAGGGATTGTAAATTTTGATTAAGCCTGTAGGCAATAAGTGACTCTAAATCGCTTTGAATATATTTGTAAAAATCAGTGTCATGGCATGCAGGCATATTAACTTAAAAAATTATATACAGTGGAACAGCACTCTCAGCGTTGCGCCACTGACGACGTTCAGCGGCAAAGATGTTGGGTTTGCGTTCGTACTGAGTGTCTCTGTATTGTCTTCCACGCGACGTCCGATGAGTGTTATACCATTTCTCCTTGGAAACCCACTTCCGGTACACGATACCCTCAAGCCATAACGTTACATCTTCGAGCTCCTCTGGAATGTTCACCTTTGCGAAAGAGCCACTCTTTCCGTAAAACAAGCAGAAGTAAGTGCACCTTTTTTGTTTTAAGTGATTATATATGTCACTTTCCGTAACGTCTCAGTCAATTTTGCCGACGAAGTATAATACGTTGCGTCGATTCCGCACTGCGGTAAACTTAGGTTCGGTCGTATTTGTGGCGCTGTTTTTTTAATTTACAGTGCTTGTGATATCTATATTTTACATGATGTCGTTACCCGCCCGCCTAGCTTCGCCAAGGTTTGATGCATTGCATCATTTCTGTTTTATGCCTCCGTCTCCCGTTGGTCGCACGTGGAGTGGTTTTGATTTCGCCTCTCATCGACGGGAGGTGGCTTTTTGAGTTGTCCGTGCTCCAGCAATGATTTGGCACCAGCCTCAAATATTTATTTATCTCTGTCGGCAATTTAATCTTTGAGATCTACGTCTGTATTTTTTACCGCTTTAGCTGCCTCAGCATTCGTTTTATCTGGTGACACTGACGCAATGCAATAATTATTCCAACTGAAGCATTGTGCGTAACGTCTGTATTTGAGTCCAACCGTTTTTGGTTAATCATGGCTGTTGTGGAGCCAAGTGGTTTGACATCACGTTTGAGTCTGTTCATTTCGTAGCAGGCTATGGATTCAGGGAGACGATAAAGGATGCTTCTGAGTGTTTCTTTTAGAATTCGACGATTCCCGTTAAGCAGTGATATTTCGGTATGGATTGACGCTAGTATGTTGGAGTCTTATGCTTGTTGAGGGGAGATTTTCTGCATTGCTAAGTTCATGTTCGAATACTCTATTTTATAATTTTATCTAGATTATATGTTTGCAATTCAATACACAGCAATTACCAACAATTATTTCTATAACTAAAACACATTATTACTCATGGAACAAAAAATCTCTTTTTCTACAATATATTCAATTATTCAACTAAATAGGAATAATGTCATTCTTTCAGTTTGTGCTTCGTAGTATATGCGAACCTATTGTGTTATTTGATTGACAATAATAATTGGTTTATTATATTCCATGTGTAAAAATACATTTATTTTATCCACTATCCAAATGCGGATTTGAAAATGATATGTGACCTTTTTATCCATGTAGGTTTCCCCGCGGCCAAAATTATCATACTGCATGTCAAATCATTCATGTATATATTTAACCCATGCGCTTTAAATGCATATAATATTGGCATGCCTGATGACATCAACGAATATGACGTACGGTGCAAAATAGTATACTTGTGACATAGACTATTCTAAGTGTTTTGTGCCTTCTACTGTCTTCTTACTGTCTCGATTAAACTTACGCGGGAGTGGACGTGGTTTTAATTCAGGGGTGAAAAAATAGTAAAACTTGATATTTTTAGGGAATAAACGGATATATTAACAAAAAAAGAGTAAAGAATACGAGATATGTTATGGAATATCGTATATCATGACTAAAAATAAAAACAATAAAAGAAATGATCGGAATAGCAGTGGAAATAACAGTGATTTAAACAGGAGTAAAATCGGTAAACAAAGATGCCCATCAGAGGATTTTGGCCATAATGTGAGTGGAATATTAAGCCAGGCAAATGGTGTTTTATATGCAGAAAATGGTGCTTTGGATAAGAACTGTGATAGTATTGTGTTTATAAGTGACGATACGGAAGAGGAGGCTGTTACTAGCGGGGACAAAATGGCGGAGGGCGGCCGCGAACCAACCAACAGGGACCTCATGGATTGCATGAAGGCCATGAGTCCGAAGTTAACAGAGGTGGAAAAGAAACTGGGAACTATGGAAGTGTTAGAAAAGAAAGTGTCGGACTTTAATAAAGAATTGAAGAAAATATGGTTGGCCCTCTACGATCGAGCGAAGAAAACAGAGGACCGAATGTCAAGACTGGAGAATCGCGTGGATTTAGCAGACTTGGGGACGGGCCTTGTCTTCAGCAGGGTGGCGGTCCTGGAGAAGCAGAGGGAGGCGATGCGCGACGATCTCACATACATTAAGTCGCAGTCTATTCGCAATAACCTCGTTTTTACTAACATACCCGAGGACAACAGTAACGGAAACGAGACAGCCGATGTCACCGAGAGGAAACTACGACAACACCTGCAGGGTGCCTTGAAGATTGCCAAGGAGACGGCGGACAACATCCGGTTTGAGCGTGTACACAGGACACCGGGCCAGCAAATCAGGGGCAAAGTTTGAAACATTGTGGCAAAATTCACGTTCTTCCAAGAACGCGAAAGTGTGCGTAAAGAGTGGAAGCATTTAAAAGGGACTTATTTCCACATGTTCGAGCAATTCCCGAAGGAGGTGACGGACAAGAGGAGGGGGCTGGTGAAGAGGATGAAAGAGGCCAGGGACGGCGGAAAGAAGGCGTGGATAATTTACGACACCCTCTATGTGGACGGTCGGCCAGTCAGGGACTAGGGGCACGCCGAGGGTGAGCTTAATATCCTCTCCTGGAATGTGCACGGCCTTACTCAGGAGAAACAGCAATCACTTGATTTTGTAAATATTGTTTCTAATTCTGATATATGTTTTTTTATATTAATCATGGACTAATTATCTTAGCAATGTTTCTTTAAATGGTTATATTTCACTGATTTTTTATCGCAAGTTCCAAAATCGAAATGTGTAGTGGAGGTATTGTATTGTATTATAAGGATCGCTTAAAAGATGGAATTGAAATTATTAGAAATCATCATGATACGATACAATTATTTGGTTAAAGCTAGATCATTCATTTTTCAAGACCAAATAAGATATTTATTTATGTGGTGTCTACCTATGGGGTGAAGAATCGCTAGCTTATAATGCTTTTTATGATGTTGATTTATTTGACACGCTTGAAAACGATATATCTGAGTTCAGTGATTTAGGCTGTGTAGCTATTACATGCGATTTAAATAGTAGAACTGGTAAAAACATGATTTTATTATACATGATAATGTTAATATTTCATTTAACGATTTAGATTATGAACCAGACAGTACCCCTGTGCGGGCCTCTGTCGACATTGTAAATAATAGTCACGGAATCAAGTTATTAGATTTATGTAAATCGTCATCAATACGCATTGTTAATGGTAGAGTAGGCAACTCAAATAATTATACATACTTATCAAATAATGGTTGTTCCGTTATAGATTATCTATTGATGCATGAGCGAAAATTTTCAATGATTGGCGACTTCACTATTTGTCCATTCAATCAATGGAGTGACTTCTCACCTTTGCATTTTAAACTGTTATGTAATTATATTACTCAAGAAGATCAAGAAAGATCAGAGATAAAGTACAAATGGAACAACGAATAAAGAGAATAGTTTCGCTCAGGAATTATTGGCTGTCTGGCACAATTCAATACTATTATTTATAATATTGATAGCACTAGACAATCTGTAAACGATGCTGTTAATGATTTTTCGAATCTTATACGATCTGTTGCGGATCCTTTATTCTCAAAACGTTATCATTATAGTAATAAACCTTATTTCTTTCCGAATGCTTGTGTAAAAAAGAATGACTGGTTTGACGCTGAATGTATTGAAGCGCATACTGTTGACTTACAGTCATAAAGTGTATTTAATACCGATAAATCACTTGAAAATAGACTGTTATTAGTAGAATGTAAGCATGTGTATAAAATTATTGTTAAAAAGAAGAAGAATGCTGAATTCAGATTAAAAATACAAGAAATAGAATAACTTAAGAAACATAAACCGAGAGATTTTTGGAAATATTTTAAATCTAATTCCAAGCAAACGAATAAAAGCTTAACAAATGAAACTTTTAAAGAATATTTTTCAGTTCTAGGGAATAGTGTTTTTGAATGTTTCAATGAGGAGTCAGAAAATTGTGGTAGCACAAATGATTTTAATTTAATCAATGATTCATTTCCTGAACTGGACCAGCCTATAAGTGTCAATGAAATTCATATTGCTGTTAAAGCACTGAAGCGTAATAAATCGCTAGGTACTGATTTTGTGATGAATGAATATTTTATAGAGTATTTTGATATTTTGTCATCGCATTTGTGTGATATTTTTAACGGTATTTTAAATACTGGATATTTCCCCAATAAGTGTGGATGGAAGGAGTTATTATACCGTTACACAAAAAAAGGAAATGTAGACGATGTTAATAATTATAGGGGAATTACTCTCCTTAGTTGTATGTCTAAGCTTTTTACTAATGTGCTAAATAAACGAATTGAGATATTCTTTAATGAACATAACACTATTTCGGATGCTCAGTTCGGATTTCCGAAAGGGCGGTCCACCATCGATGCTATATTTATTCTAATATTATTGGTACAAAAATATTTCAATAAAAATAAGCGGCTTTATGTTGTATACGTCGATATGATGAAATGTTTTGATTCTATTTATAGAAATGCGTTGTGGCGGCTGAAATTATATAAATGCGGTATACAAGGCAAATTACTTCGAATAATTAGAGATGTGTACCAAAAAGTCAAATTTTGTGTTAAATCTTGTTCTACATATTCCGATTACTTTGACTATGCAGTAGGCCTCCGTCAAGGGGAAGTTATGTCCCCTTTGCTATTTTCTCTTTTTGTTGAAGACCTAAAGTTATGTTTACAAAATAATCTAGACTCAGGCTTACGGATTGACGATATTGTACTTATTCTATTATTATTTGCTGACGACATGGCTATTGTAGGTGAAACACCAGTTGAAATTCAACAACATTTGGATAGACTTTCAGAATATTGTTATAATTGGGGTTTATCGGTAAATACACTTAAAACCAAAATTATGGTCTTTTGTAAAAGGGGAGGGCTATTACCAACAGAAAATTGGACCTACAATGGCCAGCCTTTTGACGTTGTGAATGATTTTAATTATTTAGGAACTGTTTTTAATTACACTGCAAATTATGCTTTAAACCAGGAACATTTAACTGGCAAAGCTTTAAAAGCATTAAATGTGTTATTGTGTAAATGTAAGGAGTATGACCTGAGACCAAAGATTTTTTGTCAACTATTTGATGCTTTTGTTGCACCCGTTTTAAATTATTCTTCCGAAACTTGGGGGTTTACTTAGTCTAAGGAAATTGAAAGAATCCATTTAAAGTTTTGTAAACGTTTGTAAAACGTTAGAAAAAATACATGTACAGCAAGTGTGTACGGGGAGCTTGGTAGATATCCTCTCTATGTGCATAGATATGTTACAATTATACAATATCGGTTAAAGGTTACAGATAGCAATAACATTATAATAAGTAGTGTATATAAGTATGCATTATCTGACTGTAGTAAAAGAAAAATTAATTAGGTATCAAATGTTAAAAAGCTTTTAAGTCAGTATGGTTTTGCATACGTATTCAATAATCCTAATATGATCAATGAAAAGTACTTTCTAAATTAATTTAAAACAAGTATAATTGAGTGTTTTAAGCAAGAATGGTAGAGATCCCTCGATAGCCCAGTTTTTGTTTTGTATAAGGAATTTAAGACTACTTTTGTGTATGAAGATTATTTGGATGTATTACCTAAAAGCTTACGACTATTTTTCTGCAGACTTAGACTTTCTGCACACCCGTTAAGGATTCAAACGGGTAGATATAATCGTAATCGTATACAACGCGAAGAAAGATATTGTTTATGCTGTAACTCAAGAGATACAGAAGACAAATTTCATTTTATTTGTATGTGTATACGTTTTGAAACTATAAGAAAGGAATACATAAAACGGTATTATTATCTACGTCTGTCTGTTTTTAAGTTCATCGAACTGTTAAACACAAGAAATAAACAAGAACTTATTAATCATATCCTTATTTGTCAAACAAGCGTTGAGTATTAGAAGATCAACTTTAAATATTGACTTATAATTAATATAGTTTTGTTCATCCTCACCTGATTTGAATATATATTTATTTTTGAATGTATTTATGATTCTATTTCATATTATGTATAACCTATGTCATACCATGTGTTTGTTTATTTATTATATATATGTGGTTGAGAAGATGATGTACTTTGTACAAGTCTTAATAAAATATCTGTTCGGTTCTGTTCTGTTCTTCTTAGTGTAATTTTCCATATATTTCTAAATATCTTGGTTTGTGATAATTTAATAAAAGTCAGTTAGCTGTAACATATCAATCCCCTGTATGCTCTCAATAAAATAATATATTCCATTTAGCATTAAATCTAATGTAATTTTCTGTATACCACAACAATACACATAGAAATTTATTTGAGGATCATCATGTTTGTTTGAATTCATTATTTCCTTTTTTTTACAAACATCTATTTTCGGATGGCTCCGGATCTGTACTCCTTCACCCGACATAGAGTCCTTTAAGATTGTATTTGATATTAATCATTTAAAAAAAATACGATGATTTATGTTTGAGTGTTATCACATTAAGTTAAAGACTATACTAGCTTATGATTTAAAACATTGTTATGTATGTTTATCCATTAAAATACATAATTCTGCGTTCAGTGTATTGTATAATGGTTATATTCATGTTTCAATGCACTAAACGTTTTAAATAAAACAAAAACATTTAATAACTGTATTGCCAACAAGTTATGTAATTTTCTTCGTTTGAGTAAAACGAATTAGAAGAAAATTAATTCCCCTTGTTAATAATGGGATAAATGCGAGGTGGCGTTTTATAAACACGAGTGATTCATTCGCACGAGTATTTCGTGCGCATATTGATAACAAGGCAATAAGCTTTGGGGAACCGATACGATAAAAACGATTCAATTGAAATTTAAGGTAGTACCGGGCAGTATGCAGAAGGCCGTGTTTACGGAAGTGACCGAAAAAGTGATTTGTTCTGTATTTTCTAATAAATCAGATTTTGTTTCTATACTTGTTTTTATTGAATAAGTACATTTGGATTGGCTGCCATTAAAATTTCTAGACATATGAATTGCCTGTCTTGGCTGACAAGCTATTACAATATGATTTTCTTAGAAAAAAGGGGATTTGTGGATTGTGTTTAGTTCTGAAACAGTTTGAATGCATCTGATCATTTCGTATAATATCTTCATTCATTGGCTGTGAATGTACTTATTTAGTTTGATTTGCCAACAGTGAATTTTTACACACCTTGCGGAAATCTGTATTATTTGGTTAAGAATATTTAAAATTCAGAATGTTGGAATTAAAATGAGTATGAATGTAAAAATATCATATATGTTGAGTTGCTAATAAACTGTTTAGATAAGTAAAACTGATTCATGTAAGATGCAGTGATTTGTGCTGTATTTGCTTATACATACAGATATTGTACATTTTATATTTGAACATTTGGCTCGGTTGCCATTATAATTGCTAAGCAGATAGTTGCCTGTCTTGGCTGACAAGCCCTTATGATAAGTTTTCCAATGAACCTCATTGGTTGATCTATTGTCAATGATGCAGGGAGTGCCTATTGAATCAGTGGCAGAAGGCGGACTCATAAACACGCCCAAAAGGTGAAATTCTTAATGGTTCATTTAAGCACTTAATGATTGCTTATCAACAGTTTCATTTGCTTCGTTTCAAAATCAAGGCTGTATTATCATCATTGTATATGGTGGCTTATAAAGTTATAAAATTCGGCGTTGACGATTCATGGTAAAATCGCCAGAGATGAATGATATTGTACAGTGTACGCGATGGAATCACCAGTGCTAATTTATATGTAAATAGTGTTATGAAGTAAAAAGCGCATTGCTGATTCATGGCGAATCGTCAGAGATGAATCGTTAAAGTATACAGTGACATCATCAGTATTAGATTAAATGTTAAATCGTTGTTTTATTGATTCATAAGAATGTTATAATTCTAAGTCATAAGCCATGATTATTAAACTAATCGATTTATGTGAATACGTTATAAATGATGTTTTTATAGAAACATTAGTGTGTATACGTCTATTTTTGCAGACGCACATGGATGACACTTTAACAGAAGGCTTGGTGGGGGCAAAGTTGATCTTCTCCCGGACTTGCTACAGAAGTAGATGGCCATTATTACCCATCAATCCGGAAAAAGTGATTTCAGTTAGAAAGTTGGAGTTAACTTACGGCTTAGGGAGAAGGTATATGCTGCATTCTTAAGTACTTTTGCAATGTATTTTTTCATTAATACGAGGTGTTAAAAGGGCAAGAGTGTAGTGACTTTGCTGTTTTTATCTGTACTGGCCTTAGTACAGAATATTTGAATGCTATGTATTTGATACAAATTTATAAATTAAAACCAATGTTTACACCATAAAGACAGTGAGGTGATTATCATAACTGTTTCCATATTGTTAAATTACTTACACTTCATCGATCTAAAATGAAGGATGAGTGTATCAAAAACTTATATTGTCTCTACATGATTATGCTGTTGTTTTTTTATATTGTACACGAATTTATTCCGACATTTGCTCCTCATGTTGACTATATTTAGAAATATAGTGATCATTAATTAAGATCTGCTGGCGAAAAGTCTGTTGTCATCAATGGGATTAAGGACATGATGTCGAAAAACATGAATGTTAGTTTAAGTGAATCTGGTAAAAAATATATATATGTGCAAAGATTTCTTTAATATTTGTCTTTGACATTAAGTTTGTAAACAGATGTCATTACCAATCAATAATGGGCATATTTGAAAACGTTCATCATATCAAAAAACCATTGATTATTTATATCTGATTTATATCCGATTTCCCGTTCATTTAATTTCATGGGTTTCATGGGTTTCCCAAGTGCTTCTCTGAGACTTCCAAAGTAGTTTGAAACATTGAAATTGTATTGATATTGTTTTCTACCGGAGGTTAAAGAATAGTATTCGTGGAAATAAAATTTTCTACGTTTGAGTAAAACGAATAAGAAGACAAATAAGTTTTCTTGGTTATAATGACATAACCGCCAGGTGGCGTTTTATAGGCACGAGAGATTCATACGAACGAGTATTTCGTGCGCATATCAATGTAAATGCATTCAGCTTTGGGGAACCGATAAATTCACTACTATACAATTTATTGTGTAATGTTTTAAGCAAATGTTCATATCATTGTTCAGGTGTTTTGTATGGGTAATGAGGCCCGACCTCTAGTGGAACAAGAAACATCCGGTTAATGTGGATGCCAAACGGGCAGAGGTTTCTGAGATTTCCAAAGAAGGAGGGTTTTATCTTAGTTTTTCCTCGGCCAGTCGACCACGTATGTAAGCTCCATTTGTGTCAAGCATTTTGTTATCTATGAAAACTTTGCTCTCACAAGTTCATGCTGCATGTGTTACTCGGTTCACCAAGTGCTTCTCTGAGTCTTCCAGAATACTATCATTGAAATATTAGTTATTTTGTTGTTTTTTAAGAGGTTATAGAAAGCATTCAGGGAATTGAAATTTCGATTACTTGGCTTGTCCATGCCGCTTCAACTGAAGTCTTGTAACACACGCCAGTCCTTCAAACAATTTACTGGTTATTAATGTCATTTGTACGGTTCGAATATGTATTGCTATGAGGCTACTAGCACATAATATCACATCCTAAACATGCACTGGTGGTTATCGACAGACAGATGTGATTCCATATTATAATGCTGTGTCTAATGTTATTTTTAAACTTATCGACATATGCTTATGTATATCTTGAAACGGTACATTCGCACTTTAAATTTACATAATGGTAATAGGTACTTCAATGTTTGCATTTGCTACTGCATTGCCTAACAATTTAGTAGGTGTTATGCACCTCACGAAAAAAAAAACGTCAGCATTTTTTTCTAGGATAAACGATAACTGACATACCCTGATATATTCCAACGTACATTTATGATTTGTATAGCTAGGCTTGGGAAAGCCTCTTATAATTAGGTTTAAATTGTCCTCCTTCCAGTCTTTTCGATTACAATTAAGTTTGGAAAAATCCCTTGATACACTGCATTGGGTTTTTGTTAGTCTTGCGGGGTTTTTTTAATAAAAAAACGGATATCTTTACAAGTTGAACTCTATTTAAAAATGTTTAAGAAAACCTGACTACTTTTATCAAGTTATCTAGTCTGTAACTGGCAGTATTTCACCACAATGTAAACATCGTAAGGAATTGTGCAGACATTTATGAAAATATATTCTTAGTTTATCAATGATTTGTACTTATATGCTAGCTAAAACCATGAATGATATAGATAAAAGAGTAGACAAAGCGATTACCGTCTGAATGCCATCCGGGAATGTAAAATCCAAACTGATGTTATAACCATTGTCCTTGACCTCAACTGTTCCAGTGGGCTGAGTCCCTAAGAAAACCAAAAACAAATACATTGAATTTAATAGTTCTCCGCCCATAACAAATATGTACACACATTGTTATTTCCATAATATTTTCTTAACACAACTGAACAGTTAAACACCCCGCATCTGTTATTGCGTTAAACCTAAAGTAAAAATGTTCCAGCTTTCATTTAACTAAGTTTTAAAACATGACCATTTCAAGTCTGAATAATATTGCAATGTTATTGACATCTTTTGTAAATAAGAAAATATTGAAATTTATAAAACGTAGTTAATTTTCTCGGATTCCGATACATATATTTTAACTTGAGAATAACTTACATTTGAAGGGTTCTTGGATGTGTGGAACCTTTGCCTGAAGTATTGCTCTTTCCTTTAAAACATATACGCATAATAAGAACTAAGCATCTTTTGTATATTATGCAACGCAATCCGGCCATATCATGCACAACACACACAAAGTATATGGATATGAACATATATGTATACATATTAACTGTATAAGGTAGAGCGATCGTTGTTTCATACTTTTGCAAATCAAAATGTTATATTTTTTTTAATAATACTTTGACTGTTCCACAGTATGTTTAAAAAAACAAACAAGTATGATAGATATATTATTTTTGACTTCCAACAATGAAGAGCATATCATATTTATAACATATAATACATGAATACACAGTTGATATTTAACTATAACCTACATTTTAAGGGTACAGAACAATACAAAGAATGGGAAATAAATGACATGTACAAACAGTAAACATGGTCCTGCAATTTAGATAAGAATTAAAACAATGATAAAGGAGTGATATATATAAGTACAGTAAACACAGTGAAATACATATTTACTTTTACAAGAACAACCAAAATAAACAAGACTTCAAATGAGGGTATGTTTACACACATTGTTCATGTTCGATTACATATGCGGTAACAATTTAGCCAGTGGCCTGATGAGAAAATAAACGTATCGTAGTACCGTCTTGAAAATATGTACTCGACTATGGTCGCTGGGCGTAAAAGATCGGAAACCGCACATAATAGCTAATAATTATTCCGAATAATGCATTTGACAAAATTTCTCATTCTGTTTTGCTGTGTAAAATCAACTTAACTTTCGCCAAAAGCACTGCTGAGTAGCACCGTTCGAACGACAAAAAAACAAGATATGTTCTGAAATGATATACGTTTGATCAGAACATAGTGTGCACCTAGTAACGTACGGTCTGCTGAAAATTTTACTTAGAGCCACCGTCCTGTAATATTTGAGTTGCTCATTATTTATAGACAGAAAACCACGCAAACTGTCTTCACTAATTAGCGTTGATCGATATTCTGCGTTATCAACGCCGTAAATAGATTTATTAACGATGTTTTCAACGCACACATTTCTGGAAACATGCCATTTTCTAGATATTGGTTAATATGAACCAAAATATTGTATTTGTACAATATTTGATACAAATCGGGGAAAAATCCTGTTATATGACTTGGATGCAAAAGTTTACTTTTCTCTATTATGTAGTTAATAGATAAAATACCGGTAGAGGGATATTGCATGCATCTTCTATGCTCTTATTTAAGTTCATATTCTTGTCGCATAGTACCTCGAGATAGACTTAACTGACTGTTTCTTCTAAACAGTTTGTTCCTAAACACCACGATCGTTCACTGCGTGAGAACATCTTCTTTGATCGTTAAACACAACTACTTTTATTTTACTAGCATTATACTAATATCATCCTTTGATTGAAATAAAATAGCACATGTTCATAAGTTCGCTCAGACAGTTCTTGCTGAGTGAGAGAAGTACTATGTAGTCGGCGTGCGTTGGACAACCTACACTTGCGTCTAATATATTTAACGAGTGCCTTAATTTCTCAATTGTGTGCATAAGATTGTTAATGTAGAGGAGATACAAACATGAACCCCAACAATTTCCCTACCTCGTTCCTTGCTGTATAGGAAACCATTTGCATACCCATCCTTGTGTTCGTACGCAACTATAGCAAATATGGGATGTCACCGGCATTGTATAAGTTTTTAAGCAGAATTGTAAAATTAACATGATCAAACGCCTGACGCACATCAAGTGAGCAGGTATACAGCTTACTATTGTTTTTCCTTGTAAACTATATACTTTCACGAACAGGAATTGATGTCATGATATAACTGAATTGTTCTTGAAAGCCACGTTAGAGGTTATTGCACGTTAGCCACACTTCGCCTTTCATTTTAAATAGAATTACCTTTTCATAACTTTTAAATACTGTAGAGCACAATGATGTAAGCGCGATAGCTATTCGGATCGCTTTTTTATTTGTTCCCGCCTTTGTATAAAGTCGTGATAATGCCTCGTTGCATGTCAATAGGAAAATGAGCAAATTTTGTAATGTTATGAAACAGTCGTAATAATAACAAGATTGTTTTTTGTCCGCCGTATATTTAGTGTTCATAATAGTTTTATCGTAGCCTCTTGGTTTTCCTTTTTCGCAAGTTTTCAAACATTGTAAAATTACTTTTTCTGTTAGACGAAAGTCAACATAATTTCCTACTGGCAGATTAGATTCACATGTTAAGAGGTGTTTATCATCAAAGCTCGGATCAATGTCAGCTTGGTACAGATCAGACAAATGTTATTTCCAAACATTGTTTATATCTTGAAAATTATTACATCTACGGTCACAAAATGTGATTTCAAACACTTTTTGGTTAGTCGTTGACTTGCGACGTTTGTAAATTAAACTCATTATTGTCCATTTCACCAGCTTGATGGATCTCTGCTTCTAGTTTTTCAATATAACCCTGCGCATGTTCTTTATGTTTTCTTCTAAACATGTTTGTATGCGACGTACATGCTAACTACATCCTCCCTTGGTTAATTATCATCTATCCAACTCTTTCGTCGAGTTTACATGCTTTTATGTAAAACAGCCAGAGTCTGGTTCAAATATGGTTTTTAATATGGTTTGTATCGTGGTTTGGAGATGCAGTTTTTCGAAATCGTATGTAATGTTGATATTAAGGTGCGATACAAATAATCAATGTTATCTATTTGTTGATATTCTTATCGAACAACTAACCAATTTAAAAATACTCTGCACACACTCAGTAAAGTGTGTTATATAAGAACCTTTTATGTTCTTCCAATTTATAATGTCTGTATCAGTTTTTTTTCTGTACTGTAATTTGTTCTTTCATGTTTATAATGATAGGACGGTGGCTTGATACATTAATACAATTATCATTTGGCATTGTACAATATACATTATCAACATTCTCATTTTGAATTAACATACGGTCAATAAGCGTTACACTTGTACTGATATATGATACATAACTGAACTCCGCTTATGTACAAAGCAAAAAAAAACATTTATAGCGACCAACTGGTGTCGCATCATTAAATCAACATGTTTTTGCCCCGAGACTTTAAAGTAGTTGACGCTTGATGTATTGAGGGGAGTTCTGTTTTGTAATCTCATTTAACAAAGATATTGCCTCTATATATGTAACTGCTTATTATGTTTTCAATATCATCAATTATACAATTATCAAATATTGCTATATTGTGATTCTTACAAGGTACATAAACTTAAAATACAAATACATATTGTCCTGGGCTAATATTAATTTCCATACCTATAACATACTTCGAATTAAGCACAAGCGGCAAAACAATATCATTAAAAAATTTGTGTTTTATTGTGTGTCTATCGGCGTGTACATGATGTATATTGAAATAACTGTTATGTTAATTAAACATGATTTGTATAGAATAATTATATTCAAAACATCAAAAGTTCTTGAATAGGAATGTATATGTGCGATGCAGATGTTTTATGATTTACCAAATGCATTTTGTTTTTGTTTGTTTGTTTTTTTATTTCATAGACGGCCACATTGTAAATATGATATTGTTATGGTTGAACCTGTAATTATGTCATAATGTGTTTATACATTCTCTAAATAAAATTATTATTATTATTATTATTATTATTATTATTATTATTATTATTATAAATCATTAGTACCATAATATTGAGAGTCCTCCTTTACTAACCTTTCCCGTACTTACAGTTAATAAATCTGGATCTGCCACTGAGTAATGTGAAAAGTCACTCTGTATTATATAGCCCATAACGTGTAAATCTTTGTGAAACAACCAATGTTCAGAGACGCAGAGAAAATGTTATTCAGTTCTTAACACCTCGTATTGATTCCTGTCATATTTTGGAGGTTCTCGTTTAAAGCCTGTGGTCCCCGTCGGAAGTGGTGCCATTTGTATGCGGGCCCTGAAGCCAATTCGACCTCTGCCTGGCCCTAAGCCGACACGTTGGCAATTTTGACATCGGTTATGGATGGTTTAAAACCACCTAAATATAAAAGTTTGGTTCGCTTTTGAACATATTGCTTGAATTCGCCATCACTGTCGCACACGTCGGTGTGCTCAGCGACGTCTGCGTCATACATTCGACGATTGTTTTGTTAACTAAATGTATGGTCTTGGCTTTCTTGTATCCTAGAACGTTGACCGTTTATTAAACCACAGTTGACGATGCAATGTCTTGCTCCTAATATTTTAGCAGTGTTCTCTTCTTGATGGTTGATCTGGCGATAACGCCTTGGGTTGCGCTTAGGATCTGACTTATCACTTATTTTGTCATGTTTGCTATAAACGTTGTCGATGTGAAACTGAGGTGT
Organism: Mya arenaria; assembly: GCF_026914265.1. NCBI lineage: Eukaryota > Metazoa > Mollusca > Bivalvia > Myida > Myidae > Mya > Mya arenaria. The sequence goes on along the minus strand of NC_069128.1, from coordinate 45,104,205 downwards.
TGTTGCTGTTTGACTATTTTCAGCAGTCATTTGATTGGAATTGTCTATACGCTCAGCATTGAATCTTGGTTTAGCGGGCACAACAACGTCAAAAGAAGACTGACTTTGACTGTGTTCACCTTTCATAAATACTATTATGTTTGTCGTAAATTTATTATCATTCTGCCTCTTTTCTTTGAGATTGTTTCATATTAACATATATTAAACGTTTCTAAATAGGTTTGAAGGGCGTAAGTATCACTTACACTGCGGTGAATACCTTGTACTTTATTTGTTTTGTTTTTTTAAAGGACAGCATCGGCGTTATCAATTAATCAATCAGTTAATCATTTTATTAAGATGACGGATATTTTTGTTATTGAATTTTCATTTTTATTGTTTCATTTTGAAATGTGTATGTATATTGTTTTTGTAAGACAATAAAGAAATGATGAAATATCCTGCAACACGTCGCGATTCATTTTGGTAACAAACGTTGTAACGTTGTTATGCCTAGAATCTTCATATGCCTATTAAATGTATCATATAATAAGATTATATAGGAACACATTTAACCCTGTCATGGAGTTTTGTGATATTAAAAACTGATATTATTTTGCTTTTTGTATCCTAGCACAAATATTGCAGAAAAGGAATAAATATTATATTTTGTAAACGCTACTGCTTCCTAACTTTTGATCTAGTTTTTCTACCAAGATTAGATAAAATAAATATAATATACATTTTCGTTTTTTTTCATGTTTAAACATTTAACAACGATGTCGTTAATGACTTTGTTACAAAACTAAGCTTGGATTTTTTTAGCATAAATTGCTTCATTTCCTAAAGAATTTGATGATGCTTTGGATTTTACCAACATATTAATTATTAAAGCTATTATAAAACAATGTTTTGGTAAGGTGGCTTTAAATATTCCATAAAGCATCTATGATGTAAGAATTCTACTATTTTGAAATCAAATATCATCATCGCTGTTTTATTCTGATTGTTCATATGTTACAGTTTTCTGTAATGATTGTCAAACTTTTCAAAGAGTACTTAATAGAATACCCCTTTAATTGAATTCATTTTTTTTCACAAAGTTGCATAACAACACATCCCCGGTAACAATCTCAATAAATCACAAGATAAGAAAAATAACGATATTTAAAGAGATGATGATACATGTGAACGTAAGACGCATTTTCCAACATTTATCTCGAATAATCAAGTGTACACGGGTTGAATTGTATTATATTGCTTTCACTTAAAAAAATATAGTGCATCACCATTCTCACAAAATTACCATTCTCACAAAATTATTTTGCTTTTGTCAGTACTATTGTAAGTGATTTACTACAAGTACTATCCCTGTCTACATTTACGCTTTGATTCATAAAACATCATTGTAATTATCTTACATTTTGCAATTCGTCAAGGTCATGTTTACCTTTTTAAAGGAAGAACATAGCTCGTTCCATGTATGATTTGTTTAAATGTTCTTACACTTCCGATTTTTATCAGTAACGTTTACTTGAATAGTCTGTACCTTTATGTCTTGACGTTTGAATAACATGGAATTAATTTATTTCACTAAGGCTTCTGTAATGATATTTTAATGAGATTAATGATATTTATACTTTATTCTGATGCATCTACTTGTCATATAACTTACCTTTTCATATATTTCGACTAGCTGTTTCGCTTTCAGTAACTCTTGTTCGAATCCCTTTCGTATCTGAAAGCAGGAGAACGGCAGGATAGTAGGTAGTAGTATAATTCGATTATCAGTACATAGAGACAACGCAATGCGTTTATAGAATGCTATATTAAATGACTAAATATAATAATGTCCTAGACATTTGTTTTAAAGTAAGGGTCTACTTTCTTAAAACTTTACTACTCTAGCTTTCAATGAAATCTTTGCGAATATATTTAAAACATATGGTTGTAACAGGATATACCTTTTCTGAATGATGTAGGTCATGTTTCACTTGTTCCAGCTCATCACGCATGTTCTTCTGTGTCTGGAGTAATGTTTGAATTTGTAACAAAACATATCCATCTGTATAATATCTATATTGAATACAATTAAAGTTTGATACTATGGCCAGTTTCACGACAAAATTAGGACGAAAACATATGTTACCGCCTAAAACCTCAGCATCACATTTTACAGGAACAACAAGAGTCCAATCAGGAGTCTAAAAGGGCTTTAGGCTTTGTTGTCTCCGGAACAGCTAAAACAATGTTTATTTTCAGGCCCTACAAGCGTGTTAATAGTTTGGAAATAATGAAATTATATATATAATGATAACGACAGATGTATAAGATAGGCATAATCATTTTATCTGAAGATTTTATCTTAAAGTTTCCAATACAATGGAAGGCAGTTCAACAGTTTATAGAAAGCTCTTGTATTTATTTACATGTATTTGCCACACAATTTCGCATTACTTTCATACAGATTCTTCCGATCACTGTTGCATCCTATTTTAGAGTATTTTTGTATTGTTCCAATGTATTACATTATGTCGCTAGTCGCATATATACACACAAATCAAAATATATGGCCGAAATGATGAAAACTTGTTCATGAAAAATAATCAGTGCCTACTTGATATACACAAGTACACGATCACGACATAAGTCTACAATATATTCATATGTCCAGCCGATTACATCTGAAATTCATATATGACAATAGGTTTCCCTTGTAATCATATTTGACAACTGCTTTCCCCGTCAATCATATATGAAAATTCTTCTCCATGTCAATCATATTTGACAACTGGTTTCCCTGTCAATCATATTTGACAACTGGTTTCCCTGTCAATCATATTTGACGACTGGTTTCCCTGTCAATCATATTTGACAACTTGTATTCCTGGTAATCAAGAGGGACCTAGCGATGGTCTATAACAAAACAAAACCGTTTGATATGTTACACTGAGTGTTTCCACAAGTGCATGATTGTGTTTTGTTTGTTAGGTTGTATAATATAAATGACATAACGCCAACAAGTACTGCGTTGATAGACTATGGTCCAACACAGGCTATGGACAAACACACTTTAAGCGAGAGGTGCACAACGTGTAATACATAACAGACCGGTCGTATATGCATAAAGAAAGTGTTTTAAGATGATTCGCTGGTTTTATTACTAGTTTATAATGCATAAGAGTCATTCTTGTTTCGATCCTATCAACAGTTTGTTAACATGTTCGATTAAATAACCATACTCGAAGATACAATACACATGTATGTAAGATAAATGATCAACAATTTATGAAGTGAGCAACCATAGACAAATTAGTTAACATGCTGTTTACTTTAACATATTAGGGTACCGCCTTTCAACGGCCAGTTTAACACGATTTTACACTTAAACCACTTCATGAGTATTTTCACTTTTCCAGAGATGTGTCGATAATTGCAATATTAAAAAAAATCTTATCGGACCCAGCACTAACCCGAGGACACCGCGAATCATTTAAAGTAATGCATAGGGGATATAATGATAGGACGCATTTCTGATGACATGTATCACGTCGAGTTCGGTTTGTAAACACGAATTAGTCGAGAGCACAGGTCGAGACGGAAATATGTTAACTCACCGAACGAGACGTAATGCAGGTCACCAGAAAAGCGTTTTATCGTAATATTTCATTTATTATATACCTGCATATTTATTTTTTCCTTTTTATTTTTCGGTTTCAATTTGATTTAAAATTACCGCCATCTGTCATGTGCGTATGAATTCGAATGTGTTACGTAGTAGCGAAACGAAGTTGAAAGTTACAGAATTTACTTTATTAAGCAAAATAAGAATAAAATATTTCATGTTTTAGCAAAATTAAGAAAATGGTAATACCAAAACAATTATTAAATGTCACAGCTTCTATGTATTTGCAAGCTGCTTATATTTTATTATAATAAACATGGATAAGATCATGCGACAATTTACTTCGAAATGGCAAACAACTAGTAACACTGTAATATAGTTTGATGCAGTATTGTTAAAACATTATGTGTCTGTTGTGTAGTGAATGATAGACCTTAGTATTGTGCAATTAAACAGAGCCTCTGTTGGGTATCAAAGCTGGCGAATATTTTGTTTACAATGTAAATATGAAATATTTTCAGTAAAACTGAAACAAAATAGTCTTAGGAAGTATTTCCAAAATCGTTCTATTCCTTTTTGATCCCCGCGGGGTTCTGGCAAACTCCAATTAGAGAATTTTCTATAGGAGCCGATATTGGGGAAAGATATGCTTTGGAAATTAATCCATTAATTATAGATTGAATTGGGCTATTGATGTCACTCTCGGTGTATTAACTTGGCTGGTTAAGGCGTGTAGAGTCCGAAGGCGTCCACGCCAAATTATTCAGATGATGAGAGTTACGACTAACATCCCTTATTGAAACAGCCCACAGGGGTTTAATGAGGTCAAGAGGTTATAAATAGTGTGACAAAAATGACCGGTAAAACCTGTTAACTTTAAAATATAAAACATTTCCTTATTTTACTTATGCTACCAGAAGCATGTGCATATTGAGGAAGATGGTATTCAAGGAAACATGAGACAAACAACACTCAAAATTTAAAACATTATAATCATACACATGAGCAGCTCGCCAAAACAAATAAGAAGGGTACTCGATTCATCGATAATAATAGCGCTTTACTCATTGACTTCGCTTAGTTCCGATTGTAACGATTGTCATAATCCTACGAACATTCAATTTTGTTTGAATGGCCGCGTTACGTCATCAGGAAATGACGATGTGTTCAAGTCCGTTTAATAAGTACCGTTTATCTTTGTTCTTTTTTGTGCTGTAACATTTCATAATTGTTTTGGTATTAGCACCATTTGATTATTTTTCTGATATATGAACACAACTATTCTTATTTTGCTCGATACAGTAAATTCTGTAACTTTTGACTTGTTTCGCTGGAGAAGCCACCCCTGACTTCGATATGCAAAAGTACGCTACATGCTTCACACGCACAAGTCATTGTATGTTAGGACATTTGACAGAGGTGAAGTTAAATAATTATATATTGAAACCGGAATATTAAAAGGAATTCATAGATAGGTATATAGTAAATTGAATTTTATTATATGATGCATTATGGGTGACCGGTTATACGTCCCCTTCAGGGAGTTACCATGTATTCGACTCGACCCGTCTCGACAGATGCGTGTTTGCACTATATTTCATTTCCTTATAATGCCTGATGTGATTTTAAATAGTTGCTGTACCTTAATATCGGAGTTTCAATCGTGCTTTTCGATGAAATACAGCGTTTTATCAGTTAAATAAACAACAGTAAAAATTTCACTGCAAAAAAAGTGAAAATATTAATTGTATCTTTTCTACGTAATATAAGAAAAGCATGGACTTAATATATTTGCCCGTTTTACTCAGACTTTTATAGTGTCATACATTTATTCCCCTACTTGTCAAAAAACTGTTATAGAACACTTACCCATTCTGATTTCTCTATGTCCTGTTTCACTTTCAGTAACTCTCGTTCGAACTGCATTCTTGTCTGAAAGCGGCAAAACGGCAGGATATTATTACGTTAGTAGTTTTAATTGGACTATCACAACCTAAAAGACAATGCAATGCGTCCCATCGAATTTTTCATATAAAATGACTTATTATTCATATAAACATTTGTTTCGTAATAAGGGTTTAATGATGTAAGAGGTTCACTATTCTGGCTTTCCCTGTAAATCTTAACGAAAATATTAAAAACAATGTTCGTAAAACTATTACCTTTTCTGAGAGATATAGGTCTTGTTTCACACGTTCCAGCTCATCACGCAGTTCCTTCTGTGTCTGGAACAGTGTTATATAACATATCAGTATGTATTGCGATAACTGTTTATATTGACTTCATTTAAAGCCTAATACTATGGCCAACAACTAGAACATATATTACCGCCTGAAACCAAAACATCATTTTTTTACAGTTACATTAAGAGTCAAATCGGGAGGCTAAAGGGCTTCAGCTTTTTGTTGTGGAAGTATCACGAGAAGAGCTACAACGATGTTTAATTCTAAGCGTTTTATAAAGGTCCAACTAGCGTGTTAATGTTTTTGACATAACGAACTATGAAATAAAATATTTACAATGGTAACGACAAATGTAACGGATAAGCATACACAATTAATATACATATATTATGCAAATAATTTATATAAAAGGGATAAATACAATGGCGGACAGTAAAACAGTTTATAAAATGTTCTTGGTTTGTAGTAAGCTTGAGAATCAACTTATATTGTAATGATAAAAAAAAACTCTCCAGAGAATACCCGCTTGTAACTATTTACATGTATTTACTGCACAAAGTCGCATTGCTTACTTACAGAATCTCCCAAGCCCTCTCGCATATTGATTTAGGGAACCTTTCTTTTCTAAGAGATAATATATATGCACACACTTATCAAACTACATGGTTAAAACGATAAAAAAATGCTTATGAAAATGAATCAGTGTTTACCTACTTGATATACACGATAACGACATACGTATGCAGACGTTTCATATGTCCTGCTACCCGTCAATCGTATTTGACAACTGGTTTACCCGTCAATCGTATTTGACAACTGGTCTACCCGTCAATCGTATTTGACAACTGGTTTTCCGTCAATCATATTTGACAACTGGTTTACCCGCCAATCGTATTTGAAAACTGGTTTACCCGTCAATCGTATTTGACAACTGGTTTTCATAATATCATAAAGGACAAAACGATGGCCTTTATCGAAACAAACCCGCTTGAAATGTTTTACTAAGTTATTTTCCGCTTTTCAATGCAAATGAATGATTGTTTTTTTAATAATACAAGAAAAGCAACCCAAACAAAACTAAATCTACAAAGAATCAGTTGAAAGGCAAAGGTTCAACAAATTTTAAACGAGATACGAGAAACACACATCGAGTATAACATCAAAGACATACCGTATATGTATACAGAAACTATTCAATTTAAAAGATGATTTCGCTGTGGGTTTAACCAGTTTATAATGATAAAGCTTTACTTTTGTTTCGACTTTATCAAAACATTGTTTACATATTTGATTAAATGACCACAATCGATGATACCACACACATAAACGCAAGGTGAATGTTCAACTTTTTTATTAAGCGAGAAACCATTAATTTCAGTTAACATGCTGTCTACTGAAATATATCAGGGTACCGCCTTTCATTAGTTCGTGATTACTTAACATTTCACTTGAACAAAGATGCTTCGATTAATGCAATATTAATATGAATACATAGATAGGTTTATAGTTTATGGAATATTATTATATGATGCATTACGGGTGACCGGTTATACGTCCCCTTCAGGGAGTTACCATGTATTCGACTCGACCTGTCTCGACGGATGCGTGTTTACACTATATTTAATTTCCTTATCATGTCTGATGTGAGTTTAAATAGTTGCTGTACCTTAATATCGGAGTTTCAATCGTGCTTTTCGATGAAATACAGCGTTTTATCAGTAATATAAACAACAGTAAAAATTTCACTGCAAAACAAAGTGAAAATATTAATTGTATCTTTTCTACTTAACATAAGAAAAGCATGGACTTAATTTATTTGCCCGTTTTACTCAGACTTTTATAGTGTCATACATTTATTCCCCTACTTATCAAAAAACTGTTATAAAACACTTACCCATTCTGATTTCTCTATGTCCTGTTTCACTTTCAGTAACTCTCGTTCGAACTGCATTCTTGTCTGAAAGCGGCAAAACGGCAGGATATTATTACGTTAGTAGTTTTAATTGGACTATCAGAATGTAAAGACAATGCAATGCGTCTTTAGAATTTTCTATATAGAATGACTTTATATGATATACATACAAACATTACATATACAAACATTATGTAAGAGGCTCACTATTCTGGCTTTCCCTATGTGTCTCTTTGCGAGAATATTCAAAACAAATAATTGGAAGAAGTTTTACCTTTTCTGAGTGATTTAGGTCATGTTCCACTCGTTCCAGCTCATCATGCAGTTTCTTCTGTGTCTGAAACCAAAACATGATTTTCTTACAGTTACATTAAGAGTCAAATCGGGAGGCTAAAGGGCTTCAGCTTTTTGTTGTGGAAGTATCACGAGAAGAGCTACAACGATGTTTAATTCTAAGCGTTTTATAAAGGTCCAACTAGCGTGTTAAAGTTTTTGACATAACGAACTATGAAATAAAATATTTCCAATGGTAACGACAAATGTAACGGATAAGCATACACAATTAATATACATATATTATGTAAATAATTTATATAAAAGGGACAATACAATGGCGGACAGTAAAACAGTTTATAAAATGTTCTTGGTTTGTAGTTAGCTTGAGAATCAACTTATATTGTAATGATAAAAAAAAAAGTTCTCCAAATAATACCCGTTTGTAACTATTTACATATAATTACTGCACAAATTCGCATTGCTTACTAACAGAATCTCTAAAGCCCTCTCGCATATTGATTTAGGGAACCTTTCTTTTCTAAGAGATAATAGGTGAAATTGGAAGCATAGTTGTATGTCCAGGACGATTTAAAACAAGATCTAAATAGTAATTTAACTCACAATTATATAGACTATCATGAATTAAACACAGTCAATTACTCAGACATACTGTCATTATCGGCACAATTTTACACGTGCAAATACCAGCCAAAATTAAACACACAAAATATCATTGTATACGATTATGTCGCTAGCCGTATATGTACACACTTATCAAACTACATGGTTAAAACGATAAAAAATATGCTTATGAAAATGAATCAGTGTTTACCTACTTAACCTACTTGATATAAAAGTTAATGACATATGTATACACACGTTTCATATGTCCTGCCGAATACAGCTGTTAATCATATTTGACAACTGGTTTACCCGTCAATCGTATTTGACAACTGGTTTTCATAATATCATAAGGGACAAAACGATGGCCTTTATCGAAACAAACCCGCTTGAAATGTTTTACTAAGTTATTTTCCGCTTTTCAATGCAAATGAATGATTGTTTTTTTTAATAATACAAGAAAAGCAACCCAAACAAAACTAAATCTACAAAGAATCAGTTAAAAGGCAAAGGTTCAACATTTTTTAAACGAGAAACGAGAAACACACATCGAGTATAACATCAAGACATACCGTTTATGTTTACAGAAACTATTAAATTTAAAAGATGATTTCGCTGTGGGTTTAACCAGTTTATAATGATAAAGCTTTACTTTTGTTTCGATTTATCAACACATTGTTTACATATTTGATAAAATGACCACAATCGATGATACCACACACATATAGGCAAGGTGAATGTTCAACTTTTTTAATAAGCGAGAAACCATTAATTTAAGTTAACATGCTGTCTACTGAAATATATCAGGGTATCGCCTTTCACTAGTTCATGATTACTTAACATTTCACTTGTACAAAGATGCTTCGATCAATGCAATATTAAGAAAATAAAAACCTTATCGAAGCCAGCATCAACTTAAAGACACCGCAAATCAAATACACTCAAAAAAGAGTTATATACAAAATACAAGTTCAACGATCATATAAAGATATTACATTTCATTACCTTAAAGTAATCCTAATTGTAATTAATATTGTAAAATAAGTGTGAAGCAGTGTGTTTTGTACGCTGTATATATGTCGATTAGTGTTTGATAGGCCTGCGAATTTTACTTGTGTCACGGTACCGAAACCGTGTGTAAGCGGTTGGTTAGCTCAGTCGGAAGAACTCTCGCCCAGATAGCGGGGGGGGGGGGGGTCCAGGTCCTGGTCTGGGTGCACACACTTCTCACATTTGGCGCCCAACGAGGGAGCGTGTTGGCATTGTTTGGCAGCAAAACGCGCTTTCAGTGTTAATTATGTATATTCCGTAGCCCTGGTGTTCGTCAAATTCGCGGACGAATTTCCAACTTGCGGTGAAGTATGTAACGGAACCGATACCTACACATGTGGTTTGGAGGGGTGTAAGCGGTCCGGTACTCAGTCGGTAGAGCACTCGCCCTGATAGCGGGAGGTCCCAGGTTCGAACCCCGGTCTGGCTGCACACATTTCTCACTCTTTGACGTTTACATTGCATACAGACATCTTTCAAAAATGTGTTATCATTATTGTTGGACTCAGTTTAAACATGAAGGGTGTAAAAAAAACGGTTAACGTAGTAATTTTCGATGTAACAAATACGTGTTATTATGCAGTCAAGGTGTTCATGCGAAGTTATAATGGCACTAATAATACGTTATCATATTTATTATGTATAATTTGTATCGTATTTTTAAGAACATGCTGCGTAATGCTTCATCAAAACAGACTTGTACAAACCTTTTCTGATTGTTCCGAATTGTGTTTGGCTTGATTCAACAGCTGCCTGAGTTCCCGCCGTGTCTAAAATCAATCATATAACCTAAAACATTATATGACCTTTAAGTATATTACACGTTTTAAAATGATTTTTCAATCGCTTAGTCAGATTTGGTTTTATTAGGATATTCTTATCAAAATAAGCAATGCAAATATATATAATTATACTTTAAGCCAAAATTAATAACCATTTCAATTTAATGCTTGATATCATTATAATTATTATTAATACGCTAATTGGATAATCATTGATGATTGAACAAGTAAACAACTTCGTTAATTTAACATTCGTCATATGTGTTGATAGTGATCTTGGAATTCAGATAAAATGTGACATTTTGTTGGTAAACATTTTTAGGGTATTTTGCACTTAATTAGCTGACAGCAAAATCGTTACCTGTTTTATTTCTATGGGTAATGGGGCATCATCGTCGGAATCGTCGCTTCCAGTTACTTCCTCCAAGTCCTCGAACAAACACTTTAGTATAACTTTGTTTTTTTTTAAAGTCAACCCGTTTAAAAATATGTTTGCTTTTTATTTCTGTAAGGTCAAATCTAGCGTCCGAAATATCTTTCTCGAAATGTCGTCCCATGAGGTACAAGTAACCAGCCATGTTGTTGTCAACAAAATCATCAATTTTATTTTCTTCATTGGCACACCACTTGTTTTTCTTATCACACGTTTTAGTAATAACGGAATGGGCACTGACGTTTTTGGCATGTCTAATGGCTATTCCGTCTCTAATATTACTGGTCAATTCATCTACACGTTGTTTTATTCTATCGCGTAATTCCATGCATTCCTCCACGCATTTTTCAGCATTATTCTTGTGATTCTCCTTACTGAGTTCTGCATCAACTTTCAACAGCAAAATTTCAACTTTTAACTCGTTGAACATTGATTTCATCGTGTTTACTTTATCGCAGTCAATTTTAATATCTTCGTGCAGCAGATCAACGACTTCCTGCACGCAATGAGGATGCTCTAAAAGGAGGCATATTCCACAAATCATCGATTCATGAGTTTTACAAAGAAAGATAGTTCTTTCCTTTGGATGTTTGTTACATCGCTCTTCAGTAATGTCAATCCTAATTGCTGCTTGGCCTTTCTTGTTAATAATGTGAGTTCGAAAAAATCTTCCTTTCTGATGAATACGTAAGCAAGCTTCACCGACAGGCCCACATGTATCGCAACTTCTCACAGCATTTTCCTCTAAGCACATTTCACACTGAATCGGTTGTAATGCCATATTTTATATGAAATGACTCTTAGTAGATTGAAACGTTCTTAAATGAGATGTGCACATACGATCATATGTTATCAGCATCGTCATATGAGTACATGTAGTACAGATAGTATCAGTATTTGAATAACAACGAAGATTATGAAGATAACTATATAATACGAAGAGAGTTATAAATCAAACTCTGTTAAGATAAATTTAAAGGAGTACTATTAAAGATTTCAACTACGAAGCACTCCGTGAACAGCAAATGACAACAAAGGCTCTTTCATCTCTTTTTTCAATTGACTGCATTTGATGCTATATGGGTAGCAACGTTCATGCTATCGGAATGGAACATACCATGTTAATTTTATGATGGAAAATTCACATATTATGTCCGGTCTTTACTTTCGAATTTAACTAAATAATCGAAATATAGTTTTTTCTAAACATGTACATGACCGGATATTTTGGAGAGAGTTCTGATACATATGTAGCACATAATTCTATACACATCCAATTATATCCTATAAAGGATACGATTTGTGTATATCAAAATATTAAAAAAAACAAGATGTGATTGATGCTTGACCATAGATGGCCAAGACCAAGATAATCACGCAATCATTGTTAAAGAGATTACGATGAAACCAACATGTTTGTTATATTTCTAAAAGAACATAACACAATTGAATACGGATGAATGTCCTTTCCTAAATGCCATGCTAGACATTGGCTGTAAAATACTTGACAGGTGTTAATGTAATCACTTGAAATTGAGGAAATATCGTATTATAATAGTCCTTAAATGACAACGAAGTTGTCAAGCATCCTATAATATGAACTAAGGCGCTGCCTCTACGGGCTTGAAGTGTTATTGCCGGACACATTAAGTTTACTTAATGACTAAGTGAAACATACTAGGAGTAAAAGGGAAACGTTTTTTTGTATATGTTAATAACACTTTTTAAATAACAAGCAGTTCTGTTGCTGTTAGCAATTTATTTAGTGTATACGCAACAATCTTCAATAATAGTGTAATATTATATATAATGCATTACTTTATATTTTATATGAAGTTTAGAGTTATTCTTCTTTATTAACTTAAATAAAGCTACTATGCATTTGAGATCAAGTACACAAACGCATTTGAGGAATATGTTACAAACAGAAAAAATAAAAACAATAGCTGTCACAGAGACAGAGCGCTCGACCATTCCGCTGCTTTTTGGTGTATGGACTGAAATGTTTTGGCGAAACATGCATTGATCACTGTTATATTAGATTGCAATGCAATAAATGATGTGCTGAGATTGACATAAATTGAATTGGAAAATATTTGAGGTGGTACGAAAACTTTAACATAAATTGTAAGTGGAAACAGGGGTATAATTTTGTACAAATGCTTGATAGAGTTACCTCCTCCTGTGTATAGGTTGGGGGCATTATGGTGAACAAGCGTGCAAAGTTTCAAAGCCAGATGTCAATGGACTTTGAAAATATATTAGGTGGTACGCAAACTTACACGTAAATTCTAAGTAAAAAAGGAGCATAATTCTGTCAAAATGATCGATACAGTGACCTTCTCCTGTTTACAGGTTTGGGGCAAGATGATGTACAAGCGTGCGAAGTTTCAAAACAATATTTCAATGGACTTTGAAAATATTTGAGGTGGTACGCAAACTTTAACATAAGTGGTAATGCTGACGCTGACACTCGGGTGATTACTAGGATAGCTCTCCTTAATCTTCGAATAGTCAAGCTAAAAATGATCACATATCACTAATGTTGCACTGAAGTATATTACAAGCAGGGGTAGTTATAATTTTAACTAGAATTGAATGGGCAAAAAATTATTTAAATATGATGGTAAAACATGGCAAAACATTTAATCAATTACTAATAATTATGATTGTATATGAACAATATGTAGCCAAGCAGCTCTGACAAATTGTCTGCAAAATATCTCAGTGAGAATACAGAATATATTCTTATTTGTTTGTTACAAAAACATACACCCCACCCCCGCCAAAAAAGTTGCAAAATGTTAATTATGAACTAATGTGTTGTTTAGATTTTAAGGGCAAATACAATTCTGCTTTAATTACAGATTTATCTAAACGATCCTTTCAATAAACTTTAAAATAATTTGTATTTGCAATGACAAATCTGACAAACGTCATGTCTAATGATCAAAATTATCTAAATTTCAATTAATGAATATTGTAAACAGCTTTGCTAAAATCAGGTATAAGCCAAAAGACCTGTGACAGTTAAATATGCAGCAAAACATGTACGTATTCTTTACAGATCACCAACAGTGACCTTTTTGTCCTGCTTTTTGATAAAAAGGTTGTTGTTTTTTTACATCTGGTGGGAAATAAAAGTGTATGAATAAATTAATGTTAAACTTTTCCAACTTTTAAAGGCCCAGTATGTTATGTCCTCTTATGAGGTTTATTCTAAATGAAGCATGAAAATAGTCAAAACCAATTGCTCATATCATGGGACTTTCAAGACCCAGTATATTAAAGTTTAAACTTATCAAGGTGTAATTACAAAGATAAGACTTCTAACCCTCACATAATTTTTAACCCACAGGGTGATTTAAAAAGAAATGATAAATTGCAATTACAATCAAAATTCAACAGAGCTGAAAATATATTCTAAATGTATCACCTATATAGAATATACAATAAAAATAATCAAGTCTGACAGTGATATTGTTTGAACACACCCAAATAAGAACTCAGTGAAAAACTGTCAGCTGAGCTCACTTAGTACTATTTCATATATTTGTTTATATTTGTTGAGTGTACCTGCCAAAAAAAGCAAGACCAAATTTCAGTTCTAAATCCATTTATATATGAAAACAATTGAAACAATTAAAATGATTATATTATATAATTTATACAGAATGACATCATAAGGCTATTAAACTATTCACATATGTTAATATGCACAAATTAAGGCTACAGTCATCTACTATTAATTTATATAGATTTATCTGAAAAAATGCTTGCAATATGTACAGTGTCAAATTATGTTGATAAAATTCAGTGTTCTCAAAAGCACAATCAATGTTTTCTGTGGTGACAGCTGGATCTTAAATGTTTAACATTTATATATATATCAGTTCAACAACATACAGTGATCTTGGATTCATTGACAGTTAAAACACCATAACTCCTATACAACGAACTGATGTTCTTGTTCAAAAAATCATGAATAAAAGAAACCGAACAAATTTTTTTATCTGGTTTTAAATGCCAAATATGGCACAAAATTAACAGAACAGAGTTTTGCAATTGTCTATACGTTACTCAATTATTACATATTTGCTGTAAATGTCACATTTTGTATTATTCACACACAAACAAGTTTGACAGGGGTGAATAACATCTGCATTCTCTTGAAATATGGGATTCTGTGCTGCATCCAGTTTCAAATTGTTTGACCACTTCAGGCTGCTGGCACATCCGAATCTGCAAATAACATAAATGCAATGTTTTTAACAGAATAAAAGTAGTCAGTACTAACTACTACTGTGAAGGTTAACCATTTAACAATCATTTGAGGCATACTCAATTCTTTATGTAGTCATAAATTTGATATAATCACATATGGTGATAATTAAAGAAGTCCAGCTTCAACACAAATTATTAATTTATGAAACAACGTTTCGGCCATTCGGCCTTCATCAGAATGTATGTATATAATAAACTGGAAATGACGTCAACATTCATAACGTTGATATAGTCACATATTGATAGTCATAGTGTAATTTGACGGATTCAAAGATTAAGACAAAATATGAAATATATTATGTTTGAATATTTTGCAATGAGTACCGGTATTAAACAACTCCAAGGTAATTGACTACAAAGAAGCATTTTAGAGGAGTCAGAAATGCACTTGCTTAGAATCTCTTCTTACTTGAAGACATTTTCCATTCTCTGGAGGTGGTATGGAATTTCAGACAGAACTATCTTGAACAGGATTTTTTGTCCATAAAGGTCCTCTCAAGCTTCAGCAACCAGGTGGCTATAAAAAAAGAA
Organism: Mya arenaria; assembly: GCF_026914265.1. Lineage (NCBI taxonomy): Eukaryota > Metazoa > Mollusca > Bivalvia > Myida > Myidae > Mya > Mya arenaria. The sequence goes on along the minus strand of NC_069128.1, from coordinate 45,088,529 downwards.
CCAATACATTTGTGCTTTTACAGAATGTTGAAATGTATTAAGAAGTATTGAGGGATAAGTCAAAAACCTGAAATTTATAAAAAAAGCAAACAAAATAGTTTTAAAAAATTGACAAACACGCAGAGGTTGTTGTTTCAATAGAAAATGATATAATCTCATGGCCGTGACCGGAAATAATTTACAACCAGCATGAAACAATGTTATTTAGGAATGAAACAAACAGAAAAGATCAAATTAATAGATTCAAACCCGCTACTGTTTAGATACATTTTCATAAAGTGATTGTGAAATACTAATAAATTACCGCATGATGTCTACTCCAATTTAAGTTCGGCTGGCTGGTCTGTCACCATCCCCATCTCCAACCTGTTGCAAACAATAGCAAATTAATAATTAGTTATTAAGAAATTGGATTACTAAAAAATGTCCACTATACCTGGTTGATGTAATTACTAAAAATCATATTTTCAAAAGGACATTCACTAAAGGCTTTGAGTTGGCTTGGTGAAGCTGGCATTTATGCACCAGTCAATTGTAACCCCCCCCCCGGTCCGGGGAATAGCAGGGACTTTGACTTCCGGTCAAGCCAACCCTGGCTAAAATCTCCGCCCTGCGGGGACGAACAAATGGTAAAATCCCTGCCAAATGCCCCCGCACCCCAGGGACTCTTGGTAGGCCCGTTCCCCGCTATATTTTGCGCAAAGACAAAACCACCGCATTCATCCGGCACTGTGCAGTCAACTATTTGGAAAGCCAAACTATAAATAACAACTTTATTTTATAGACTATTGTCATTTTAATTTGCTAAAATAGTGTAATGATTCATGTACACTGAACTCCTTCTCATTGTGCTGTACCATATAAAGTTTTATTACATTCCATCCGGTAGATTTCAAGTTATGCTCCAGACAAGAAAAGGGTAACAAAGGGAAATAATTCTGTAATTGGCTGAAAAAGCATTGCGGTTCCTATAAACTGCACTTCCTCTCATTATGATCTATCACTGTATGAAGTTTTATTAAATTCCATCCAATAGTTTTCAAGTTATGCTCGGGACAAGAAAAAGTAACAAAGGGCAGTAACTCTGTAATTAGCTGAAATAGAATTGAGGTTCCTGTACACTGCACTTCCTCTCACTGTGCTTTACCATTGTATGAAGTTTCAATAAATTCCATACAGTAGTTTGCAAGTTTATGTCTGGGAAACAATTGACAGCAAAACAAGAAAAAAAGGCAATAACTCAGTAATTAGCTTATGTAATGTTATGGTTCTTGAACACTGCACTTCCTCTCATTGTGCTTTACCATTGTATGAATTTCTAATGAATTCCATCCAGTACTTTTTAAGTTATACCCCAGACAAAAAAAAGTAACAAAGGGCAATAACTCAGTAATAAGCAAGAATAGAGTTATAGTTTTTGTACAAAGCATTTCCTCTCATTATGCTCTACCATTGTATGAAGTTTAATCCAATTCTATCCAGTAGTTATGCTCTGGACAAAGTTGCAACAGACCGACCGACAAACCGACCGACAACAGGGAATACATATTATTAAAAGTTAGAAAAAACAACAACATGATAGTATTTAACAGCTTTTTTTCCATTGATTTTTTAATTGAATTGTCCCTGACATGAGGAAATAGTCACTAGAATATTTTTTACTTCTTATGCACCAGTCAATTGTAACCACGGCCCCCCCCCCCCCCCCCCCAGGTCCGGGGAATAGCCTGGACTTTGACTTTTGGTCCAGCCAACCCCGGGTAAAATCCCCGCCGGGCGGTGACGAACTGATGGTTAAACCCCGGCTAAATGCCCCCGTACCCCAGAGACTCTATATAAGGCCCAATCTCGGCTTAATATGGCGCTATGACAAAACAACCGCGGTCACCCGGTATACCCCCGGACCTGGGCTGGGGGGGGGGGGCGTGGTTACAATTGACTGGTGTATTATATTGATACTATTGTTCTGGGTGGTGCAAGTTATATTCACAGATTTCCTAAACAAAGACGAAGTTTACAAATGCAACCTCACATTTTACAGTTTAGACATTATTTAGTTTTTGTATTAGATGAAAGAATCAGCTGATTTTTGTATCATTACAAAAACAGATCTCAAGTGTATGAAAATGTCCCTTGAATTACATTTTTCCTAAAACATTATTAAGTAACAGGGCTTTTTCTGCCCAATTTGGGAAGAAGACCCAAGACATTTTGGATAATTTTGCATCGTGAAAATGCTGAAATTGGGAAATTTGACTGTTAAAAGAAAAAGCGGTCTAGTCTCATGCGAATTAGGAAATGATTTTATAGTAGTTTAATTCCCTTTAATAGAACCAAAATGGCTGAAATATCAATCCTTGGGTGTAAATATCTATTGCAATAAATCAATCATGACAGATAATATTTCATACAGATATATCTGAATGTGATGAAAATCAATGATTTCTGCGTACAATTATCAAAAAACTTTACATCACATAATTTATAAGGATGTTGAAAATGAACCAGTACATCTTAAAAGACTTTCTAAAAAAAGAAGATTTTTTTTTGTTTTATATTTTTGATTGGGATTTTTTTCTGAAGGTTGGGAAAAACATCTTATATTTTGCTTTGGGAATGGGTCAAATAAATTCCAATGAAACTGTCCAATATGTATCTAAAACTCACATTGGCAGCTTGATGGTTTATGAAAGGGCTAGACACCAGATGGTCCAAAAATCAGCAAATATATTACATCACAGTTCATATTGTGAATATTTAGCATGTAAAAGTGACTTGATAAGAACAGACTCATATACTGACAATTATTTTTAAATCAACCGGTATTTATATGGTACACCAACACAGTTAATTTTAAATTGGTAAACCACAAAAAAAAACAGCGAAAGAAACATTGCGCCATTAGCAAAGGTTTTCAATAATTCTTTTTTCTTGCAACTGTACAACTGTACAATCTGGTTTCCCATAAAGTTGCACTCCCACATATTTAACGTTTTGACAACTTTCTTATTTTTGTCTTTTAACAATCCAATTTTTGTGTAAATGCATGGAAACAAGTTATATAAGACTGCTGACAAACATTTTGATCGCAGATATGTATATCTTATTTAAAAAAAAATGATTTTTTTATTCATTTTTCTTAAACCGTTAGTAACGGTTTAAAAACATAAAACATTAATGCACCAGTCAATTGTAACCACGCCCCCCAGGTCCATGGAATACCGGGGACTTTGACTTTCGGTCCACCCAACCCCGGGTATAATTCCCACCCTGCGGGAACAAACTGGTGGTAAAACCCCGGCCAAATGTCCCCGCACCCCAGAGACTGAATATAAGGCCCAATCTCCGCTAAATTGAGCGCTAAGACAAAGCCACCGCGGTCACCCGGCCTTGTGGGGCCACCTGGAAAGTAAAAACACGGCCCTTTTCCCCGGCATACCCCCGGACCTGGGGGGGGGGAGGGGGCGTGGTTACAATTGACTTGTGCATAATTTAAAGGAAATATAAAAATCTGCAATCAGATCTTTTTTCAGCAATCTTTTATAATTCATTGGTTTGCAGATATTTACACAAAAAATTGCTCTTTCCAAGGCAAAATAAAATAAAATGTAAAAACGGTAAATCTGTGGGAGTGCAACTTTAAATTCAATCACTGAGAAATGAAAATACATGACATGAATAGGGTCATAGCTCCACCTGCTAAATTGTCATTATTTATTGTTAGAATTTGATTTATCCATTGAAGTACAATTGGGATAGAAAAATGTACAACAATTGCTGGCCTGGAACCCGGGACCCCTTTGCTAACAGGGCAAGTTCTTCACCAACTGAGCTACTGAGATGCATTCACATTTTCTGACAATCTAAATAAAGAGGATGGTACCATGCCATAACCTATGTGCAATAACTTAAAGAAAGAATAAATAGTGAATTTGTTTTGTTTTAGTGTAAAATCCTGATGTAAATGAATTTCACTGAGTGAGAATCAAAAGCTATATTTTAAGAGTAACGAACTGAAATATTTTGCATCTATCACAAACATAATAATTTAATTTTAGACCCTAAAAGTGTATAAAATGGGATTCAATTATAATTATTGAAGTAGGGCAACAAATTATAATTTGTATACAAAGGTTACATTATTTTGGTAGCTGGCTTTAGTTTCAAACAGTCAAAAATATATCAATATGTTTGAAACAGTGAAAGATTGTTTTTATTGTTGATAAATGTCTATAAATCACCACAAAGTATATATAATAAAAAAGTTTTGAAATTTGCTATGCCTATGCTTTACTATTTTAGAGCTGTCATTGTAAACGTCTTGTTAATTTTACACGAACAATATTGCTTTTTTAGTAGTTCATATAGACTGTGTTTTAAAAACAAATTGAGAAGAAAATATGTATCTACCATATTCTATCTCATGTCAAAACAACTGGAAGGAATAGTAAATTGCACACCTACAAGCATGTTAAAAACTTCTGAAATATATTGCAAAAACCGCCACTGTTTTTGTACTGAACTGATGACCCCGCATTTTCTGATTTTATGCAGGAGAAAAAAGGTTCTATCAACATTGCTTGTCGGGAGGGGAAACCCCTGCCGAACCCACCCCATTTATATAATTAATAACTTAACTGTCATTTTTTACTTAGTAGGAAAGAGTTTGTCTAAAACTGTCTTGCATGCTTATACATGCCTTCAGCTGAATAATTTTGAAAAGAGGTTAACTTAAAGAAATTCTATGCGGAAATGTGCCAGTTAAAGCACGACAACTTAAAGAAATTATATGCGGAAATATGTGCCAGTTTAAGCACGACATGTCAATACATTTCATCTCGCCTAAAGGTATCCTTCTGAAATCCTTTGTAAAAAAATCACCAGTAAGACACTGTAGCTCTAGTGTTATCATGTAATTCTGCCAAAAAGAAACACTGCCTTTTATGCTGAAACCTCCCCTGGGTTCATAATCTATAATACTCACATTATAATGCTTGTTGAAACCAGGTCAAACATGCCAAATTTGATGGTTGAACCCTCCCCTCTAAAACAAATTATGAATTACTAAACATTTGGTTTCATTATTTGTGCTGAAGTGTTTTTCGGTAATTTCATTTTTACATCTTTATCGCTTTAAGTATTCGCGAGTCATCTGCCCCATTCTGCCATGACAACATTTTTTATTCAATAAACATTTTAAATTTTTAAACTGGGTTGAAGTGTGTTTGGGTTAGGACCAGCTGGGTTAGCTCTGAGTAGCTATATAGAGTTCCGGCTGCAGTGTTGTGTTTAATCACCTCACTGGGCATAATTACACTCAGGTTACCCACAATCGTGGCATCAGTAAAAGAGCAGAAGTGCCTACGTGTCGGCCTAAATGGTTAAAGGGACTGTGTCACAGATCTATAAGCACCAAAAAAAGTTTTTTTCTGTAACGAATCTCAGGACAACGACTAGCTAATCACGCTTTAGGAATGAATTCTACCTGGTATTTTTTTTTAATGGAAAAATATGAAATATCTCCTGAACTTAAATAAATTGTAAACTATATGATACTTCAGTAAGTAAGTTTCAATGCATTGTACACATTGATGCCAAATTTATGATATTTTTCGACAATTTTCATTTTTTTCGCTATTTTATCATTTGTGAGACAGCCCCTTTAATGGGCGGACGAGTCTAGTCTGTGTGAGTTGAAACCAGCTGCCCATTTAACTCAGTTGGCAAGAGCGCCGTGCTAGTGTTTCTGCGGTCGCGAGTCTGAGCCCCACACCAGGCTCACTTTTCTTCTCAGGTTTACCATAAGCATGCACAATGATTTTTAATGAAAAAGGAATGGGTCTTTTTGTTTAGTTTTCACTACTTAAGTTTTAACATTTTTATTCAAAACTTTAATTTTACAATACAATAAACGAAGCACACAATCGCTATGTTAACAGTTAGTTTGGCATGTACAGTATAGTGATGAGTCATAAATCATGAAGTGAAGGTCATATCTGGATACCGGTTGCATCAACTTAGCTTGTTCATTATCGTAAAAACCAACGTTATGTCATTATGGTGTCCAAACAGTAACGTACGAACGATTGAATTTACAATAACAAGTATAATTCTTAATACAACTCACCGTGAAAGCAACGTTAAATCCGTTATTGCATCATGATGAAAGTTTCAATATAATAGATACATTGAAGGAAGACGTCACGAGCACCTGCAATATCATTGTTTACATCAGCTGTCGTAAAATGCGCATAAATACATTTAAATTAATTATTTAGATATCCAGTTTAAACGGTATTTTTTAAGATGTGGGGTAAAAAAACACAATTGTTATGACAAACCCTGTTCGTTTTGTATTATTATTGCAGAGTTACGAAATATAATTTCTGGTCAAAAGAAGTACTCTTTAGACGTGTATTCATTAGATGTGTTCTCCACTCCTTTTATGGAAGTGCCGAAGGTGGATTGTACATGTACCTCGGGTATTTCCGTATTTATTTTCATTGATTAACGGAGGTTAAACCCCGCCCTAAACATGTACAATTTGCTTGCCGGCATGCACGCGCTTTATATGAACAATGTATGACGAGCTTTTCTGGTTCTCATTTTCACGGTTCAGTGGTGCCCAAATTTTTTAATGCCTATCACTCCGGCAAAAAGGAAGTAGTCCCTTGCATACACGTACAAACCGTAAGAGGGCTTGTACATACAAACGCTTCGCGTTTGTCTTCAAGCCCGTATTATATCATCCTTTCTTTTCCTGACCTAACTTTTCTATGGGCATTCGTTCAAACCAACATGGTCGAATTATTTACGATTTGAAACCGTCACAATAATACAATGTAGTAAGCAAAACAAAATTACAATTTTGACAATATCATAAGGATGAAACTGGTGAAATAGAATACTAAGGATTTAAGAAACAAATACAATTAGAAGTAGCGTGTTGATGCCATAAATTTACTTGTTACTTGTCATACATTGTGCGACAAAAGGCATCCGTTATTAATAAAGATCATTATTAATTAAAATGAAACGATTGATTGTAAACAGACGGAAGTTCATAAATAGTGCATCATTACCCGCAGAAATTACTGTGTTCATTTTTTAAAACATATACATTATCTCTAACTGACTTTATACCACAAATCTATAGCGGCCAATGAAGGTCAGTCACACATGAATTAGTACTGGTTGCAAAATAATACAGTAGGAAGCTTAAACAATAAATGTATGAAATGCTGTGATTAGACGTTTTATTTATTTTGTAATTAACCCTTCAAAAGATATAAATTGAATAATACATCTCTTGTATGAACAGTTATGATGATAATTACAAACTTTATTCTTCTGTTCCAATGCTTCGCTCTGACTTGTTTAGAAGAGGAGAGATACATATAATGGCAAATACAATTGCCAATGTACTCATGCGCGTAATATAATTGATAATAAGGAATGTTATATGAGATGAAATGTCAGATAAAAATAAAGCTTAAAAGCCTTTGTGAACGGATTGCGCACAGTGTAGGATAATGTATTTTAGGTTAAATATTATAGAAATGGACAGAAATGTATTTGATCTTAACAGTGATAGATTATATCAAACTATTAACATTAATAAGTGTTTTGATTAGAATTTACTTTATTTAGCCAATAGATGAATCACTGAGGTTTGTTCAAGCTATATTAAATACTCACATTGGACGACCGTATTCTGGATAAAACAGACCTTGCGAGATGTAAAAAACGTGATAGATAAGGCAATATTTATGTAAACAAATGGTGATATTGTACATGACATTTCCGCTTATTATTGTTTTTAAATGATTATAAGTGTTAGAATAATGGTCAGAGGTTTTATCCAAAACAATGCACGCGATAGATCTCTGATTTGAACAGTACGAATAATTCAAATTCTCAAAAGAAAGGTTTATCTCATATTTTTCTGTGAAATTGTCACATTATTAGGATACAGTTTTGATATGTTCACATTATATGAACTGGATAAAATAGTTATGTGTACTAAGTATAGCAGTATACGTATACTAAATATTAGTGATCTGTGGATTTTTCTATACTTGTTGTGTAATAGTAATAGCCATTAGTGTATGAAGAAACATTTCAGCATTAAAAATAATTTCTTCAAATTAAGTAAACGAGGTCAAATATCAAGTACTTTATGCCTCAAATGGAATGCAAATAAGTCACGTTGGGCATACAGGATCTTCTTGGATTCCATGATCAGTGCTCTCCCCTGTTTTAAACGAATATAACTAGAGATTCTCAGATATTTATACGAATTCATAAAATGATTTGAAACATAAAAATTTGACTGACAGATAAACAAACTCCTGCATTCAGAACTTACTTTTTGACATTTACAAGCTCCAGTATTAAACAACTGTGTTTAATCCTGCCATTAAACGATAACTTACTAGTTTGAATGTGGTTCATGGCTTTAACACCAGGTTACTCATGTTTTAAGTCAAGAACTACAGTTATGTTGATGTATGTACCAAGATGTTTTTTTATGCTAAGTTTACTTATAATTCATTGCGTCAAACTATGTGCAACAAGAATGAATCTTACTTTTCTTGTCAAGATGGTAGTGGTTTTGTCTCGTTTGGCCTACTTTATCTGACGGTGATCCACAGTAATACTGCTCCGGATTGCGGTGTAGGAATAAGTATACTATATCGTGAATGAGTATGTCATGCATGACAATACGATTGAGTTATACGTTGCACATTGAATATTTCATATGATCATATTTAATTCTTGCACTTTTGAATTTTGTATATTTAGAATATTTTACAATTAATATTGTTACTTACTGTTACCTAGTGCATGCACTTATTTGTGGACCAAATGATTTTTATTCAGATTGTAAAAATCTATTGTGAGGGTCAATTCACTAACGAACTGTTTTTTATAAAATTGAATTGTATACTTATATTGAATCTTGTGCCAAAACGTATCATTAGAAACACGACACTACTTACCACGTGACTATTTTTCGTCAACCTGGTATTGTATATTAATAAAGATATTACCTCGAGAATTGTAAGTCAATTTTCTGTGTTTTTGTCATTGATAAACTCGCCTTTATAACATTGTTTTCTTTCTCGCGAGGTAATTTGTATTTGTAACATATTCATTGCTCCTATATGTCAGGAAGTATGTTCCAATAAAAGCTGTTTTTAAACACGTCATCAAAACTTACACCCGCAAAAGTTGATAAGAAGATTTTCATCTAATTTTGACGTAATTGACTCCAGGAACCTTGTTGTTTTTTATACTTCGGAACAGTTTTTTTAAGAAATTATTGAGAACAGGCCGTTATTTTCTTCTTTTTTAATCCCCGAGATGAGTTTGAGTGGCTGACGTGGGAAAATAGCGAACGAAATTAAATGGATAGTGGATGTCATGATAACAGCAGAACGAGACTTGATGATATATCGTGTTACCTTTTGAGATATAATCATTTTACATAAGAATATAGCGCCCTGCCGTTAATGTGCTGGGAAAGGAGGCTTTAAATGATGAATGGAATTTACTTCGTTTCACTATCATAAACTATTACTTACTTCACTATATACTTTGTAACTGTTAATAGGTAAAGAACGATAGTAAAAACAGGGAATATGGAATCTATTTCATTACATTAACTAGGAACATGGTTAGCACCAGTATACGTTATTGAACGTCCAAACACAGCGAATTACTAGTGTATATAGTGTTGTACCTGCTAACGCTATTTATATACAATCTCGATCAAACCGAGTCTGCTTTGTTTATCATAACCTGTTGTAATGTTTGTTTGTGTGAAGTATCAATCGACTAAAAAATTGCATTCATTTTAACCTATAATGATTACCATGTCATACCAACTTAAGAAAAGATGACGGCAATAAAACACATATCAATATTTTTGACAAAGAATAAATTCATACACTGTTGATGTCAGTGTAACCGAGGTGGACACGGTGCCTGTGTATATATGTACTACATATTAGGAAAGTAGTTCAACGTATAAAAGATATTTGTGTGACGATTATATGAAAACATATACAACTATTATTTACAAATAAATTGTTTGAATACGTTTAACACGCGCTTCATATAAAAAAAACTCGTTGCTTTAAATGGAATTTATTGATGAAAAATGTAATAAAAATACGTCAATAAACTGCGGTTTCCTTTAATCACAACAGAATATTATCAATTATGTATTGTTACCAGAGCAACCAAATTGAAATACCGTGATCGAACGATGAGGAATGTCATGATACATTTATAGCACATACTAGGATACACACGTTCGATGAAAAGTGCGATTGATGAATATTTAAATATCGAAATGAAGATGTGATCGATGGTTATTGGCAGCGGTAGATATATTGAATCATTCATTCATTGCTTAAGAGTCAACTAAGAAAACAAAGTGTAGACAAACATTCCATAAGGTGTTTACACAATTCAAAATGAATAGATGTTCTTCGGAAACCTTCCCCGAATGCCATGCGAGATATTGGCTGTGGAAAACTGTACCGGTTTTACTTTTTATCACTGGAACTTGTGAAAATTTCGTCAACATCATGGTCCTTAAACGGCCAAAAAACCGTAAATGTTCGACCAGTATCTATTTAATCTGTCTTTCGTTTTCTGACCTTACTTTTTTATGGTCGTCTGTTTTTACCAACATGATTGACTACACAACTACAATCCGAGTGAAAAACTTGCATACGGTGTTTTTTAAGACAGTAACATTGGTAACCTACGTGGCTTTAGGCTATTCCGTCTGGTTACTAGTCTTGTTAACGACGGAAAGGCTGTTGACGGTCAGATGCCCAGCTTGGGCTAAACGAAACTCACATAAAAGAATGCCGTGATTGCATCGATGATTTTGCTAGTGTAATGCTTCTTGTTCCCAGCTTGGTACACTGTTGGCTATGAACTAAAGACTATAGTAGTTGATAATGTCACTGACCTAAACTGTTTGTTCGCCTCTAAGGGATTTGAATAATTTTATTTGGTACAATGGAGGGCACTGATACTGATGGTTCTTACCATTATCTCAATGTTGATAATAGTTTCCGGAAATGTAACTATTATTGTTACATTATTTGTTCAAAGAAGGAAACTACGTCGGACGTATCCCCAGAATGCCAGCTCAATAAATATCACGACGTAGGATTAACTCGTTGACTAAGCTACTTCTCTTCGTAAGCGGATTTTTCGTCTTAACTACCCTACCATTCACTATTATACGGTGTGATAATAAATCGCCTGGATACGTCAACACCAAAAGCATTTGCAAGTAAGGGCCTATGGACTTCGGTGTTAGTCATGCTAGTGAACTGTAACTTCATTTTTAACTTTATATTCTATTTCATTAGTAGTTCAATGTGTAAGGAAGAGTTGAATGCTATGGTCAGGGAGATATTACAGTGTGTGTCTGACGTTTTGACCACAACAAACGACATGGCTACAGGTGAGGGGGCATCAATATCGCTGAACACGTTGCCAACAAACACACAGCGCAGTTCTCGCCACCAACATGAGGCATTGTTCTGAATACTTTACAACTTATCGGGCCGTTATGAGATACTCGGGTCAATTATAACGCATTGAACCGGCGCCAAAAAGGCATTCCTTGGAAGGAATGCGCTAGCGAGTGAGCAATGTCGATATTGGAATATAGAGTACGTTAAGTCTGGATAGATCGTACATGTAAAACATTAGTCGTTTAATCACTAGGTATCTTAACGTCTCACTTTGATATTCATGTACATATATGTCTTGCGTGACCAACCTTTTCTTGACATCTTATAACATCTGGTAAAAAGTGTGATTGGTTGAATATACATTTTGGCTACTTTTTGATATGCTTAGTTTAATTACGGCATTTTAATTGAAATACGTTACTACATTAAGACTTGTTTAAGGCATCGTTATTATGTTAAATTTTATTCTAAAGAAATTTTCATACTATGTACATCATATATGTTAAAACTATAGTCCGAAACCATGTAAAGAATAAAACAGTCTTTCAATCTCAATTTAATAGATCGTGGACTTTTCACCTTCAAGCCAAAACATCAAATGTCATTGAATTATGTTGCTTGATTGTCAAGCTTGAAATACTTATCATAGTTATTTAGTTATAATACAATTTTAAATGTCGTTTTACTATAAAGTAGTTGGTTTTCGATTCGTAAATAAGGATACCTCCTGTCACTTGCATACAAATCGATCCAGTAACAAGGTGCCGTGTAAATTTTGCTTTATTACGTTAGTTGACCACATGGTTGTTATCTACAGTAATTTTGTAATGTGACCACTATAACGGACTGCTCGTTAAATCTAAAATAGTGTAGTATTCTGTTAGTGGAAAAGAACAAGCATTGGTCCAGAATCATATTAATATTCCGCCAACAAATGGACTCAACAATTATTTGCTCCGAAAGTTTTATTACTCAGTAGTTGCATGATGCTGACACTGACAGACAAAATCGGCCAGAAAATTTACATTTACCCTAACCCCACCCACTTATGCTGAAGAAAATGTGAAGCGTTTAACGACAGTTGATTCTATTTCTGTGATAAATGGCAATATCTGACTTAAAACAAAAAAAAAATTATTTATTTTCTAGTGCAGTTCTAAACATCTCACATTTAATTATTTAAAATCACCATGAGTTAAATCAATTGAAATTGATGGCGATTGTTAACAAATTCGTGATCTTGACCTATGACTTGTGAAATTGTTATATGATGAAATTAGTGTTTGGTGACCGGTCCAGATTTATGTACTTTAAAGAGCTTTTATGTTTTGAATTGATATTGATTTACTAAAATACGTATACTTTGACTATAAATGTATAGAATATATTTGAATATAGTTGGTACTATTTTTGGCATACTTAAATACTGCATCAGTAGTGTCTTGATCTTAATAGCGAAAAAAAAACTGTTGCCCCCCTTTTTAATTATTTAAAGGTAATGGATGAGTTCTGTATAAACAAAGTTACATGATTAAAAGAATACTAGGTAAGTGGCTTGGATGAAGCATTTTTATCTGACTCAAATACGGAACTTGATGATAAATTCCCACGCCTTGCATGATAAACCTTCTTCATCAACGGTACTTACCTATTATTTGGCATTTACACGACACTTATAATCATTTTGCATTTTGTGTGTGTTGTTATAGTTATTTATGGCATAAATGTTTCGAGTTTTACTTTCAGATATTACATGTTTCGAACATGTTGCATGAGATGAGTCGGTTCCCAAAAAATATATATAATTATATAATCCTTTGTTTGTGCCTCAAATCCTGCGCTCCAAAAATACCAATTTGTTTCAATGCAATGAATAAATAACCTTTTTAAATGGTCAAAATTGTATAATAATATCTTAATGCCATGTGTTATTCGATGAATTGCAGGTCCCGATTAATGGTTTTACTCATTCGGAAACTCACATGGTGATCCACTAACGGTCTGCTACCATACCGTTATCCTCAAGTTTTTTTCCAGTGCACTATATTGTTACAAGTTATACCCCTACACCGAATATATTAGAATATAAACTATGTTTATACATACTTTCCTTTTTTCTTAACTGTTTTTGTCTTAGCGGTGTTTAAAAAGCCGACCCTTTAAATCCTTAAATTAGGCTCCGTATGATAATTTTGGATAAAGTAGTTTTCTACGATATAATAAAATGCATTTTTGGCTGTATACTGACATGTAAATTACAGCCAGTTTGTATGTTTTACTATCCTGTTTCATTTTTTTTTAAGTTTAAACTACATGACTAGCTTATTTTATTTTTATTTACTCAAGACAAATGAACATGTGCATAGGGATACGTGATGTTGTACAAATGAATGCTTATTTCAAACGGGGCTATTTGCTAGAAATTAAATGAACAAACATTAACAATGTGTGTGTGTGTGTGTGTGTGCGTGCGTGCGTACGGGCGTGCGTGCGCGCGCCTGTGTGTGTGAGCGTTCGTGAGTGCATGCTCGGGTGTGTGTCCGCGTATGTGGGTGCGAGCAGTAGTCATTCTATGCTACATCAATAAACATAAATAAAGTGTTTTTAATTGAAAGTATTCGCGTTCAAGCGCTTAATACATACAACGCCATCATATGTATAGCGCATAATAACAACACTACAATTGATTCGTGAACAACAATCTTCAAACGGGTAACGTGTTGCATAAGTTACCGTTTTGTTATATGTCTGGATTTTATTTTCTTCATCAAGAAAAGAAAACAAAGTATGAAAATAGCATGTGCCACTCATATCATAAGAGTACACGTGCTAAGACATGGAAACTGCAATTTAACAGTTCAGAAACAAACAGCAACACAACAGCATTCAAATTTTATAAACCAACTTTTGACTAAAGATGCAGTACATCATTCACATAATTACATAAAACATGCAAATCTTAGAATTGGATATTTGTGAAATATTGAATGGTCGTATTGAAAGTATAATGGTGTTGGCTAATTCAGACAATCCCTCTGATATTACGTCCATCCGGAGGCGTCTCTTAACAATCCAATCTGCCTTCAGTCGCATTCTCCATCGCCAAGTTACACAGAGAAGGCCGTTAAGTTCGAACGAGGAACACGAAAATGATGCTGATAAGCACGCCAGTTTACATCCGTCAGAGTCTAATCCATGTAGTGTCTCGTGGTCCTTGTAATTCAGCTTCATTTCTGTTATCTTCTGGAAAGTATCTGCGAACGTTTGGCAGACATCAACGCAGTTTTCTGTCTCATGGGAATAGCTTTGGTGGGTTGTCCCGCATCCACTGAAATTTCCCTCTGCTGAACAAGTCGTTAGGGTGGTTCAAGAGCCTTCCACACATTTCGTGTAATTTCCCCCATTCATTGTAAACCGAGATTCCCATTCCAGTTATATACAGGTCCCACTCAGGAAGTATGGTTGTGCTATCAGACGGGATGTATTTAAGTTGGTAACTATACCATTCTCAATCAAATTACAAAATTTACAATAGTAGTGTATCTAGAATGATTAAGTTCACACATGCATAATCACAAAAAACCAACACCGACCACTGACCATCTGTTAAACACTATACAGTCTATTTTCCGAAACCCGTAATTTTTCAGGATCACAAACTATTTTCCTAACTCCTCCAACACCAACTGAAATTTCATTCACACTAGCATTAGCGATATACGTTTCTGGAAAGATTGACAATCGGCTATGAGACTCCACAGAAGAGCCGTTAAGTGAAGATTTCAGTTTGCCCAAATGTTATCTCCGACTAAAATTGAGAGAAGTACACGCCTTTCTGAGTGTGCATTCCGTGATACACATTTGAAAAGAGACCGGATATAGTGTATTTATCAAGTGCCCTTCGAGACATTTTCCGAGTTGAAGTTCTGGTTGAATTTGACCTTGCACAGCGCAAAACAGTAGCAATGCGTGCAGTATCCATATTTTAATATATCCCCTCACAGTAGTGTTCATTACATATAAAGCCTATTAAAATTACCAATGTACTAATGCGCGTTATATAATTGGTAATACGAAATGTTATATTAAATGAAATGTCGGGTGAAAATAAAGATTAAAAACCGTTGTGAACGGATTAAGCACAGTGTAGGATTATGTATTTTAGGTTAAATATTATAGAAATGGACAGAAATGTATCTGATCTTAATAGTGGTAAATTATATCAAAACATTAGCATTAATAAGCGTTTTGATTGGAATTTACATTAATTGCCAATAGATGAAACGGAATCACTGAGGTTTGTTCAAGCTATATTAAATACTCACCTTGGATGACCGTATATTGGATACAGTAGCCCTAGCGAAAAGTAAACAACGCGATCTCAGATTTTTTTCTGTCAAAATTTCTCATTATTAGGAAACAGCTGTTATTTGTTCACATCATATGAACTAGGTATAGCAGTAAACCTGTACTTGAAAATAGTGATCTGTTGATATTCAAATACTTGTTGTGTAATAGCAAAGCCATTAGTGTATGAAGAAGCATTTCAACATTAAAAATAGTTTCTTCAAATTAAGAAAAAGAGGTCTAATATCAAAATGTAATGCAAATATATATTTCTAATTCATGTTGGGATTTGATGTGTTACACGGCCATACGGGATCTTCTTGGAATCCATAACTAGTGCTCTCCTCTGTTTCAAACGAATAAAACTACAGATTCTCAGATGTAAATACGATTTCTTAAAATTACAGGAAAACTTGACTGTCAAATACACAAACCCCTCCATACTTTTTGACATTCACAAGCTAAAGTATTAAAAAATTGTTTAATCCAGCCATTGAACAATAACTTACTAGTTTAACTGTGGCTTATGGCTTTAACACCAGGTTACTAATGCTTTAAGCCATGAACCACACTTGTGTTTATGTATGCATACCTAGATGTCTTTTTAATGCTATACTTATACTTCATTGTGTCAAACTTTGGTTATTTGCAACAAGAATCTTACCGCCAAGGTAAAGATGGTAGTGATTTTGTCTCATATGGGCTACTTTATCCGGTGGACGGTGATCCTCAGTGATACTGGTGCGGATCGCGTTATAACAATTTGTTTACTATATCGTGAATGAGTGTTACATGTATGATAATAAGATTGAGTTAAACGTTGTACATTGAATATTTCCCCTGATCATGTTTCATGCTTGCATTTTTGAATTTTAGTCTATAGAATATTATCCAATTTATATTGTTACTTACTGTTACCTAGTACATGCAATTATTTGTGGACCAATTGAATTTTATTCAGATTGTAAAAATATCGATTTATTGTGAGGGTCAATTCATTAACAAACTGTTTAAATTAAATTGAATTGTTTAATTATATTGAATCTTGTACCAAAACGTATCACTAGAAACACGACACTTTCCACGTGACTATTTTTCGTCAATCCGGTATTGTATATTAGGTATTACCTCGAAAACTGTAAGTTAGTTTTCAGTGTTTTTGTCATTGATAATCACGCCTTTATTACATTGTAATGTTGTTGTTTTTTCTCGCGAGGTAATTGGTATTTGCACAAAGGTTATAATAAACCTATACAATAAATGACGATTTATATGCATCGTTAAAAAACTTATCGCTTGGTTACAAATTCGCGACCTTACAAATTGCACTAGTTGTTAAATAATGCATTGCTCAAATATGTCAGGGCAAATGTTCGAATGAATAGCTGTTTTAAAACACGTCATTAGAACTTACACCTGTAATGTAGATTTGCATTTTATTTTTACGTAATTGACTCCAGGAGCCCAGGAGTAAGGTGATTCCATTTTATTCTTTTTATACTGGTGAACAGTTTTTTTTTTCAAAGACGTTTTTGGCAGCACGTCGTTTCCTTACTTCTTTTTTCATTCCCAAGATGAGTTGGAGATGCTGGTGGGAGAAAATAGCGAACGAAGTTACATGGCTATTGTTCAACAGCAGAACGAAACACGATGATATATCAAACAAACCGAGGCTACTGTACTCATCATACCTGGTTAAATTGTGTGAGTCCGAAGTATCAATCGACTGAAAAACTTCATTTATTTTAACCTATAATAAATATCATGTCATACTAACATAGGAAAAGATGTCGGCAACACAAATCAAGATTTTTTGACAAAAATTGAATTCGGACAATGTTGATGTCAGTGTACCAAAGGTGAGTGTTATGTGTGTGTTATATATGTATTACATAATAGGAAAGTATCCGCGCTGTCAGAAATCATACTTTAACGTATGACAAATATTTATGTGACGATAATATGAAAGCATAACAATTATTCACAAATAAACTATTTAAATACATTAACTACGCGCTGAATATAAAATAAACACGGTGCTTTAAATGGATTTTTTTATGAAAAATGTAAAACAAAATAGGTCAATAAATTGCTGTTTCCTTTAATTGCACTAAAATCCTATTAATTATGTATTGTTACCAGAGCAACCAAACTGAAATATCGTCGTGATAGAACGGTAAGAAATGTCCTAATACATATATAGCCCATACTGGGATACATCCGTTCCTTGAAAAGTGCGATAAATGAATATTCAAATATCAAAATGAAGATGTGATCGATAATAATTTGCAACGGTAGAAATATTGAATTATTCAGTCATTGCTTAAGATTCAACCAAGAAAACCAAGTGTAGACCAAACATTCCATAAGGAGTTTACACAATTCAAAATGGATAGATGTTCTTCGGAAACCTTCCCCGAATGCCATGCGAGATGTTGGCTGTGGAAAAACTGTACCAGTTTTACTTATTATCACTGGAACTTGTGGAAATATCGCCAACGTAATGGTCCTTAAACGGCCCAAAATCAGTAAGTTTTCGACAAGCATCTATTTAATCTGTCTTTTGTATTCTGACCTAACTTGTTCATGGTCGTCTGTTTTCACAACCAGGATTGACAACACAACTACAATCCGAGTGAAAAACCTGCATACGGTGTTTTGTAAGAGAGTGCCATGGATATAACCTACGTGGTTGCAGGCTATTCCGTCTGGTTACTGGTCTTGTTAACGACGGAAATACTTCTTATGGTCAGATGCCCAGTTTGGGCTAAAACGAAACTCACACAAAAAATGCCGTGATTGCATCGATGACTTTGCTGGTGTTATGCTTTTTGTTCCCCGCCTGGTACACTGTTGGCTATGAACCAAAGACTACAGTATATGATAATATCACTGTCCTGAACTGTTCGTTCGCCTCTAAGGGATTTGAAGAATTGTATTTGGTACAATGGAGAGCACTGATACTGATGGTTCTTATGGTAATCCCAATGTTGTTAATAATCTGCGGAAATGTAACTATAATTGTTCCATTATTTGTTCAAAAAAGGATTTTATGTCGGACGTATCCCCAGAACGCCAGCACAATACCGAATGAGAATGAAGAAATATCACGACGTAGTATGAAATCCTTGACTAAGTGACTTCTCTTCGTAAGCGGATTTTTCGTCTTACCTTCCCTACAATTCACTGTATACGGTGTGCTAAGAAATCGCTTTGATACGTCATCACCAAGAGCAATTGCAAGAAAAGGACCTATGGACTTCGGTGTTAGTCATGCTAGTGAACTGTAATTTCATTTTTAACCACATCTTCTATTTCATCAGTAGTTCAATGTTTAAGCAGGAGTGGAACGCTACCGTCAGGGAGATATTCCAGTGCGTGCTTGACGTTTTCACCACAAAAACAAACGACAAGGCTACAGTTGAGGGGGCATCAAGATCGCTAAACACGTTGCCTACAAACAGACAGCGCAGCTCACGCCACCAACATGATACATTGTTCTGAGTGATTTGGGCCAATTATAACGCATTGAACCGGCGCTAAAAAGACATTCCTTGGAAGGAAGGCGCTAGTGAGTGCGCAATGTTCATATTGGAATATAGAGTACGTGATGTCCGGATAGACCGTACATGTAAAACATTAGTCGTTTAGTCACTTGTATCTTGATATTCATGTATATGTCTTGCATGACCAACCTTTTTTTGCATATTATAACATCTTATAACATATGGTAACACGTGTGATTGGTTGAATATACTTTGCTCAGAAAGCTTCATTACACAGTATTTGCATGATACTGACACTGGCAGAAAAAACGGCCAGAAAAATTACATTTACCCTAACGCCACCCACTTATGCTGAAGAAAATATGAAGCATTTAACGACCGTTGATTCACTTCCTGTGATGAATGGCAACATCTCACTTCATTATTAATTTCCTATTGCAGTTCTAAACATCTCACATTTATTTCTATATTGCGATTAATAACACATTCATGATCTTGACCTATTACAAGTGAAATTGTTATATGATTAGATAAGTGTTCGGTGATCGATCAAGATGTATATACTTTATAGAGATTTTATGTTTTTAATTGATATTGAATACCTAAAATGCTAATACTTTGACTATAAATGTAATGAATAAATTTGCACATATTGGGTACTATTTGTGGCACACTTAAACACTGCATGAGTAGTGTCTTAGTAGTAACTCTTGCACCCCCCCCCCCTCCACCCTCTTTGTATTCTTAAAGGTAATGTGTAAGTTTGTAATAACAAAGAAACACGATTATTAGAATATTAAGTTAGTGACTTGGAGAAAGAAAATTTATCTGGCTGGAAAACGGAACTAGATAATAAGTTCCAAAGCCTTGCCTGATAACCTTTCTTAATCAACTGCACTATTCTAGTATTTTGCATTTACACGGCACTCATTATCATTTTTTAATTTTGTGTGTGTTGTAATATTCATTTCTTGAATTATTATTTTGAGTTTTACTTTTGATTAATACATGTATCGAGCTTTTTCCATGAAATAAGTCCGGTGCAAAAAATAGATATTTCATCCCTACTCTAATTTTGTGCTTCGAATCCTGCGCTGCAACAATACAAAATTGTTTCAATGCAATAATTAAATACCTTGTTTTAAAATGGTCAAAATTGTATATTAATATTTTATTGCCATGTGTTAGTCGTTGAATTTCAGTATCCAGATCATGGTTTAGTCCTTCGGAAGTTTTTCTTATGCACTAAAGTGTTTCAAATTATCTCCCAAAACCGGATTAATTGGAATTTAAGCTATGTTGAGACATACTTACCGTGTTGTTTTTTTTGGTTAAATGTGTTTTGTGTGAGCGGTCTTTGAACGCCGACCATTTGATTTCTTACATTAGGCTCTTTATAATATTTTTGGAATAACATATGTTTTCGTCGATATCCTAAGAGCATTTTGTAAAGATTTTCCTCTTGATCTTCCACACAAACTCAACCAAGCGTGCTAGTCATGCCGTCTGCTGTATTGGAGGTCCAGCTGCTGGAATAGCAGTCACTAACGTGTGTTAGTTTTTAGGTCTACTTCCTCTATTTCTGAGACCCAAGGTAGCGTCCCGTGGTGTTTCATTCTGTTCAATCTCCTATTGGTTGTATGCATTGATGAATGCCAATAATATATCAACGTATTTTATAACGATACACGTAGTTTTATCATAGTCATTTTTCCTCCCACTGCTGCTTTAAAACTACAAAGTTGTTTTAACTGATTGTACTTTTGTGCAGACAAATGGCTTATTTAATTTAAATAATCTACGCTGGCGCTCATTAACACAGTATGAACATTCTCGCTAACATAAATCACGTGTATATACCTTACGTAATTATAAATCAATACCCGACACGGCACCAACATCCCGAGTTAATGGTATTTAAGAGGACCACCTGTCGCAAACAACGTATCAGATTAACACCATGTTTCGAATTACAACGTTCGATAAGTAGCGAGCGGTATAAGTGATTATCTTTTGTCATTATCCGCCTTGTATTTGAAGTTTAGAATAAACCTTTCCATTATGATAGAAATTTTGTAGACAGAAACCTAGAAAACACTCTCAACATAAAACAAAACATGATTTCAAAAACGTGTATTTGCTTTAGGATATTAAAAAAAATCAACTCGTAAGATATATACATCACTTATTATCTGTTAATGCTAATCAGTTTTGAGCTTATCAGTTTGAACACATTTCGTATCTTCTAAAGAGAAAAAAAAAAAAGTCTACGACGCTCTGTCTAAGCAAGTTTGCTGCATTATAGCTTGACGCCACGGTGTAAGCATCCGACTTGAAGTATGTTATGAAAACACACAGATTATATCCCTTATACCAAAACAGTGAACATTTGTCCTATGTTAAATAAGTAACGTGCGCCAATTTCTACAATTAATGTTATGGCAAATTTGTACTCTGTTAAGCCTTTTACGAGTACGCAATTTTTAACCTCTGAAACCTAAATGAGTCGAACTTGATGTTACCCAGTAACGAGCACAGCAAGATTTACAACCTTACCTAATAAGATTAAAGTGAGTACACAAGCAAAATTGTCCTAGATTCTCCTAGATATTTGCCTCTAAATTATAGAGGCAAACCTGTCTTAGAAAAAACAACAGCCAGGTTTAGCCAGTAAAACAAGATACAGATCATTGACCTCTTGTAAGATAATGAGTGCAGAAATATTCCTATGATTATTAGTGGCATGGTTTACAATGTCACTTTCTTAAAACCAATATGGGGGCAAACACGAACTAGGTTAACTTTAAACATTATATAGTTTACCACTATTGTTCAGTAGAGTAGTAAACCGGTTCTTAGTCACACTCGTTGGCGCGATGTTGCGCGAGAATGTTGCTTGTTTGTGTGTGGAACCTGAAAACACAGGAAAATCCCTCTTTTCCGGCTTGGTGACCACTAACCAAACTTACATACGGAAAATCGAAAATTGGTAGCCTTGGTCAGAAGCGTGTGCGGACTCGATCCCGGCCTAGGCAAACCAGGTATGGCACTTTCTAAACACGTATGAGGGCAAATGTGATATACACATTTCCAGCTAAGCATGCTATGTCTACCCCCTCAACAAACACGTGCTGACGCATATTTAACCAATAACGAGTACGCTATGTTTAACAATGATGTTCTCTTATTTCAAAACGAGAGTTATATTGACCTGGGTTATGAACTTAACAATACTTCACGACTAACAATGTAACCTGTCAACAAAGCAAAACCGTTTAGATACAGAGCAAGGAAATGAGAAATATATATATATATATATATATATATATATATATATATATATATATATATATATATATATATATATATATATTTCAAATAGTTTGCAAAGAAAATGCAATTTCTATTTGAATGTAAACATGGTCAGCATTTTCGTCTTTATTTTCCGATTAAAATGTAGAGTTACAATACAAATTCAATACAATTTAATGTCTTTTATTTAAACAGTGACACAGTAATAATACGTTGATTTCTTCTGTACGATAACATATGATGTAAGGACAGAACGGACCATCACCTCGCGGGGCTACCAAACCTAAGTTAACAAGACAAGATAAGATAAGATACATGGTAGACGAAATATTAAGTGCGTGTTAATTAACGTTGTCTAGTTTTTTTAGCCAATGTACTGCGGACATTTAGAATAACATTACAATAAGCTATAATTTAACAAATTCCAAGAAATGTATGTATAACGCTTAAATACAACAAATAGTACACACATATCACAACAGAGTCATTGGTAAATATTTTAGTAATCGTCCTTACCCTTAGTAAAACGAAACTTAGTACATCCGAAACTGTACATACCGCGATATATAGCTCGCAAGCAAACAATTATAGATCTGTTGAAAAAGTTTACATTAACACCTTTGCATGTAACGTTTTAATACTGCAGTTTGCGCTAAAATTAAAATGAATCATTACTATATTTCTGAGACATTATTAAAAAATAATAAGACTTTATTGTAAATATAATAATTTGCTGTTTATGTTGCGAAAGACGTTTTACAACATAGACTGAAGTGTATTTATTTTCAAACTTGTGACCATCATCATTCACATGTAATACATTTTCCAATCGATTATGATATTGTTAGAAAAACGATACCAAACTGCTGAGCGTACGTTATAAAAAACGCCATGGGCAGTTTATGCTTGCCTTGTCTCCTTGATCAAATTACTACGACAGTTTGCTTCCATTTTACCTTCGCATTAAATATTACTATTCTGAATGTTTGTTGGTCGACAAATGCAATAATCACAAAATGCATTTATTTGTCACCGAGAAAAACAACAGTAAACATTATATGAAATAAGTATAAGTAAGACAACTCTGTACAATACAATATACAACAAGTGTGATATGTTTCAACATAAGGGTCATTGGAGAGGGAATATCAACAACAGGTACATAAGGAAATTTATGGCCAATGAACCGTAAACGTGTGTTTAAAATAATCCTTTCGAATGTACATACGGCTCTGTGATACTCTGTTAACTTCATTATCCGCACCTTTAGGAAAGTGCAGATTTGAGCCAAGATAAACCTGAAATAACAAACCGTATAAGGTGTATTGCAAACTGAAAGTATAATAAATGTACATAAACAATGCTCAATCCCCGTACTGAAAAGACACATTGTATTCTTTAAAGCGATATAAACGTTATAAACGCAACATGCTACTATATAGATGATGAAATAATGTGGTATTGATAAACACACCTAGTTATTTTATATAGTGTATATGCACTGTGATGTTTGTGCTGTTGTTCCATATTTCTTGTTTGTAATTTCTTTTTTTTTTCTCTTTTATGTCTGTGACGTTCTTTGTCATAAAACGGGGTTTATGTTAAAACTTTTGGCTACTGAGCTTGTTTCTGTAGTTTTTCATATGAATATGGAAATGTAATATTTTGCTGACGACAAATATTATGAAACAAAACCAACACGGTCAACAAAATTGCATTGGGTAATATTGATAATGTAGAACAGATTGAATACCTACATAACGTGTTTTGATAGTAATTCTGATTGTGTTTACATTAACCTTGAACAGAAATTGTATACACACATATTGTATATTCAAACAACTATGCACTATTATGATATGGAAATTTTATATACGTCGGCATGTAATATATAATACATTATACTTATAATTAGTGTAATCATTGATTTTGAAAGGGAACACATTTTGTGGCAGTAAATTCATTGGTTTTAATAAATTAAATAATATTAAGGACAAAGCAACAGAAAACAGCATTACGTTACTTGGAAAATTTAAACTGTTTATCCTTTATATGAAACAGTTGGAGACGTATATTGATATTTGAATTTTACATTTACTGTTCCCTTGTAATCATGCATCCAAACTGGAATTTAGTACGCATATCCGCAAATTAAATTAAAGTAGGAAAACGACAGTTGGGCATACCAATTCATATGCAACACCAGAATACATATCCTCAAAAGAGGAAGAATATCGACAACATAATACTAATAAAAGTCACTGACCATCGAGAGTGAACGTCTCTTCCAGCTTCTCTTTCTGATCTATGTCCGCCTCTGTGCTGCCTTTGGCAGCCAGTTCCGCTTTCAAAGTCCGTGTGTATTTAACGTATGAACTTTCCCACAACCTTTAACACATATAACTTTAACTTTCACTCGATGAATATCTTGCCTAAATACATATCATTCGTCAAATTTTATTTGTGTTAATATAAACAATAACACACTTTCTGCTAAGTTCAAAACATAATTTTATCATTAAGCTGAGATGATAATATACCCTCACATGCAGACGGTATAGAAACCTTATCATTATTAAACAAGAGAACTGTAATGGGATGATCTACGCTCGTCCGTTTGTGTTCACTGTATCAGAGGGCATGACTTAAACGCTGTAATCCCAAATGCCCTAGTTCGAAATGAACATGAACAATTATGGAGTTATAAGGTGTAGTATGTGAGTACTTTCAGTATCTATGTCGTTAAAGATATAATTAACCCATCTGGTATGTATCTTACTGTTGTTCTGGCACATTTTCCTTTAACACTGAAACTTGTATGATTCATATCAACGACAACGGAATCGGGGGACTGAAATATTCTACGTCAGGCGGAAAACCCAATTGTCTATACAATGACGAGCCAGTGAGAGTTAACGTAAAATTTGACCAACGGTATTTGCAATTTAACCGAGATTCATGATCTCCCATGGAGCACGTAAAAATACGTCATTTACGCAGAAAAATACATGTTAATTATTCCATTATAACGCATTGTATCATACCACCTGCTACTAAATAAACACTTTTTCTATGACCGTATATTAATTTCCAATTCCATTTATTACTTATGTCTTGATATTTAGGAGTTGACTGAAAACACACTCATTAATCTATGGCGTCAGTTGTATTACGTCATCACTTTCGAGTTTACCGTGCGTGTTTTTATTATATATGAGTTCATTGACTAAAATATATTAATTACAAAAAAAATCATTTTTGCTTCTCTTACTGATTCGTTTCGCGTCGTTATTACTATGAAAAGGGTGGAAAACAAGTCAAGATTGGTAATGCAGGATAATCAGGAAATGATTCTACTGACGTTACACACTGAATGTTACGTTACGGATATGGTCTTCATTTTAAACAAAGTATACAATAATTTTCAACCTCATGGACGGTGAAGTCGTGCTTCGTGATCCTCGTATATTGTTTTGTATACTATAGATTCCATTATAAACAAAACATGTTGAAAAAACATTGCATTCATCTACTAGATCATTTACGATCTGATTTTCGATAAAAATAATTATATTGTATGAATATTGTATGAATAATTGTATAACAGGTCCATTTATTACGTTAGTTTGTCATCATCCGCATAGTTATCGACATGAAATATATATGTCTAATACTGAATATTACATAAGAAATTGTTCAGTACGTTATTTTTATAAGAGCCGTAACTAGTATCCATAAGTATAAACATACTCGTATGTGATATCAATACTTCTAAACGCTTTATTCTATAGAAGAACTATACTGCATTTTTTAAGAATCCTTAGTATACCTTCTTTACCACGCTTCGTCGGTGAGATGAGTGAGTGGGGTATTTTAATTTATCACTCAATTGCTTTGTGCATTTCCCGGGAAGTTCGTATTACAAAGTAAAACAAACATGACAAAAGACTTTTGTTTATTGAATACATGCTAAAACAATAAAGCAATGTTCAACCAATCGTTTCCGTTGTTTTTTATGAAATGTTTTGAAACCAAAACGTTCGAGACTTGGAAATTGACATTTCCCTAATTAGCGATCAGTTGTGTTTGTTTTCTAAAAATACCTTTATTGAAACATATGCAATCTGTCTTTACGATAAATTATTATGTTTCGTGAGTTTCAGATTCTAAAGTGCCGTAATTATCCAGGGAAGTTGATACAATTGCTTTGAAAGTAGTTCTTGAATTTTGTTTTGTTACTCCTAAGCTTGAAATTCTATATCAAATCTATATTTCAACCGCAGTTCTTTCACTGATAAAACTCCTTATTTTACCGAAAACATGAAAAAAATCATACTCTGCTTTAGTTTTACGGCATCTAAACCTATCTAATTGTACTTATATTGAACTCCACCCCTGACCTATGAACACTTTATAGGCTATCAAAATTGGTTTACTGACTACCACTTATAACATGCTATATATATGTGATGAGTATAATTACTGTACATTAAAAATAATACTAGCCTAAAACGTTCATACATTGATACCGTAAAGAAACGAAATTCTTAACATATTTTATTTACTTCACAACAGTTAACACCTGTCATCTCCTGAACACCCTTAGCTGACGCTCATTATACATGTTATATTATTCTTACCGGTTCACTGAACCATCATACAATGAGACGCCATCCAGGACAACTTTTCCTTCCTTCCCCAAGATGAAAATCACCCCTTTTCTAAACGCCGCCTTAAACATCCGACATAGCAGCTCGCCCTCAGAGTTGCGTCGCAAACGTGCTGTGAACGTGCCGCCTTTAATCGGGTTTCCCGGGGACGGATGGTGCGACTGTAAGTAGGGTTGACAAACGTTGTATTAGACGTGATTTTATAATTTATTCAAACCAAAGTTAAAAATATAACTGGATTTAATAAGTATGCTAATGTGTGTTCTTTACTAAAAAGAACATAGATCGAGCTACATATTACAACAAAAGATTGCACTGTGCTACACTAACATGCAACAGAAAGAGTTTCTATGTTTATCTATACAACCGTTCGTACATAAACATATACGTATAAGCATGATTGCAACCTAATATTTTGAAATGAGCATGATGTAATCGCGATCTCCAAATTGGAACCTTTATATAAGAACGAAATGTTGTGTATGCCTTCAATACACTGTGATATAAACATCGTGAATATGATGCTTGTGCTGCTCAGAAATATAGCGAATAAATTTGTTGTGAATTTAGTCAAATATCTACTGCAACAAAGGTTTATACATTTATGAGTTTGATAAATATGTTCCCGTTGTTATACTTATTGGATTATATTTCAATCATTTTACCAAATAAAAATTGATATTCATGCTGTGTTAGGTTTAAGGAATATATACTAACATTCATTATGTAGTATTATGACGAACGTTTTCTACGTAGAACACCGCTATTTCGAACACCGATAAACCGAATTAATTGGTATTTCGAACTTTTCCTTTCGGTCCCGATTATTTTCCTTATTTATTCAAAGTAATAATTAATGTTTAAACCGAACATCACTATTTCGAATAAATCGATTTTTCGAACTAAATTGTCGGTCCCAATTACGTTTTTCACATGTATTTATCAATTTCGAATTCGAAACTGTGCACAAAAAATAGTCAATGTAATTATTGAATCCGCTAGCAGACGGCCCATGCTCCTCGCTTTGTTGTGATTTCACACCTACGATGACATCGGCGTGACACACCAATTAACGTTATAATAAGGTGCAATTATCGCGGTTTAAGGAATGCCTTGGGTTAATTGGCGCGTGTATGGAGCAAACAACGGTATCGAATACATAGAGTGATTAATGTTGAGTGATATTATTTGTATATAACGATGTTTTTTTCGGTAAAATCGTCATTCAGAATTTTATTAAACATCGCTTTTCATTGTGTAAAATACAATGGTATAATGCAGGCATTTGAAATTTTACGACACAAATATTTTGTGACGCCGGTAGAGTAGAATTCGGATGCGTCGGCTTTCGGAGACAATCGTTGGTGGCACTTCGGATTATTTCTCTCAATGTTTATTTCGAATAATCGTTATTTCGAAGTATTTAGCTGGGTCCCGACGACTTTGAAATAGCGGTGTTCTACTGCATATGCAAGTAAAACATGACAATTTAAATCTTCATAATCAGTATAATGTGTTTTATAAACATATTATGAGGAAAGCTTACAGCTATCTGAATGGCATTTAATTAATTAATGTTATTGCGAAAATATATCAATATTGGTTAAATTTGAACGGGTATACTTCCATATTCTTTTTATATTTTGTACTTTTGTCAACTTGTATTGATGTGGTTATGATATAATTTAAATATCTACGTTAAAGTGTTTGTGTATTAAGGAAATATATTAAATAATGTTAACAAAGTCAAGATTTGTATTAAATTCAATAAACAGCTACTACCAACAAATATTTTCAACTAAAATAACAGTATCACGCATGGAACAAAAAGTCCTTTTTTCTACGCCTATATCCAAAAATTCAACTAATTATTAATGGGAATCATGTCATTCATTTTGTTTGTGCATCGTAGTACATGCAAACCTAGCATTCACTCATTTCGAGTGACTTACAAATGGTTAATTATATTCTATGTAACAATACATTAATAGTATCAACTATCTTAATGCGGATTTCTACATGATATGTGACCTTCTTATGCATGTTAAATTTCCCGTGGCAAAAATAGTCGTATTGCATGTCAAATTATCGGCGTATATTTCCCCCCATCAGCGAATATGGTGAACGGTGTAAAATCGTATACGTGTGACATATACCATTCTTTGTGTTTTGTGTCGTCTAGTGTCTTCTTAGCGAATATGGTGAACGGTGAAAAATCGTATACGTGTGACATATTCCATTCTTTGTGTTTTGTGTCGTCTAGTGTCTTCTTAGTGTGACCTTTCACATTTTTTTAATATCTTCATTTATGATAATTCAATCAAAATTAGTTAATTGTAACAGATATATTCCGTTTATGCTTTCAATATAAGTATATAATTCATTTAGTATTAATGCAAATGTAATTGTCTGTATACCACAACAAAACACTTACATTGAAATTCGTTCAAGGATCATATTAATGATTTTTTTTTAATTTATAATTTCTTATAAAAACTATTTTCGGAGTGCTCCCGCTCCATTCTCCTACACCCGACTG
This sequence comes from Mya arenaria, assembly GCF_026914265.1. Lineage (NCBI taxonomy): Eukaryota > Metazoa > Mollusca > Bivalvia > Myida > Myidae > Mya > Mya arenaria. The sequence goes on along the minus strand of NC_069128.1, from coordinate 45,058,648 downwards.
ACAGCCCTTTATGCTTGTGTTTTACATTAACCATTTTAAAAATAGTTTAAGACGTATAATGTTTGCGTGTCATCTAATTAAGATAACGAATATACTTAGGTTATGATCTAAAACACTTTTCTGTATATTTACCCATTAAAATACGTACGTTTGCGTTAAGGGTATTGTATAATGTATATATCCATGTTTGAATGCACTTAATGTTTTAAATGGAAATACACAAGTAATAACAATTTTGCCAACATCATATATTATATTCTACGTTGGAGTAAAATGAATTTGAAGAAAATTAGTTGCCCTTGTTTACAAAGGAATAACCGCCAGATGGAGTTTTATAAGCACGAATGATGCAAACGCACGAGTGTTTCGTGCGCATATGAATGTAAAGGCAATCAGCTTTTGGGAATCGACACGTTCAAGTCATTAGAATTGATTGATAAATTTGAGATCGTACCGGGCAGTAGGCAGGAGTCCGTGTTTACAGAAATGACCGGACAAAGCATGATTTTAATCCTCTTACAGGGGGTAAAACGTATTGAAAATATGATTGTTGTATTTATTTCAACTGACGAATACATGTATTATCATGATGATTCAAACTATGCAGTGGAGAAATGGAACATGTAGAAATTAGGAGTTAATTCAGTTCATACATAATTTGTAACCAGTGAGAAATGTTTCTTTTGTTTTTAAAGGCATCAATAAAAGTGTGTTAAAGGAAGTTATTTTCACCACTTTAATATTACGTGCTTTTAGTTTTACTTTGAAAGTGATTGTTTCGTTGAAATACTATTAAAGAATATATAGGTGACATTTTTTATTTTGTTTTGCGAGAATCACGTAGGAGAACGATTCAAAACATTGAGGTCGGTGCTACACGGAATCCGCGTTTCTACCACGTGGCTGGAACCACATGAGCTGTATCACAGATGTTCTTCGTTGACATCACTTCCTGTCCAAGTGCCTGTCAGCATCAGCCATAGTTTTAGCCATATAGTTAACATATAAAGATCAGTATTATAAATGAAATTTAATCGTATCTTTTAATTGAACGAGAAAGATTTGAAGCAATGCTGAATAATTCGGGATTTTTTTGGTTTAGAAGATTTCAAATTCAGAATGCATAAAAATACGTTTTTTTAAAGAATACTTATTTAAATATTTTATAAGTTGAGTTGTTAAGAAACTGAGAGATAAAAAAGAATGTCTTATGTAAGTTTCAAGGATTTGATCTGTATCTGCTAATGAATACAGATATTGTTTTTATACTTGTTTTATGATTGAAAGTACATTTGGCTAGGCTGCCATTTTACAGATGAATTGCCTGTCTTGGCTGACAAGCCGTTATAATATGTGTTCCTTAGAAAAAGTTGGGATTAGTAGATTGTGTTTAGTTTTGTAACATTTTGAATGCATTTGATCATTTCTTAGGATATTGTAAAGATGTGTTATTCAAAGATCGTTGTACACAATTATGATACGCTTAATGTCACTGCACTACATAATTCTTGCATTATTAAGGAAGATAATCTGAAGATCATATGAGCGGCATCGCTGATTCACGGCGGAAACGCCAGAAATGAATAAGTAATACTTAGATGATATGAAGTAAATTTGCAATGATTAAGAAGGGGCGGAGTGAGTTTCAATTCCATTGGTTTACCTATTGTCATTGCTGCAGGGAGTGTGTATTCAATGACCACCAGTTACGGTACTAGTAAATATTGTTATAAAGTTATAAAATTCGGCATTGATGATTTATGGCAGAATCGCCAGAGATGAATTATAATGTACACTGAACACGGTTGAATCACCAGTGCTAGTTTATTTATTATATTGTTACGAAGCGAAATTAAAATAGCGGCATCGCTCATTCATGGCGGAATTGCCAGAGATGAATCGTTAAAGTATACGGTGACATCACCAGTACTAGTTTAAATGCAAAATTGTTGTTTTATTGCATGATACGAATTTAATAATTCTTCGTCATAAGCAATGACTGTTAACCAAATTGATTTAAGTGAATACGTTATAAATGATGTTTTTTTGTAAAAACATGTTTGTGTATACTTTTATTTTTGCACACGCACAAAAAAGAAACTTTACCAGATGGATCGGCGGGCAAAGTGGACCTACTACAGAAGTGGAAGGCCACAAGTAGTATTTATCAATATGGAAGTAGTTATTTCAGTTAGAAAGTTGGGTTTATCTTACGGTGTAGGGAGAATGGATATTTTGCCTGCTAAAGTTTTTATACTTTTGCAATATATTTATTTTTATTAATACGAAGTGCTAAAAAGGTAAGTGTTTTGTGACTTTGCTGGTTTCATCTATCCTGGGTTTTGTATAGATTTTTTTAATGTTATGCAGTTGATACAAAGATATGAAACAAAAACAATTCTTACATATATAGAGACATTTCGATGATTATCATGGCTAGAATTTCCAAGTTGTGTCAAGTTTAAATAACGATTCATTTATCTTAAATCAAGGATGAGTGTATCCAAATTTATATTGTCTATACATGATTATGTATTAGTGTTTGTCCTACATTGTCAGTCTATGAGGGGCGCTAGTTCTTTAAAATGTTTCGTTTCATATTTGAAGAATCGTACTTATTTTTGAAGACGACTCTTCAAGATTAAGTCAATTACTATGAATGCGCATGCGTATATAATCACGCCTACTGTTTGCATATGCAATGGCGCATTTTCAGTGTCAACACTGATTTAAATGACGTCACAATATATGGAATTGATTGACAAGTCGTTTTGACAGGCGCACGGCTTAATTTTAAAGCTGATGCAATTTGGGAGAGGCTAACGCTAAGTCGGTTAAAATTTATGAAGTCATTTTTTCTTGAATAAAAATCCACGGTCGCTTCGCTGCGATCGGCTTCCTTGGGTTACTTATTCGCGAAGAAATCACTTAATAATCTCCAGCCTATACATAGATACAGTACGAGTTTTTCTTCAAAAGAGTCCTCTTATAAACGTAAGAAGCCGTTTCGCTAGGATATTGTCCGAGGAGAAGCCGTGGATAAAACTGGTGTTCTTCCAAGCGGAACAGTTCAAACGTCTGTAAGAGAACACTTTTGAAGAAAAAAACGAGTAACTGTATCTGACTTATACGACGATAAGTGTATTGCATATATTGCATGGATTCATGGATTGTGTTTAAGTGAATCTAGTGAAAATAGATATGTGTAAAGGTTTCTTTAATATTTGTCTTCGGCATTAAGGTATTAGCCATGTAATACAACTCGGGAAACATCGGGTAACATCGACATATATCGCCACTCGCCGTAACAGATCGCGACGAACATCGGGCGTATTCGGCCTGTACCGGATGTTGCTATTTTTAGAAACAGAAGGTATTTCCCGGCTATTCATAGGTCAATAATGGAATTTCTACATCGTAGGATTTGGAAACATTGTGATGTTTTTCTCATGAATATACGTTTAAAATAAATAAACACTAAAAATACACGCTGACAGTTGATTACGATACATCCAACAATTTGAGTCATTACAGTTAAACATGGATTATAAGTGAAATATACGCGTAAGAGAAGATTTTCTCTCGAAAAAACGAACTGTCAACAATCGGCATGGAACTGGGATATTCGTATCAAAGGGCTCTGAATGTAAGTATCCTTGAGAAGTTTTGTACGTTGATGTGTTCAAAAACGTTTGTTTTTTTAATTTATTTTTGGAATTCTTAAATCATTTTTATTAGCTAAATGTTTAGACAGCATGTTCATATTTTACATGTACTTATGTACATGTTACATATTTTTATATGTACTTATGTACATAACTTATGTTTAAGATATAATATGAGTATGTAATCTTTAAATTGATTGTTTTTTCTTAGAAAAATATTAGACTTAAATTTTTGTTTAAAAATGATGTGTTTTGGTACGTGACCTATTTCTAACATACCACAATACATGCACATACCCGTTATTTGTTTACAAAATGCATCTTTTCAAAATTAACCTGTGAAAAAAGTTGTATGTGGTTTGGGGCTTGAAGCCGCATCTGCTAGGACACTATTGACATTCATTGGCTTGGTGTAGGTCTCGTTAAAACCCCATACTGTTGTGAATCATTATCAACCATATGCACAACAACTACACATTTGTGCCTACCAACCCTTACTCTTGGCTAAAACAGATATTAGTGCAGAATGTATAATACTTGTGCATTTGTATTTTATGGTGGTAGTTTCTACTGGTTGATAATCAGAAGTCTAATTTCTTCCGCAGGAAAATGACTGAATATTACTTAGTCTACAACACTTGGTTATGAAGAATTCCAGCCTGCATTAAATACTCTGTTGGATCCTTGAGAGCGGATTTGACATCCATGTCCATCCACAAGGCAGTCGCATCTGATCGAGATGATGTGAGTGTTTCATATAAAACATATTTGACTTGGTTTTTGTTTTTATAAACCTACTGTATTCAATAATCAAGTGGTGGTGGTGGTGGTGGTGGTGATGGTGGTGGTGGTGGTGGTGGTGGTGGTGGTGGTGATGATGATGATGATGATGATGATGATGATGATGATGAATTTTATTGATAAATTTAATAATTTTCTTTATATATATACATGTATGTATCAGCTTGTTGTTGTTTTTTCAAAATAATGTCGAGAAATATTAAACTGTTTATATTTTATTTTGTATATGTATGGCAGTATAATTATCTATACTAATTAGTTAGAAAGGCTTTAAAGTACAACTTTTTTCCTTTACAGCACTAAACATTCTTGATGGGTAAAGTACCTGAAGGTGCATGAAAACCAAATCAGCATTGACTCAGCATTGAGTAGTTATCATCTGTGCACACACTACAAGTACAAAGCATGGGAACAGACCAAACTTCAAATGTTGAAGAGTGAAGAATTATTGTGAAAAAAACTAATTGTTAGAATACCAATGACAAAATAAAACAGATATACATCAAAATACCCACAGAGATTGTTTACATGTTATAATATTAAAAAAAAACATTAGTTGAGAACTTTCACTCTGATATTTTTGGAGGGGCGAGCCCACTTAGTGTTCTTGTTTCTTCACATATTTTAGTTTAAAAGTACACTCATTTGTTTTAAACTCTGTATTCTGAGTTAGTATCATAAGTAAATTTCATTTATTTGAAAGAGTACATTTTATGAATAAGTCCAATTAAGCTTTATATTTTTTTACAAGAAAAAGGTTGAATTTTAAGCATTTTATTAGCTATAAAAATGTATGGTAACATGACATTATGTATATTTTCTTCAAAACTGGACGATAAACTATCATAAATTGTCTTTTAAATTGTTCAATAGACATCATAGTTAATATCTAAAATGATTTCAGCAGCTTGCCTTATAGTTAACTATTTTTTATGAATTTTATTAAACTGCTATATATTTTCAAACATCGAAAAACTGCTCTTTTCCGAAGAATCATAAGATCAATCAAAATGATTTTTTTCCATGTGTATTAATAATGTGTTCGTTTGAACTTTAGTTTTCTGTTAACTGAAGTTTATTTTACCAGAAACTGTTGTGTTTATTTCATAATCTCTGATAATGCGGAAAAAAATTCAAATATAGACAAAATATTTACTTGTCGCTCTTTGTAGCCCTTTGAGTTTGGGGGTGGGTGTAATGAAACATAAATAACTTTTTTAATTCACGGTAAAAAATCTTCAAAATTTGGATAAAAGTCCCATAGTGTACCGTGATTATAACTATGTTGTCGGTTAAAGCTTTTAAAAAAGTGTGTATTACGCGGCTAATACCTTAAGTTTGTAAACAGTAGTTCAAAATGTCATCAACAATCAACAATGGGTAGATTTAAAAAAGATCATCATATTAAAATAATTGATTATTTATAGCGGAATTCCCGTTTTTTTAAATTTGATTGGTTTCCCAGGTGCTTCTCTGAGACTTCAAAAATAATAATATTGAAATAGTATTGTTGTTGTTGTTTTATATAGGAGGTTATATAATGGTATTCAGTGAAGTATAATGTTCTACTTTTGAAGAAACGAATTAGAAGAAAACTAATTGACCTTACGACAGGATTTGATTGACAGGTCCTATCAGCCAATCAGAATGCAGGGCTGATAAGCCGTGTTGCTATCCGCCATTTTGTCCGTCAAACTGACCAGAGTCCGTCATATACATGCGCTGGCAATTCCTCGCCTTTTTAAGTATTATGGTAAAAAGGTGTTGTCATGGCACTTGTAATTCGGATACAAGGTAGCCAGGCCGACTAAAGATGGCTTCCAATTCGTTCCGTATTCGAAACCAGCGAGTTATTTAGAAAAATACAAGTGCTGTATCAGACTCTGTGGAAGACCTCATCAACAGCTGAACTTGGAAATTTTGAAAGATCGTTCAAAGGCGAAACATCTATACGTCTGTACAAAAGTATTTTTTTGAACAAAACTACTTATTTCAATCCGCTCAAAATTTATTTAATACTGAAATTGTCCGTGCATGACCTAAATAAGTGTTACTATTTTTAAACTATAAACATCGTACATTTATGCTTTGGCTTGTGTTGTCAAATCGGCATTAATGGCCATTTAATATCAGGTTCAACATGGACACGATTGATTTCATTCAAGATAGAGGTAATTTTGTTGATACCGTTATGTAGTTTTTATAAACTGCTTTGCTTTCAAAGTAAATCAGGAAATATCGTAAATTAACTAAATTTTTGTCTGAACCATCGCATGCTTCCGAATCTCATCTACTCGTATGGTTCCTATGTAAACAATGGCTTTTGTAGCTGTCATTCCGACACATTTCATAGATTTCTTATTTTCATATCAGCACTTTGTCGACGGGAAATCCAATCAAGAAAACCCTGACCCTCAAGCAGCTACTGTATTTGACCAGCTCACACCAGCTAGGCCTCCTCCAAAACTCAGATAAATATTTGAGCCACCAAAAAAAAAACGAGAACAGATCGGTCTGAATCGTTAAGGTATTATTTTCTGTATAAAACAATTTATTTCACTGTCCATTTAAATCAATTATTATGTTCATTAGAACTTGATTCTGCCAAACATGTGCTGTAAAGACTTAGACTTATTATGAATAAAGAACAAGTCAAACATGTACATATTTTCATTGTTATTCTTATATTTTGGGCCATTTACGTAAATCTACAATATTTAATGATAGTTCATCCAATGTTCAGAGTCCGGATCACATGCACACTCGATTAACAGTATTCTTAAAGTTGCACTCTCACAGAATTCTAGTTTGACACTTTTTGTCTCAGAATCGGCTTATTTTGTCATTCTTTAAATTAAGAACTAATATATAAATCACAAAGCAAACTTCTCCGAGCCAAAATATGATAAATGCAATCAAATCCTGTGTAAGTTGTCAAAGTGATCAATCTGTGAAAGTGCAGCTTTAACAGTGAAAAATAACTTCTGCTAATGCTATATATTTTAAAATATATTTGCCATTGCAATAAAGAGATATTCACCTACAATATCATACATAAACACCAAAGAAATATCAAAGTTTAAGTAATGTTTGCAAAACAACAATGTATTTAATAAATCTGATATTAAATATGCAACAACTGGTGTTATAATCCAGAACTGAAGCTAACATCATAGAGGTACATCCTTCCAAGAATCCATCAAAACAACATGCTGAACAACTTCAAGAACTCTCTTCAAAAGACCACACTTTCCTGAAATAAATAAAAGATGCCAATATTAAAATAAATCAGTTACATGTATTGTTAAATATTTTAATACTAGCTGTAAATGCTACTGCCTTTGATGTTTGCTTCCTACATGTATATCATAATGAAATACTGACAAGATAATAGCTAATGTTTTGTGGTTGTTGTTTTTCTCTGGACAAATAGTCCATTACATTTGTACAGCAAAGTAAAACTAAATGTTATAAAAAGCTTTAAAATAGGTCCTACCGATTATTTGTAAAACTTGTCATCACTGGTTTTCTCTTGTGGTTGACATTGCCTGGACTGGCAAATATCGTGTGGGGGGGGCGGTTTCCGGTCTTATGCTAGGTCCCCTGTTGCGGTAGGCTTGTTGAAGACAATAATAAGGGGACTTCCTTATATTCATCAATCAGAATACTTTAATGGTGTCAACGGTAAAAAGCAGGAGACCCTCCACCAGCCTTAACCGGTGAATGGGTGGAGGGTAGTGTGTGTGGGTTAGAACCAGCTGCCCGGTCAGCTTTAATAGTTGGTTAGAGCGCCGGGCCAGTGTTCTGGTGGTTGTGAGTTCGAGCCCCACACCGGGGGCAATTTTCCTCCCAGGTCTTCTTTTACAGCCAGAGTGTGTGAACATGTTCCACAATTTCTGTAAGAACAAAAATCAAAGCATGTGAATGTTTGAGCAATGCAAAAGTTACAGATTGGTATCACCCACGATTGTCACTTGTCAACTATTACATTATTATTCATAAGGGGGAGTGTTCAATCGCTTAGAACTGGAACTTTGTATGCATAACTCCAATAAACCATTTCTGCTCATACTATAGAATACAAGGTTATACTGTATAGCTGGCATGTATAACTGTTATTTAATGACACTTCCGGGTTCCCCATTCGGGCCATTTATGATTTACTCATATTGTGCGATGATTTAATCTTTGTTTCAACAATACTGTAAGAAGGACCGGTGTTATTAAAAGTTAAACTTACCCTTGTTTGCATTTACAGTATCCGTCACACACACGCTTTTCCTTTGTATCGATGTCAATGTTGACAACATGGCGGCTATCCGATTTTCTCTGACTTGGATAGATTTCACCCCGTCAATGTTAGATATCGTCATTTTATAAAGATATATCGTGCCTTCCGATGTAGCAGCCAGTTACAAATTCCTTTGACTTCTATTTTTTTCGCATTGTAATGTCACATTTATGATAATTTGTCAGGAATATCGGAAAGCGAAACGACGCGAGACGCCATTACTTCCTCGTTTGTTTGACGGACATAGACAGAGTTCGCTCCCTTGATATCAGGGGGCGTGGCTTAGAAGCCGCTGTCGTAAGGTCAATTGTCCGTGTTTATAACGGAATAACCGACGTGGCGTTTTGTAAGCACGAGTGATTCATATGCAATACTTCGTGCGCATATGAATGTAAAGATATTCAGTATTGGGGAACCGATACGTTCACATCGATTCAAATTTTTTTTTATTTTATAAGAAAATGTTTAAGGTTAAAGTTGTCTGTTATTATGCAAATTATTATGTAAATGATATATTTGTTTTCACTTGTCTGCAACAAACAAAGCGATGTAATACACACTTGTACCACTTGATATAGTTCCTACACATGAGCATGTAAATGACATGTTTTCTATACATCAATTTAAAGGAGCTTATGGGTGATAAGGCCCGACATCTAGTGGTACAAGACAAAGTATGTAAATATGGATGCCAAACGGGCAGACGTTTCTGAGTTTTCCCTTGAAGGAGGGTTTTGTCTCCGTTTTCCCTCGGCCAGTCGACCACGTCTGTTTTATTGTTGTCAAGCATGTTGTTATCTAGAAATACTTTGCTTATGTTGCAAATCCATACTGTATGTGTTTATCGGTTGCCCAAGTGCTTCTCTGAGTCTTCCAAAATATTATCATTAAAATAGTATAAATTTCGTTTTCGATAGGAGGTTACAGAAATCAATAGTATTCAGGGACATGATTAATCGATTACACGTTAGTCCTTAAACCAATTTTAATATAAATCTATCTTACTGGAGATTTATGTCATTTCTACATTTTATACATTTATTGTTTTATGTTAAAAGGCTACTAGTACATTATACCGCATCCCATGCATGCACTGGCGGCTATCAACAGATGTGATTTAATAGATTATAGTGTTGTGTCTAATGTTATTTTTTTAAATAATCGACATATGTTTTCAAATAAAATGACACATTTAGAGGTGGCATTTTAACTACAAACATTTCTTTTTTTCAACTTACAACTACACAGGGCAGTTTGGTGATGTATACAGATGATTACGCGATTTCATTGTAAGATCGTATCTTATTTCTCATGTTTCATAGAAAACCATCTTTTCACTAGTGAAAAAATACAGTCTTATATTGAACTCTTAAAAAATATGTTTGTAATATTCATATCTGTAATTATGGTTATTTTTTGTAGTTTTATTGGTATTTTATTTATTTATATTTTTTTTCTAATTACTCCGTTTTCTATTAACCTTGTGCTACACCCCACGGACGTCCCTCACGCAAACCTTTGCTCGATAATGACATAGACGGTCAATCCTTTATAAACATTCATTAAATCAAATTTTAATGCATATATAATCATATTTATAACAGTTTATGCACGAATAACAAAGGGAAGGGACACGTTAACAACATAACAGAGGAAACCAATTATGAGTGGTTAAACATTAGATCAAAAGCCGTTCTACCAGTTGTATAGTTTGTTTCGTGATAGAACATGGGTTTATGATACGTAAATATCAACTCACAGTCATTTTCAAACATTATTCTTCTTCGTTTGTATAAGGGTCATTTCCAAGATGGGGTTAGTACCAGGCTTCATTGTTGACATGCCGTGTGGAGGCTATTCAAATGTATTAGTTAATTATTGTGTTAATTCCAATGGAGTTCGTTCAACAAAGTCAGACAGTTCGAAAACATAGTAAATACGTGCTAGACCATCGAATTTATGTTCAAACAAAAGTTTTCGTCCAATGTTTTGTACAAATATTTAAGAATTCAGCTACAAGAAAACGATTTAAAATGGAATTGCCATTTTCCTAATAAACGGTAAGTTTATTCCCAAAACAAATCTTTATGCAAAAGTATGCGATTTTTTTTTAAATCAAATTATTATTTAGCACATTGGATGGTAAAAATGACATATTCAGTTTTGTTCAAACGGAAGTAATATCAACGGTTCAAAAGCATATATTAAAGGTTATTGTTCAACTCAAAACAATTATTCATATACATATTTGTTATTGTTACTTTATTCGGTATAGTACAATTCAAGCTACTTAAACAAAATTGCACATCATTCTCTTAACTTAACCTTGATATTGTTTTATATATTTTGTCCCTTTATATATAGTCAACTATTTTTGAAAGGGAAGACATCTAATTTGTAATACATCAAGACATGTTTTCGTGTTCATAAATTTGTTAATCAATCGTCCATATAATGCAACCATAAACGCATATATACGCAATGTGTTTTGATAACTTTAACTGTAAATATTAAAAACTACAGTAGTATCATTTTACTAAGACTATACGTTTGGTTATTCATTTAACTTTTTCACAGGTTTAAGATTTCATGGTGGAATCTGTACATACGGTGATTACTGCAATTAATTTGAACTATTAACATCATTAAATTTCTATATTTCATATAAGCTTTTCGTTTACGTCGTTTACGAAACATTCCTCTTTATAGTGCAGGCCAAAAGTTATAATGTTAGATTTGATGGCCGGCATTTCGGTCGCAAAGGATATGTCGTTATCGCTATGCAATAAAGATAGGAATACAATTCTTTTGACTATGTAGCATGCATGTTCATTTAAATTTAATTTGTTTGTTCGTATATATTCAATCTAGAATACTTTAAAAACAAGTGGTGCAAATATTTTTATACTCTTCTACTGTTGTGCACAGTTCGATCAACGTGTGCTTTAAAGTGTATTTTAATTAACACAGTGCTGTTTTTATAGGGCATGATGCGCTAAAGTTAAATGGAACATGCCATTTACAATAAAGCATTCCAAATAGGTAAGCGGGGCTACTGGTAAAAATCTTCTTCAATATAATGTAATGCATAAATAATTGGACTTGAGATATACAGCTTCTTTTACTTATATACACATGTCGCAATCCTTTTTTGCCGAGTATAAAATATATATATATATACGTATCACATGTTATAACTTGTTGTTTCCCATTTCTTATTACCACCATTTCTGTTTTGTTTAAATCTTTTATAATCAAGCATGGCTCATTCTTCTGAAGGTAAAAATAATGAATAGCACTCCGCACGTTTTATAAATATACAATAGGACTGCTTTTGCATAATTGTCTCTATTTCAGAAAGTCATACCCTTATATCTCATTTTCGTAATTGATCAACATTTATTAAATAGAATGATTCATTTGTCATCTTAAAATAAATATATTGTTTGTTTTGTGACAAAAGTTTGAAACGTTTGGTACTTGATATACCTAAACAGGAAATGACGTCATGAACTTACACAAAGATTAGACGTCACTTTCTAAATGAAAGCAAATTTCGAGTGTTGAATTAAGATATTGACTGAATATCACTTAGTATGCATTATACATATAAGGGCAGTAAAATGATCGGATGAATCTAATGTATAATATGCATTTTTAAACATTACATGTCCAATCCTTGTATGCATAAATTAAAATAAGTCTTCGAAAGTACTCATATTACTTATCTCTAAAAGTGATTTACATACTTACATAAAGCTTTTCAATAAAAATCTGCTTAACAAAGACAATATAACACATTTTGTTGTTATATTATGTTGCTTAACATATACATTTATGTATTGCAAAATCCATCTATTGGTGTGTATGTTTTGAATGTTCGATACTGCTGTCTTTGAAATGTGTGATGTTTAATCCGTAAAAACGTTCACTTTACTAGGATTTCTATTTTGTATCATGTATGCACTGTATTACAAGACGTTCAAGTTTTCTTTTATAGCATATCAAATTATTAAAGCACATACCTTAAAAGGTAATCCTCACATGCTAGAATTACGATGTCATTTTAAATGTTTATTTGTATTTATTTGTGTTGTTTTTTTCTCACGGCTCATGTGACTTATTGAACCTGCATCCACAAATAAACTGTGTCAAGTTTCCTCAACTATTTGAATGAATTGTTACGTCTCGTGACAAAACTTTTAAATCAAAACCATTATCTAAGCACATATTCCTGTGTATGGCTGTATTGTTTTTGCATATTGAAGTGTTCAAACCAATAATATTACATTAAAATTACGTTTACAAATTGTAAATTGTATTATTAAAGTTAGGACATGACCCTGATTTGCACAATATTGTATCTTTGACATGTATAACTAAGGTTAGAATGTGCCTTTTATGATTTAACGCTAGTCGTGTTAGTTGAATTGTTCCCACTTCCCGGCATCTGCCTTGGTGCCAGCATTTGGCCGATCTTGTTTTTCGATCAAATTAACGCTTTCCTTAGTTTGGGATAACAATTAAATATATATATCATTTCATTTTCTGGCGTAGAGATTAATTCTGATAATGGCAGTATAACAATATAACGTAGATAAATGCTCACACGTATAGGATACTATATGTTAACAGTATTATGTTGTGATTGCATGAACTTCTTGTTAGCTTCAAACACGTGGTTATAAATAAAGAAATAATACACAAAATGAATACCGTTTGAATGCCATCTGGGAATGTAAAAATCAAATTGATGAAACCAAAAATCCCCTGACTGATCTTGACATCAACTGTTCCAGTTGGTTGAGTCCCTAAGAAACAAAATGACATAACACATGTTAGCTCAACAACGTATTTGATCAAATTCTGCTAGAAAGGAAATGTTTTTTAAGAAGCAACAGAAAACTTTCAACAACTCGGCCCGGGTGTTAATATACATCGCCAATTGTATTGTTTTAACATTGATCATATTATTGACCCACAGAACAACCCATTATCTAACTACTCGCAAAACGTTACACAAATGCATGCAATGAATAGAACGTAACAACGTTTTAAATATTTTCTTTGAAATAATCACTCTCTACATTTTGAAATGAACTGTCCAATCATTTTTGTTTTGTTACCCATTCAATACGCAGTTAATAAAAGATAACTTACGCTTGATATTGTCCTTCAGGGATGAAAGCTGTGAAGTAACAACCGCTCGTTCCTTAAAGCAGACAAAAATGGATGACTTAAACGTTTAATTAATGATATAAGCAACGCATTTTAATCAATATATATATACATTAGAAAAGGTATACTAAATATCACGCCTATGTTTCTGCTTTGGATTCGATACGAAAACGTCCCTAAAATAACAGACACCAGTGCGCCTACCACTTGCACAAAACCAACGCGACTAATCAAACATGTTCACCCTCAACATTACTACTAAAAAAGACCAATGGGCTTGATATCAAGCCTATTTAACCTCTCTCGGGGTTCAAACAACTAACCCTTCTAGAAGTACTTACACCGGTGAGCTAACATGATATCAAGCCTATTTAACCTCTCTCGGGGTTCAAACAACTAACCCTTCTAGAAGTACTTACACCGGTGAGCTAACATGAACGCTTTTTGAACAACTCATTGGTTCAAACACCTTTCCTTTATACAATAACCAACACTGGTGCGCTAACATAAACGCTTTTTTTACCTCCCGGATGTTCAAACACCTTACCTTTAGACAATTACTTACACCAGTGCGATACCAATCCCACCAAGTTAACTTCCCGGGAGTTCAAACACCTTACCATTATACAATTACTTTCAACATTGCGATAACAATTCCACCTATTTAACCTCCCGGGAGTTCAAACACCGAACCCGCCTTTGATTATTCAAACTACGTATTTGCTTTCACGCCTATATTCTCGCTCGGATTTTCGACGCCAATCTTTCACATAAATCGCAAACAAGTGCGCTTTTATGTCCCGCAGGTGGATTCGAACCCCAACTTCCATCAATTAAACAAAAACACAACGTTTTATGTCGCACCTTTGTCCCCGCACTTGACTGGCATCCAAGTGTTTTCTTAAACTATAGTGCAAAAGTAAAAGAAGATAATGATCGAGAGAGTATGTTCAATAGCAAGTCCTTCCATTGATTTAAAATTGAAAATATATACTGTGCAATTTTATTTCATAAGGACTAGTGGAGCACCTTCCGTTATAAACCAAAAAAAAAAAAAAAAACTGTCATTCATAATGCTAAAACTATATAGATAAATTATCTTTATATTTTTATTAAATCTTACAAATAAAGAAACATCAAATAAGAATAATAAATAATAAAAATTGGGGTATATAAGAAATGCCCGAATCCATTAATACACTTAACGGACAATTTTCTGTTATTTCTGGGTATGTCGTTCTTTATTATTTTATTTAAATACTGAAATATACAATTAAGCTAACAAAAACATTATCTGTTATTAGTAAATGTTTCTACAGAGGTTTTATTTAATTCATGAATACTTGTCTATTTAATGTTGTTCGTAAAAAAGTTGCTGTACTAAATATCACAGTAGTATGGCTACTTGCAATGTACATTGAATTACTTTGCAGTACAATGATGTTCTATATATTTATATAGATATAAACATATGATATAATATATATTGTCCAATAATATGAACCTCATATATGTAGGTTTATATTATTGGACAACTTATTGATTAATATATTGTTGTTGACTAATACCAGCATGTAAAGAAATCAACAACAACAACGAACACAACACTGTTTCTTCCAGATGAAATCAAACAGCCAAATTTTACGCCTGTCCTCTCCTTAAACATTTACTAAACCATTGTATATACGTCCCGCTTACAAGCACGCCTTTATTCTCAATTATAATGGAGGCTCTAGCCACAACCTCCACACAATTGCACAAAAAAACTCTAGTGCGCGTCCAAGTACACCTAAGTTCCCTGTCAGGTTTGGAGCACCAAACATCCAAACAATACACCAGAACAAGTGTGTCAATTACGCCGCGTATGTTCAACCACTCTGGGAGTTTCCCCCTCAAACAAGTCTCACAATAGTCAATGCGCTCACTGTCTCGCTCATCTTTTCATCAGCATTAATTTGTTTGCAATATTCATTTGATCTGCAGCAATGATTATACTATCACACAAAAACTTAATACTCTAACACAAGGACGATACTGAGTTTAAAAGTGCACTAAAGGGTCTGCTTGTCGCAATAGCTCAAAAGCTACGTCTGAATAATCAAAGATCAGATCGGTTACAAGCAGCAATATGATCCGCATGGTATGGAGAAAAGATCGTTGCTCAGTCAGTCATGCTTTACTTCTTATTGTCATTGAGGTCTTTATTTATACACAAATGTAAGTATTGTTCACATTCCTTGTGTTTCGTATTTTTAATGGGTTTGCCATTTGTTGGAATGCTTAACAGTTCAATCAGCTGCATTTAGTTAGTTATGTTACGTATTTTTTCGTGACATTTGCACTTATTGCATTGGTAGTTTTGTAATGATATGTTTGAGTCCAATTCCATAACTAACACATGTGGGATTATGTTAAATTTGATAATCAGCATGAATATAAAACAGCCACCGTGGGAGAGCGATTCGGATCTAAAGAGAGTTCAAATCCTTAAATGAACTAGACACGAGTTGTTACGCTTCATATATTTATCGACACTCAACTCGTGTCTTTAACATGTTAACAAAAACAACCTTTATGGCTTTCGTTAAAGAGAACAACATTGCTCAAACGCTAATTGACAGGTTATTTTGATTGAAACGATCACGTGAACTGCAAGGTGTTCGGAAAAAGACATACTGCGCAACGGTCAACCATTCCGCACAATTTGTTGAAAGGGAAAACTCAGCTGAGACAGCTTTAGAGTGACATTATTGTCTCTTTTTTATTAAAAGCATGTAAAATATGTATACTCGACCGCACATTAGCTCAAATTGACAATTATATGGTTATTATTGAGAAAATATTGTATTTGCCGATTTTAGGAACATCTATTGTCTAGTCCATTAAAACTGTGAAGACCAATATTTATGTAATTATTTGTTTAATGTATATTGTATTTTGATCAACCCATAATTTGAGATTGTTGACGATTTAAGAGTTTAAACTGAAAACACTAAATCGCCGAACGTATTTGTGTTGTATATTCGTGTTTCCATTCTTGCAGCGATGAATGGTATCCCAAACAAGATATGATTCTATAATTAATCTTGGCCTTTATCTTGATATTCACATACGTAAGAAAAATGTAGTTGCGTTTGTGCAATGATTTAGTTTAACAACAACTATCTCTATGAAAACCGCAACTCCTCTTCTGAGTTAAAAAAAAAATAAATAATAATAAAAAGCAGGTGAGTTTTAATTATATATACTTACGAACAAACTATCGTACAGAAACATGCAGACATTGCGTTGTGCCTTATATATCGTTCAAAATGGAATCGCAATATGTTTTGGTAAACATACATATTGGATATGTACTTTACGGATAAGCATTTGATCTACATGTTCAACAATGCATTTCAAATGCGCGGAATTGAAAATATATAATGTATAATGCTTATTCAAAAAATGAAGACAACAAACAACTTCTAGATAAATACCAATGTCGATAAACATAATATTTAGCAACAGTTCAAATTATTTCATATTCGGAATGACGTTTATACTGTATGAAAACACGAAACAATGAGAATTAATCTTAGTAAAAATATTTTCGAACCGTCCCACCTTTCCCGAATTATAACGGTCTTTTTAACGTTGTGTAGCTAATGGCAAGTAACTCATCTTAATGAAATAAGAAACATCATTTGCATATTTTTTTTTTATTTTGAAATAAAAAATTTCCAAAATTTTACAACAAGTACTTCCCCTATCTCCATGAACGCTTTGATTCATAAAACATTTTTGTAAATGTCTCACCCTGTTTATTCGTCAAGGTCATGTTTTACTTTTATCAGCTCATCAAATAGCTCGTTCCTTGTTTGAAAACGTGTCGGAATGTTCTAACATCCCTGATTCTCCTAAGTCAGGCTTATTAGCCTGTTCTGTTCGTTTTTGACTTGATATATGAATAGCAAGGATTTAAAAATATGCCCGTTTTACATAGGTTTCTATTATGTCATGTTTATGCAAATACATGTAAAAAACTTATATATGATAATAGATAACTGACCTTTTCAGATTTATCTATGTCCGGTTTTGTTTTTAGTAAATCGTGTTCGAATCCCTTCCTTGTCTGAAAGCAGCAGAACTGTAGGATAGTACCTAAATAGTTTTATTTCGATTATCAGACCAAAAAGACACAATACAACTTTATTACACTTTATTGGATTGGCTAACTGATTACTTAAAAGACCGAAACCAAAAGGTCTTCGTAAAATCATCCTTTTCAGAATCAAGAGTATTAGGAGGTGGTGTCCCTCAAGGATCCGTGTTAGGGCCTCTACTTTTTCTTATCTATGTAAATGACATAGCAGATTCTCTACTAAGCATAACTCGTCTTTTCGCAGACGACATTTCTTTAGCTGTTTCCTCCCGTGACGTAAATATGATAGAAGACACAATAAACCACGATCTAAATTTAATCTTAGCATGGTCTAAACAATGGTTGGTTAACTTTAATCCCGCTAAAACAGAAGCTATGTTTCTGACATACTGTCAAAGAAATAGTCCAAAACTTCTTTTCGATAACACCGTTGTTCAGTTTGTTGATCACCACAAGCATCTCGGCTTAACACTCAGTAACGATGGGTCTTGGCACCAACATATCACTAATATCATCGCAACAGCATCAAAAATTCTTGGAACAATGAAAATGATGAAATTCAAACTACACAGAAAAACACTTAACCACATATACCTATCATATCTCCGTCCGCATCTAGAATACGTATCACTTCTATGGGATAATTGTGCCCAATTCGACACTAGACAAAATTCAATATGACGCTGCTCGCGTAGTTACCGGTCTTACACGATCCGTATCAATAATCAATCTACTAAAAGAAATTGGCTGGGTGTCCCTTACGGATAGAAGAACAATTCAAAAGCTGACATTAGTATATAAATACAAACACAACATGTTACCACCATATCTCGAACAATTATTTCCTCCAAGTGTGCAAGCTTTCAGTAACAACACGTACTATTTACGAAACTCTGATAACTTTCAAACATTACCTAGAAGAACTCAAATTTATGCACAGTCTATACTTCCATCCGCATTGAGGATGTGGAACGATCTTGACAACTCAATTAAAAATGCAGTATCTTTGCCCGCGTTTAAAGGTAAAATGAAATCTATGTACACTGTTCCCAAAGTCCCTACATTTTATATCGAAGGCGAAAGATCCGCTTCAGTCCATCATGCTCGAATGCGTAACAATTGCAGCAACTTAAATTCTGATCTTTACAATAATCATATCGCAACGTCTCCTAACTGTGTTTGTGATACTGAAACCGAAGATGCTGAACACTTTCTTTTCAAATGTAGTCGTTTTACTACACAAAGGCGTCAGTTATTCCTTCAGACTAGGCAATATCACCCACTGAGTGCCTATAAATTACTACACGGCTACAGTAATTTAAGTGACGAACATAATTCATATATTTTTCAAAGAGTGCATACATATATTGTTGCATCTAAAAGATTTAAGACAACTGAAGTTCAATAGGATGCCTGTCTACTAAACACTTGTAGGTTTAGCCAAAGTCTCTCTCTCTCTTCCGCTTACCTATTTCTTAAACCAATCTCGTACTTATTCGAACTTTAAATATAGAACCATTATAAGTTACTTATGTATTCACATGCATATAGACATTGTCATAACTTTTCAATTCTAACAATAGTCTGACACATTTCGGGGAGGGCCAATTTTTAATGTTGTCATAACTTGTGGCCCAACCCAATTGTACAATAATATTGTTTGTCGAATATATGTATACCAATTGTGTTTATTATTTACAATAAAATACGATTAAACTAAACAATACAACGCATTAATCGAATTTTATATATAAGAACTATATACAATGTACTTTTAAACATTTGTTTCATAGTCAGGGTTTACAAATGCTATAGGCTCACTATTCTCGCTTTTCCTTTAAATCATTGCGAAGATATTCAAAACAAATGATTTTAAGAGGTTTTACCTTTTCTGAAAGATCTAGTTTAACTCGTTTCAGCTCATCACGCAGTTCCTTCTGTGTCTGGAATAGTGAATGAATTTGTAAGATTACATATCAGTATGTATAACGGTTACTATTTTTTATTGCATACAATTAAACCATAATATAGGGGGCCAGTTCCACGACAAAAATAAGACGAGAACATATCTGACCGTCTGAAGACATTACATATAATAAGAGTCCAATCATTTTTCTAAAATGGCTTCATTTCTCGCTTCGTAAGTATTCATATGTACCGCCGAGTATCGCTTGACTCATATCAACACAGGCTATGGATCAACATACTCTAAGCCAGAGACACACCATGTGTATAACACCACATACATACCGTATATGCAAACAGAAGTTTTTTTTTAAGATGATTTCGCTGTTGGAACTGGTTTATAATTATAAGGCATCACTTTGGTTTCGACTTTATCAACAAATTGTTTAGATATTCGATTAAATGGCCACAATCGAAGATACCACACACCTATACGTAATATAATTGTTCAACAATATATGAAGTGAGCAACCATTGATACTCAGTTTACATGCTGTCTTCTGAAACCTATTAGGGTATCGCCTTCCGACGGCCAAACAAGCACAATATTACACGGCGCTTGAAAAGACTTGCCATATCTCTATTCATCTACTTGTAAAATAACTTATATAGATAACCTACCTTTTCATAATTCACTATGTCCTGTTTCGCTTTCAGTAAATCTTGTTCGAACTGCTTTCTTGTCTGATGCGGCCAAACGGAAGGATATTACAACGTTAGCAGTTTAAATTGCACTATCAAAACAGAAAGGAAATGCAATGCGTCTATCGAATATTATATACAATAACTAAATATAGTATGCATCCTAAAAGCTGTTTTATCGTAAGGGTTTACTGATGTAAGAGGTGCACTAATCTGGCTTTCCCTAAAATTCCTTGCGAACATATTCAACAAATGATTAAAAAATCAAAAGGAAATCATAGTAAGGTATACATTAAATAGAAAATTATGATTTGACGCGCATTATTAGTGACCGGTTACAAGTCCCTTCCGAGGATTTAACACGTATTCGACTCGACTTGCAGTTTCGACGGATACGTGCTTACACACAGAACTCGATGTGAAACACGTCCTTAGAAAAGCGTCAAATTATAATTTCCATTATGTCTGTTGTCAGTTTAAATAGTTGCTGTACCTTAATATTGGAGTTTCATTCGTGCTTTTCGATGAAATATGACGTTTTATCAGTAAAATAAACAACAGTGAAAATTTCACTGCAAAATAAGAAGTGAACATTTTAATTGTACCTTTTCTACTTGACATTTGTATAGACTGGATTTAATTTTGTTTGCCCGTTTTACTCAGATTGTCATACATTTATTCACCTACTTGTCAGATAACTTTTATAGAAAACTTACATTTTCAGATTTCTGTATGTCCTGTTTCGCTCTCAGTAACTCTTGCTCGAACTGCTTTCTTGTCTGAAAGCGGTAAAACGGCATAATATTATTAGTTAGCAATTAAAATTGGAACTATCATAACAGAAAATATCAATGCAAAGCGTCTATCGAATTTAATTGTTTTGGTTTAACAATTTGTTTATTTTGCTGATATATAACAAAACAATCTTATTGTTTTGCCCAATAAAGTGAATTCTGTAACTTTTGATTTTTTCGCTTGAGAAGCCTCCCTTAACTTCAATCCACAAAAGTACGATACATCTTCATACGCACAAGCCATTACATATTTGGACATTTGAGGTAAATTTATATTATTACATATTGAAACCGATAAAATGAAAAGGAATTCACAGTAAGGTATACATATTAAATCGAACATTAGGATATGACGCATTACCCGTGATGGTCTATATGTCTAGTACGGGGAGTTAACACGTATTAGACTCGACCTGCGTGTCAAATTCAATGACATCAACTTGATGACGCCGCAAATCGTTTTAACTTATACAATGAATTACATGCAAAAATACAAGCACTCAACTATCAGATACAGAATTCATATTACATTACCTTAAAGTAAATCCTTACTGTACAAACTGTAAATATAGTTTGATGCAATGTTGTTTGTACGTTATGTATCTGCCGTTTAGTGCATGACTTGTCAAAGCATTGTGCCTTTACACAGGGCCTCTGTTAAACATTTAGCTATGTTCAGTGTAGCTTCCATTCATAGTAGGACAATGAGGTATATTGGACAAAGGGCGAAACAATAACTAAGACATTTTCTACAAATTAATTAAATGTATTCATATAGACATCTTTCAAAAAGGTACTATCACTAGTTTTTGATTCAGTTGAAACTATAAGATCCATTTTAAAAGGTTTATGTAGTAATGCGATGGAATTATTTTTTTTTGATCGGCTTCAATTGCTTACGAGAAGAAACAAAACAGTGTCATTCTTACCCCAACATTTGTTTGACGATAATATTGGTGTGATATTTAACCACAACGTGTTATTCTGTGTCTGTTAAAGTGATCATGCGAAGACAAAACGGCCCCGATGATACTTGATCATAGTTGCTACGTTATATTGTATCGTATTTAATACAATGTTGTGTAATGCTTTACACGATCAGATTTGTACAAACCTTTTCTGAGTTATCTAATTCGTCTTTGGCCTGATTCAAGAGTACAGTGAGCTCTCGCCGGGTCTGAAATCAAACATGAAAACCTTTAACATTAAAGAAATTACACGTTTGAAAAATGATTTTACTATCAGTCAAATTTAGTGAAATCAGAATATTCTTATACGTATTAGTACGATGCAATATGGTATGTTTTCACGGCCAAAATAAATGATAATTTAGATTTTATGAATGAGTTCATAGAACACTACATGTTTCAATAAGAAGACAATTTCGTGATGTAACGCTCAATAAAATTCGTTGATGTTACCATGCAACAGAGATAAAATGCGACATGTGGCTGGTAAAGATTTAACAGCAACCGACATCATACGAGATACCTTGTTTACTTTCGGGGTAAATGCGAAAACATCGTTGGCATTTCCATCGTCGCTCCCAGTAACTTCGTCTTGTTGTTCACAAACTTCATCCAAATCCTCAAACAGGCATTTAAGAATAACATTGTTTTCTTTGAAGTCGAAACCTTTAAAAGTATGTTTGTGTTTCATTTCTTTCAGGTGGGATCTGGCATCCGAAGCTTCTTTCTCAAAATGTCTGCTCATTAGGTACAAATGCCCAGCCAAATTATTGTCAACAAAATTATCAATTTTACTTTCCTCATCGTCACACCACTTGGTTTTCTCATCACACAGTTTAGTAATATGGGAATGAATGGTCAAGTTTTCGTTATGTTTGTCTATTATCCCGTCTCTAATGCCACTTGTTAGTTCATCTACCCGTCGTTTAATTGTATTACCTAACTCCATACAATCTTGCACACATTTATCTGCAGTTTTCTTGTAGTTGTCTTTGCTTTGTTCTGCCTCATTTTTCAAAAGAAGAATTTCATCTTTTACCTCCATCAACAATGACTTCATTGTGTTGACTCTCTCGCAGTCAATGGTAATTCCTTCCTTCAACAAGTCAACAACTTCTTTTACACAAGGAATATGTTCCGAATGAAGGCATCGGCCACATATCATGGACCCATGCACATTTCAAAGAAAAATAGCTCTCTCTGTCGGATGCTGCTTACATCTTTCTTCTGTGATGTCTTGCATAAAGATATTTGGTTTAACTCCACCATCCTCATGCATTTTTACAGCCTCATACAAAACGACAGTGTGAGTTTGAAACAACTTTCCTTTTTCGTGAATATCTACACAATTTTCTCTAACATCTCCGCAGGTTTTGCAATATCCAACTGCGTTTTCCTTAAAGCACATTTCACACTGATTCAGTTTTGATGCCATGTTATCTGTTAATGCAGCTATGGTGAAGATATAGTGAATAATACTAGAACGTCCTTTAATGCGCAGGAGCGATATTAGTGATGTTTTTGTGTAAATTTATGATTTTATTGTTGTCACAATATATTCATATGAGAACATCTGTCTCTGAAAATAGGAATATTTACATGTTAAACAAGATAAAAAGATAACAGTACTTTAATAACGAGTGTATTATAAAGCTGACGATCAGAAGCGTGGTTAATGACATATGTTTAAAAATGTTATTAAAAACCTTACCCCGTACCTATATGCGTATAAATCACAAATCATAAAGGCTTAATGCACATGCATGAGTTAAAATATTTAAATTGTGGGCTGTGTAACGACATATTCTTTCATATTTGAATGCGACATATATTAATACACAATGCATGATTTAAGAGAATCAGTTATGCTTTGAATAAAGAAATACAGTGTTTCGCACTCTAAAATGTCCTTAATAGATATCGCATCAACACTTAAAGCATCCTATAAACTGCAAGCTGATTGTTACAGATGAGGTCAATGGACAGAAAAAAAAGGATACTTAAGACTTAAAGAAACAGCTAAAAAATATACGTTCCCTTATATGTTTTAAGTAAATACGTGTTTTTGATCAAATGACTGTCAAAGATGGACATTCGTAATGGGGATACTAACATTGTCCCAATTGGACGTCTGAATCAAAGAATTATATAAATTGGGCATCAAATTAAGCTGATGATTTCGTACATATTTAATTTGGAATAGTTGTTTGAAATGTTGAGGTTTTAGGAGAGAACAATTCTTTTTTTTAAAAACCTCGCGGCTTTGTCAAAATACGTTAATTCAGGTTAAGTTTAAATAAAAAACGTGATGGGAACTTACGGTTAGTTGCATTATTTGTGTACATAAGATGTTGAATAATGTCATCACGAGGTAAGAGCTTTTCGCATTATTTTTTGTACGCATTTGTACAGAACATTTTGGTTAATTCAGAAATGAAATGAATGTTTACTATCAAATGAATGAGTGACACATGAGCCTATACCACGATAAGGAAAACAGATTTATTAGAATGCATTTTAAGGAGCACTTATTGAATATCAATCATAAAAAAAAATATTCTACACAATAGAATTAAAATGATTAACATCTAGACTTACATTTGAGAAACACTGTTCAGAGTATTTAACTATGACCTAACTTATTATTTAAAGTTGCACTATCACATATTGAACATGTTGACAACTTTTTTTATTTTTTGTATAAGACTGCTGGCAAAAAATAAGATCGCAGACTTTTATATTCAACTTCAAAAAATGATGTTTTATGCATTTTTGTTACGTATTGTACTGTGCTGACAATCATCGATATTGCTCAATGCACTGGCAAACAGGTCATATATCTCTATTACGTCATGTGTAAACATTATTTTCCTCTAGCTGGCAATATATCATGCCCTTTTAATCGAGTAGATGTTATTAATACGAAACGAACTAGTAATTGTCAATGTCAGTGTACTTAAGGTTTATAGTAAGAAATAATTATCGACATGTAAACCTTTTGCGTCGGTCTTATTTGATAAAGCAATAATTTTTCTAAAATTCAGACATATGCACGAGTCATTTCAGCCGTCACAGCTTAGTGAAATGTATTGTATTATGTAAATTAATGAATTTTATTAAAGGGTTGACTTCAAAATCATAATTTCACTTTATGTACTCACTAAAGAATGGGAAACAAACCAGCATTTTATTCAGCAAAAAAAAAATCCTTGTTTAAATTAGATCTCAATCTCAGCTTTCGTACGCTTAAAACATATTATCACCATTCAAAACACAATAATCCAAATATAGAACACTGTCCAAATGTGAATCTGTTTTCAACATATTGATAATAATTAAATCGGAAAGTCAAATGAAAGCATATCAAATTAACACTTATGCTAAGTCGATGCCAAAACTTACGCGTCAATCTTATCTTAAGTAACAATACCTTTACTAACATCCCACGTGAATTCAAGTGAATTTTGTCAGCTAAGCTAGGTAAAATACATTTTAAAGTATGAATCTAAAAAATCCAAAATTTGAATTCATGAAACGAATAGTGTAGATTAATCTGCATTGTATATAGAAGCAATTAACAATATTGTTTCAGTCAGATCTTCTTTATTGTTCTGTATCGCTTAAAGCACTTATTATGACCATTTAAAAACACATTTATCTAGATTTAAAACACGCTCCCAAATTACCTCTCTTTAAACCCTTATTTACAATTATCACAACGGTTAAACACAAGCAAGCTTAATCAATATAAACACCTGTCGTAGATTACGAAGGGAGCAGTCAAGAGTTTTGGTAAGAGTTGATAATTAGTGTCTTCTTGATATTAAAGCAACGCTTTAAGAAATGATTATAACCCCGATCGATAGTAAATTGCTTTATAAAAGGGAAGATCTAATAGTATGTAATCGTATTGTATAATCTTTAGGGGGAAAAGCCAGTAGGCAACTTAATGACAAAGACCCTTTCTAAAGAAGATCATGTATGAAGAAAAATATGTATAATGCAGACCCTCTATAACGAATACAATGAATAATGAAGACTCTGTATAACGAATACCATGTATAATGAAGACTCTCTATAACGAATACCATGAATAATGAAGACTCTTTATAACGAATACCATGTATAATGAAGACTCTGTATAACGAATACCATGTATAATGAAGACTCTGTATAACAAATACCATGTATAATGAAGACTCTGTATAACGAATACCATGTATAATGAAGACTCTGTATAACAAATACCATGTATAATGGAGACCCTGTATAACGAATACCATGAATAATGAAGACTCTGTATACCGAATACCATGTATAATGAAGACTCTGTATAACGAATACCATGTATAATGAAGACTCTGTATAACAAATACCATGTATAATGAAGACTCTGTATAACGAATATCATGTA
This sequence comes from Mya arenaria, assembly GCF_026914265.1. NCBI lineage: Eukaryota > Metazoa > Mollusca > Bivalvia > Myida > Myidae > Mya > Mya arenaria. The sequence goes on along the minus strand of NC_069128.1, from coordinate 45,031,786 downwards.
TAATGAATTCTCTGTATTGGTTTAGTATTTAACTGTCCGAGGTCGGAGGGTTTTTTTCATCGTTTTCACAACAGTTCACAGTGATCTACTTTCGAATTACAGTTTTACAACTTCATAACACTGATCTTTGGTAGGTGCCATAATGCTAATAAGCCCACATGAAATTACGTCATTGATGACGTCATGACGTTGCCATTTTCCAGTACTTTTACATTAACGAAAAAATATCATTCTATTGCCTAAAATGATGCTTTAGTAGTTTGATTATCATGTTAATTGGCAATACTATGACAATTTATTATGACAGATATAATGAAACACCCTGTGCCATCACAATACTCTTATCATAAAACTTCGACCGTTTGAACCTTAAATAGTGTTTAAAAGCCAAATAAAATTTGACTAGCTAGTTTAAACACTTTATATCTTACAACAATTGTGAAATTATTTTAACTTATATTAAATGAATATTGTTACGATATTACGCGAGGGTCAACACCATTTTGTCCAGCTTAGTGACCACTTATCAATCTCACATGCGCCCGTACAAACATTAAATCATTGAAATATTAATATCTCATTATAAAGAATAATCCAATCTAAAAAACAAATAAAACTGTGAATTCAACAAGGCACTTCCATGTTGAGTATAGACGGTCTCGTGAATTTGCTGTTTTGAATTGATGAACCTCTCTAGACGCTAGACGAAAGTACGATTGATACACAACTACAGTTCTTTAGATAATAAACATTTTTTGATGTACTGTATATATTCCATTTAACATTTTCATTGACATTAGTAATGCTAACTTAACTTGAAGGCTGACCACGGCCATCAAACTCGATCGTCCTTAGATGTCCTGATTGAAAACCTTGTAACCAATCTATAACGCCAATATCAAAGAACAATAATCACATTTTAATTATTCCGTTTGATACATTTTATTCATTTTTTTGTCTTACTACAAGTTAGATACTAGTATTTATCCTATATCGCAAAAAAGTGTTTATGTATTATTGGTACGAAAGACATACTGATTTTTTAATTAACAAAAAAGAATACAAAGTTTGACATCCATTAATATTTAAAATATATATGGATACAAAATGAGACGACTCCAAAAATGTTTAAATCGTTTACAGAATATAATCAATGTAGGGGCAACTGTGAACGCAGCAATACAAACTATAAGCCACAACATATATTGAGGCACAGGTAAAATGTCATGACGAGTGACCTCACAAATCAGTCCTGATGAAGTAATTGTTATTTAAAGCGAAGGATAATAATAAACAGTCGAAAGCAAAAAAAATGTATCAATTATCAAGATTTTTATTTTCTTCTGTTGTAAATCCGTAATAAATGATAAGAAATATATATGCAAGGAAAACATTATTTGATCTAATTAGAATAAATGAAAAAAATCTCAATTTGTGATGAACTTTGCTTTTATTCCTTTAGAAAAGAATCTATTAAAGCATTAAACTGGGTTACAACATTTCAATAACTGATATAATACTGATTATATAAGATAAGACTAAGCCCCTTTAATGAAACCGACACCTAAACTAAATCAACATGGTGTGTACTCAATACCGGTCTTAATTGGATATAGGAAGGATGTAACTAATCGGATTACTCGATATATAATGGAATTTAAGGTGAATGGAGTCAATGGTGATGACTATAAAACTGACTCAAGTTGCATATTGACTATTACCCCTAAAACAGCACTCCAAGGTAAATATGTTGCTCTTAAGGAAACATATGTTAATCGGGGAAGTCAAAATATGCTGAAGTAATGATAAACAGATACGCACAATGATTAATACTTATTAAATCTCGTTAATGCTAAAGGCTGGAAATTTGTAGTAATCCATGAACGTAATGTCACAACTACATGTACACAAAGTTAGAACTGGGATAGAGTTTTACTACGTGCGTTGAATATTTACATAAAAGTTTAAACCTTTTCAAATGGTGTTTAAGTATTTTAGTCGTATTTTAGGCAATTTAATTGTACATATTCTTGCAAAAGGGTTGATATTTAAATAACAATAAGATAGGTCATAAAGCTGTTTAACATAACTATTCACACAAATAAAACAGTCGTTTAATGAGTACGGTTGTCCTGTTTGTTCTCATATTTTAAAACCATTAATACATTAAACAATTCCTGTGTAACTGCAATAATTGCTTACATATTTAGATAAATATTCTTAAGATTGATATTATATGCATCAATATAATTATACTTATTTAAAGGTGTACACTCAAGTTCCTGGGTACAATGTAGTACAATAGTCGTTTACAAAGCGGAGGGAGTGGCGATTGAGCCAAGTATATATTGTGCGAGAAGCTGTCATGGTTATCAGCAAACCACGAGTACGACTTCACAAGACACTCAAGCATCAATCAGGATAACTTGCATGTATATGTATGAAATAATTATATAAACCCATTTTTTTTAAGAAACTTTTCATATAGCGTGTGCTTTCTTCACTAGACACTCAAGCATCAATCAGGATAACTAGCATGTTTATCAGCAAACCACTCGTACGACATTACTAGACACTCAAGCATCAATCAGGATAACGTGCATGGTTATCAGGAAACCGCTCGTACGACATCACTAGACACTCAAGCATCAATCAGGATAACTAGCATGTATATCAGCAAACCACTCGTACGACATCACTAGACACTCAAGCATCAAACAGGATAACGTGCATGTATATCAGCAAACCACTCGTACGACATCACTAAACACTAAAGCATCAATCAGGATAACTAGCGTGTATATCAGGAAACCGCTCGTACGACATCACTAGACACTCAAGCACCAATCAGGATAACTAGCATGTATATCAGCAAACCACTCGTACGACATTACTAGACACTCAAGCATCAATCAGGATAACTAGCGTGTATATCAGCAAACCGCTCGTACGACATCACTAGACACTCAAGCATCAATCAGGATAACTAGCGTGTATATCAGGAAACCGCTCGTACGACATCACTAGACACTCAAGCACCAATCAGGATAACTAGCATGCATATCAGCAAACCACTCGTACGACATTACTAGACACTCAAGCATCAATCAGGATAACTAGCGTGTATATCAGCAAACCGCTCGTACGACATCACTAGACACTCAAGCACCAATCAGGATAACTAGCGTTTATATCAGCAAACCGCTCGTACGACATCACTAGACACTCAAGCACCAATCAGGATAACTAGCATGTATATCAGCAAACCACTCGTACGACATCACTAGACACTCAAGCATCAATCAGGATAACTTGCATGTATATCAGCAAACCACTCATACTACATCACTAGACACTCAATCATCAATCAGGATAACTTGCATGTATATCAGCAAACCACTCGTACATCACTAGACACTCAAGCATCAATCCGGATAACTTGTATGTATATCAGCAAATCACTCGTACGACATCATTAGACACTCAAGCATCAATCAGGATAACATGCATGTTTATCAGCAAACCATTCATACGACATCACTAGACACTCAAGCATCAATCAGGATAACTTGCATGCATATCAGCAAATCACTCGTACGACATCACTAGACACTCAATCATCAATCAGGATAACTTGCATGTATATCAGCAAATCACTCGTACGACATCACTAGACACTCAAGCATCAATCAGTAAGTTGTTAGGGATTAGCCTATTTTACGTATGTCCAAAATAGAAACCCCATATGCTGTTGTTCAGATATAGCCGGTTGTTGATCCGGATATTGATTATCACTCTGGGTTGTGCCCCAAGTGACATTCTCTTTAACGTTTAGGCATAGACCCACTTGTTCTTAAAACATCCCTATGTGTTTCGAATTAATTAGGCTCGACACAACAAAAGTATAATACATCAAACAGGAGACATTGGAGGGGATTACCTGGCTTGTTATATTTTACACTCCTATAATAATGTACCGAATGAGTGGTGAAAATTGTTCTAGTTCTTACCAGTACCGAGTTCGCTCAGTTTTAGTATGCTGCATCGACAGCAAAAAGAGTGTAGTTTTATATTGACGTTGATACGAGCTGTTTTTGATTAGGAACTAAAACCTTTACCTTTGATATTGGACGCCTAACAACGTTGCAGCGCTTTCAAATCAAAATTGTTCAATGTAAGATAAGATATAAAAACAACATCAGATTGATCCTCAATAGATATTATTTATATCGTATTAAATTGCAAAGCAGTACGTCTGTTTTATATAACATATTTTGTCACGTTTTTTTTTTACATTTACTTCACAAATATTTACAAGTACGTATTGCTTCATAACTAGACTATTTGTTACCGTACAACGTGTGGACGTAGTTGGTATATCTTAAGTTTAACAATGTATTCTTGCGAACGTTAAAAAGACTCGTTTGATGTATCCAATCCAAATTAAAAGTGATGTACACGATAATAGATGCATTAAGTGTGTAAGAACTTTGTAAAATCACAGTGTTCAACGAAAATCTCTGACAAATATACATACTAGTATTGCTGTAATCTCTTACGTAACACATCTACACCTATGCATGTAGTGTGATACTACTGCAGATACGAGATACACAAATCATACCAACATCACAGTTTGACTAATTATGCATTTAAAACGTAACTGATACATGTTAGAATTACCGCTCTTGAACGGTCAAAAAGGCAAGATGACTGGGGATTTAAGCTTTCTCATGCGCACACAACCTACAATTTGAAACAACACGTATTATTACATATTAATTCAAAGCCCCACGCAAGTGGGGTAATACTTCAAAACACATTTTGTTTGAATCACTTGGTCGGGCATGTTACCTGGAACTATCGCACTCGATGTTGTATATCGTTTTGGTCAAGCATTTAAAATTTGGCCTGACCCCTTTCCGATAAACTCCTTTTTGCTGAAATTTTGAACAGATGTGAACCCATCATGTATTGATATTGAAATATGTATGTAAACAAAGCTAACTGCTGTTTTGTAGCGCTATGTTTATATGTTTTGAAACAAGGTCAAAGTTGAGGTATGGACTACTTCTCACGTGACTGTAGATTCCATTCAATCCCTGTTATTAAACAGTTTAGCTTTTTCTAAATGTGAGCATTCTAAGCAGGACAATCTAAGCATGTCCGATATGTTTGTGTGTATAAACGTCTTCTACGAGGGAAGAAAATGAGTTTTGTTATATTTATTCATGACTGTTAACATTAAAACATATTAACACGCACACATACGGCATGGGCAATCTTAAACATTCTACAATTAAATAATCATATAATCCTTTGTCAAAGACAAAATATAATACAAAATATAATTGAATACAACCATTAAGGAAAACACGGTTATTATAAGTTTTTATAAACTATAAACTATGGAGAGAAGATTGAACAACGACATAATGTATTGACGTATCAAAAATACAATGGAAACTACAAACGACTGTTTTCAAATTTTCTTTAGGTTCAACAAGCGCCTCTGTTATTCCCGTGTATGTCAACTTGCTTCATATCACCTGAAGTAATGAAACATTATAAATGAAATGCAAACATCAAAGTGAAAATCATGGACATGGTAGAAGCCTTGTCTGCTTACTGAACATCATATTGTATTTTCTATAACTGTTAACCGATAATAAGTCAAAGGTACTTCATTAACCATGAAATAATGTTTCGTGTTTAACACTTTTTGGACGATATGTATTCATACAATACATATATTTCACGATGTTGAAATTATTTAATGTAATCTGTAAAAACGTTTATTCGTTTGTATTGAAAAAAAAATCATGCCGTTATGTAAAGTTTAATAACCATTCCTACACCATAGTAGACAAACAGTTAACACGTAAACTCGATAAAGAGACAAAAGTGAAACAGATGGTAGATAGAAGGATTCCAGACCGGCAAACCATGCTATATACAACACAAAAATACATATGAAAGGGCATTATCATTCGTATAAGACCATCGGTATCATAAGACTAATATAAGTAACCGACCATCGGCAGTGAAGGTCTCTTCCAGCTTCTCTTCTTGATCTATGTCCGCCTCTGTGATGCCTTTGACTGCCAGTTCTGCTTTCAAGGTATGTATGTATTCATCGTAATCCGAGTGCTTTTCCCAATAGCCACCCCTAGAAATTAACAAAAACAATTGATGTGTTCAACGTAAGCTGAACTTTATCCGCAACTTAAAAAGATAGAAGGTAATTTTAACTATACAGACACAGTTGATTATTAAAAGAAAATTCTGAAGTCACCTCGTTGTGTCCGCTTAATTGAGGAAGGACTCGCGGGCCATATTAACTGGATAGTTTCGTTAATACCATACACGTACAAGTTACTGATACTCTCAATGTATTCTATTAAGATTTAAACGTATATGCAACGTATGAATAAAAAGATAATAGCAAACTGATTTTTATATACAAATATAGATTTTTTTCTTACTCCTGTAAATGTGACTACATTCTTTACAGTATGCATGTAGATGTGTAACTGGGTAAAAAGCTTTTACAATTATAATATGTGTTAATCTAGTTGAGCCTATCTAAGCACTTAGAAACATTATTTGGAGAACATTGAATTAAATTAAATTAAATCAGAGCTACGTTACGGTTTATTTATTCAGGGAAGTTTTTTAATTGGATTCTGCAGTGTTCAACAATGTTAACTGTCACACCAATTGCGTAAGGGAAATTTGTTTATCCACAATAAGATTAACTAAGATTCACAAAAAAGGTTCACATCATGCATGCATTAATTTGTCACGGTTTCAATCAAATTCATACATTTCTTATTTTTGGACTCGTTGTAAACGTTTCTATAGCGGCCTAAATTCGGACAATACAGAGTACTGTAATGGAATGCTCAACGCTCGTCCGTTTTTGATCACTGTAACAGAGGGCATAACTCAAACACAAAGTGGTGGTGGGACATCTAACACAAGTTAATAATGTTTATGTGAGTATGTGAAGAGTATTCATGCCCATAATTTCTGAAGTTTTGACTTACAATGAAATGTGCCTGTCAAATAGTTCTAAATTAATTATGGCACAGTTAGTACTAGAAAGAAATAGTGTAAACACTTCATTGCAATCAATCGTAATATGTAACATGAAATCAGACGCACACATGTTTTATGTTTGATATATGATTATCGAGTTGAACCAACATGATTGAAGAAGTGACATTGATTTTTTGTCAACAGTTTTTCTTGCTTATAAAACACTTTCCATATTTGCACATATTTTGTATTATCAGATCGTGCACCTGATCCTGGATAGTAACCCTGTGATTGTGTTAATTAAATTAATTCTGGTAGGGCTGTTCAATGCAATGAAAACTTGAAGATATAACAATCGAAAGAAACATAATATCTATTTGAACTTCAATAACGAATCATAGAGATGACGAATGTCTTTCTACTTATAAAACATGAACAATTATGGAGTCATAAGGTGTGGAATGTAAGGAATTTCACTATCTGTGTTCTGTCACATGTTCATGAAATATACTAAAATATGTTCGAAACCTGTATGAACGACGAGGAAGTGGAGGACGAAAATATTTACCCGACACTCTGTTCAATGATGAAGCAGGTTAACGTACGATTTGACCAACTGTATGTTCAATTTCAACATATATAATATAAGACAGCCCGCGAAGCACGGCAACATACTTCATGTATGTAGAAAGGAACATGTTAATTAATTTCACTCTTTCGCATTTAAGCTTAGTAGAAATATCATGGAAAAGAAAACTGATTTTAATGTAACGATATTTGTAAAACTGTGTATTTATTTCCAATTTCATTTTAAACAAATGTCTACATATTTAGGATCGGACTGCAAAATTATCTAGAATCAATGGTGTCAATTGTAAGGCGACATCACTGCCGTGTTTAACATGGGCCTTTGTATTATATATGCTGCAAATGTGAGTTTAAAAATAACAACATTTCATGGAGTGCTTTTCTCGTAAATACTTTGAAACGGGCGGAACACGTCAATATTGGTGGTGTAAGAAAATCAGTAAGCAATTCGACTGACATTTCAAACTGAATGTTACGTTAATAATATGGACTTTATTTTATACGAGCACATCCTCATGCATGTCGACGCTGTGCTCCGTGTACACTATATATGATTGTATTTCAAATATATTCCGTTATAAACAAAACATGTTGATAAAACTTTGCATACGTGTATTATACAATTTGCAATTTCGTCTTGGAACATACGAATAATATTGCAGGAATAATCATAATAAAAGTATAATCATTACCATAGTTTGTTATCATCCGTATACTTTCTGACATACATATTCTTTCTTTAATGCAGAATGTTACAGGCGAAGTCATTCAGCACGACACTTAAAATAAGAGACTTAACAAGTATCATTTTATGTAAAACTAATCTTAATTATTTCTGTAATGAGCAATATGATATCAAGAATTCTGAACACTGTATTTAAAGTAGAACTGCATTGCCTTCTTCACCGCGCATCGTCTGTGAGATGACGATTGGTGATGAGTGGGGTAGTTTAATCAATCAGTTAATTAGTTTTTAAAAGAAAACGTTTAAGAATTAGGATTGTCATTTCCGTAATTAGCGATCAGTTTTGTTTATTTCAAGGAACATATTTATTGAAACATCGTTACGATCAATTATTATCTGTCATAATTTACAGGTTCAAAAGTGCTGATTTCATTTGGGTTAAAGGGACGTTAATACATTTGCTTTTAAAGTAGTTCTTGATATTTTCGCTCCTTAGTTTAAAGTTTAATTTCAAATTTATATTTTAGCTGCTGTAAGTTTACCGATTAAACTCCTTATCATACCGAAAAACATAAAAGAAACATTCATACGCTGCTTGGGTTATACGTCATGTAAACTTAACTATCTTTACATATATTGAACTTAACCACTGGCCTACGAAAATGTTATATGCTATCACGGCTTACCGTGACTACCACCTATAAAATGCTATATAAATGTGATGTATATAATTACTGTACCTTAAAAAGTAATACTAGCCCAAAACGTTCATGCATGGTCCCTATAACGAAACGGCACTCAGAACATATCTCCCATACTTCACAACAGTAAACAATTATTCCCTCCTTTACACCCTAAGCTGACTCTTATTATATATATTATATATATATTCTTACCTCATAGAATACACTGGACCATCATACAATGACACGCAATCCAGGTCCACTTTTCCTTTCTTCCCCAAGATGAACATCAGTCCTCTTTTAAACGCCGCCTTTAACATCCTACATAGCAGCTCGCCCTCACGGACCCGCATCAAGCATCCTTTGAACGTGCCACCTTTTATCGGGTTTCCTGGAGACGGATTTTGTGTCTGCAAGTAGGGAAGACAAACGTTGTGATGGGCGTGATGGAATGAATATAACTACTAAGTACACATACACCATACCTTACATTGAACATGAACATTAATTGGACTGGAGAATATAATACCAGATACAACGGAACAAATTGGATCTTAATTAAAGTATCCATGATGTTTCTGTTCTCAAAGTATGCTGTTTTGGCATAAGCGTATCTCTAAACTGTACAGTTAAGGCGGGGTGATAAAAGGAAGAAAATAAATAATTTAATAAAGATATACACATAAAACGACCTCAAATTTATGTTTGCAAATCCTAGATTTCGCAAACTCAAGTACCCTTTAAATACGGTGTAATCGAATACTGGCCTATAATTTAGTTAGAAGGTTTCATTAAGTTATGATTTTGGTGTGTTTTGTTTGCGAAATGTTTTTGGAAGTTTGTCTAATTGACCCGCCAACTTCGGGCCCCAGCGGGGTTTTTGCAGAAAAACACGGGGGTTTTCACTATCCCGCGGGATTTTTCTCCCGTTTTTCAAAAGATTGGGAAAAATCCCGCGAGGTTTCAATAATACAATATTGAAGTTATTTAAGCTCAAAACAAAATCTTATATCAAAAGGAGCATTATGCTTCGACACCGGAGGTGAAATAACGCGAAACAAAAAAAAACCGCTTTTCAGTACGGGGTTTTTCTCCTGCGGGATAAAACTCCAAGATTTTACCGATAATGCAGAATCCATAAAAAAACATTTCTGAGCTAATATATTATTGTTATGATGTTAATTATCACCTTTTTAAGGATTTTGAAATACTTGCTTTTTATTTAAAGAACAACAGAAATTTTGTGTGTTTTACGGAAGAAAAACCCAGCAAAACCTGTTTTGACTATTTATGATTTAAAACGCAATTATTGCACTTCATTTAAAGCAAAAACAAATGTTACTACATATGTATCTTATACGTTTAATATAACAACCATGTTAGTTATGTAAATAATATTATTAAAGGTAATTTAACTAATTTCGAAACTTATGAAATAGTGTAATGTAACCTTTTTTAAAGATAATCTTCCTTTTTTAACCGACATTAAAAATACTGCAGGAATGAAAATTATAAGTGACGTTAACGAGTTTTAACGTTAAAATGTTAATATTGCTTAAAATTGTTTAATTATTGGTACTTGAATCTGACTTTAAACCGGTTTAACACAAATATACAATTACAATAATCAATACTTATCATATTTATTGCTGGAAAATTACGAATGTGTCAGACGAATTATTTTGTCTTTCATAGAAGATAATCAAAATCATCGAGCTTTGCAGAACGATGAATCAGAATGACTGAATGACACTAAGTTTTTTTTTCAAAATGGATATATCCCAAACTTCCATGGTAAGTCATATATTTTATTTATTTGCATTTTTGTTTGGTTTGTTGAATATGTATCAGCTAAGAATACAGGTAGATCTACTTGACATAAACATTTTTAATAAGAATATCTTAATACACATATCCCATATATATGGCGATTTTTGATTATGTGACTTGCGCCTGTGGCTAAGAAGTAGGACAACTCTTGGTTACGCACCAGTCAGTTGTAAACACTCCCCCCCCCCCGGTCCGGGGAATGGCGGTCAAGCCAAGCCCGGGCAAAGGCCCTTTTCCCCAGCTATCCCCGGTATACCCCCAGTCTCCGGTAATCACGGCCTCCCCAGTTCAGAATAGCGGGGACTTTGACGTTCTGTCCAGCCAAGCCCGGATAAAAACCTTGTCCTGCAGGGACGAACTGCTGGTAAAATCGCTGCCAAATGATCCCGTACCCCAAGGACCCTAGGTAAGACCTCCGGTAATCACGGCCTTCCCAGGTCCGGAGAATAACGGGGACTTTCTGTCCAGCCAAGCCTGGGTAAAATCCTTGTCCTGCGGGGACGAACTGCCAGTAAAATCCCTGCCAAATGATCCCGTACCCCAAGTAGTCCAAATAATTGTACGTTGACATATTTTTTTTACGATTTTTGATATGGCAAATCCTTCACGTAGAAATTGTTTTGTACCAAAAGTGGGTAGTTGTTCCGGGTTAAAGCATATTGCGTCCAAAAAATATCATATAAACAAGTAATATTACCAGATTATGTTGTTTTATATTAGTTCCGTACACAAAAAAGTATCCAACGAATACTTATGAGTTTGACAGGTTTTCTTCAATTTATTCTGTCAAAACATAACGACATATACATGAAGGGCACCTGCAAGGCTTCAGGGCACACTTTTAAAACAATCTGAACATTTCGGCCATGGCCGAGTTGTTACGATTGTATTTACGAGGTCTGATTGGGTCAAGTTGTTCCGCTTGGCATAATTGTTGTCTGTGTCAGTCAGTTTTCGTTTTATTGGAAAGGTAAATAATGTGTTTTAATGCATTAAATGCTTGTTTTGTGCAAATAACTTCTCTTTTACATGGTAAAATATGAATATAAACCTTTATGTTCAATTTCAACCATAAAATACTTCACTTAATACAATTTCAATATTTTTCAAACACCCCCGGTTTTTGCACAAACCAGTTTAGACGTTAGGGATTGTAAGAAACCCGTATAACACGTCTATGATATTAGACTAGTACCACAAGGACCCTAGATAAGGCCTCCGGTATTCACGGCCTCCCCACCCTTCTAAAAAACGTCGGGAAAAAGACACATTATTAAAAGTATTTATTCTTTTCATGAAAGTATATTGCCTGTAATTCCTCATTCAACATCCTAATGCAATATAAACTGTCATGATCTGCCCCCAGCTTTCAGATTTAGTTAGCTTCTTATGACACAGACAACAGTTTTGCCTGTATATGATCTGCAGGTTGGCGCATGATTATTAAATATTAATTGCTGACTGCAGTGGTCAAAATTGACACCAGTCCAAATTTTATGTAGCAGGGCTTGTTAAAAAAGATCATGCCAAGCATTAGTGTAAGAAGTCGGGCTTGTACCTCCAGAAGTCTAATTGGATGACTGTGACTCAGTTTGTGCATGTTTTGACATATTTTTGTTACTATTTGGACTTTCTGGTAGCATAGTTGTGCTTGTTAGATGTAAAATTATTCCCTCAAAAATTGTATCCATGGTGTGTATTTTTCCATGTAAATGTCCTTATAACTATCACTACAGTATATGTCACTGTTATGTTGGTCGTAATAACTGTTTCAAAGATATGATTACTGTCAATGTACCTGTCCTCAGAATTATTAATTTGTAAGTTGTATACATGAATGTAATGTCCGTCCGTGAATAACTGTTCCCATGGGGTGTATCTCTTCATTGCACTAAATGTCCTTATAATTCTTACCATAGTATATAAGTCAGTGTAATGTTCGTCCTTGAATAACTGACCCCATGGCACGTGTCTAGGTAATGTACCATACATTTTAGAATGACTATTATGATTATTACTATATATTGAAAGTCAAATGTAATGTCCGTCCCTGAATAAATGTCACTATAGTGTCGTTTTTTGTTAAATACATTTTAGAATAACTATATTATATGTAATTGTTATAATGCTTGACCCTGAATAACTGTCTCCATGGTGAGATTCTTTGTAAGGTACATTTCAGAATACAAATTTCTGGAGTGTGTATCAATGTTATGTCCCTGAATAACTGTCACCATTGGGTGTGTCATTACAATGTACATGTCAGAATTACTATTACTATAGTATAATGTAATTTAGTCAATGTATGTTTGTCCCTGAATAACTATCCCAATGGTTCAATTCTATGTAAAGTCAATGTCAGGATAATTATTAGTATATGGTTATTGTCAAGTGTGATGTCTGTCCATAAATAAGTCTCCTCATGGTGTGTGTCTTTGCAACGTTCATGTAAGAATAACTATTACTATAGTGTGTGTCAATTTAATCTAGTCAATGTAACATCCGTCCCTGAATAACTGTCCTCATGGCGCTTGTCTTAAAATGTTGATATGTGAAAATAACTAGTACTTAAGTGTATACATCAATGTAATGTCCGTCCCTGAATAACTGTCTCCATGGCATTTGTCGTTACAATGATAATGTCAGAATAACTATTTCTATAATGTATGTCAATGAAATGTCCATCCCTGAAATGTCCCCATGGTGTGTGTCTTCAATTTTCATATCAGAATAACTAGTTTTATAGTGTATGTCAATGTAATGTCCGTCCCTTATTAATTGTCCCCATGGGGTATGTCTTTGCAATGTTCATACATTTCAGAATAACTATTTCTATATTATAGTGTATGTCAATGTAGTGTGATGGTCCCTGATAAACTTTCCCCATAGTGCGTGTCTTTGCAATGTTCATTTCAGAATTACTATTTCTATAGTGCGTGTTAATGTAATGTCCGTCCCTGATTAACTGTCATCATGTAGGGATTCTATGTAAAGTACACATCAGGATAATTAATTACTGTATTGTATATCAGTGTTATGTCTCAATCATGAAATTAGACTTTTGGATGAACAAGCCCAAATTCATATACTAAAGCTTGGCATCAAATTTTTGAACAAGCACTGCTATATAAAATTCAGAATTTGAGCAAGCCATGAAGACATTTTACCAGTGCAGGGCTTGCGGGATTGTGTTAATTTCGACCGCTGATTTCTGTCCCTAATTAAGTCTCCCTAAGGGTTTCTGGTGTGTGTCTTTGCAATGTTCATGTCAGAAATACTATTAGTAATGTGTATGTAAATGTAATGTCCGTCCCAGAGTAATTGTCACCATGTAGCGATTCTGTGTAAAGTACATGTGAGGATAACTAATTATTATATGATTGTATGTCAATGTTATTTCCCTAAATAAGTCTCCCCACGGCTGTCTCTGCAATGTGTATGTCAGAATGACCATTACTTTAGTGTAGGTCAATGAACATTATGTTTGTCCCTGTATTAAATTGTCCTCATGGTGTGTGTCTTTTCAAAGTTATTTTCAGAAATTCTATTACAATTGTGTATGTCAATGTTATGTCCATTACCCTGAATAAATGTCCCCATGTAGCGATTCAATGTCAGTACATGTCAGGGTAACTAAATTCTATATTGTCAATGTTATGCACCAGTCAATTGTCAGCCCCCCCCCCCCCCCGCAGGTCCGGGGGGTATACCGGGGATAGCCGGGGAAAAGGGCTGTGTTTTTACTTTCAAGGTCGTCCCGCAGGGCCGGGTTACTGCGGTGGTTTTGTCATAGCGCCAAATTCAGCCGAGATTGGGCCTTATATAGAGTCTCTGGGGTGCTGGGCCATTTGGCCGGGGTTTAACCATCAGTTCGTCTCCGCAGGGCGGGGATTTTACCCTGGGTCGGCTGGACCGTAAGTCAATGTCACGGCTATTCCTCGGACCTGGGGGGGGATGTGGTTACAATTGACTGGTGCATTATAATGTCCATCCCTAAATAAGTATTCCCATTGGCGTGACTGTCATGGTAATGTATATGTACCCATAATTATTACTTAAGTATATTATTTTAAAACAAACAGAAGGATGTCAAAATGACTTAAGGCCAGAGTTTTTATAGTTTTCGTTTTACGGGAGCGCCGTACCTAAATATTGCAAAACCCAAAAAAGAAAAAGATTCAAATTCCTAACTTTATTTTTATTTTTTCCGATGCCCGTTTTTTCGATCTCCGATAAAAAATAAGATTTAGTGTTATTTAACCTACTGTAATGCTAATTTCACAACAACAAAAACTATCGCGCACAATTTCCAAGATGGCGGAAGCCGGCTGTTCGTGCTTATGATGTCAACTGAAATATGTTACATTGTTTTGTGATATCACATGCATATTATATGCCATGATGAAAAAAACAACTTGAAACTTGCTTATGATCATCATCTAAGCGCTTGTAAGGAAAATGGCCGCCTTTTACGAAAGGGGATTTAGTTTGAAGACTGATACACTGTTGTTCATAAAATCAGTGCGTTTGTCATTTTTTGATATTTCGGAACGGAATTGTATTTTCTTTTTACCAAAGCATAAAATTTCATAATTTTTTCTGTGTGTAGACCGGTTAACACGGGGATACACTGATAATTGGAATTTGCTGTACAGTTTCTGACAAAGTCAACAGAAAAAGACGAGAATGTGACATTGGATTTGGCTTGTTTGTCTAAAGACAATAAAGTTATACCAACATATTGCATACCATTTTAATGGGCATTGGCTCCTCTTTTCATGTCACCCATTTTAAAATGGATTGTTTGTATGTTGATTAAGAAACTATAAAAAATGGACTCTACTGTAAAATCAGGTAAGTTTGAGTTATATACCTTGTTTCTTTTCTTGTACCCTCAAGACATTAAATTTCTTCATATGTGTTGTTTATCTCAATAAACGGAACCAAAATTATATTAATCAACATTTTAGACACAAACAATATGCCAGATGCCTTATGTTTTGCTAGTGCGAGTTTCAGTGACTATTAAAAGCTCTACAAAAGTATAGATGCATACATGCCAAATCGCCCTGCGTGCGTAAAATCCCCCGGAATTTCTACCCATCCCATGGTCCCCTGCCGGATGATCCATATCCCCTGGAATTTATTTATTTTATTTTTTTCAAAACTAGCTTAAGGTTGACAGTGGAAAGCATCAACAATATTATGAGTGTGAAATTCCATGAAGGACCATGATGACTAAGTCCAAAAATAATTGTAATTTGTATGTATTTCTGTATTTATTCTTATATTATAAATGGATATATTGCGTAAATTTTCGTCGCGTAAAAATCCCCTGGTGTAATATCAGACCAAAATCCCCTGGGAAGCCTCTCAGAAATATGGCATGTATGTAGATGCTCATATTAAAATCATGCATATATAATAATTTATGTGTAATTTTTATTTAACCGTGCAGTGTTAAATTCTGTGGAGTTACAGTTGAAAAATATATTTTCATTGGTGTGAATCAGTTGACGTGTGGCGTTTAGGGAGTAAAATGAATATCCAAATGTTAAAAAAAGTTCCTTAAACATGCATTTTGCACCAGTCAATTGTAACCATGGCCCCCGAGGTCCTTGGGTATATAGGGGATAATGAAGGAAATTGGACGTGTTTTTACCTTCCATGTGGCTCCGCAGTGCCTAGTGAATGCGGTGGTTTTGTTTTTGCGCCGAATATAGAGGGTAAAGTGCCTAACCTCGAGGTGCGGGGGAATTTGGCGGGGATTTGACAAGTACTTTGTCTCTGCAGGGTGGGGATTTTACCAAGGATTGGCTGGAAGTCAAAGTCCCGCTATTCTCCGGACATGGGAGGAGGTGGCCTGGTTACAATTGAATGGTGCATTATTGTGGCTAATTGTGAAAATGACATCTTGTTTTGACTTTATTATACAGATCTATTGTATAACAGCCAGTATGGAGTACAAAACAAGTGTGCACAACTTCAAAACATACATTCTATAAATTTTTCCAAAAAAAGAAAAAAATACGGAAAATCCATTTTATTTTTATTTTTTTCCTCGACGCTCATTTTTGGACATCTTTTTTTATTTTTAATTTTATTCCCTCCTCCTGGCGCTTATTTTTGAAAAAAAATCCCGTAAAATGAGAAATAAAAAAACTCTGGCCTAATTAATTACACCATGATAAATGATAATTATATCATGAGTGGATGTTACTCTGAAATTGCAGACACTAATATTATTTTTTTAGTTGGAAGATTCTACTATTGTTAAAGTGTGGAATAAACAGAATTTATGATGAAATTGGTTTCATTTTCCTATATACCTTGGCGAAACAAAATAATTCGCTGAGTTCTCTCCGTTCCTTGAAGCTGTCAAATAATTTCACATATATTACATATGATTCGCGTCAGGAGAAAACCTGCTTTTATGACATTTTTAACGAAATTATTTTTTTACATATTTGGAACAAGTAATTATTTATGAGCTTAACCATATGAGTTTTATTTATATGCGCCTATTTTTTTCTTACTCAAAAACGCATTCAAATGAGCCAACCGTATAGCATTTTTCTGAGCGTTCTCTGTTCTACAACGTCACGTTCACGGCGTTAGATGTTCGGATTCTTTTCTTTTAATCAGGCAGAATTTTTTTTTTAAAATGTTGATCATTCATTCCATTACTATCGTAAAAGAATTGCACATTCAGTTCAAGTTTGATACATGTCAGTATGACGTCACTTGGGTTGCTAGCCAACTGTAGTTATTCTTTTTTCCTAAAGTGTAGTATTCCAACGGCATGCGCAGTTTTAAAATGTTTAATTTTAAAATAAATCAAACAAGATTCACAAGTAATATTCTTTAATTTAAAACAAAAGATTGAGATCACCGGTGACTGTCAATAAAATATATTACATTTGACACTAAAGTACAAGCATACATCTTAACATGAACGTTATATAATAATCATGTATGTGGTGTACCTACAATTATTTCGAAGTTAATTTTCTATCAATATTTTTCATGTAATGCGTGTCTTCAAAAGCATTGTTTAACGACTATGGATCATTCGACAACACATGTATATATGGAACAGTGTAAAAAAACAAGAATATTTTTTTATCATAAAACAGATAGAATAACATAATTGATAAATATTCAAGTGTCTCTTATAATCTGACCACTGCATATTACATGAACGTCTTTTAAGATGCAAACCCCGCGCAAAACTGTTCCCGCTTCTCTTCGGACACGGGTTTGCTGACACTCCGACGGAGATATTCCTTCCTGTTCAAGCTTAGACCAGCCGCTTGAGCCGGTTCCGGCCTGGTGTCCACTAAAAATCTGAAGGAGCGGTCCTTAAGGAGGTTGATATGTGTTTCTTTGCCGCCCATTTTTTCCATTACAATCACGATGCCCGGCAGACTGACTGTGAACCTGAAATGTTGGTATTTCTTGAAAAAGAATTAACTTAATAATAATTGAATAATTTGGTCTGTTATTAGGTAAAACGGGTCTCCATCGAAAATGCAATTCCTGTTATATAATATGGATCTACGCAGAAAAATATTTTAATATATTTAAAATAAATGTACAATACAGTAAACCTAAATCTCTATATTAACGTAAAAAACACAAATATTTACCGTATTCCTACAAATGACTTGAAATGCCTGGATAGGAACGATTTCCAATCCCTCCAGATTCACTGCGGGTAGCGGACCGATACGTTGGTCACAGACGACCGGTCAACCACTCCTGCCAACTCGTCAAGCGTCTCTGTATCATGACGTCTGCATGCCTTCTTCAGAGTCGCAAAGCCACTCCCCACAGGGCACCTGGCATGGCCTGCAAAATATTTAATTTATTTCCTGACTTTTAAACTAAAGCAAATGGAGAACTTAACTCGAAATTTCGTATGAATGTTGTTAAGGTTTTGATATGAAACAACGTACCTGGTATTTGCATCAAGAATTCGATCCCTGTCTACTGCCCGGTCATAACACTCCATAGGAAATAGCCAATGACGTACATATTTCTATTTTGCCCTGCAACAAGAAAACGTTATGACATGATTTTCATGAAAAAAAAATCTTTATCACGAATGAAATACGATACATAATTATATAAGTTTTTTTATGTTTTAATGTACATTACATAACATGAAGTTATTTTACCAAATAACTAAATTCATTCGAAATTATCAATGAAAAGTATTGCCCGGACAATTGTCGTCATGAATAGTGAACGTTTCGCCCGGGACACAGTGAGACTGGTTAATTGATTGCGCAGCAAATGTATAAGTTATGATATTTGTAATTCTGTAAACATTGCTGTACGGCATATAGCCTGTATATTTCAATATGACAACTTTGTCTATTAAACAATTTACGTGAATAAAAATACCACCACTTTATATATAAAAAATACCGTGTAGAATAGTTTTCTTACTTGAATATCTTTTAAACGAGTCATATTGTATGATAGCTTTCAGTCAAACACTTACTGTACCAATGTTAGTGTGTACCTGTTGAGCCTCAATGATATGGGCGCGTATCGCTCCTGTTGCCTCCATCTTCTCTTCCTCAGTGACGGCGTTGGCGATCTGCTGTCTCATTTTCTCGCATGTTGCGCACACGTCATCTCTTGGCTTTGCTATTTTAATATGGGGGACGCATGATGACCAGATTGTTTTAAATGCAGACAGTTTTACTTGCCGTACATTCTTCTCTGTGCAAATACTACAATAGTCTTTATGGAGAAGCAGCTTCGTGGCATCGGATGGCAAAAGTGTCGTTCATGTGCTGGATAATATTATTTAGCGTTGTCCGCTTCACATCATATAATAACTGGAATGTTTGCCTGCACACAGCACTGCCATTAACGTGGAACTTTGTTCTGGCACGCACCCGCTTTTTGCCTCGTTTCGTTTTTACAGAATCATACTTCTCGGCACTAAGAACGCCCATAATAAATTGTTCCTGTTCTTCTTTTGATTTCTCCTTACTTTCGAGAACAATGTTATAAGCCTCATCAAGTGTAAAGTTAGACTGACATTGTTTTTTGCATCCGCAGTCTTCCATGAAGCGTTTTGTGTTTAAATAGTCTTGGCAATCTGAATCATATGTACACTCGTCGCTGCTTTCACCACTCTCTGAATTTAGTGATAAAACCATTTCACGCATTCATGTTTGTACAAGTGGCCCTGCCTCTGCGTTATCCGGCGGCTCACATAGATCTTGATCATCTTCTTCTAACTCCTGAGATCCATGTGTTGTTCTCCCAAAGTACTCCAAAAGGATACTTTCAAGCTCCTGGAAAATATTAGTATTAAACTCGTTCAATTGAGGATTAATGCTATGAAATTATTATTGAACAAATTTGAATACACAATTTATAAACTTCTTTGTAATTTAGTAGAAAACAATACTTACTTATGCTTTTGTATCTCTTTCAATTTTTATAAAATTTTGTGCGAAGAAATATCAAATAAGAAACTGCCGGGGTCGAACCCGCAGTGTATGTATTGGTAGTCCAACGCTCTCCTAATTGAGCTTGACGGTCTTTCTGTTATTGTAAAAAATAGACATTATACAAATATTTTCTCCTTTTGTCACATCGTTTTTTTTCACATGAATTTTTTTTTCATTTCATGTTTCTTATCCTTTTCTCCATCATTTATAATAACTATGCAATGCTTGTAAGTTCGATATAGTTGACTATAGTGGCTACATGTGACAAGTATGTTAATGATAAACATTAAAGCTTTTTAGAAAATCAAATAATAATTATAAAGCGTTGTTGTTTTTTTTATAATATTTACATATTGTATAATAACTACGGAATGTCACTTAAAACTTATTAATCGGTTTTATCTTCTTGCAGATGTTAAATCAATAGGCTTTTAATTGCCTTAAATCTAAAAAAAACCGCCTGATTAATATTTGTTATTAGTTTAAACTGTCCGGAATTTTACCAAAAATATAACTGATTGAAGCAGTATCACTTAAAAAAAGATATATACGGAAAGAGAAAAGATTTACCTCTGATTCCTCCTCCAATTTGTCTCGGTTCCTCTTTCTTCTTTTGTTCACACTGGTAAACAACAAACACACAATGTGTGACACATAACCTTCAACACCGGATATCAGGTAAATACTCTGACGTCATTTCAACCATGTTTTCCGATGACGCTATCGATGTCATTAAGGCAGGTTTTCACATGACGCGATATATATATATATGTCTAATGTCTACACTCATGCACAATATTTTGCTAAGAATTGGGCGCTAGCCCGGTAACGCGTTCACAGGGGATACTTTGAATGACTGGGGAATAGCACAGTTACGAGCCCCTGTGCCTTCTTGTTTTCAGTCCCCACTGACAGATACTGTTGGTCAGCCTTAGAGTATTTGAGGTTGGCTGATGTAGTGTTTTCAACAGTCAGAGACTTCTGTTCAGGATTTCCATTCCTTTATTCTAAGGATAGTGTTCCTTTTAAATCAGCAATATACCAATAACACAATTGCAATTGCAAATCCAGTATGATTTAAGTTTCTTTCATGTATATAGTTATATGAATTTTTCATATGTGGGAGGTCTATTTTAAGAAGTTTTTTGTTTATAATTGTCACTGTGGCTGCATTTATGCCACCCTGATCCTGTTGCTGTTGAGATAATAAAGGTCTGCCCGTGCTCTATGATGGCTTGATCCCTTGACATACCCAAGTGTGACTGAACGAAATTTTTAAACCATTAAAGGGGGAGATTTTTACCCTCATCCGTTGTTGGAATTTTTGCTTAAGGAGTATTTTTGTACCCAAAATGCCGTGAAACCTGCAATGAATGACATCTAGAGTGGTCCCACAGCTCTGATACACCCTTAAAATTCTCTATTAACAAAAAGTCCACAATTAGAAAATAGTAGGAGAGAACATTATTAAACTGTTCAAATGAAAAAAATTCTTAATCAAGATATGATAAGGGCCCTTATAATAGCCAATTAAACTTAAAATTAAAAACAAACAGTAAGACTTGTTAATTACTCTAATATCTAGAGTGTTAGATGACCTTAAAGCTGCACGCTCACAGATATACCATTTTGACATTTTTCTTTGTTTGTCTTGGAAAGAGCAAATTTCTGCCTAGATATTTGCAAACAACTTTATGATATAAAGTTGCTGACACAATCAGATCATAGATGTTCAAATTTTACTGTTTGAAATGTTTTTTTTACGAAAAATGCATATTAAATCATTTTTGGAATTTTTGTTAGTAGTTTTATTTATATAACTGGTTCCATGGATTTTTGCAAAAATCCATGGAACCAGTACAAACAATAAAAAAGTTGTCGAAACGTTCAATCTGTGAGAGTGCAGCTTTAAGTACACCGTACAAAGAAAGATGATAAAAATATTGAATAAACACCTAAAGCCAAATTATGTTTAAAAAATTGCTCATAACAATAATTATAATAATTTTGTCTCGCTTTTCTTACTCAAATAGAAACTAATTTCTTAATCAAACAAAAGACATTAAAACTGCATTTCCAGAATATATATATTTTTCACCAAAAATTGTGAAGAGGCCTAACATTTTCATTTTGGGAAATTTAAACGCATGAAATTCTGCAGTTGGGATTTTTAAACGCTTAAACGTCTCAAATGGGAAATTCCACTTATGATGGTTGAAGACAACTAATATCTTCCTGTAAGTCTACTTCTAGCGTTTTTTTATGACCTGTTTAATATGAAATGTGTACAAACACTCCACAGAATCAAGCTTGAAAGGTCTGGGGGAGAAATCCTGTCTTTGACTTCGATTTTTTAACAGGACGCAATGACAAGGGAGGGAGAGAGATTAGTTTTAATCTTCATTATGAGAGTTGATTCTAAATCGAGGGGACAGAATTGATAACAATATATGGACTTAAATTGGTCATCGAATTACGTAAATATATTATACAGCATTCTTTTTATGCCAATTTCAAAGACAAAAAGAATAATTTACTCAAACAGAATAAACTTTTATTGTTAACTTTTGAAGTAAGATCTACCTTTTTGGGAAAAATATCTGGGAATTGTCTGGAAATTGGGAACATATGCCATTTTTCCCAATTGTTAAGTACTAGTCTAATTTCGGCCCCTAGCAAAGAAGGTGAAAAAGCCCTGCAAATGTACTAAAAAAATCTGAATTAATTAACAGTTAGCAATTTTAGCAAAATGAAGAATTATACCTTTAAGACATTCACATAAAATTCACCTCATTTTTCCTTTTCATATATAATTATATATATTTTTTTTTTATTTCCTCTTTGCTATTAGCCTAAATCAACATAACCATAAGCAAATATATTAATCAATTCTGTGAAAATGCTATATTAAATTTTATTTTGCCATTTTATACCATTTAAGGATATTAACTTGTTGCATGAAATTAATGTTTAATTCTAAATTGACAGTCATTTATTTCTTCCAATATTATAAGGATTTATATTTTAAGCATAAGGAACATGTATGTTGATCAATTAAAGTGCATAACTGCAGATTATGTTTATTATCTTAAATAAATTATAAGCCCATTCATAATCATATTTATAGCACCCTTTTCAGAATCATAATTGTCACATTATTAACAAGGCTTTTCCTGTATATAACTGTCATTCATAAAGAAACATTAAAAGGCACGTTAACTCAGCCAATCAGATGTCAAAATCAGAGAAAGGGGCAATGTCAAGTCCAGTGAAAGGGGCGGAGCTAAGAAATATACTGACATGAAATGTAGATGGATCTTACCAACTGAGGAACTGTTTTGTTTCTCCTCATTTTCTTGTAATAAAAAATAAATTTTATCATTGATACACTATAAAAGTGAATTATTTAAGCAAAATAATGACACCAAACATGACACATTCTTGCATAAAGATTAGCATTTTGATAAACTTCCTGAATTGTTATAATCAAAATACCTTGCACCAATATATCAAATCCTACTCCCACACAATGCAATGTAATAAAGTAAAAATATACAGTATGCAAAACTTAAATCCTTGATTAGGCCAAACAAAATATTCTTAGTTTCTACTAACATCCCCCAAAAAGGGTAGATAGGTAAAAAACAATATAAGAAGAAAACAATTAATTCAGATGGGTGTAAACAAAGATTTGTTAAGGCCTTATTATGTCCATGTTGTCATATCAGTAATCAAAATAATCACAAGCCCTGCAGTGTCAAGTTCTTTCTTCGATGTCAGGGGCCATTGGCTCTTGATTTATGTCAGGTTTTGTTGAAAGTGTTTGAAGCAAAATACTAATTTAAGAATATTGGCTTTAAAGGTCTCCATAGTAACACTTCTAAACCTAATAAATTGAGTGAATAAGGGGGTTAATTGGGGGTAATAAAACACATCTTGATAGTGACAATTTAAGTTTTAATCTTTCAAGTGGTGGTTCAACTAAGGAGGGATATACATATATATAAATATTCTGTAACATTCTAAACTTTAGCATCAAATGTTAACTTAAATTTAATAATGAAATCTATATGAAGCAAAAGCACGGGCATTGTTACATAAACAAAAATCTTTTTGCGTATATGGAATAAATTGCGATATCTACAGGTTTATTGTTTTAAGAAAAATACATGTACACAATCACATTACGTTACTGCATATAAGTTACATTGGTTAAATTCAATAACGAAAACAACGGAACTTGCCATTATGAATTACAAAGCCTTATTCATGGAAGCTTTTATGATAGAATCATATAATAAATTCGCCCATTCTTTGAGCGTATTATTTGGTCCTACGGAGAAATGTTATTATTTATTCCCGATTTTTTAATATAGTTTTACCAAAGTTAGAAAACAAAACTTCGGTAATTGAACATATATCGAGTAAAATCTATACAACAATAAATTGCACTGTGCTTCATTATCATGCGTTTGAAAAAGCTTACGGGTACATATATATATATATATAACATTACGTACAAGAACATATATACATTTTACATGTATATTTATAATAAACATAATAATTGCAACCTATTCTTTTTAAATGAGCACCTTTATATCACAGCGGAATATGATTGGTGCTTTCAATAAATTTTGTATTTTTGATTTTTTTCGTAAATATGATATTTATGCTGTTCAGAACTATAGCGGAAACAATTGTTCTAAATTTAATCCAATTTATATGCAACAAAGGATCAAACGTTAACGAGAAAGATTAATTCCTATGTTCCTGTTGTCATATTTGTACATTTTAATTATTTTACCAATTACAATTTGATATTCATGCCTTGTTAAGTTTAAGTGATGTACACTAGCATTCATTATGAAGTATTATTAAGAACCTTTTCTACGTTAATGCAAGTAAATATGCCCATTTAAACCTTCACAACCAGTTTAATGTGTTTTAACATGAGGAAAACTAACAGCTATCTGAATGACTTTTAATGAATGAAGGTTGTTGCGAAAAAGTATCAGTATCGGTTTAATTTTACATGGGCGCAAAATTGAACAAGGTATATTTCCATACTCACCTGTTTGTATGTTTCATATTATTGTCTAGTTTATATAATTTATATAAATACGTTTAAGCTTATGTTTATATAAAGAAAATAAATTTTATAATTTTATCAAAATCAAGATTTGTTTTTAATTCAATTAACAGCTACTACCGACAATTAATTCCAAGTAAAAACACATTATCATGTATGGAACAAAGATTCCTTTTTCTACTCAGATATCCAAATGTTCAACTTTAATGCAAGTAAAGTTTGTCAGTTTCACAGTCAGTTTATTATATTATTAGGAAAGCTAACAGCTACATGATTGATATTTTAATGAATCAATATTATTGCAAAAATATCAATATTGGTTAAATTCAACATGGACGCAATATTAACAGGGTATATTTTCATATTATTTTAACAATATATATATTATTTAAATACATATGTTTAAAATTTTGTTTATTAAGGAAAAATATTTTATAATTTTATCCAGATCAGGATTTGTTTTAAATTCAATAAACAGCTACTACCGACAATTATTTGTAACTAAAACACATTATTAGGCATGGAACAAAGAATCCTTTCTTCTACGCATATAGTATAATGTTTAATTTAATAGGAATCATGTCATTTATTTAGTTTGAGCATCGCAGTACATGCAAACCTAGCATTCACTCATTGTATCGAGGGACATTATAATTGGTTAATTATATTCTATGTATAATACATTACTATGATCAACTATTTTAATGCGGATTTCAACCTAATACGTGGCATTAATGTGCATGGTGAAATTTCCCGTGGCCAAAATAGTCGTATTGCATGTCAAGTTATCAAGGTATAGTTTCCCCCAAGAGCTTTAAATACAAAGCAATATAAAATTGGCACGCATGATTATGACGTACGGTGCAAAATAGTATACTTGTGACATAGAATTTTTTAGTGTCTGGTGTCTTAGTGTAACCGACCACATTTTGCTACATATCTTGATTTATGATAATTCAATCAAAATTAGTTTATTGTAACACATCTATTCCCTTTTTGCTTTCAATATAATCATATTATCCATTTATTATTATTGCTAATGTAATATTCTGTATACTACAACAATACACTTGACATACATAGATATTCGTTTGAGGATCATAATGATTGTTTTAATTTATAATTCCCCATTTCTTATAAACAAATATTTTCGAAAGGCTCCGACTCCATACTCGACATAAAGCGCTTTAACATTAGCCATTTAAAAAAATATACGATGTATCATGTTCGCGTGTCATCACATTAAGATGAAGACTATACTTATTTTAGCTTATGATTTAAAACACTTTTCTGTATGTTTAGACATTGAAATACGTACTTTTGCGTTCAGTGTATTGTATAATGTTGATATTCATGTTTTAATGCACATAATGTTTTAAATGGAAACAAACACCCATTTAATAACGATATTGCAAACACGGTATATAATTGTCTACGTTTAAGTTAAATGAATTAGAAGAAAATTAGTTTATCTTGTTTATAAAGGAATTATCTCCAGGTGGCGCTTTATAAGCACGAGTGATTCATACGCACGAGTATTTCGTGCTCATATGAATGTAAATGAAATCAGCTTTGGGGATTCGATACGTTCAAATCGATACAATTGATTGTTAAATTTGAGGTCGTACCGGGCAATAGGCAGAAGTCCGTGTTTACTGAAGTGAACGGACAAGGCATAAATTTAATCCTCATACAGAGGGTAAGTCATATTAAAAATATGTTTGTTGTATTTATTTGAAGCGACGCGTAACTTGAAGATTCAGATTCAGATTATGCATTGGAAATATGGGACATGTAGAAATTATGAGTTAATTCAGTTTAATTGTGTTAGAGGATTTTTTCGCCATTTTAATATCAAGTGCTTCTTGTTTTACTTAGAAAGAGAGTGTTTGGTTAATATACTATTAAAGAATATTTAGATGACTTTTTTATAAAAAAAAATGGGGGGGGGGGAGAGAAACACGTAGGAGAACAATGCAACACAATGA
Source organism: Mya arenaria (assembly GCF_026914265.1). Classification (NCBI taxonomy): domain Eukaryota; kingdom Metazoa; phylum Mollusca; class Bivalvia; order Myida; family Myidae; genus Mya; species Mya arenaria. The sequence goes on along the minus strand of NC_069128.1, from coordinate 45,004,403 downwards.
GATCGGGGTTACATGGATCCCGCGGTTCTACCAAGTGGCTGCGAACAGGTGAGCTGTTTCACCTCATGACAGCTGTTTTTCGTTGACGTCACTTCCTGTTCAAGTACCGCGCTCCGATGGTGTTCCCTCGCCTATTGTGTGTTCTGGTATAATTTTACCTGTCAGCGTTAGCCGTAGTTTTGGCCATATAGTCAATTATAAAGATAAGTAGTATAAATGAAATTTAATCTTTCCTGAATTGAACGAGAACGATTTGAAGCAATGCCGATTACTTCTGGATTTTTTGGTTTAGAAGATTTTAAATTCCGAATGTTTGTATTAAAGCTGCACTCTCACAGATATACCATATTTGCAACTTTTTTTTATTTTTTGTCTTGGAAAGAGCAAATTCTTATATAACTGGTTTCCATCGATTTTCGCAAAACTTGGCTCGTTCTAAGACAAAAAATAAAAAGTTGCCTAACGTTCAATCTGTGAGAGTGCAACTTTTAATTAAAAACAAATTCAAAAAATACTTCTTTAATTTTATTATAAGTTGAGCTGATAACAAACTGAGATTATAAGTAAGAATATTTTATGTAAGTTTCAGTGATTTGTTCTGTGTTCGCTAATAAATACAAATATTGTTTCTTAACTAGTTTCTGTAGTTAACTAAGTATATCTGCCTTGGCTGCCATTATATAATTGCTATACAGATGAATTGCCAATCTTGGCCGACACGCTATTATAACATGTGTTCCTTAGACACAAATGGGATGTGTGGATTGTGTTTAGTTCTGAAACAGTTTGAATGCATCGGATCATTTCTTAGGATATGTTCATTCATTGGCTGTGAATGTAATTTATTGGTTTGATTTGCAAACAGAAATTTTTTACACACCTTGCAGAAATAATTTTGAATAATTTGGTTTAGAAGATTTAAATATTCAGAATGTTCGAATTAAAATTAGTATTTTAAGAATATTAGTTTAATGATATCATATAAGTCGTGTTGCTAATAAACTGTGAGATGAGTAAAACTGTTGTGTGTAAGATTCAGTGATTTGCCCTGTATTTGCTTATAAATACAGATATTGTAATTTTTATAATTGAACATTTGGCTCAGCTGCCATTATAATTGCCAGACAGATGAGTTGCCTGTCTTGGCTGACTAGCCATTATCAAATGTGTTCCTTAGAAAAAAATGGGTTTTGTGGATTGTGTCTAGTTTTGTAAAAAATTGAATGCATCTGATCTGTCTTATGATATTGTAAAGATGTGTCATTATAAGATTGTTGTAAACAATTATGAAACGTTTAATGTTACTGCACTATAGAATTATTGCATTATTTAGGAAGATAATCTGAAGATCATATGAGCGGCATCGCTAATTCACGGCGGAAACGCCAGAGATGAATAAGTAATACTTAGATCATATGAAGAAAATTTTTAATGATTAAGAAGGAGCGTAGTGAGTTTCATCCTCATTTGTTGACTTATTGTCAATGCTGCAGGGAGTGTGTATTAAATGAGAGGTAGAAGGCGGACTTTTAAACACGCGGGAAAGTTGAAAATCTCAATAGTTAAGCGTAGCATTTAATGATTGCTTATCAACAGTTTCCTTTGATTGAAATCAAGGCTGTATTCTAATCATAGTATACGATGGCTTCACCAGTTAGTCAGTTACAGTACTAGTACATATGCAAATAGTATAATAAAGTTATAAAACTCGGCTTTGATGATTTATGGCGGACTCGCCAGACCTGAAATACAGTGTACAATGAACACGGTGCAATCACAAGTGCTAGTTTATATGTAAATATTGTTACGAAGTGAAGTTATAACAGGCTGATCCATAGCGGAATCGCCAAAGATCAATCGGTAAAGTTTACACTTACGTCTCCAGTACTTGTTCAAATGTAAAATTGTTGTTTTATTGATTCATACGAATGTAAAAAAATCTAAGTTATTAGCCATGACTGTTAACGGAATTGATTTATGTGAATACGTTATAAATAATGTTTTTGTAGAGACATTTTTGTGTATACGTCTATTATTGCAGACGCACAAGGATGACACTTTACCAGAAGGCTTGGCTGTTTAAGTGGATCTTCCTCCCGGACCTACTACAGAAGTGGATTGCCATCAATACGGAAGTAGTTCTTTGAATTAGAAAGTTGGATCTAACTTGCTATTTAGGGAGAAGTACATCGTTTTATGTGTGGATATATTGCTTTTACCAATTGAAGTGTTAGCAAAAAAAGGTTTTACTAAATGAAGTGTTAGAAAAAAAGGTTTACTAAATGAAGTATAAGAAGAAACGTTTTAAGGAGTATATTGTGTGTTCAAATCGTTAAATTAACTTTGTAACATTTACGAATCGTGAGTTGGTAATGAAATGTAGGTCATATTTAAATGATAGTTTAGTTTAACTTAGGAGGCTTATACAATCCGACATGAGTAATGTCCGATAAACAGTTGCATCGGTTGAAATGTTATATTAAGCACAAGCACACCCGTGGAGTTATGACATGACTCTGATTTGTACAATTTTATAACTTACAACTAAGCGTGGACAATGCCTCTTATGATTTATCGTCAGTAATTTTAGCTGAATTAATGTTAGCTGAATTGTTCCCACTGACTGTCTTTTTGCCTTAGTGCTAGCCTTTGGCAGATCTTTTTTTTTCTATCGGAATATTGCTTTCCTTAGTTAAGGAACAACATTAAAAATACAAAACAAACATTGCATTTTTTTAGTAGAGAATAAGTCTGATAAGGGCAGTATTTCGCCAAACCGTATGTAAATGTGTATACGTATACGGTCATTATAACAGTATCATACTTTTTTTTGCAAATACTTGTTAGCATCAAACACGTAATTATAAATTAGAAATTTACACAAAATGATTACCGTCAGAATGCCATCCGGGAATTTGAATACTAAGTCAATCGTACCGATGCCGAACGTGACATTAACAGTTCCCGTTGGTTGAGTCCCTGAGAAACAAAATTACATTGAGAAATGGTAGCTCCATAACGAATTTTAAAACGTATTTCTCTTACGGAAATGGTTTAATAGTAGCAACACAATGATTATTTAAACATTTTTTTTCTGGCGGTTGGATGCACCGCATCCCTTATAACTTGCATTGATTATATCAGTCGCATACTGAACAAAATATATCAGTTAACATTAAACTAAATATTCAAAACGAGTCACACTCATTCAAGCAATGCTTACTTCATACCCATGTAATAACTACTATCATTTTGTATTAGTAACTCTGGATGTTTTATAATGCGTTGTCAATTTATTCATATTTGGTACCTTTACAGTATTAAGTTATTAAAAGACAACTTACAGTTGATTCTGTCTTTTATTTGCGAACACTGTGCCTTGACTTCTGCTCTTTCCTTAAAACGACAATAAATCAATGACAAGAACCCATAATATATAGTTTATTTTATAAACAACAGAATGTGGTGTATAAAGTCTTACACAGTAATACCTAAAATGAACATTAAGCAACAATAGCCATGCCATCAAGGTAGGCCTTGATGGAAATGATTTGGATTTTGTAAACATGAAGAGCTTGGGTATTGAATCAGTTCAAACCTGAAGTGCTATTTTCCTTACACAAATAGTATGTCTGGGATAGGAACATACTTCAATGATAGAAAGAAACATCATTCGACGATATTGCGAAATAATTCTTTACTGCGAACTATATTGTTTAAACTTTAAAGCTGCGGTTTACTTAGAACTAAGTTTGATTATAATAACATGCATTGTTTCAAAGAAAGAAAGTAGTTTGAGTAAATAAATAATATTTATATATGGTTTATAAACTATACACATATTCCAAACGTCATTGTTTTAGCTTAGAAAATATGAAAGTCAATCAAAAGGGTCTGGGCTAGCTTAGAACCCAGGGGCATAATTTTTACGAACCTAGTAAAGGGCACATGTTGACACATAACAATTTCAAGGGTCGTGTCCTAGCAGTTTTAGACAAGAAAATTTCCATGATTTTCCTGTATATATATATAACCTGTATATAAGTAATTAGTGATCCCCGGGACGGCGCCAATTTCAAATCGAAGGGGCTAATTTGAACAAATTGGGATGAAAAACATTATATGATTTTTCATACAAAATACAACGGATCTTGGCCAAGTGATTTCAAACAATACTTTCAAACGTGATTGTCTCGAACAAATGTCCCAAATTTATAACATGTCCTAATTAACACTTGATAATACAACTATGTCATTCTTGCAGAATAATAATGAAGGTGTTTGTTTAAATAAATAGAATAATTCATGTAGAATGTAAGGAAATGTAAGCGATCTTTAAGAAGCTTTCTTCGTTACAATAAACCAAGAAACGGCTCTGTTCAACATTTATTCCGAATTTTAAAATATCTACGGGTCAATGTTATATCTTGTATCACAAGATGATTAAATTCTTCAACATTATCAACCATTTGTAATCAATAAAATGTTGAATCTTCGAATCTGTGTTGAGGTGTCCAACAACGAGGTTAGTACGAGATAAGTGTATAGTTCAACAGCGAGGTCTGTACGACAGTAGTGTAAAGTCCGTCAACAAGGTATATATACGCAAGTGTAATATAATCCAACAACAAGAAATGTACGAGAGTGGTGTATATTCTAACAACAAGGTATGAACGACAGTGGTTTATTTCAAACTACAAGGTATGTACGAGGTTAGTGTAGTCCAACAACAAGGTATGCATGAACGTGATGTAGTTCAACAACATAGTATATACGATAGTGGTGAAGGTCAACAACAAGGTATGTACGAGAGTGTTGTTGACCAACAACGAGGTCCCTTAAAAAGCAGAATAATCCAGCAACGAGGTATGTAGATAGTTGGGTAGCCAATCAACGAGGTATGTACGAGAGTGGTAAAGTTCAACAACGAGGTATGTACGAAAGTTGTGTAGTCCATCAATGAGGTATGTACGATAGTGCTGTAGTTTAACAATAAGGTATGTACGAAAGTTTTTTTACCAAAAACACAATGCGGTGTAGCCCAACAACGAGGTATATAAGAGAGCGTTGTAGCCCGACAAGGAGGTGTATACGAGAGCGTTGTAGCCCGACAAGGAGGTCTGTACGCGAGTGATTTAGTTCATCAACAAAGTTTACACGAGTGTGAAGCCAAACAACGAGGTATGTACGAGAGCGTTGTAGCCCGACAAGGAGGTCTGTACGCGAGCGATTTAGTTCATCAACAAGGTTTACACGAGTGTGAAGCCAAACAACGAGGTATGTACGAGAGCGTTGTAGCCCGACAAGGAGGTCTGTACGCGAGTGATTTAGTTCATCAACAAGGTTTACACGAGTGTGAAGCCAAACAACGAGGTATATACGAGAGCGTTGTAGCCCGACAAGGAGGTCTGTACGCGAGCGATTTAGTTCATCAACAAGGTTTACACGAGTGTGAAGCCAAACAACGAGGTATATACGAGAGCGTTGTAGCCCGAAACGGAGGTCTGTACGCGAGCGATTTAGTTCATCAACAAAGTTTACACGAGTGTGAAGCCAAACAACGAGGTATGTACGAGAGCGTTGTAGCCCGACAAGGAGGTCTGTACGCGAGTGATTTAGTTCATCAACAAGGTTTACACGAGTGTGAAGCCAAACAACGAGGTATGTACGAGAGCGTTGTAGCCCGACAAGGAGGTCTGTACGCGAGTGATTTAGTTCATCAACAAGGTTTACACGAGTGTGAAGCCAAACAACGAGGTATATACGAGAGCGTTGTAGCCCGACAAGGAGGTCTGTACGCGAGTGATTTAGTTCAAACACAAGGTTTACACGAGTGTGAAGCCAAACAACGAGGTATATACGAGAGCGTTGTAGCCCGACAAGGAGGTCTGTAAGCGAGTAATTTAGTTCATCAACAAGGTTTACACGAGTGTGAAGCCAAACAACGAGGTATGTACGAGAGCGTTGTAGCCCGACAAGGAGGTCTGTACGCGAGTGATTTAGTTCATCAACAAGGTTTACACGAGTGTGAAGCCAAACCACGAGGTATATACGAGAGCGTTGTAGCCCGACAAGGAGGTCTGTACGCGAGTGATTTAGTTCAAACACAAGGTTTACACGAGTGTGAAGCCAAACAACGAGGTATATACGAGAGCGTTGTAGCCCGACAAGGAGGTCTGTAAGCGAGTAATTTAGTTCATCAACAAGGTTTACACGAGTGTGAAGCCAAACAACGAGGTATGTACGAGAGCGTTGTAGCCCGACAAGGAGGTCTGTACGCGAGTGATTTAGTTCATCAACAAAGTTTACACGAGTGTGAAGCCAAACAACGAGGTATGTACGAGAGCGTTGTAGCCCGACAAGGAGGTCTGTAAGCGAGTGATTTAGTTCATCAACAAGGTTTACACGAGTGTGAAGCCAAACAACGAGGTATATACGAGAGCGTTGTAGCCCGACAAGGAGGTCTGTACGCGAGTGATTTAGTTCATCAACAAAGTTTACACGAGTGTGAAGCCAAATCACGAGGTATATACGAGAGCGTTGTAGCCCGACAAGGAGGTCTGTAAGCGAGTAATTTAGTTCATCAACAAGGTTTACACGAGTGTGAAGCCAAACAACGAGGTATATACGAGAGCGTTGTAGCCCGACAAGGAGGTCTGTACGCGAGCGATTTAGTTCATCAACAAGGTTTACACGAGTGTGAAGCCAAACAACGAGGTATGTACGAGAGCGTTGTAGCCCGACAAGGAGGTCTGTACGCGAGTGATTTAGTTCATCAACAAAGTTTACACGAGTGTGAAGCCAAACAACGAGGTATGTACGAGAGCGTTGTAGCCCGACAAGGAGGTCTGTAAGCGAGTAATTTAGTTCATCAACAAGGTTTACACGAGAGTGAAGCCAAACAACGAGGTATATACGAGAGCGTTGTAGCCCGACAAGGAGGTCTGTACGCGAGCGATTTAGTTCATCAACAAGGTTTACACGAGTGTGAAGCCAAACAACGAGGTATATACGAGAGCGTTGTAGCCCGACACGGAGGTCTGTACGCGAGCGATTTAGTTCATCAACAAGGTTTACATGAGTGTGAAGCCAAACAACGATGTATATACGAGAGCGTTGTAGCCCGACAAGGAGGTCTGTACGCGAGTGATTTAGTTCATCAACAAGGTTTACACGAGTGTGAAGCCAAACAACGAGGTATATACGAGAGCGTTGTAGCCCGACAAGGAGGTCTGTACGCGAGCGATTTAGTTCATCAACAAGGTTTACACGAGTGTGAAGCCAAACAACGAGGTATATACGAGAGCGTTGTAGCCCGAAACGGAGGTCTGTACGCGAGCGATTTAGTTCATCAACAAAGTTTACACGAGTGTGAAGCCAAACAACGAGGTATGTACGAGAGCGTTGTAGCCCGACAAGGAGGTCTGTACGCGAGTGATTTAGTTCATCAACAAGGTTTACACGAGTGTGAAGCCAAACAACGAGGTATGTACGAGAGCGTTGTAGCCCGACAAGGAGGTCTGTACGCGAGTGATTTAGTTCATCAACAAGGTTTACACGAGTGTGAAGCCAAACAACGAGGTATATACGAGAGCGTTGTAGCCCGACAAGGAGGTCTGTACGCGAGTGATTTAGTTCAAACACAAGGTTTACACGAGTGTGAAGCCAAACAACGAGGTATATACGAGAGCGTTGTAGCCCGACAAGGAGGTCTGTAAGCGAGTAATTTAGTTCATCAACAAGGTTTACACGAGTGTGAAGCCAAACAACGAGGTATGTACGAGAGCGTTGTAGCCCGACAAGGAGGTCTGTACGCGAGTGATTTAGTTCATCAACAAGGTTTACACGAGTGTGAAGCCAAACCACGAGGTATATACGAGAGCGTTGTAGCCCGACAAGGAGGTCTGTACGCGAGTGATTTAGTTCAAACACAAGGTTTACACGAGTGTGAAGCCAAACAACGAGGTATATACGAGAGCGTTGTAGCCCGACAAGGAGGTCTGTAAGCGAGTAATTTAGTTCATCAACAAGGTTTACACGAGTGTGAAGCCAAACAACGAGGTATGTACGAGAGCGTTGTAGCCCGACAAGGAGGTCTGTACGCGAGTGATTTAGTTCATCAACAAAGTTTACACGAGTGTGAAGCCAAACAACGAGGTATGTACGAGAGCGTTGTAGCCCGACAAGGAGGTCTGTAAGCGAGTGATTTAGTTCATCAACAAGGTTTACACGAGTGTGAAGCCAAACAACGAGGTATATACGAGAGCGTTGTAGCCCGACAAGGAGGTCTGTACGCGAGTGATTTAGTTCATCAACAAAGTTTACACGAGTGTGAAGCCAAATCACGAGGTATATACGAGAGCGTTGTAGCCCGACAAGGAGGTCTGTAAGCGAGTAATTTAGTTCATCAACAAGGTTTACACGAGTGTGAAGCCAAACAACGAGGTATATACGAGAGCGTTGTAGCCCGACAAGGAGGTCTGTACGCGAGCGATTTAGTTCATCAACAAGGTTTACACGAGTGTGAAGCCAAACAACGAGGTATGTACGAGAGCGTTGTAGCCCGACAAGGAGGTCTGTACGCGAGTGATTTAGTTCATCAACAAAGTTTACACGAGTGTGAAGCCAAACAACGAGGTATGTACGAGAGCGTTGTAGCCCGACAAGGAGGTCTGTAAGCGAGTAATTTAGTTCATCAACAAGGTTTACACGAGAGTGAAGCCAAACAACGAGGTATATACGAGAGCGTTGTAGCCCGACAAGGAGGTCTGTACGCGAGCGATTTAGTTCATCAACAAGGTTTACACGAGTGTGAAGCCAAACAACGAGGTATATACGAGAGCGTTGTAGCCCGACACGGAGGTCTGTACGCGAGCGATTTAGTTCATCAACAAGGTTTACATGAGTGTGAAGCCAAACAACGATGTATATACGAGAGCGTTGTAGCCCGACAAGGAGGTCTGTACGCGAGTGATTTAGTTCATCAACAAGGTTTACACGAGTGTGAAGCCAAACAACGAGGTATGTACGAGAGCGTTGTAGCCCGACAAGGAGGTCTGTACGCGAGCGATTTAGTTCATCAACAAAGTTTACACGAGTGTGAAGCCAAACAACGAGGTATGTACGAGAGCGTTGTAGCCCGACAAGGAGGTCTGTACGCGAGCGATTTAGTTCATCAACAAGGTTTACACGAGTGTGAAGCCAAACAACGAGGTATGTACGAGAGCGTTGTAGCCCGACAAGGAGGTCTGTACGCGAGCGATTTAGTTCATCAACAAGGTTTACACGAGTGTGAAGCCAAACAACGAGGTATGTACGAGAGCGTTGTAGCCCGACAAGGAGGTCTGTACGCGAGTGATTTAGTTCATCAACAAAGTTTACACGAGTGTGAAGCCAAACAACGAGGTATGTACGAGAGCGTTGTAGCCCGACAAAGAGGTCTGTACGCGAGTGATTTAGTTCATCAACAAAGTTAACACGAGTGTGAAGCCAAACAACGAGGTATGTACGAGAGCGTTGTAGCCCGACACGGAGGTCTGTACGCGAGTGATTTAGTTCATCAACAAAGTTTACACGAGTGTGAAGCCAAACAACGAGGTATGTACGAGAGCGTTGTAGCCCGACAAGGAGGTCTGTACGCGAGCGATTTAGTTCATCAACAAGGTTTACACGAGTGTGAAGCCAAACAACGAGGTATGTACGAGAGCGTTGTAGCCCGACAAGGAGGTCTGTACGCGAGTGATTAAGTTCATCAACAAGGTTTACACGAGTGTGAAGCCAAACAACGAGGTATGTACGAGAGCGTTGTAGCCCGACAAGGAGGTCTGTACGCGAGCGATTTAGTTCATCAACAAGGTTTACACGAGTGTGAAGCCAAACAACGAGGTATGCACGAGAGCGTTGTAGCCCGACAAGGAGGTCTGTACGCGAGTGATTTAGTTCATCAACAAGGTTTACACGAGTGTGAAGCCAAACAACGAGGTATGTACGAGAGCGTTGTAGCCCGACAAGGAGGTCTGTACGCGAGCGATTTAGTTCATCAACAAGGTTTACACGAGTGTGAAGCCAAACAACGAAATATCTACGAGAGCGTTGTAGCCCGACAAGGAGGTCTGTACGCGAGCGATTTAGTTCATCAACAAAGTTTACACGAGTGTGAAGCCAAACAACGAGGTATGTACGAGAGCGTTGTAGCCCGACAAGGAGGTCTGTACGCGAGTGATTTAGTTCATCAACAAGGTTTACACGAGTGTGAAGCCAAACAACGAGGTATGTACGAGAGCGTTGTAGCCCGACAAGGAGGTCTGTACGCGAGTGATTTAGTTCATCAACAAGGTTTACACGAGTGTGAAGCCAAACAACGAGGTATGTACGAGAGCGTTGTAGCCCGACAAGGAGGTCTGTAAGCGAGTAATTAAGTTCATCAACAAGGTTTACACGAGTGTGAAGCCAAACAACGATGTATATACGAGAGCGTTGTAGCCCGACAAGGAGGTCAGTAAGCGAGTAATTTAGTTCATCAACAAGGTTTACACGAGTGTGAAGCCAAACAACGAGGTATGTACGAGAGCGTTGTAGCCCGACACGGAGGTCTGTACGCGAGTGATTTAGTTCATCAACAAGGTTTACACGAGTGTGAAGCCAAACCACGAGGTATATACGAGAGCGTTGTAGCCCGACAAGGAGGTCTGTACGCGAGCGATTTAGTTCATCAACAAGGTTTACACGAGTGTGAAGCCAAACAACGAGGTATGTACGAGAGCGTTGTATCCCGACAAGGAGGTCTGTACGCGAGTGATTTAGTTCATCAACAAGGTTTACACGAGTGTGAAGCCAAACAACGAGGTATGTACGAGAGCGTTGTAGCCCGACACGGAGGTCTGTAAGCGAGCGATTTAGTTCATCAACAAAGTTTACACGAGTGTGAAGCCAAACCACGAGGTATATACGAGAGCGTTGTAGCCCGACACGGAGGTCTGTACGCGAGCGATTTAGTTCATCAACAAGGTTTACACGAGTGTGAAGCCAAACAACGAGGTATGTACGAGAGCGTTGTAGCCCGACAAGGAGGTCTGTAAGCGAGCGATTTAGTTCATCAACAAAGTTTACACGAGTGTGAAGCCAAACAACGAGGTATATACGAGAGCGTTGTAGCCCGACAAGGAGGTCTGTACGCGAGTGATTTAGTTCATCAACAAGGTTTACACGAGTGTGAAGCCAAACAACGAGGTATGTACGAGAGCGTTGTAGCCCGACAAGGAGGTCTGTACGCGAGCGATTTAGTTCATCAACAAGGTTTACACGAGTGTGAAGCCAAACAACGAGGTATGTACGAGAGCGTTGTAGCCCGACAAGGAGGTCTGTACGCGAGCGATTTAGTTCATCAACAAAGTTTACACGAGTGTGAAGCCAAACAACGAGGTATGTACGAGAGCGTTGTAGCCCGACAAGGAGGTCTGTACGCGAGCGATTTAGTTCATCAACAAGGTTTACACGAGTGTGAAGCCAAACAACGAGGTATGTACGAGAGCGTTGTAGCCCGACAAGGAGGTCTGTAAGCGAGTAATTAAGTTCATCAACAAGGTTTACACGAGTGTGAAGCCAAACAACGAGGTATGTACGAGAGCGTTGTAGCCCGACAAGGAGGTCTGTAAGCGAGTAATTTAGTTCATCAACAAGGTTTACACGAGTGTGAAGCCAAACAACGAGGTATGTACGAGAGCGTTGTAGCCCGACAAGGAGGTCTGTAAGCGAGTAATTAAGTTCATCAACAAGGTTTACACGAGTGTGAAGCCAAACAACGAGGTATGTACGAGAGCGTTGTAGCCCGACAAGGAGGTCTGTAAGCGAGTAATTAAGTTCATCAACAAGGTTTACACGAGTGTGAAGCCAAACAACGAGGTATGTACGAGAGCGTTGTAGCCCGACAAGGAGGTCTGTACGCGAGTGATTTAGTTCATCAACAAGGTTTACACGAGTGTGAAGCCAAACAACGAGGTATGTACGAGAGCGTTGTAGCCCGACAAGGAGGTCTGTAAGCGAGTAATTTAGTTCATCAACAAGGTTTACACGAGTGTGAAGCCAAACAACGAGGTATGTACGAGAGCGTTGTAGCCCGACAAGGAGGTCTGTAAGCGAGTAATTAAGTTCATCAACAAGGTTTACACGAGTGTGAAGCCAAACAACGAGGTATGTACGAGAGCGTTGTAGCCCGACAAGGAGGTCTGTAAGCGAGTAATTAAGTTCATCAACAAGGTTTACACGAGTGTGAAGCCAAACAACGAGGTATGTACGAGAGCGTTGTAGCCCGACAAGGAGGTCTGTACGCGAGTGATTTAGTTCATCAACAAGGTTTACACGAGTGTGAAGCCAAACAACGAGGTATGTACGAGAGCGTTGTAGCCCGACAAGGAGGTCTGTAAGCGAGTAATTTAGTTCATCAACAAGGTTTACACGAGTGTGAAGCCAAACAACGAGGTGTATACGAGAGCGTTGTAGCCCGACAAGGAGGTCTGTACGCGAGTGATTTAGTTCATCAACAAGGTTTACACGAGTGTGAAGCCAAACAACGAGGTATGTACGAGAGCGTTGTAGCCCGACAAGGAGGTCTGTAAGCGAGTAATTAAGTTCATCAACAAGGTTTACACGAGTGTGAAGCCAAACAACGAGGTATGTACGAGAGCGTTGTAGCCCGACAAGAAGGTCTGTACGCGAGCGATTTAGTTCATCAACAAAGTTTACACGAGTGTGAAGCCAAACAACGAGGTATGTACGAGAGCGTTGTAGCCCGACAAGGAGGTCTGTACGCGAGTGATTTAGTTCATCAACAAGGTTTACACGAGTGTGAAGCCAAACAACGAGGTATGTACGAGAGCGTTGTAGCCCGACAAGGAGGTCTGTAAGCGAGTGATTTAGTTCATCAACAAGGTTTACACGAGTGTGAAGCCAAACAACGAGGTATGTACGAGAGCGTTGTAGCCCGACAAGGAGGTCTGTAAGCGAGTAATTTAGTTCATCAACAAGGTTTACACGAGTGTGAAGCCAAACCACGAGGTATATACGAGAGCGTTGTAGCCCGACAAGGAGGTCTGTACGCGAGTGATTTAGTTCATCAACAAGGTTAACACGAGTGTGAAGCCAAACAACGAGGTATGTACGAGAGCGTTGTAGCCCGACAAGGAGGTCTGTACGCGAGTGATTTAGTTCATCAACAAGGTTTACACGAGTGTGAAGCCAAACAACGAGGTATATACGAGAGCGTTGTAGCCCGACAAGGAGGTCTGTAAGCGAGTGATTTAGTTCAAACACAAGGTTTACACGAGTGTGAAGCCAAACAACGAGGTGTATACGAGAGCGTTGTAGCCCGACAAGGAGGTCTGTACGCGAGTGATTTAGTTCATCAACAAGGTTTACACGAGTGTGAAGCCAAACAACGAGGTGTATACGAGAGCGTTGTAGCCCGACAAGGAGGTCTGTACGCGAGCGATTTAGTTCAAACACAAGGTTTACACGAGTGTGAAGCCAAACAACGAGGTATGTACGAGTGTTGTGTAGTTCAACAACGAGAGTGGTGTATCCTAACAGCAACATCTGCGCGAGAGTGGTGAACACCAATAAAGGAATACATACGAAAGAGGTGTATAGTCCAACAACAAGGTATGCTGTGTCGCTGTATGAGGCGACGTGTTTTTCTGTTATTTTAGATTATCAAGAAGTTTTGTGATTCTTATCTAGTTGATTTGATTATGATTTAACAAGTGTGAACATGAATATACAAGAAGGAATTTCTACATGTGTTTTTATTGGTTCTATATTTATTACAAACCTAGATTTTATTATATGAAAATTGTGATAGATATTTTTACTCAAAAGTGTGTATCAACTATGTATCAGACAGAAAACAACTCACCTGGGAAATACAGATACAATAGTGATCAAATACTGACTATTGGAGAAACGACAAAGAGGTAAACATGGAGAGAAAGCAAAATTTCTGTGGAAGCCTTGTGGTGCAAATCATCAAAACCTCATTTATCCAAAAAATCCAATAAATTAAAACATTTGAATGAACAGATACATTGCATCACTTTGAACTGCAGATCTGTTGTTAATAGGTTGCTGTTGTTGGACAATACTTACGAGATGAAAAGATTGAATTTGCTTTATTGACGGAAACATGGTTCACGGATGACAAATAACACCAACTTGAAACATCAGACCTTAACAAATTCAGCTACAAGTTGAGTGTTGTAAATAGACACAAGAAGAAAGGCGGTGGCATTACAATGCCATGTAGAACAATTATCAAAATGTCAAAACTTTCTAGTGGTTCATCTAAATGTTTTGAATATGGAATATGGCGACTGATACTTAAGAATATCACACTACATGTAATTTGTGGATACATGCCTCCATAAGCTTCAACTTACGGCCAGTTCGTTGTATACATTTTTTTATTTTATGGAACAAACTATGCCGAAATATTCCAACCTGTTAATCACGGGAGATTTCAATCTATATTTAAATGATGACAGCAATTGGGTTACTGATTTCAAAAGCTCTCTTTTTGATACGAGACTAGAGCGACACGTCGACTTCTACCCATACTGATGGAAACTGCTTACACCTGCTAATTACGGAAACAGTGAATGGTGTTGGGGTTCATTAATGAGAACCGGGTCCATATATCTCTGATCATTGTGTAGTGAAGTCAGTTCTTAGAATCCAAAAAGAAAGCATAACGAGCAAAACTGTATCCAGTAGAAACTTTCGGGAAATTAACCCATCAACTTTCTCCAATGACCTCAGCAAAATTAAAATATTCGACACTGGTATAAATTTGTTTTGACAAATTTGAACAAGAAATCATACAAGTATTGAACTGCCATGCACCACTTATTGGAAAAACTAAATTATGTAGAAAACAAAAACCATGGTTTAATGAACATATACAGTATCTCAAACAGCAGACCAGAAAGTTAGAGAGACTATGGTGCAAATACCGTTAAACTCAGCAGTTTGAAGCATTTAAAACATCAAAAAACAAACAGTTGTGAAATTAACAATGAAAAAAACCAGAGTTTATACCGAAAGGGTAATTAATGCAAAAGGGGACTCAAAGAAACTTTACTCCATGGTGTCTGAATTGACAGTAACTAAGTCTGAGAATCATATGACACAAGTGAATCTGACACTGTGCTTGCTGAAAATTTCGCTGACCTTTTCATAAATTTCTTTTATGAAATACGCAATTCGCTGAACAATGATGCTAGTTTCCAACCACAATGTAAGGATGTTGTGCATAGTGAACATTTTGAAGAGCCAAAATAAGATAAATAAGCTTATATGTGAACTCAACACATCATCATATGAATTAGATGTTCTGCCAACACACATCTTAAAGCAATACCTTAGTAACCTATTGCCAACTCTTAAACATGGTGTATTTCCGGCCAAATATAAACAGGCTATCGTAAGACCTCTTCTTAAGAAAACTGTACTTGATCAAGAATTTGCTAACTACAGACCAGTGAATAATCTATTATTTCTATCAAAACTTGTAGAAAAGGAAGTTCTGCTAAGACTCAACGCACACGCAGACAAATAAAACCTTTTACCAAAATATCAGTCAGCATACAGGCGACATCATTCTTGTGAATCGGCACTTCTGCGACTTGTCAATGATATTCTTGTCGGAATGGAAATACAAAAAGTCACCGCCTTGATCGCTATTGATCATAGTGCTGCTTTTGATACTGTTGATCACAACATTTTGATAGACGTACTTCATAATCAGTTTGGAATGTGTGGTACTGCGTTGAATTGGCTAGAGTCGTACCTAAGACCACGGAGTCAGTGTTAATACGTCTCTACCATCACCCCGTCCATTAGAATGTAGCCTTCCCCATGAAAGCTGTTTGGGTCTCTGGCTATACCTGACCTATGCTGGTACTCTGTTTGATGTCATTCCTCCGTCTATTTCGGTGTACGGGTTCGCTGATGATCATATCGCCCAAATAGTCTTTAGTCCGGCGTCTCCAATACATGAACAGCAAAATATTCATGAACTAGAAACATGTGCAGTTACAATCAACAAGTGGATGAACGCAAACAAACTAAAAAATGAACTCTTCCAAAACGGAAATCATTATGTTTGGCAGTAAAACTCAACTCAATAAATGTGTCACTACAAATATAGATAGTGCTGGTGATGCTGTACACCAAGAAAGCTGCATTAGATACTTAGGTGCCTTTCTTGACAAAACCTTATCCAATATAGATAGTGCTGGTGATGCTGTACACCATGAAAGATGCATTAGATACTTAGGTGCCTTTCTTGACAAAACCTTATCCTTTAAGGAACACTAGAAGCGTAAATGCCGCGCTGCAATGTTGAACATTTTCAGGTTGAAATGTATAAGATAATAATTTAACCAGAGCTGCAACCGAAATCCTATTACTTTTACTTGTTATCTCTCATTTGGACTACTGTAACCTTATATTGTATGGTATTTTTGAGATAGAGTTAACCAAAATGCAGCGCATCCAAAATATGTGCGCAAAATTAGTTCTTAATCTAGGCAATTATGGCGGGGCCAAGCACGCTCTCTATGATTTGCACTGGCTGCCAATAAAAGCTAGAATCAATTTCAAGATATTGAGAGTTATGTTCAACTGTGGTACTGGTAGGGCTCCTGCCTATTTGTCTAAGTAAATGTATGAGAGTGTTAGTCGTAGACAAGGAATAAGATCAGCTAGTGACCCTGGTATCAAGTTGATGTACCATTCAACAACAGAACAAGGTTTAACGAAATAATTTTTTGCACAATTGGACCATAACTATGGAATAATCTGTCATTGTATATTAAGCAGTCAGTGTATATAGATGTGTTCAAGAAAAACCTCAAAACTTAGTATTTTACACAGTTTTATGACTTGTTTTAAAACAGATTCGAATAAGAAATGTCTGATATTATACTTGATTTTTTAGCGTCTTAGAGTTTTTTTTACATTTTTTTATCGTTTGCTTTGACCAATCATGATTTTACTTGGTGTACATATATTACTACTTCAGTCACTTTTAATCTGATGAATGTTGCAAGTTTAAATATATTATTGTTTAATTGCTTTATATTGTTTTATATTAATATTTGGTCAAATGTCGGATATATAGAGTATGCATGTATTGTATAACACCATTGAATATAATGTATAGAAATAAACACGTTTAACGTTCAACGTTTACGAGAGTTTTATAGTCCAACAACGAGGTCTTTATGAGCGAAGTGTATAGTCCAATAACGAGCTCTGTACAATAGCAGTGTACCGTCCAACAATGTGATACGAACGAGTGTTGTGTACAGTCCAACAACGAGTTCAGTAAGAGTGCATCGTACAGTCCAACAACGTGTAATGCACGTGAGCAGTGTAAATATAACAACAAGGTATGTACGAGAGTAAGTATGTTCGAAAGTGGGGTTGTCAAACAACGAGGTCTCTTACGAAAGCAATATAGTCCAATAACGAGTTCTGTACGTGATGAATGTATAGTCAATCAACGAGGTCGATAGGTATGCAGTCTAGTCTAACAACCAGGGATGTATGTTAATGATGTATTATCCAACAAAGAGGTATTTACGAGAGCGGTCTGGCCCAACAACGAGATCATTACTAGAGTAGTGTATATTCCAACAACGAGGTATGTACTAGAATGGTGTAGCTCTACCAACGATTTCTGTACGAGAGTGGTGTGGCCGAATCACGAGGTCGGTACCAGAGTAGTGTACAGACCAACAACGAGGTACGCAAGAGAATGGTGTAGCCAAATATCCACTTCTGTTCGAGAGTGGTGTAGTCCAACAACGAAGTAGATTCGAGAACGGTGTAGTTCAGCAACGAAGTATGTACAAGAATTGTATTCTGAGGTCTTCTCGGGTTCTTTAGCATCATAAATAACTTGCATTTATTTGTCAAATATTTGATCTATACCTATGTTAATTACATTGTTTTCCCTACCCTTTTAGCTTCCTTAATGTCCTGATTTGCTTTCAATAGTTTTTGTTCGAGACCCCTCCTTGTCTGAAAGCATAAAGTCGAAATATGTTGGTAGTGGTTTGAATTATACTGTCAGTACACTAGAATAACGGCAATACTTTTTTCGAAAATGCACATAGTTTGACTGACTTGAAGGTACCCTTATACATTCGTTTTATGGCAAGGACTCATGTACAAGGTTGGTTTAAACAATACCTATGTTAAAAGAACATTTCAATGATTAACAAGGTAAGAGCATAATTTATAACTATAAAGGATTTCCTGAGGTAATAATACATGAAAGGTAAATAAGTGATGTATGCACAAAACAAAATAAATCTCGACAGAATTGAGAAAAGAAAAAAAGTTTATTAGCATATTATTGTACACGGTTTACTATATATGCTATACGTGTATATATGTATGTGTAACTGGTCTCACCTTTTCTGAATTATCGATATCTTGTTTCACTTTTTGCAGCTCACCACACAGTGCTTTCCTTGTCTGGAAACATTGGAAGTAATTTGATACATTTATTATATTTATCAATAACGATAATCAAATATCATCAACGTATATACAAATAAAGCTAAAGACCAGGCGTCAGTTTCAGGGACAATTTAAGACGAGCAACTTTCCGCGTTGATGAATTGGTATTGTGAACACGGGCCGAGAGTAAAATAGATGCTGCTTAATTAATTAATTTGAAACGTTGAATTCAGGTTAATTATATAAACCTATGTAATGATTGGAAATACCGACAATATAAATATAATTTGCAAAATAATGATGAAAAATGCACAGGTTAAGTAGAACATATTTTATACATTTTTTAACGATAAAATTATCTTTATTTAGAATATAAAAATCAGTTTAGAACGGAGACGCGTAATTTCATCATTTGTTGTGGCGGCCCTTTCGGAACAATTACTCATTATCGCATTAATACAAGACCTTATTTTGATAATACTAGATTAGAAGTGTTCAGTGCAATTGCAGCAAATGCAACAATTTAGTGAATATTACAGGCTACGGTAGTTTATTTGTTCAACCTTTTTTCATTCTTTGACTTTAGACAATAATGTGCCACATGCTTAATTACAAGTGGGACAATATTAGAAAATAAACTGGTTCGCTAGTACTACTTAATACAAATATAATTCGGAGCAAGATTGTATACACCGTTGTTGGGACATTATTTCACCAAGGATAAACATTTGTACTGATGTGAATTAAATTGTCATAAGGCATTGTTTTTCCCTTTTTTTATTCTTCAAACCCCTGTTTGTTGCAGCTCGTTTTAGAATGACATTCTTGTCTGAGACATAAAAGACAAAATAGAAGGCATATGGCAATAGCGCTCTTTAGCAAAAATCATTATATTGATTTGCATACAAAATAGTTGTAGATTTTAAGACATAAACTAACGCAGATCGACTACCAACTAAATAACTAAACTAAATCATACACTCGTACGCATATACACACATTTGCTTTTGCCAGGACTATTGCAAATACTGTGCCTGTATATATGTACGATACGAATCATAAATTATGATTGTGAAGTCTCAGTTTTCTACATTATGATTAATTTATGATTTTGTCTGAATATGTGTTCGAAGGATAGTTTTAAGTTATGTTTACCAAATTATTCTATCGGATTATAGACGTTGGGATCTGTTTTTTTTTAATATTGTCTGTTATACTCAGGTTCTTGAGCGTCATAAAGCGACGTCAATAACTTGTATTTGTCAAATATTTTATTAAATGGTGTAAAGGTTGTGTAAAACGTTTATAGTACCTTTTCAGAATCCTCTATGTCCTGTTTCGCTTTCTCTAATTCTTGTTCGAATATCTTCCTTTTCTGAAAGCATAATGGCGAAATATGTATTTGCTGGTTTAAGTTATTTTGCCGGTACACAATGAATGATGGCAATGCTTTTATTGAATTTTTTTATAAGTAGACGAAACATAATTTATCCAATAAATTTGTTTCATTGCAAGGACTACTGTTAATGGTTGACTAAACGTGTTATTTGTATATGTCAATGCTAAGAATCATAATTATCTTTATATAACTGGTCTCACCTTTTCGGAATTATCTTTGCTTTGTTTCACTTGTTTCAGCTCATCACTCAGTGCATTCCTTGCCTGTAAACATAGGAATAATTAGCTAAATTAACTATCAAGTATCAACAACGTTTACTATCATCATATAATATACAAATAAAGCTGAAGACTAATGACCAGTTCAAGCAACCAATAAAGACAAGCAACTTTCCAAGTCTTTCATTCTTAAATCCGATCAAGTAGAAATGATAACAGTTCAATATGGGAACAAAGAAGTCGTTAAATAGTTGTTGTTTATTGTGAAAATCGGCCAAGAACAACTAAGACGTTTGTTAAATTTAAACGTTCTATTATGGTTATTCAAACCTCTGAATTAATTGGAAATAGCGACATGATAAATCAAAGCTGCACAATTATGATTATAAATACACAAGTAAATTATAACATTTCAGTTAAGCGGCTAAAGTTTTTGTTCAATAGTATATTATCCAATAACCACAATAAATAACACACTTTACATACTATAACCAAATATCAATGCATGGGTATATTTAAAAAAAAATACATTATGATATACTGTTCCCTATAACATATTGGGAAAACAGTACTAATGCATTTTATGTACTGTGTTTTTCAAGAAAATATGTTTAAGTAGAATGCCGTGTTAAACTTTAACAAACCTTCTCTGACTGATCTAAGTCTTGCTTGATTTGATTCAACAGTGCAGTGTGCTCCCGCCGGGTCTGAAATTAAACATCCAAATATAGAACAGTATTTGGGCCTTTAAAAATAATGCACGGTTTATTTCCAACAGAAACAAATTTCAAATTGGTAAAAGTATGATATTATTATAAACAATGCTATACAGTTGCATTTAATTCGACATTCCTGACTTAATATTATAGTTTAATTGTATGAATAAATAAAGCATTTAGTGCAGAGTAATCGACATTTCAAGATTTAAAAATACTTCATTGATATACCGATTAACAATTATGTTGATGGTCAACTTGCATATTGGATGAAAAGCGACATGTTGCTAGTGAGAAATAGTTCATAACGGTTTAAAGCACAATGGCTCCTATCCCATATAAGGAATATACTACTTGTGTATTGAGTTCTATGTTATACATAACATGTGCGCGCGTTAATTTATACAAACCTTTTCTGATTTATCTAAGTCTTGCTTGATTTGATTCAACAGTGCAGTGAACTCCCGCCGGGTCTGAAATTAAACATCAAAATATAAAACAGTTTTTGGGCCTATTAATATGATGCTCGGTATAAATG
The DNA here is from genome assembly GCF_026914265.1 of Mya arenaria. Lineage (NCBI taxonomy): Eukaryota > Metazoa > Mollusca > Bivalvia > Myida > Myidae > Mya > Mya arenaria. Next base: position 44,983,010 of record NC_069128.1, on the reverse strand, counting down.
TATTTTCCAAAAGAAACATATTTGGTTATTATATGATATTATCATAAAAAATGCTATAAAGTTGTATATAATTCGACATTCCCGACTTAATATCATAGTTGAATTGTATGAATCAATAAAGCATTGCGTGTAGACTAATTGATATTTAAAGACTTAGAAAATACTTCATTGATGTTACAATCAACACTCAACAGCGTTTTAATTAAAAGCGACCGACATCATACACTATACCTTGCATATTTTTGTAGGTGATGCGACAACATTGTCCAAATTGCCATCGTCACTTCCAGTAACTTCTTCTTGATGTTCACAAACTTCCTCCAAATCCTCAAACAGGCATTTTAGTATAACTTTATTTTCTTTACAGCCAAACCCTTTAAAGGTTTGTTTGTGTTTCATTTCTTTGAGATGGGATCTGGCATCCGAAACCTCTTTCTCAAAATGTCTGTGCATTAGGTACAAGTGCCCAGCCATATTATTGTCAACAAAATCATCAATTTTATTTTCTTCATCCTCACACCACTTGGTTTTCTCGTTACACGTCTGAGTAATACTGGAATGGGTACTCACGTTTATGTCATTTGTCTTTGTTATTCCGTGTATAATATCACTTGTCAATTCATCTACACGTCGTTTAATTTTATTTCCTAATTCCATACATTCTTGCATACATTTATCAGCGTGTTTTTTGTAGCTCTCCATGCTTTGTTCTACTTCATCTTTCAAAAACAGAATTTCATCTTTAACCTCCTTTAACACTGACTGCATTGTGTTGACTTTCTCGCAGTCAATGTTAACTACTTCATGCAACAAGTCAACAACTTCTTTTCCGCAAGAAAGATGTTCGGAATGAAGGCATCTGCCGCAAATCACGGAATCATGAATGTTACAAAGAAAGATAACTCTCTCAGTCGGATGCTGCTTACATCTTTCTTCTGTGATGTCCCGCAATATGACTTTTGGATTTTCAGTACCACCTTCATGCACTTTCACAGCCTCATGCATAATGAGAGTATGAGTTTGAAATATCTTTCCTATCTTGTGAATATTAACACATGTTTCTCCAAGGAATCCACACGTTTTGCAATATCCAACTGCATTTTCATTACAGCACATTTCACACCGAATCTGCTTTGATGCCATGTCAGATTCTCAAAAAAGTTCAAGATATAATCATAATAAACCAAAACCTTCTTCAATGTGATTATTCGAGTTGAGTTCTTGTTTTTAAGCAATCGAATAATTGATTATCATCACTATACCGTCATTTGATATTTTGTAGGTTATCGCCATCATTTGAGTGCAAGTGTTACTGAAAATAAGAACATGGAAATGACTATCAATGAGTTTATTTTAAAGCTAACTGCTACCTACGTTATCATTGGAAACAATTATTGTTAAGATCTCAACGCCATGCCAATGACAATACCAATCGCAAATCATAAAAACTTAATATGTGTTTCTGCGTTTCGTATTTTAGACTTTGTAACGTTCGATTCCCTCAAATTTGATATTATTATGCAAATATACACCCGTGTTTTAGATATTGGAATGATTCGTTTGAAAATGGCATGGTGGAAGGGTATCGGTAACAATTTGACTAGATCGATTGATACAGTTATGATTTATCTATAAATGTTATCTTGTCCCTGATATGTATCGAATAAACTCAACAAGCATCCTATTTAAGCTAATTGTATGTCAACGTCCCTTACAAATAGCGCATTAACCGTTAACATATTATTTACAGGAAGCTGATTGTGTGGTTACTCCATAACCAAGGAAAGGATAATCCATAACAGGATACTTACGAAACTCACAAGGCATCAACACTAAAAATACATATACTTATATATATTTAAGCTCGATAACTTCATTTCCAATCGCGTTTATATCCGAGTTAAAACGCATTTTGCATATAATTTTGACATGGCATGCGTACATTTTATTTGTATGAACAATAAGCAAAAAGGCAAGTTAGTTTGAATTGTACGTGTTTTAGGGGAGTAAAATGTTTGCAAACTGTATGGTAATAAGTATGCTAAGGGGCGAATAAAATGTTAATATTATTACAATATCCGCATTATGTGTGTGTAAATTTGGTGTCACGTAGGTCATAACGAGGTAATGGTAATTCGCATTTTTGCCCAGATTAAAATACATATTTAACATCGAATCGAAGGACTCCTTTTACACGAAGGGACATACAGTGATATTTTAGCAAAATAACTAGATGTATAATACAAACATGGATTTGATGGACAAATGTGTACGGATTATAAAATTATACAATGACTTATTATGCAAGCTTAATCTAATTTAACTGTGCTGACAATTTATCGATATTGTTGAATGCACTTTAAAACAAGTTATATAGATCTATCACATTATAAGTAAATGAAATATACTTCTGGCTGGCAAATGCGCATGTTATTTCAATCGATAAGTCGATAATATTCATATAACGACCTAGTTTTTATCCTACATGAACGATGGTTATGCACTTACTACAATATTGATTGAACAGCTCCCCACAAAGGACCAGTTCTCATACGTAAACAAAAGTGTTGTCTGCTTCGAGTCTATATTGGTGTAAATATTGATTTAATAGCGTTTTTCGTAATATTGTTATTGTTTTAAAGTGAGTTTGCTAGTAATAGTTTCAATTATATATGTTTGTTTAGTATAACAACGTTGATGAGTCTTTCACGAATTTGTTGTTGCGAAAACACTGTTAACGAAATATTGAAAGTAGAATTCATTTACAGCAAAATCGAAAAAATTATCGAAAGTAGACGTATTTTTGGAAAGTCCACATCAAAAAGGTCTCTTTTTAATTGTTATTCTTTATTTAACACATTAAACATATTGTTCATGGACTTAATTTGTTGAACTTCTTTTAATAATTATACATTGAAAACTACAGTGCGAATTGTTACTTCTCTTACTTCTAATTACATTCTGCTCCCTCAGTTTGGGCTCTTAATACTTCTGCAGAATGTTAAACATAATAATACATTATACTGTACATAGTAGTTCTTGAATAAATCTTAAATCGCGCGTTATCCGGAGATATTGGCGTCAACAGCGTAGCACGCTCTAAGAAGTGTCGTTATCAAACTGTTTAACCATAAATGGAAGGATAAATTTTCTAGGATATATTCTTTGCTCTTTTTGAATAAGTTTACAGACTCCACCATACCATGTCCGATCAGTCTACGAGATCAGGCGCTTAAGAACTTGTGCACAATATATTCATTCCGTATGATTAAGCATCACAGAAACAAGCCCTTAAAGGCACTGTACACCAGATTGGCACCAAACAAAAAAAAGTTTTTTTCTGTAACGAATCTCAAGACAATTATTTAATAAAATGTTGTATTCTTTGATATCATTATTGTAAAAAATACCAAAATGTAAAAAGAAATCGAGTCGAAGACCGGGTTCGAACCGGTGTCGCCAAAATTGCAGTCCATTGTTGTATCCACTGTCCTAAGAAGGCTTACACTAAACGACCGGAATATTCAAATTATATACCTAACTTGGTAATATCACGTGATAACCTCGATTAACCAATCACGCATAAGGAATGAATTCTACTAGGTATACATACCTAGTAATCTTTTCAGCGGTAATGAGAAAAATGCGTGTGTATAAATGAAGTTAAAATTATATGATAAACACGTTCATTTTATATTCATTTGAAGATAAGTTGCAAAACAATTACTAGGAAAACTTGTTGATATTTCCGATATCAAATTTATCAACTTTCGAATTACACGCCACAGTTCGTAGTCGATCGTAGCGAGCATCGGAGTTGCTCATTTGCATAATTTGCATAAAGCGCCCGTATGTAAACAACCGATATATAGCGTCTTCCTTTCAACTAGCGACTTGATCAAAATAAATGTCTTCTTCCAGTGACTCTGAGGTTTGTGCCCTATTTTATTTTTATAACTAAGCAATTATTAATTGCTAAGTTATCAAGGAACTTCCTTTTTATTCTTATATTTACTTGTTTCTACTATTATTCAAAATGGCAAGTCGAACTGAAGTGGGTGGGGTAAAATGGCGCTGATATTGAATCGCGTTCAACCTAGAACGTATTCGAGATTATGTTATTGTTTGGAGCCATGCATATAAGTTATTAAATGTCGATGTGTATTTTTGGAACATTAATATGATTGATTAACCTTTTGACTCGTGGAAAAGGCTGAAACTAAAACCATGTGATCTGGGGTAAAATGGATGTTTATAAACAACATGTACATTTTTTATTTCCTATTTTCAGACACCTCGAAGCAGTCCTTCATCCCAAATTGATGTAGAGGATATTGACGAGCCTGGTCCGTCGATTCAAAGACCACGACAGAGCCAAGCAGGAAAAAAAACGTAAGTTGATAATGTGATCACCATAGCTCATATTTTCTTTTATTAAATTGTAGCATTTAATATTAAAGCTGCCTTCCCACAGATTGACCAGTTTATTCATCGTAATGTATTGGAATGAGCCATCATATGCTCAAATGTCTAGAAACCAGTGAAATGAAATTGCTGAGACAAGATCACACATCAGTTTTTCATATTTAAAGTATAATTTACCTCTGAAAATTGATGGGAGTATTGCTAATGCATTAGAAATGCACCAGTCATTTGTAATCACCCCCCCCCCCGGTCCGGGAAATTTCGGGGACATTGACTTTCGGTCCACCCAAGCCTGGGCAAAGTTTCCCCCCTGCAGAGACAATCTGCTGGTAAAACCCCCGCCAAATGCCCCCGCACCCAAGGTACCCTAGATAAGGCCAATTTCCCGCTAAATTTGGCGTGAAGTCAAAACCACCGCAGTCACCCGAGGCTGCAGGGCCACCTGGAAAGTAAAAACACGGCGCATTTCCCCGGATATCCCAGGTATACCCCCGGACCTGGGAAGGGGGGGGGCGTGGCTACAACTGACTGGTGCATAACCTTGAGATAAGAATTAAAGTATTCAGCAATTTTCTTATTTGAGGACATATACGTTATAAAAATTCAAACAGTCAATCCGTGAGAGAGTGCCCCAGGAAAACTGCCATTGCAACTAAAAAAATGCACCCTTTTACAAGACATTTAACTTGAGTTGATAAGAGAGTTTAAGAAGGTGTTTATGGCATGACAGCACCTTGGTTATACTTATTATGTTCCCGTTTATTACATATGTAAATTATTATATCAATAAGCTGATAAGTTAATTATACAATATTCATGTTTATAACCAGGTACTGTTGCTAGGCGTGGCAAAGGCACAAGTGCTGGAAGAGCTGCCTACAAAGGTAAAAGGCAAGCCACTAGAACTCGCAGGTCCAAAACACCGGCGATAGGGAACAACAGCGAGAAAGTTTCAGCGAAGCAAAAAGAAGGGATGAAGGTATGTTATTTTTAATTTATAATGATAATTCATTACAGTACAGACAACTTATGGAACAACCTTCTTGCTGTTCAACAGAATGCATTTGTTTGGTGTTTATTATTTTCAAGTATTTTCCATATTTGCGATTGAAATATGAACATGTTAGCATTATTTTGGAATAAATGTAAAAAAGCTGAGCAATATTGCTTTTCAGCCAATCGCTATTTTACAGTTTCAACTTTTAATTGTGATTTTATTGAATTGAGATGGAGCCAGGGCTCATGCTGCTTGTTTTAGCAGCTCTAGCCCCTGGAGGCAACCCACCCGAAGGTGCTGGGCCTCAGCCCGAGGACGGGAATATAATTCCCAGCTGGTGTATGTGCGGAAACTGCCGGGACATGCCCACACAAAGGGAAAGAGTTTGTTGTGACCGGGAAGCTTGTCTTTCTCATACTGCTGTACGAATCATATGAAACTGAAATTCAACATAGATCTAAGACATGCGTGTAACTAATTGATAAAAAAGGTAGACAATTCATTAACATTTTTAAGCTTCATTTATACTTATGATGTTGTAAATTTTTCAATACTGCTATATTGAATTGCGGGCAGGTGAGAAATATGGGCAGTGTTCTTGTTTAAACAGTTGTTAGGTATTAAATGCTGGCAAAGTTTGTCTGTATACTCAGTAAGTAAGAGTACAAGTACTCTTGCTTAGGTGAGTACTGAGTTTTGCTGTCTGAGTACTAGAAAAGTTGTACTGAGTTAAGAATGGCTGATAATAACTTGTCCCTGCATATTTCTTATTTCAAATCTTAGCTTAAGTATCTGTGATTAATGCCGCTGACTTAGGATATACCTTTTCTCTTTCAGGACTTTGACCTCCTTGTCCTGAATGAGAGGGTTCTGGCCCTTGCCCGTCTAATGAGGCGAGACATCCTCGTTTTTATTGAGGAGGAGGACCTGCGGAGAGCCAACCGCCACCAGGCCTACAGGCAGTTCATTCTATGGACCCACGGATATTTGGGGGCTGGGGATAGAAGAGTCATTCCCTCATGCTGTGTTTGGAGGATCAGGGAAACCTTCCCGGATCCATATGGACAACATACTGGCGTTGTGCCAGGTAGGGTGCAGTAGGGCACACATTTGCGTGGAATCACAGTAATCACCAGGATGACAATTTTCCTCCTTTAGCCGTTTTCATCTTTATTGTATTCAGAAACTTAATATATATATTTTTTGCAGTTGATCTGTTCGATGTACAACTGAATTTATGTAAATAGTGTGATTGTGATATTACTGTTTTGTTAACTCTTGTCTTTTAGCGGGATTTTCATCAAATATTTTACTGTAAATTCAACAATTTCAATCCAATATTGATGAAACATGGTCAGAATGATTGTCTGCATTATTTCTTGCATATGTTTTAATATGGGTCAACCTGGGTCAAAATCTAGGTCACCAGGTCAAATCTTAGGAAAAATATTTCCACATCATAAATTCAACAGAATACTGAAAACTATGTACCAGTAAATCAGTTTATTTGATTTGTCATCTTTACTCAACGTCTTCTAACCGGTCCTTGCAACTTGGAACAGACAGGACACAGCAATATATCAACCAGACTATAGATGCATAATAGGGACAAGTTAAAGATGCAATCTTACTCCCAAATAAGATTTTACACAATTAATACAATTGTTTTGGTATGTTTGTAATATACGTGTATGTATTGATTTTCAATAATAGTGTCATTTAAAAATGAATGACAAAAAAAGAGATAATAACCAAAACACTGACATTTTCTGATGATTACAAATACATACTAGTTTTAAGGCACTTGACAAGTTATTGATAGGAACATGGAATCATGTGGTCAACATAGTAAAAAATCAACTGTATAATGTCAAAAGTATGGTGTAATAATTGACCCAAGATATACTCAGAACATTTCTAACAACACGCCTAGTATGACTACATCCTTTCCACGAAGAGATTGGAACAGGTCTTGTTGGTGAGTCTTCCAGTATCGGTCCACAGAAGGTACAAGGTATGTCCGCTGAATTCGGAAGAACTTTGAGGCTGATGGAAACTTCAGTTGCAGCATGTCTGCCCAAAGTTCCATCTTTCCAAAGTTGTTGCCTGAGAGGACTGTTGTTGCAGAGATAAGGAAGTCGCCGGAGAAAACCCCTCTGTTCAGTGTTGGTTGGGAGCACCAGCGTGTACTTCTGTGGCCTTCCTGACATACCTATCAGTAGATAAAAAAATGAATTCAAAAACTAATTTGGTGAGTATCATACTAGGGGTAAACTATTCAGTTACCTGCAATGACAGCTTCATAAATGATAGCAATGTACATAATCACAATAAATATAATTTTCAATACAGTGGTGGATCTTCAATTGGGATAGGGTTGTGCCCCCACCCCCAAAGATGAATGGCGAAATTACATTTGTAGATAAGTTAAAATATGTCCATTTAAACGATGCTGAAAACAATTATTAATAAGGATCAAAATTCACAAAATGTTTAAAACGTGTCATTTCAATTAATCAGTTAAAATAATGTCCAAGCCCATCCCCGTTATTTATTAATGGATATTCACTACTTTATCCTGTACACACATTACATAACTTGGCAATCTACTTATATAAGTCTTGAAGTTTGAAAATTCGAAACACCCTGTTTACCGCACTACCTCACAGGTATGCCGGCATGCCCCTTTCAATCAATAGGTCTTATCCATTCTATGATGGCTGCAGCTCCATTAAAGCTCTCCTGCATCTGGATGTCTTTGGAGCCACATATCTGACAAGTAGAAACTTTCATATCTGCCAAAGCTAGGAGCTACATAGCGCATCAATATCAGCTTCATTTACGATCTTTTTCTGGCCAACTGCAGGACTTGCTACCTCAGCTTCCTCACCATCACTTTCTGCAGCCTCTTCCTGACCAAATACTGCTTCTTCAAACGTCACATCAGGGAAGTTTTGGAGGTTCTCAGGCCTAAATAACACCAAATTATACAATCACAATTTTGTAGCAAGAAAGTGTATTGTAATGTTCTCTGTTTCACTTATTACTATCAAGCAGCATGATGCATAAAAAATGCACAAATCATCAAAGTCACCACTATTTCAAATCAGTCAGTCCCTTACAAGTTTGTGTTTAGAGCAACAGTCTCAAAATGTGTGGCATGGAAGGGTAAAATATATAAGATTACGTGAAATTTCAGATTGTCATTAAAAAGAATACTTTGTTTACATCAGCATTCTTTTTTAATAGAAACATGTCTAGGGTCAGATAGGGTCTAGTTGCTTGAAACACAGTACTATATGGAAAAAAACCACTCAAATTAAACCATTTCTGACACGACATCAATTTTTCGGTTGGGGGGGGGGGCTGAACCCCATCCGAAAAAAGGTTGTGCCTTTAAGTAGGGCCCCGTCTTACACGTCATACGTCTTGCACCTGATGCCACTACTCTACATATTTCAAAAATTGAATAATCAACATCTCTTTTACTTTCTCGTTTATGATCTTTAAAGCTGCATTTGCACAGCATGACTGAGAAGACTTTTTTTATTTTTTGCGTTGGAATTCAAGTCGAATTTTGACTTAATATTTGGAATATATATCTCATGAGAGTTTCCTAGCAATTGAGATTTGTTCTATGGCAAATTATCTTATATGACTCAAATGATGATATAATGTCAAAAAACAGCTGATCCTGGGACTTAAATTAATACTGTAAAATAAAAATGTAAAAACTGTCAATCTAACGAGTGCAGCTTTAAGCTGTTGTGAACATGTGTTCAAAGTAAATGAGTAAGACTTTGCTGTCTTTTATTACATATATTTGAACAGTTCAAGTTAATATCTTTTCATACTTTTCATGCAATAACTGTACTTACAGTACACTTGACATGTGGAAGTCGGGTTCAAAATCTGGATCATCATCAGCCTCCTCATCAGATTCTTGAAGTGTGATGTCAATAGTGATGCTGCAAACCAGAAATGCATCAATTTCTTTAAAAACTATTATTTCAATGCACTGGGTTATTCACTTCTAATAACCATTGATAAATGCAATTAAATACTAAAAAGAAATGTGGGTTCACAGTTCTATGTAAATAATGTATTATTATAAGATACATATTTATTAAATAGAGACTTTTTGAACATTGTTGCATCTGCTAAAAACTTACTCAAATGGGTCCAGGAAAGACAAAGATTCCTTCTTTTTCACATCTCTGAATGGCCTCATCACAGCCTTTGCAGGGGATTCTGGTGATTTCCTTCAAAGTAATATTACCAATTTCATCACAAAACTGATACCGATCCAAAAGTGACTAAATTTATGTATCCAAAATGAATACAACTTTAAAATCAAGAAGTTGTTCTATTATTCTAAGGTACCTGGTACAAGAAAAATCAGAATCATTTAATCATAATAAAATAATTTTGTTATTAAAAGTAACTCATCTAAAGATATGGTTTGTCAAGACTTGAACTTACTCAGCTGCACTCTGAAGACTTTAATTCCTCTAGCCCTGATGTAAGAATGTCCACTTCACTGAAATAGTTTAAACATTATTAACAATAAAATAACAGCCACACCCCTCCGGATTTTGATCACCAAAGCTAATAAGTAAGGAAAACTGCTAATTATCTATGATGAGTAATGAGTTCTAGTATTAAAACAACAAACTTGATGAAGGTGAAAACCCTAATCATTTATATTTATAACTTGTATATAGTTTTGTATATATACATCATTCACATTCTGTAAGTACAATACAAGATTACATATAATATAAATGTAAACACTAGTCATGTAAATATTTATTGTTAGATATCAATATTGTAGATTTGCTTTAACATGTAAAAAATGTATGAACTAATTAAATGTTTTGAAAATAAACATGTTCACTAAGCAGATGTGGCCCACATACACAGAAAGAGAAAGTTAAATATTAAAAGTTGTTTTTTTTTTAAAAAAAAACAGGCTATAATTCAGTCTGAAAGATCTTGTTTAGCATCAGTAATTTGATTAAACGTCATCGAATTTCTAAACAAAAAGCTAAGCATACAAAAAATATCATTTTTAATGGTTTCAATCTTTGTCAATGTTTTAGTTTAAACACATAATAAGATTTGATAGTGTGTTTTGGGCATTTCCATATAAAAATCTTTGATATTTGCATTTTCCTAATTCGGAAAAGATTCTCTTAGATTTAATTTCCTATATATACTGCTTGATGTCAGTTTTAAGATATATAATGAGTTTGGTGTCTTTAATGTCTATCAAAGGAATTGTTTACCTGCTGGCAATTTGTGATTCAGGAGCTGAGACTGAAGGGGTCTTTTCAACATCTATAAATGATGCACTCGCGGGGGTGGATGTTAGCTGTGTGCTTGTCATTTTACTCCTTGTATCAGCTTCAATTATACCGGCATAGCTAAAAGTATTATAATAGCATACTTGGTTAATATGAATCTGCAAATCATAAAAGGTTTCACACTTTAATATAAAAATATAGATGAAATTGTAAATTATAAAAAGAGTTTGCTTCAAAAGCATTCATTACCTTGAAATTCACACCAGAACTGCATATTGACAATTGGGAAGTTGGGTAAAATTTTGTGAATATAGTTTCATCAATTGGATAACAAAAGCATTGTTTTGAATGTGTTCTTGAGTTTTAAAATTCCTCCATAATTAACATTTTCTGGCTCGTCTACATTTATTTTTAGGTGAGCCATCCATCATTTAAATACTAGATATGTTAATGCATGTTTGACTAACATCAATTGAGATTATTTCTATGTTGAATTGTAATGATTGACCATTATAACTTTTGAATGGATTACATTTTATAATAAGGCCGTTTTGACATGATATAATATAATGATATATTTTAGGAAAGTAAAAACACCTAAATCATACCATGCTATGATTATATATATAAATTTAAGGAATAATTAACCTTCTTATGAAATTACACATTGCAATGCAAATAATAAATGCAATTTGTTCTTTTCATTTGACTTGCAGAACTTTGCAACATAGAAACATGTAAAAGAGATGTCATCTTTCGGGCGGGTATACGGACCCCATTCCCCAGAATAAAGGGTGCACTATTCCTCCAAAATGTTGGATAAAATTCTGTTCCATAATCCAAAATAATGGGGCAAAATGAAGTCACAATTTATAACCTTTCCAACAAGAGTTGTCACAGTGTGAGTGCACCGCTTTTTTAAGATTGAAACATACATGGATCACTGTGATTGTGATATCAAAATGTAAAACCTTAACCAGAATGTATATACTGTATACCCGCCCGAAAGTTTGCCGAAAGACAGCCAGAAATAAATAACTGAGGTTTACAAAATCGGTGACTAAAGTTAAAACACGAACCTGTCGAGAAGGTGTTTTGCTACATCGCCGTCAGTTTTCCATCCCATCGGAAGTTTCAAGGCTTTCCATCTACTTAAATGAATACCTAAATAAACTCTTGAAGATGACATTTATTTTACATTGTCCTGTCTTCGCCGTTTTCTGGTCGATTCAGTTAATCTTGGTCGTCCTCTCTTTCTCTTTTCCCCAACGTCCATCTTTGTTATAAAATGCTGACCTCATTATTTATAACTATCACGTGATTGTCTCCGTTGAATTCCGTAGGCTTTCGGAACTGCTCGCAATAACTCCGAGTAGGCCATAGCGGATTTTTTGGTAAAAAATAAATATGGTCTGATAATCGCGTTAATATCGAACCATCGGAGTGGAAAGACGAAATTTCGCACAACGCTAAATTAAGGATGCCTTTTCACGACAGTTGTGTTATTTTTGTGTTTTATAAACTAATTTCTCGCTGAACGTACAACTTTAATGGAAAAATATGAAAAAAACTCCTAAAACTATATTTATTGTAAACTATGTGGTACTTCAGTAAGAAAGTTTTAATGCATTGTACACATCGATACCAAATTTATGTCAGTTTTCGACAATTTTCTTTTTTTCCCGCTATTTCATCATACGGAGTACAGCCCCTTTGAAATGTAAAGCATGACAGTAAGTTACAGATAGCTCCTAGAACTGATATTCAAAAATATTACGCAACTTTAGCTTTTAAACGTAAAGCGTTTCCGTTTCATATTAATCAGGCTTTAGAACGTTACGAAATGGATGATTCTGGAAACTTTACGAAATGTTTTATAAAATTACGGACTTATAAGGTTACACAAGACAGTATTATACAACTGAGGTTTCAGAAAACCCCGTAAGACAATTCCATTGAGGCTTAAGAGTGTAACAAACAACATCCAGCTATGGAGTTTACGTTCTTTCAGTGCAATTAGAACATTTAAAAATATATTGCAAAAAGGTACATTATTTTTACTTTTTAAAATTATATTTTAAACCATTCAAACAGTCAACCGAAATCAATGTATACAAGGTAAAATGAATCGCCTCATAAATACATAAAGCCTTATTTCTACGCTATAACTTACAGCGAGACGATTTTATTTAAACTCTTTTTAGAGTATTCATCGGTCTGTGAATTGCAATACAAACAATTGATCAAGTACGGGTATAATAGTATCGCTCGGGTACACTTTTCAACACATTCAATAATTTGACAGGCAATCGATATGAGTGAAAGCTTGACATTGCATTAAAGAAAGTGCATGATTTTATTGTTGAGATATAAAAGCTTTTGGAAGAAATCAGCTGTGACGATTATTCAAATTTTTAAAGGTGAATGTATACGGTTGTTTTTAGTTAAATAATTTGCTTTATTCGTAATAATGGTCATCTACAATCAATTGTGATGATAAGTGAAAAGAAACACCTTTAACAATCAGTGTTTAACATGTTCGCCCTCTTGTCGCGAAAACGCTTATATTGAAATGGCAGAAGCAAGCCATGATACTTAACAGAGACATTTATATCAACAGAATGGCAACTAGCCACAAATTATCACGGTGATATGTTTCATTGATAAAAGCTTTTATTTACCATATTCAAAATCTGACGCGCCGTAATTGTGCACGTGTATTCATCACTATATTACATCTTTAAAAGTAAATAGTCGACGAAAAGTACATGCCAAGTGCATTATAAACCTCTAGTCAACTGAATTTATCACTTTTAAACTTTTAAAAAAAAATCACATTGTACGTCATTATTGGTCTGGGGATGATGTATTTTGTTGCTGAATCGGCAACTGTGTCGCTACTAATGTCATTATACCTATGTATCGTATTATCTGAACATGCATATAAGTGATACGTCTCCTGTCTATCCCCAGGCAAATGTTCAGTTCTGTTTTCAAATGCTACTGAGTTCCATTCCCTTGTTACTTCCATTTGTCCCTTTTTAAAACAGCGTGCTGGCCATATTATTGTTCAACGTCACAGCTCAGCCATTCATACATCTCTAATTAAAATATGCTACTAAAGTTTACCTTTTGTTTATTTTTCTATTTAAACGTAATATTGCCGTTTAATCTGTATCTATCTCAAAAAGATTAAGTATAGGTTATTGCTTAATATTGTCAGAACATTTATTTCTTTGATCTTATTGATTTAAAATAGAACCTGACACTTTACCTACAATCATATCGGTGTAGCCTGATACAGTTCAATTATCGACATCACAAGACTAAGATAAGTCGGTATGGTATAATGTTCAATAACTGACATAAAATACTTAAGATAAGTCTGTTTGGTCTTAAACAGTTCAATAACCGACATAACAAAGCTAAGGTAAGTCGGTATGGCTTTATACAGTTCAATAACAGACATACCGTAACCAATGTAAGTCGGTATGGCCTAATATAGTTATACAACCGACATAGCATACTTAAGGTAAGTCGGTATGGCCTAAAACAGTAAAATTACCGAAAAAAAACATATCCAAGCAAATATTATGTAAGAGAGCCTTACCATTATGTAAGCGATTCCAACTATCAGAAAAGATAATACTTGAAAAACCCCAAATTATATGTCAGAGACCCAAACGTTTAAGCCATGAACCTCAACTATTAGGTAATGGGACACAAGCTATTATGTCATTTACAACTTGTATGTCAGAGACCCAAACCATTAGGCTAGAGATCCCATCCTTTAAGCCAGAGACCACTTTTTTGTCAGAAACTAGTCTGTAAGATAAATTGAAAAACTATCATGTCAGAGACCACGACACTTATGTCCCAGACTCCATTTATGTTGTAAGACACTCCACATATCATATCAGAGTCCCCAAATATCATGCCAGAGAAAAAAATATGTAGTAGACTCCAAGTTTACGGCCAGAACTATCATGTCAGAAACCCAAACTATTTTGTCAGAGACATCAACTCTTATGTCCTAAGGACCCATCTTAAGGTCAGGTACCCATATTTTAGGCTAGAAACCCAAATATTAGGGCACAGACCCCAGTAATAATGTCAGAGACAAAAACAACTAGGTCAAATTCCTTAAGTATCATGACAGAGACCCTTAATATTAGTCTAGAAATCCTAAATATTTGGCCAGAAGCCACAACTGTAATGTCGGAGATCAAAACTGTTATGATAGAGACTCCGATTAATATGTAAGTTACCTCCAAAACACTTGATATACCACCACCAGTATGCATGTAACGTGATAAAATCTTGAGATACCCCAAAAAGTATGTAGGTAACTCGGAAAAAACTTGATACCACAAAAAGTTTGTATGTTACCTCCAAACAATACTTAAGAGATCACAACTTAAATGTGAGTTACCTCCAAAACCACTTGAGATGCCCAAATAAGTTTGTAAGTTACGTGATGAAACACGTGAGTTAACCGAACTATTAAGTCGGATAACCAAATGTATATATTAGTCACATCAAGAAATACTTAAGGGACCCAAACTAGTATTCATACTTCTCACCACGGGGTTTAACCTATTTCGGACATCGCCGCGATTATAATAACATTGGACGTTTTTAATATAATTTTCACTATACGCCGCGATTGAAGCGGAATGCCAACCTTGTTTTATCTCTAATTCCCCCCGCGTTCCATCGCGTCGAGTCACCGCGATACGCGGCGTTTCGAAATGTTAATTAACGGTTATTAAGATAGCTGTTCAATTTCTGAAGGCAGTTTTTTTAACCTCATACAAACTCATCCCGTTATCTACACATCATTGTTTGTACTCAAAACGTAGTTTAATCTCTAACAATAATGCTTTGAAACAGTGAAAGTATTCAGACGCTATTGTTGCCTTGTTCGAAACAATCTTAAATTTCGAATTCACTCGTTAAACGTGTGTGATTGTAAATAACCATAGATTGCTTTAATGGAATTATAAACATACTTTAACAAACACTCAATAGTCCAGCGACACAAGTGTGGATAATGAGATTGTTTACCCTCGCATTTGAGTGAAATCAATTTTGAGCACGGTTCAATTTATTTGTATACTATCTTAGCGATAGCAGCAGATCAGCGCGGCGATGACTCGCACCACAGCGTTTGTTACCGCGGAATATATCGCCGCGATTTTCAGAGATGACGCAATCCCTGCCGCGCAGGCAACGCGTGTTTTTGCTAAAAACGAGTTGTCGGTAGTGTAAGTAACCTCATAATGTATATAAATTTTGAAAGTAATGTTTTTTACCGAAAAAACCACCGACTTTATCGGTATTTACTTGTTCGCGGTAGACAATAGAAGTGGGTTTTAAGACTATTTGGGTATTTGTGATGTCTGATTACACTTTATTTTTAACATGAGTATCACCGTTTTTCAGTTTCCAAATACAGCTCTAAAGCATTGATTTATAGCGTCTGGTATAATCATTTGATATTCAAAACTCCACGAACTTCATCGTAACAATATTTATAGAGGGCTTTTAAATTATTAAAGGCAAAACGCAAAGTATTCCTCATATAAACATAAAATATAATGACAGACGTATTTCAAAATATAGTCAAGATACAATACATAGGCAGATCACGCAACCATATGATCACAATAATATGCCATACAGCATAAAGTCTTAAATGACATAAGTATTACCTGTAATACATCACAATTCTTCTCCTTAATTCCTAATATTTTAAACACATGAACAGCAATACTTTAATAGATATCAATATTTTCCGATTTGTTAATTTGTATTCTTTTGAAACCATTCAGGTCATACAATGAGGAAAAATCTCAGGTAAAGGAGATCAGCCGGTTGTGAACAATGCTAATGTAATATTATACCATTCTGTTGATTACATGTAAAACAAACTATATCTCAAGATCTTGTCCTTTTGTGCAAACTACAACCAAGCTTTTCATGATAAAAGACCTGACGGGTTTAATTACAATCTCAATTTAGTTTGGTACACTGGATTGAATTAAAACTCGTCATGCTGATACACTCCTACATTTCAGCTGATTAAACAATATCATTATTCGAATACAGTATATACTTACCGAGGTAATTTGTAAGTTTAAACATTACATATTTTACAACGATTATAAAGAAAGTTTTGATTGCTTATACTAAGTCACTCTCGTTGGCACAATGTTGCACGAGAGTGTGGTCTTGTGTTGGGGAAAACGGAGTACCCGGGGAAACCCACTTGTCCGGCTTGGTGACTACTAACCAAACTCAAGTGCGCCAAGTCCGGGAAACGAGCCCGGGTCGCCTTGGTGAGAAGCGAGTATTCTCACCACTGCACTAACTGGACAACCGTTATTTTATTTGAAAAGGGTCAATATGACCCATGATCAAACAATTTCACTAAATATACAATGCAAAAACATACGAAATCCAGCAAATAAATCGATATAAAATAGTGCATATGCTAAGAAAAACTTGATCAAATAATGAAAAATATGATGAACATAAATTAATCAAACAAGAGTGCTAAGATGACCTAAATTGCTCTCTTGAACGGACAGGGTTGATAATGTGACTTCTAAACGGCTAACAGACGGTCTGAACATGGCGTTCACGTTAATGAATGGTAACAAGTACTCGCCATTAGTATCAGTTTCTATTAAGCAAATATGATTATGTCAAATTAAAAACAGCACATGTCATACCCGTGAGTGCCAGGGAGCAGGTATTCTTTTTTTTTCTTACAGTGGTGCAAGCAAGCATTTATCTTACTTCAAACATTCAAATTCCTACCAATTACTTCAAAATGACCTTTCAAAATGGTCACAGGTTTTTACACAGGAAATTAAGATTATTCTATAAACTTTCCAAACTTAAATTAGTATAACCAAATCGCCTTATGTCATGACAGCGGCACGAAACATAGTGATTTATTGTCTATTGTTTGTGTTTGTCTAGTTTAAGGTTAAGACACGAATCACCCGAACAAATATGAGTCGAAATGTCTAACAAGAAAGTCACATTATAAGGTTTATAAAACATATTGCGTGATTGTCTGAGAGTAAATTCTGCCGCTGTTGATCAGTGATTATAATACGTGTCAGGAAACAACAATAAGTTTTCTTGACATCAATAGTTTGACCGCAGGTCTTTTGCTAAGCGCACCTTTCATTGCAAAGATGATTTAGAACGCCTACAGATGAATATCGAAAGCGGAGAGACAAATGGTTAATAGTTGCCCTGCCAACATTAGAACCTATTGACACACACAAGATGTTCATCTAATCAGAGACTGGACCGTGATAACGCATGTTAACCAAAGCAAATGTATGAACACGTTTAACTAGAAAGAAATGCATTAACTTATATTTTGATAAAGAATGTGTCGTTTTCTCAAAATTAAAATTTGACGATAATAGACCAATCAGGTTATTGTTTGTAACCTTTGAGTTCAAATGAGCTACAATTGTTATACGAAATGTTTTATTCCGTTATTTTTTTACAAACTGGTGCCTAATTCTTTTTTACTATTTTTTTTAAAGCAGCAGGCTGTTTACTTCCTCCATTTTCTGTCCAAAATGTTATTAGAGTTGCCGACGAAATAATGATAGCAAACGTGGATACAATGCTTATATATTTATTTGTTATTAAGTTATTTGTCCGAGGGCAAAAAAAACTCGTCCAATACTAATTCACCGAATTAATGATTATTTTATTAATTAACGATTTCGTATCCTACGATATTTTGATAAAACATTTTAATACCAAACGATACCTATTGAAGCTCATCTCTATTTTTCATTCATATATGTTGCTTTTCTAGACTGGATCTTGCTGATTTTGTCATGCATCTTTTATCGTGATATTGCACAGACTTATGTAGCCGCAAGCACTGTTCTTTTAAGAAAGTATATATTTTTGTGATTTTTTCGTTATTTGTTTGCCATGCTCAAAATGGTTTTCACCATCTTAGTCCATTTTGTCGGTTTTCGAATATAAAAGCCATAAAATTCACTAATAGGTTAAAAACCACTGTCAAAAAAACTCGTAGAAGAATGTAACAGGCTTGGAATTTTCGATGTGTTTTGATAATGGCACACACTTTTTAAACAGTTGGTAAAGCGAGAAAAAAATGCTGCTGAATTTAATGATTTACAGCATTCTCATATTAGGGTGACAGCCAATGAAAATGGTCCATTCCTCTTAATAGGGTGTATTTGGCGAAGTCAGTAGCCAATCAAAACTGTAGTATTAGCCAACCTTATCCTCTATTGGGGCCAGTTTTTGCATATATATATTGTCGATCATTATAATGTTTTAGTAATATGATTGTTCCAGTATCAAGTCAAATTCGTAATTGTACATCATATAAGTTATAACCATAGTCCCAAACCCTGTAAAGAATAAAACAGTCTTTCAATCTCAATAAATTATATCGTGCACTTTTTACTTTCAAACAAAAATATCAAATGTAATTAAGCATGCAAGACAGTTATAGACAAACTCTTTCCTACAAAGTAAAAAATGACAGTTAAGTTATTAATTATGTAAATGGTGTGGGTTCGGGAGGGGTTTCCTCTCCCGACAAGCAATGTTAATAAAACCTTTTTTCTCCTGCATATAATCAGAAAATGCGGGGTCATCAGTTCAGCACAAAAATAGTGGCGGTTTTTGCAATATTTTTCAGAAGTTTTTAACATGCTTGTAGGTGTGCAATTTACTCTTCCTAACAGCTGTTTTGACTTGAGATAGTATATGGTAGAGAAATATTTTCTTCTCAATTTGTTCTTAAAACAGTCTATATGAATTACTAAAAAAGCAATAATGTTCATGTAAAATTAACAAGACATTTACAATGCCAGCTCTAATATAGTAAAGCATAGGCATAGCAAAATTCAAAACATTTTTATTATATATGCTTTGTGGTGATAGACATTTATAAACAATAAAAACAATCTTTCACTGTTTCAAACATATTGATATATTTTTGACTGTTTGAAATTAAAGCCAGCTCTCAAATAGATATTGAATCCCATCATTTTATTTGGTTTGCCAGAAATGTGTTGATTGAGTATGTTGTATAGACTATAAGGGTGTCACTGATTGTATGTTCGAGAAGGTGTTGTGCGGTTATTTATTTTCATTTCTTATTATTTTAAACAGACCCGGGAGGAAACGATGATGAACCAGCCAGACAGCCCGCCCGCCACCCGGCCGAGCTGTACTTGGTGTATGCCAACATGCCGACATGCTAAAATTTGTTAGCACTTCAAGATCTTATAATGGAAAATTGTATCCAAACTGAAGTATAAAGTGAGTAAGTTTGGTCATATAAGACAATTGATACTGTTTGTTCCATTCCTAATGAATTTCTTTCATGTTGTTTGTCAATCATTTCTGGTGCGGCTTTGATAATTATAAATAATATTATTTTTTAATGTAACTGCTGACTTGTATTAGTCTTTGGTCTGTATTGTGCATCTATTTGCACATTTTGTTTGGACAAACTGATGGTTAAACCCCGGCCAAATGCCCCCCCCCCAACCTAGAGATTCAATATAAGGCCAAATCTCCGCAGTCACCTGGCCCTGCGGGGCCACCTGGAAAGTAAAAACACGGCCTTTTTCCCCGGTATACCCCCAGACCTGAGGGGGCCGTGGTTAAAATTGACTGGTGCATTAGTGTGCATATGATTTTCAGCTTATGGACAAGAAAACATCTACTTCAACAATCACAGCAACACAATGAGATCCCTATTTTAAAGAAATAATGCCACCTTTCATTAATTCATTAATTAATTCATATATATTCATTCATTTATTCAGTTTATACATTAATTTAGAAAAACAACCTTAATACATTATAAATGTCTTAAAAACCCTAATTTATTGCTTATTTCAATAGCCAGCCTAGTTGCTGTAGCCACAGAGGAATTTTCAAGGACAAGAACCAGTGCTGATCAAAATGTGGTCTCGTGTGGTTTTCCATACCGGTTCGCGGCAAGGATTTCCGAGAAAGGAATACTGTCTCCAAGTAAGAAGAAATCCTAAGCATGTCTGGTTTTAATGCTTTCAAAATGCATCTGGGTACTCAATAAGATGTGATTAACATTTGAGTTGTTAATAACTGATTGCAAAATGTCCAAAAGAGTATATATTTCATAAAATTATCCTGAAAATCCTTGAATTCATGAACTTTTCTGCATATTTATCACATTTATGATTCATAAAAGATTGTGTATGCCTCAAATGAGTGTTTACAGGCCTTTTTCAAACTTTAACAGTAGTGGCAGATAGTTTTATTAGTGTAAAACATTGCTTTTGTGTCTTGCTTGCAGATCATGATGTGCTAATAAGCTCCAGTTAGCTTCGGCTTTTCCCCTCCGGCGGTAGTCCTGCAATCTAAATCCAGGAGATGCAGCTCTGAATACAATATTTCAGAAGAATGAAGATGTTAGTCATTCCTGTAGTACTTGTTTATGTGTAAATGATTCCAAAGAGTGAGATTTATAGCAAATCAGGTGTAAATAAGCAACTTATAGACAATGGTGAAGTGCTGTACTCTGAATTAATAATGCCAAAACTAGCCTTCAAAACAGATACTTAAAGTATTTATTTTTTTTAAAATGGGCATAATAATGCTATCTCTGCATTTTCTACATCATGTAGCCACCTCATACATGAAAACACTAGCAGTTGTGATGAATCTTTCAGTTTTGGTGTTGTTTTGCCATTTCCTTTGTTGCGCCATTTGCCCCAGAAGCATACAATTTGGCATATAGTGGTGTTAAGACTGTCAAAAACACATAATCACTAAACTTCTTTTGTTAAACTGAACAGATCTGTTACCTTTGTATATAAGTGGACCAGAAAAGCAAAATTTTGACAAGTTGAAGCATTTCAGTTTGGCTCTTTGTCTTTTTTTATATAAAAACTAAGCCGATGAAGTGGAAAACCCTTATTATGCTTAGAAAAACATCTTAAAAGAGTAGGCAGGCCTGTGGTCTGTTCTATAGACACTATTGAAAGCTACAATGAAAACTTTACTTGGTCAAATTATTCCAATGCATAAGGAAATAATGGCTCTTCAAAGGTTTGCGGGTTACCATTTGAGGGAAATGGCTGTTTCTGCTTTTTTATGAAAATACCACAGGTGTTAATACTTGTCTCATTCATTTAGTGTTTAATTAATCATTGTTAAACTTTCAGTATGTGTTGCATATAGCCTGTATATAGCCTGAAGTTGACCTATAGGAGTTTTGAAGTATGTTTCTGAAAAAATGTTGCTTCAATAGGCTCAAGATCCGGATGTGAATACAGAAAAAAGAGTGCTTGTGTTTAAGTATCAATATTTTATTTAAGTTGAATGAAAGAGAAGAAACAGGTGGCATAGAGCTTAACATAATTTGACACTGTATTTAAAAAACTGAAAGTTTTCAGTGTAAAAAATGGAAAAATCAATGCCTGTGGAACTGTGAAAATTGCTTACATGTATCAAAATGTATTGTGAATCTGGTTACAACTGGTGTTTGCCTTATTTCTAAACGACATTTCCAAAAAAAAATGACAGCTAATGTAAACAAACAATAATTACAGAATGAATTGATTAAACTTGAAAGTTGTGTTATGTTAAAAATCTTATATATGTATATAAATGTAACTGTGTTCGGTATAATATAATAAATATTGCATGGCTTCCAGTGTGCCAGTACATATTGTCAACATTCGGGTAAATACAGTACTGTCACACTGGAAGCCATGCAATATTTATATAATGTCATATTTTGGGATATTACTCAGAACAAAAACATCAAGAAGACTTTATATCAAAGTAATAGCACTGTTTTTGTCATTGTTTAGGAATAGAGTTTCTATCCTATTTTTATCAGAAATTAAACAGCTTTTATGTAATTTATTTTCTGACATGTGTGATACCTGTTTTTTCCATTTATTGTGATATATGATGTTAAAGCTGCACTCTCACAGATTAACGTTTTGACAACTTTTTTATGTTTTGTCTTTGAACGAACAAGTTTTTGCATAAATATCTGCAAACGAATGATAAAATACTTCTGACAAAATATCAGATCGCAGCTTTTCTTATTTCCGTCCCAAAAACGATGTTTTATAAATTTTTATTAAACCGTTAGTAACGGTTTAAGTCATAAAACATTAAATTTGGAATGGAAATATGAAAGTGTGCGATCTGATCTTTTGCAAGCAGTCTTTTATCACTGGTAAACAAATATTTACCAAAAAAATCTAATTCCAAGACAAAGAATGAAAAAAGTTGTCAAAGCAGTAAATCTGTGAGAGTGCAGCTTTAAGTAACAGCAAAACTTTTATGGCATTTTGATATTTTCCTCCATAATCAAGTGTGTGCAGAAATGACAACCTCAAATTAGTGGATTTTTCTTTATTATATATCAATGCTTTAAAGGAAAACAATCAAGAGCAAAAAGTACTTGCTTTAGTTCATGTACAAACAGGAAAGTTATTAACAACTTCTAAACTTGACAAACATTTACATTACACTGCTTAATTAAGACCATGTAGTTACTTTCAATCCATTATTTTTCAATAGATTATCAGTTATTCTTAGTATAATCCTTAAATATATTTTAGCAATAACTTATTCATTCACTTATGTTGCCCTCCACATTCAAATGATAAAACATTTTTGTTGAAAATTGTAAGGCTCACTTTTGTTTCCATTTTCTATTAAAACAAATCCATGCATTTTTTCTGTTACTTTTTTATATATTTTTTCTAATTACAGACTTATTCTTCAATTATACTTACTTTAAACAAAACACTTATGTGATGGAAATATATTGCAGATATTGAAATGTGCTTTAAAAATATACTAGTTACTAGTTTTTGAAAATGGAAGTAAACCCCTTAAATCTTTTGGTTTGAAAAAATGAAGTTTTAATAAAAGTTGAGTAATGTTCTTATGTTTGACCTGAATGGGCAATTTATTGCATTCATATTTTTCCTTGACTATTATTTTATTTATTTTTATTTTCTGTGTAAACAATATAGTGTTTTTTTTTCAAATGTGATAATGCTTTTGACATGTGATATTAAAAAGAATTGTTTTTTTCACTGTTAATCAGGGATTATACTCATGCATTTGGTCAAAGGAATGTTTTACTGATGTTGCAGATAAATCGACATATTTTATGAAATGGATAGTGTTGAAGTTAAATCTTCAAATATGAGTATTGAATGTTATTGTTACAAGAATATGATAAATCACCTTAGTGCAATAACTCAATAACTGCATATAGATATAGAAGCAGATATTGATTTCTTGCACTAAGGTGACCATATACTCGTCTTTTACTGATTTTAAAAATGTCTTCAGTATCAGCTGTATGCTCATGTTTTATCCTCATTATACTTAAATGCTACCTAGTTCTTGTTTATAATAATTAATAATTTGTCTACTTCAACATAAATGTATGAATATAACATTCCTTATTTACAATGGCTTTGTGCATATTTATCTTATATTTTATAGCTTTAGTTTATAAATGTATGTAGATAGTGTATCTATGTAAATTAAGGACTCATAAATAAACTGTGAAATATTTACTGCTTGCTTTATGGAAGGTGTGAAAGACCAATACTTATAAGGATTTACATCTGGTAATAGGAACGATTTCCTTCACACTACTTAGCCGATTTCTTTCACTATGGTCTTAATTACTAATCAAAATACTGAGAGATCATGCAAAGTATGTGGCAAGGAAGATGGCGAACAATAGAGATATGCCTGTATTATCATACTAGTATTCATTAAATCATGGACAAATAATGGTCTTTATCTTTTTCTTCTTCAAACAAATGGTTTTCTGGTAACTGGAGTGTAGACCCGATATCAAAATAATTATACAGCTGAAAAGCACATTCAAAAAAGCCTCTTCGTCCTTGCCATATGAATATTCATAAATTAAGGTTCTGTGCTTAATTTTTTAAGAACATGTACTGAAAAGTTTTTCGACTTGTCTATATAAAACAGCTAGTTGTTCTTGATGGCCCGAGAGACCAAATATGCCGGCCATGTATTGTAGAACACGTGTTTCATAACAATAACTACGATTCCGGCAACAACACTTCAAGCCCGTAGAGGCAGCGCCTTAGTTCATATTATATATACTGTCATTAGCATTCAAATCGATCAAGTGACAAGGTGCCGTGTAAATATTGCTTTATTACGTTAGTTGACCACGTGGTTTTTATCTTCAGTAAATTGGTAATGTATCCAAGATATCGGAGAGGCCGTTTATTCTGAAAGAGTATAGTATCATGTCAGTGGAAAAGAACAAGCATCACTCCAGAATCATATCAATATTCCACCAACAAATGGCTCAACAATCCTTTGCTCAGAAAGTTTCATAACACAGTTTTTGCATGATACTGACACTGGCAGAGACAATCGGCCAGAATATTTACATTTACCCTAACCCTACCCACTAATGCTCAATAAAATATGCAGCAATTAACGACAGTTGATTCTATTTCTGTGATGAATGTTTCACTGCCTGTCACCCAAGTGGCTGTTCGTCTGTATTTTTTAAGGCGTTTGGCAACATCTCAATTATAACATAAATAAATTATTTCTTCTCTAGTGCAGTTCTAAACATCTCACATTTAATTCTTTAAAATCACCATGAATTATATCCATTTAATATATGGCGATTAATAACACATTCGTGATCTTGACCTATGACAAGTGTAATTGTTATATGATTAAATTGGTGTTTGGTGACGATCCAGATTTTTGTACGTTAAAGAGCTTTTTCTGTTTTGAATTGATATTGAATTACTGAAATGTTAATAATTTGACTATAAATGTATTAAATAAATTTGAAGATATTGGGTACATTTTTGGCTGCATGAGTAGTGTCTTGAACTCGATGGGGAAAGTAACTGTTTTCCCCCTTTTTGTTGATTTAAAGGTAATATATGTGTTTTGTATAAACAAAGTAACAAGATTATTATAATACAAGGTAAGTGACTTGGATGAAGGAATTTCATCTGGCTCGAATATGGAACCTGATGATAAATTCCGACGCCTTGCCCGATAAACCTTCTCCATAAACGGTACTAACCTAGTATTTGGAATTAACACGGCACCCATAATCATTTTTTTCTGTGTTGTAATATTTATTTCAGGCATAATTGTTTCGAGTTTTACTTTCAACTAATACATGTATCGAGATAATTCGGTTGCCAAACTAATAGATATTTAATACCTACTCTTAGTTTGTGCTTCGAAACCTTTTTTAAAATGGTCAAACTTTTATATTAATATTTTATTGCCATGTGTTATTCGATGAAATTCAGGTCCAAATTCATGGTTCTACTCATTCGGACACTCACATTCTGATGCACTAACCATCAGCTAGGTCATTCCTCATGTTTTTCAAATGCACTATAGTGTTACGAGTTATCTTTCTAAACCGGAACTATTGGAATTTAAGCTATGTTGAGACATACTTTTTTTCTTAAATAATTTTGTCTGAGCGGTTTTTAAAAAGCCGACCCTTTGATTCCTCTTTGATAATTTTGGATAAAAGTAGTACATACGTTGCATAAGTGACCGTTTTGTAATATGTCTAGATTTTATTTTTCATATAAAGAAAAGAAAACAAAGTATGAAAATACCATGTGGCACTTATATCGGCGAATAAGAGAACAAGTGCTAAGACATGGAAACTGCAATTTAACAGTTCAGAAACAAACAGTTCAGAAACAAACAGCAACAAAACAGTATTCAAACTTTATAAACCAACTTTTGACTAAAGATACAGTAAAGCATCCACATAATTAACTAAAACATACAAATCTTAGAACGGAGTATTTGTGAAATATTGAAAAGTCGTATTGAAAGAAACATAGTGTTTGCTAATTCAGACAATCCCTCTGATAGTAAGTCTATCCGGAGGCGTCTCGCAACCATCCGCCTTCATTCGCATTCTCAATCGCCAAATTAAACAAAGAAGAGCCGTCAAGTTCGAACGAGGAACACGAAAATGATGCTAATAAGCAAGCCAATTTACATCCGTCATAGTCTAATCCATGTAGTGTCTCGTGGTCGTTGAAATTCAGCATTATTTCTTTTATCTTCTGGAAAGTAGCTGCAAACGTTATGCATACATCAACGCAGTTCTCCGTCTTATGGGAAAAGCTTTAGTGGACCATCTGTCAAACATTATACAGTTTATTTTCTGAAACGTGTCATGTTGTCAGGTTGACAAGCTATTTTTCAAAATTACAAGCTTTAACTCCTCCAACACCAACTGAATTTCAATATACACTAGCTTAAGCGAAATACGTTTAATTATTGTTTTCACTAGAGCAAATCAACGTACGTAAAGCGTATTTCCATGTAAACATATTCTGGACGGATTGACAAACGGCTATGGGACTCAATAGAAGAGCCGTTAAGTGCAGAGTTCACTTGGTACAAATGAAACCACCTTTCTGAGTGTGCATTCCGTTATACACATTTGGTTAGAAGGGAGACCGGATATTGTGTACTTAGCTGGTGCCCTTCGAGACAGTATCCCTTTTGAAGGTCTGGGAAACAGCAAAACTGGAGCAATGCATGCAATGTCCATGTTTTGATAATTCGCCTTACAGTAGTGTTCATTGCATTTCTGATAATGACATACATTGTTTGCTTGCTTTAGGAATAAGGTTTATTTTTTTGAAATTTACTTAAATTAAATGAATGTTTGCGCAATGACACAATGACACAATTTCAAAAATGACTCTACGTTCATAAAGTAAGCCCAGTTATCAAAAGAGCTACACTAAACACCCATTTACTAACCCTTCCAGGCATATAATAAAAATAAATTTTAATTGTTTCATCCGAAAACTCGTTTCCTATTAAAATATTAAATTTCGTTGTTTTTGTAGGAATAACAACAATGCTATAATTTGGATAGACACAAAACATACAGACAACACATTTCAGCTATGCATGCACTAAAAAGCTTGATTGTTAAATGTTGGCATTACCATCTTAGAATGGTTAGTGAAAAACGAGTTTGTTCGAAATTAAACCAAGTTAATGAGCATACAATTACAACCTAACAACTGAAACAACATTTATACCTTTATCACTAAATTTATATCATATTAATGGTAAGCATCAGACATGGGAGTACCAAAGACGTTAAAACATTTGGTCTGACTCGGTCGGCCAATGGCCCGGGACATTCCGCATTACATCTGATAACTGATAATGAGATAGTAACAAGTTACGTTAGTGATAATTGTGGTCGAGCGTTCAAAACTTGGCTTGAACCCTAAGTGAACTCCTGTTCTCACTGAGCTTTAAACAGATGCAAACTCACCATGCATTGATAAAATAATATAAATGGAAAAAAAAAAATCATTGTATAGCGTTGTGACGCGTTTATATCTTTGTGTATAGTTAGTAGAAGCTTTTTTATATGAGAGCATTCTTAACAGGACAATATACACATGTCCAATATGTTTATGTGTATTTACATCTTTTACACGAGTAGATATCAGTGTTATGTTTACATGATTGTTAACATCAATACATATAAAAACAAAATAGAACAATATAAACACACACACCACACCAAAGCTATACAAATTATAAGAATTATCTAAATTAGCTATACAGAATATTTATTACTGAACATAACAACCAAAAGCAACACAATTAGAGCTAAATATAATTAATTATGGAGAGAAGACAGATGGTTTATAGAATGTTTCGTGTTTACCAAATAATGCAATGGGCATGACAGGGAAAAGTCTAGTTGATATCAAAACACTGGAAGAGCATTTCAGGTTAAAATATACCATGTTCGAAAATTCAATCTGGCACCCTCAAATCAGATGTGTCACGCGCAACAAAGCGATACTACTTTTTTATTTTATAAAATGTTTAAAAGTACATTATGTCGTTTAATTTTTAAACGCACACTTAAATAAACGAACGCAATACTTTCATTTAAAAATAAAAATATATAATCGTGAAACACTGTTTAAAGAATTTCTTGACGTCAGCAAGAAAATATCTACGCGTTATGACATCAGTAAGCAAAATCGATCGAAAGATTTGATACAATATAACCACATAGTAATATATTTGTTTGGAAGAAAAAAAATCAATTATGTTTACAGGATCGTAAACATATGATAGATATAATACTTCTCGTTTTAGAAGCAAAAGGCTAATGTCAAGCTGACACTTAACGTTATACACATACAGGATAAACATTACACTTTTTTACATTAACACAGATTACTAAAACGTATACAAATATTGTATAAACGAATGTCATCACAATTGCTGAAAAATATAATTAACAGTGTATGCATGTTTTGTGCTTGTTCTGGTTTCTAAAACTTATCATTCCGACATATTCTGTTTCATTTCGCCAACCAATTAAAGATTTAAAGGCAGTAATTGTTCATCTCGGTTAACAGCGAAACACATTCTATGTTATAAATGTATGTAAGACATTTCTTTAAAACATCGGTTAAAAAAGCTTAGTTATTTTACCAAAAATGCTTTCGGAGAAATAATTTAGACAGCAGATGAACACTGACATCAGACAGATAATCGACCATGAAGTTTTTAAAGATGTTTTCAGGTTCGACATTTGCCTCTGCATTGCCCTTGTTTGTAAATTCCGCTATCATCTCACTTAAGAACTTAGAGCAGCTTCCAACATCAATGCACCTGAAGTAGTTAATCATATTAAATGCACTGCAATATTCAAAGAATAACAAACGTGCATGAACAATATTCATAATCTCTCTGAATTACATTGTATTATCTCAAACAGTCTAGCGATATGAGAACAGAGATACTACAATTCTATTACTGCAATTATGAAAATAATTACATTTATAGACATAATTATCAAAAACAACAAAATTGTATCGAGATCTTACCATTTTTTTAGGTAAAAATGAATTTTGTTTACACAATTTGTTATCATTGTAATTATGGCTTCATTTTAAAACACAAAATTGTTTACATTCAAACTGTATTCTCAAACTAGAAAGGAGCTATGTTTACCCAAAATACCAACAATAAATATATAAAAGATGTAAGATGATAAAAATGCTATTGAAAATAAACAGTTTTTATTATTAGAAAATATATTATCATTAATACTGATTTCAAGACTCTAAATTATCAAATTTAACCTGACATAATAGTTCCTTCTGACTGTTACTGACCATCGACAGTGAAAGTCTCTTTCAGTTTTTCTTTCCTATTTATTCCCGCCTCTGTGATGCCTTTGCCAGCCAGTAACTCTCTCAATCTTCGTATGTATTCAACGTAAGCCGGATGTATTATTCTTAAAAATATTGTTATATATAAATAAAGAGTTTATTATTAACAGGAAACATCTGCATTACCCTTATGATGACTGCCTATTTAAGGAAAATATTTTCGTCATATATGCATTTTAATTGCGGTTAAACATAACCGATGCTTATTTCTACTGTCTTTGCATTTTAAAAAAAACAAAACAAAACATGTTTTAATCGGGCTCATTGAAAGAGGGTGAAAGGTTGACAATTGTATCTCTGAAAACTGAGTTTCGCTTTAACAAAATAATTTTTCCTTTTATAATTTCAAAACATTATATATTTCTATATTATATGAGCCTCATTAGTTAGGATGACTTAACCCTGTGCAAAGAAATTGATTCCGAGACTTCCTTTTTGAAGGTAAACTTTGTGAATATATATCTTTAAAACATATTTATGGACTAAAAACGTAATTTGCTTTATGCTATAACAAGCAATTTTTTGTACATTCTGAGCATTCGCCCACGATTTTAGAAGAAATATAATTGCTCTACAAATCGCTTAGTAGCCGAGTATAGAGTACATTTCCCCTTTATCTGCGCTATGTTTTGTAAAAAACTGATATGAAAAAAAACAAACATAAGCGGTAACCCTTTCTGAATCGAGATGTATTTTGCTTTTTGCAAAAGCCAAATGTGACGAGAAAAACAACGTGGTATGTCCACACTGTTAATAATTAGCATTGAAACTCATATGATCTTTAAGCTTCATTTATGATTATAAAATTGAACAAATAAGATGGAACAAGTGATATTGCTTTTTGTCAACAATTCTACTTTCCTAAAGAATCATTTAACTATTTGCACATAATATTATATCATTTTGTATTTTTAGAGCATGCACCTGATCCTAGAAGGTAATCCCCTGATGTTCTTTTTTCACATTTTGATTAATTTATTACGAAAGGGTTGTTCAATGCGATATGAAATAACACAACAAAAAACAACAGAACTATATTTGTTTGACTTTGAATAACAAATCACAGTACCCACGATGCCCCATTTCATACAAAACATAAATAATAATGGACTTATAAGATGTGATATATAAGGAATTTCTTAAAACAACTAAAGTTATTTCTGGAATGTATGTTACTGTTGTTCTGCCTTAAGAAATTACCGAAGAACACTGAAACCTATTCGACTGGTTTCCACGACTACAAAGTGGGGGACTGAGGTCTTCACCCGCCAGGCGAAATACATATTATCCACACAATGACGGTCCAGCATTTAAATAAAATCCTTTATGTGTAATCGAAACGGGACATAAGACCCCACCCGTAAAGAAATACATGGACAAGCGTCAGTTAATACTAATTATATAACTGTTGATTAACTTTCCAATTTCATTTCAAATAAATGTTGCCAGATCGATGCTAACACTATTTATATAACTGTTGATTAACTTTATAATTTCATTTCAAATAAATGATGTCATATCAATGTTAAAACTATTTATATAACTGTTGATTAGCTTTCCAATTTCATTGTAAATAAATGTAGTCATATCAATGTTAACACTATGTATATAACTGTTGATTAACTTTCCAATTTCATTTCAAATAAATGTTGTTGATCGATGTTTACACTATTTATATAACTGTGGGATTATTTCTGTAGTGACCAATATTATATAAATACTTCTAAACGCTGAACTCTATTGCATTTTTCAAGAAAGTGTATTTACCTTTTTCACAACTCTACGTCGGTGGAAAGACGATCGACTTTGGGTGGGGTATAATGACTAATTTTTCAATTGCTATGTTATTTTTCCGGGAAATTGGTATTACAAAATCAGACAAAGATATAACATATATACAAAATTAATACAAACTTCAACATTGAATAATGTACGAACATTTGTTTTTTGTCCAATGGTTTTGTACGGAAGCAAATGTTTAAAGCAAAAACATTTGCAATTTGGGATAGCCTTTTCCCTAATAACTGATAAGTTGAAATATTTTTCTAAAACATTTTTTTAGAACAAATACATTCTTTTTTTTAAGATCCATATTTTTTGTCACAATTTTTAGATTCAAAGTTATAAGTGACTTATTTAGTTTAGATTAAATGTAGAAAAAAGCAATCTTCTTAAAAAGAAGATATTCTAGTTAATATTAGACCTCCTGAGTTTGCAGTTAAAGATCAATATAGTATTTTCCGTGCCCTTTTTTCACTGATATATATAAATAGCTATTATACTTAACTCACCGATATTGCAAGCTGTGTCTTGGCCTGAAAAAGTAAAACGTATCAAGAATGGCCTCTCCAGACTACTTCGTTTCTTATGTTACATTTATTTAATCAGAATATATTTGAATGTACATTAAATTGTTAACACCGTTCCTCTCATGGACACATTTATCTGACTGTTATTATAGATGTATGATTATCTTACCCCATATCTGAAAACGGTTTATTAGTATACAATGATACGCCATCCAGAACTACTTCTCCTTCCTTCCCCAAGTTGAACAGTACCCCTCTCCTAAATGCCGCCTTTAGCATTCTACATATCAGCAGGCCCTCATTGTTGCGAGCCAATTGTCCTGTGAATGTGCCGCCTTTGATCGGGTTTCCCGGGGACGGATGGCGCGTCTGTAAGTGGGGAAGACAAACGTTGTGTAATACGTTATGGAATAGATGCAACTAAATAGAAGAACATATACCATTGAGTATAAATTAAAGTAGCACAACTATGATTTTAATATAAGCATTTTTCAGATTTATGTTCTGAAAGTTTGCTTTTGAGGATTTTATAATCCCTGTGCGTGTCAACAAGGCGACGGATAGCGGAAGAATATAAAAAAATATATATGAAAATGACATTAAAATCTAAATCATGAGTATTAAAACAGGTTTTGCGTTCTTGGAATGAGTTAAGTTCTGAAAAGATTTAAGTTGTTTTTTAAAGAAAGAACATGCAAAAATAATCATATAACATTTCTTCAAAGAGATTACACAGTTTTAATTTAATTAGCGTATACAAATCAAATTGTTACTATGCATTACAAAGCTCAATGATGAAAGCGTATATGGTAGATTCTTATCATAGTTTTGCTCAGTGTATATATGTCACTAATGATTTGGTCCGATGGAGAAATGTGATAATTCATTTCCGGTTAATATATAAAGGAACATCTTTCGGTATAGACAGACAGTATCCAAAAGAAATTTCGATGGCAAGGTCAGAATTGTATAAATCTGCGGGGCTAGAGAAGCAAGAGCAGGGAAGAAAGAGGTACAACTCAGGTATCCAGCTTAACTTACTATTGATGCTCAGGTGGTGCTCGACATGTGAAAAGACTTGTATAAAATACTCAACACGGATAGAATTGAGGATCTTGGACACATTCGCGATTGTGTGAGTGCACATGATAGTAAACAAAACAGAGTGTATTCACAGAAACTGTAGTTGATGAGAAGAGAAACGATCAGGAGGGTTACTAGGACTACAAGAACGAAGTGTTTGGGGTTAGAGTCTTGTATAATTTGGAGGGTTCAAATAGTGTAAACACAATAGCACGTGATGCGGTGGTCACGTGATCAACCATTAACGAAACAAACGAACACAAATAAACTTTTGCCTGAAGTTTGTAATAAAAATCCGTAACTGAAGAATATCCAATACAACAGAGTGAAAATATTAATACTGTTGAGCCAATAAAAAATGACACAAAAAACAATCAAGTCAAACTGAATCGAGGAGAACTTTACAACAGACGGTGTCAGGAAATTCACGAGGCAAATGCAAGCAGACTTACGCTAAAAATAGATCAGGGGGGAATCATAATTCAGGTCCAGACCGAGGTTCTCGATGGGATCCCAGAGATCGACTGAGGATGGAACGACAGAACAGAACAGCCTACCACAGACGTCTAATGGAAGACAGGAACAGAAACAGAAATGGGACAGCGATGATGTCAATATTGGGGTCAAGTTTTGTTTATTGAATGTTCAAGGGTTAATAGGGAAAAGTTATAATAAATTAGAATTATCCGAAATGAAGGACTTGATAATTTTGCTTTTCACTAAGACTTGTTTAAATGATTACTGTGACTATGAAGTTGAACATTTTATTCCTTTTATATTAATTAGAAAAAACAAAATAAAATGTGCTGAAAGAGGTAATGGTGGGATTATTATAATTCATTTACATGAAAAACTGTCTAAACATGTATAATTTGTCAAAAGTACAGATGACTGTATACAATGGTTGAAATTGAGTAGTGTGTTGTTTTAACATGAAAATGATATTTTATTGTGTTTATTGTACAATATTCCTCAAGGTAGAAGTAGTGAATCGTTTGTTGAACAAATGAAGTTTAATGTATTGTTAAATGACATGTTATATTTACAAAATAAGTATGATGAATCATGTACTTACTTGATATGTGGTGATTTTAATACAAGGGATGGGCAGAGACAAGATTATGTTGAGAATGAAAGTGTATATCTGCATAATATGTTACCTGATGACAATATAGCAGATGAATGTATTTTTAGGCAAAGTCAAGATAAACTGTAAATGAATATGGAACATTCTCGTTAGAATTGTGTAAATCTACAGGAACGAGAAATGTAAATGGTAGATGTGGGAAAGATAGCCTTGTAGGTAATCATACAAGTGTTAAATTGCACAGTTGAACTGTTGTTTATTATGTCTTATAAAGAGACAGCTTTTTAAATGTTTCATATCTTTTGAAGTTATGGAGCCTGGTATTATATCTGATCATTGTGTTGTCAATTTAAATGTAAAGGTACAACCTAATGGTTTAGGTTTAAATATTTCCTTTTATTACATAACATAACATATATTTTATTGTAATCTACGGCCTCCGGTAACTACAATTCCTTTTATGTATATATGGGATAATGAAAAGAAAGATATGAAGGATATCTGTTTATTTCAGTGTAAGATCGTATTTTGTTTCACGAGTGTCATAGAAAATCATATTGTCAAGAGTGGCGAAGCTTACGATCTTACACTGAAATAAACATTTTTTTTTTCTATTATGCTTACTTTTGGAGTTCTATTAGTTTTTTAAAGGGTGTTATTTACGCCGATACCCGTGCGGCGCCCCACACGCAAATTTATAGCTGTCAACTTTTCTATTTCCGGTTTGTGAGAAAAAAGTTCCCTGCTATTCATTCTCATAGTTTATTATTCGCTCGTTTTTTTGGTGCAAAGCTTTTATGAACAGAAATCAATGAAGTTTTATAAGTGCAACACTTTTATTTCAAGCGGTGCATGAATAAATAACGAAATTACTACGCCGCAATTTAATGAATGGATATTTGGAAGGTCAAATATGTAGGCAAAACAAATGCGAATAATCATTGGATTTTTTTTTTAGTTTTAGACCGTGTTTCATGTTACAAGAATATTAAGTTGTCTTCCTGCCAGAGACCAGTCTGTTTCGCTTGAAAACAGGTTTGTTTTCCAGGTAAAGAATGAATGACACGCTAGTTTGTTGACAATTTTTGAGGCATGGGTGGGGAAAAAATATCAGATTATCTGTAAGTTGTTGTGTGAATATTCAGGAAGGCTCGTTTTACGTATATCAACGACAAACAGTTCAAAATACACTTGAACGATGCTATTAAATTATATTTATGTTCGAACAGTTGTTTTTGTCTGTAATTTGTTTGGTATGAAAGCAAATGTTCGAACATTCAGCTTCAATATCAAGAAAATGTTTGAAAAACGGGATTACCGGTAATACACGATCAGTTGTTAATTCCCATATATATATATTTAAATTCATAAACATTTCTTTAAATTTTAAACATTTTTTGCCAACATTTTGTGATTCAATGTGAAATGTTCTGTTTTGATCAAGGACAAGTAACTACAAAGGATTTTAAAAATAATTATGAGAGTTGATATTTGCACTCCTTATTTTGCAATGAAAATTTCAAATGAATATTTTCATTGACGTTATTTCACTGACAAAACCCAATCTTTCATCGATAATCATTAAAGAAATATTTATTAATTCACTACAGAATACTATGTGATTAAAATACTGAGAGGTTTGATGCAGTATGTATGCATATAAATATGTTGTGTTGCCAAGCTGACATAGATGTAAATTTACATCAGATTTCAAATGTGTAAGACAATATATGTAAATCTTTGTTTTAAAAAGATATATATACTAATCAGAATTCAACACATTGTGTTTAATATAATACAGAATGTATCTATTTCGATGAAGATTGCAATTCGTTTAAAAAATATATATATTACAAATGTTTAAATATATATGAAAACGCTCCATGTGACCAAACCAGAATTTATATGGTACATGCTAGAAGGGATAATAAAGCTACCGTCTGAAAGAAAAAGTTTATTTATTATTAAAATCCAACAAAACTGCATGAAAATGCTAGAACTCATTTATTTTGTGTTACTCAGTTACAACTACATACTATTACGGTACACAAAAATATGGAACGTTTAGGAGATAGTTGGTGATTTCATTGTTAGGTCATATTTTTACCAGTTAGATAGAAAAGAATAGTCTCATAATTGAAATAAAATACAGTCTTACACTAAACTCAAAATCAATTTTCTATTTATACTGTCATGATCTTCTTTGTAGTTTTATCGGTATTTTATATCATGTTCTATATTTTTTGATAAACCTGTTGCTTTAAATCTTTTGAAACACAGTCATTTGAAAAAAAAATTCTTCCTCGCTTGTAGACTGGTTCTTTCCAAAATGGGGTGAAGACCATACTTTATTATTGATATGATGTGTGAATACTTTTCAATTGTATTAGATAATTATTATGTACATTTCTCCGGAAATTTGTTTAACAAAGCCAAACAGTTTGAAAACATCGTAAATACGTTCTACAGCATTGAATTTATGTTCGAACAAAATATTTCGTCCAATATTTTGTACCGAAACGAAAAAGCGTTCAAAATATTAGATGGCCATTTTCCGTATAAATGGTTAGTCTTTTTCCAAAACGAATCTTTATTCAATACTTATTTAAGATCATTTTTATTTGCATGAATCAATTGTTTAAAAGACAAATTAAGTTGATGTTGTTTTTCAAACGGAAGTAATTACAACTGATTTAAAATCTGGTTCGATATGATTACACGCTTGAATTACTGAAAAACCTGACAATGATGTAAAAGCAGTTCTGTTTTATTTTTTATAAAACTTGCGGGGGAATTTTCATTAATCTGACCATCAGGAAGAGCAATTATATTATCTCCTTTAAACAAAACAATCATAGTTGTTAATAAAATGGGAAATAAGGTATAGCATGTAACACGTATAAATATATATACTAGGCAAAAATCGATTGCCCCATGGATATAACTTATAAATAACTTTAGATCTAATGTCCTGTTTGCTATAAATTATATCGTATGAGAGATGATTCTTTGCCAGTAACTCCGCTATCTTATTGGAAATGTTTTCTTTGTACATGACATGTTCTATTTCACTTAAGCACATATAGCCCTACAAAACAGCCCTGTCATTATTAAAGTACATTTTAAAACACACGTCGATCGAACTGTGTTTGCTTCACAGTGAATATTATAAGCCTACTTGCATCACATGGTTTTAATGTTTTGTATATTGAAATCATGCACACATTCAAATTGAATTGAATTAAAAATACTATAAGTTAAGTATTAAAATACAGTGTTTTCCTCACTGTCTTCATTTGATATGCATAAGGACATTTCCTTAGCGACCGATTTTGCCTGCTATCTAATCTACCATTATAACCTCTGGCCTGGCCTGCAAAGAGGAATGTTTCGGAAACAACGTAAACGAAAAGCTTATATATAATATAAAAAAATGAATGATGTTTAGAGGTCAAATTAATAACATTTATCACCGTATGTACATTGAAAGCATTCCCACCACGAAATCTTAAAAATGAGAAATATAAATATGAATAACAAAACGAAGAGTTGCAGTAAAATGCTACTACTTCAGTTTCTGATATTTACCGTTAAAGTTATAAAATACATCGCGTATGTATGCATTCAGGTTGAATTATATTGATATACAAGTATATGTACACGAAACACATGACTTGGTTTATTTCATACAAGTTTTCTTCAGTTTCCAAAATAAAGTTAACTAGCCTATATGTCCATGGACAAACTATTTTAACAATTACAACTTTAAGTTTAGTGAATAGAGTGCAGTTTTATTTAAACACCGTGTTTTTTTCTATACCAAATGCAGTTACAATTACAAATGTATATATCTAATTATTGTATTGAATTGAAAAAAACAACATCAAATTTTATTATATAGTAAATGTTTATTAAATAGAACTCACTATACTCACATAATGGCAGTATTTCGCCAAAACGTAATGTTCACCCTTATACGATCATATATTCTTACAGTACTAAACGGTTTTGGCAAGTAATTGTAAGCTTTATACACGTGACTATAAATGAGAAATTGATTCTAATTAATTACCGTCTGAATGCCATCCGGGAATGTAAAACTCAAAGTGATGAAAGGAAAACCGTAGTTATCTTCGCTGGTCTTGATCTCAACTGTTCCAGCTGGTTGAGTCCCTTAAAAGCAAAACTACCATTTTTGTTTCCTCCATAACATATTTGATCACACATTAACAATTCGTCCCGGAAGGTAATATACACATCGACTCTTGCTTTAAACTTAGATTATATTAATCATATAAGGAACAATACATACCAGTTAACATTAAACATAATATTCGCAAACAATTTATGAAATGAATGATACATACCACTATATTTTCTACAATGTAGTGTCCAATTATTAATACTTTGATACCTGTACAATACGTTGTTATTGAAGGATAACTTACATTTGATACTGTCCTTCATGTGTGAAAGCTGTGCTTTGATTACTGCTATTTCCTTAAAACAGACAATCTTTAGATGACTAGAACTATTCATATATGGTACGTACATGCAACGCATTTTAATCAATTTATGCGGAATAGAAAAATAAATATTTATTCGATTTGAATATGTACTTAACCAATAAAGCAATATTTATCCAAAAACCAGTGCGCTTTATAACACGCCTATAATGTCGCTCTGGGTTCGAAAAGCAAAGATCCCTAAATACCACACACGCCAATGCGCCTAATACCTACCTTAATTCTGGTTAGGAGGTTCTAAGCCCAAAACCTCTTTACAATGACACAACAACTAATGCAAAAACTTGCATGTCTATGTTTCTCTCAGGGCGTTCGAACCTCTTGCCTTCCCACAATTTCACATACAAATGCGATTAATTGAACATAATCACGCCCGGAGTTGGAACCCCCAACATGCCAACAAAAAAATATCATAACTATTACGATTTTGCACTCTTTCGAGGTTTCAAGCACCTAATCTTCCTGTAACATCCTACATCGGTGCGCCACCTTACACGCCCTTTTAATTCTCGTTGGTTAAAACACCAAACAATCCTTCAATACCTACAACGGTGCGCTACCTTTCATAGCTTTTAACCTCTCGTTGATTACAACACCAAAATTTCCTTCAATTCCTTCGCCGGTGCGCTACCTTTCATACCGTTTTAAACCTCTCCCATTTTAAAACACCAAAACGTTCTTTCAACAACCTACATCGGTGCGCTACCTTACACGACTTTTAACCTCTCGTGGGAAAAATCAACAAACCTTCCTACAACAACCTACATCCGTGCGCTACCTTACACGCCTTTTTAACCTTTCTTGGGTTAAACACCAACCCTTCCTTTAACACCTTCACTGGTACGCTACCTTATATATATATAAATAGCTGAAACCACAAGAAATTATGATGCTGTATTTAACGCTTGTAATCATAACTATAACTATTTAATACAAAATGTAGGGACCTGCTTACAAGCATGTCTATGTTTTGTCCTCAAACATACATTAAGTTACCCAAGGACCAGTGTGCTGACTTTCTCGCATACGCATTTATCTGGTTGAAGTTTCAAAAGAATAGAATAGTCTTTAGCCATACACAACATAACTATGGCATAAACATTAATCAACTATAAAGAGTAATGGAATAATAATAAATATGCATTATGTAATTAAATATGACAATATAAATTGTTCAACATTAAGAAGGAAAAAACATATATAAACAGAGGTTAACATAAAAAGCATTACTATTGTACAAAGGAAAGTCTTTCTTAAACTCATGGCTTCATTTATGTAGATTGCTATCTTAGTTTGTCTTTTGCTTAACATAAGACGTTTAAACATGATATTTTACCTAGATATTATAAGCGTAAGAGTCTAAATTTACTACAGCATAATATAAAAAGGTATTCATTTTTTATATAATTAGCGTTACAGTTTTGCAAAGTTTGTTTTCCCTTGCAATACCGGTATATCTACCGGCTTCGATTTCTCACTTGTAAGCACACACCCTCATGGAAATAAATGTTTGCATTAGTTATCATTTTCAATTCTATCAAGATATTCTTCGTATTCAAACTTTGTTTTCAATGAGCAATATGTTTCTAATTTAGTCATGCTATTTTATCGATCCGCGCCAATCTTGGATAAACTGGTCACGGAGTGTGGCTTTTATTAAAGGAAAGTATTCGGAAAATTTAATCCTAAATAATTTATAATATATTTCATCTTAGTCGCCAAGCAAGGGTCATTTATATTATTACACTGATCGAGATACATATAATTCATTGGAGAGTCATCATTTTTTATAATCTTTAACCAGAATTTGATTAGCCTTTCCTTGCAAACGATATATAATGGTATTTCTCCAAATTGACCGTATACATTATAATTATTTCGGAGTTTGTTTTTTGGCACAAAGTAAATGCTTTAAAGACGAATTTGCAGTTTATCAACTTCTTTAAAATTATAAACTCCCAAGACTTCTTACACGTATACAAGAATAGGCACAATCATAGTATTGAACAACGATAACTTGGTTTTAAAATCTAATTTGACTCGATCGAACAACATCAGGAGACTATTATATGCCCTAACGGCTTGACCATGTAAAATCTTAACAGCACTAGATATATTGCCTGAATACATAAAATTAATACCTAAGTACGTAAAATTATCAATAACTTTAAAATTCTAATTATTTATAAAAAAAACTCAATATTTCTTTATTGCTTCCTATTTTCGAATTTACACACTTTTGTATTGTTAATATTCATTTTCAAACCCCATTTGATAGAGTAATGATAAATAGAGTTAATTTGAGCTTGGAGACTGGCTGCATCAGCAGTAAAAGGCACAATATCATCAGCAAATAGTATCATATACATAGATAACAGTTCAAGGTCTTTAGTACAGAGTGAGTTAAAATTAACATTTTCATCGATATCATATATATCATTTATAAATAATACAAATAAAAGAAGAGATAATGGCTCCCACTGTTTCAGACCGACTGTAACATAAAACATTTGAGAATAGCTATTGTCTCTAGCTATTTGTATACAAGATTTAATGTCGCTATATATACACTTAATCATGTTGATCATTTTACATTTGATACCTGATTGAATCAATTTTACCCATAATCCATCTCTATTAACTGTGTCAAAAGCTGTTTGGTAATCTGTGAAAGCGCTGAACTGTTTTGAACCTTTGTTAATGATTTTTTGTATAGAAGCGAGAATTATGAAAATTGCATCAGCTGTAGAGTGACCATCTCTAAGACCAAATTGATTATCATTTCACACCATTTGTTAATTCGATTTCTTAATATTAGTGAATACATTCACTAGAGTAATGCCTCTATAATTTGCCGGATTAGTAGTATCTCCCTTTTAAAAAAATGGGACAATTACGCCTTTAGTCCAGCATTTCGGATAAACACAATTATCATATATATAGTTAAACAGAGTACAAATATAAGGCGAAAAACAATCGTTACTGTCAATACAAAAATCCGCAACATTTCTATCGAAATCGCAGGCTTTGTGCCGCTTCAGCGACTTTATGGTTTTGACAATTTCTTCTATATATATTTCCCAGTCGAGAAAAGCAATGGAGAGAGTTTCGTCTCTCGATATATATATGGTTTCTAATGTTAAATTGACCCTCAGCTTCATTTGAAATATTTGAAAAATGATCAAAAAACAAATTTTCAGATAAATAAGTTGATGACTAAGCAGAATTGCTGAACTTTTTGATGTGTTTTCAAAATTTATGTTATTTGCGAGAATTTAGGTAAAAAAAAAACATCGCCGAGACTCGTGTATTTACGAATACATGAGTTAAGCTGATCGAAAAAATCAATTCAAACAATGTGAAGTTAACATTTCTATAAACAGAAGAATCGTGTGGAGGAATTTAACTTACCCAAAAGTAAGCATCACGGATTGATTTTATCAATTCTTTTTTACATTTAAACCAAATTTAACTTTGATCACATAGGTCGATAAGTTCAATGTATTTTTGTAGCATTCTTTAATATAAACAGTAACACCCCCACTGAGGTGCTTAGCTTTTGAAATGAATTTTGGTCTTGGGCAGATAAAGTAATCAAAACCTTCAATAGATACATTAGTTATTTTAGAGTTTCAAGTCTCAGTAATTAAAAGTAAGTCGTTATTAGACACAAAGTTTAAAAAATCTGAATCGTGAATAAAGTTTTGCTTTAATGCTTTGGACATTCCAAACTAAAAAAGATAGTTGGCCAAGATCCTAGCTAAAGCCCGAAGTACGGATAGTTTCAACCGTGTACATTTTGTTCTTAATAAAAAGATTTTTCATATAACAGGTGCGCCGTTTTGCAGTCCTGACGGGCCTTGATCATCGAAGGAACTTCCGGCGCTCTTTGATTTCTGGATGAAACTGTTCACAACAGCGGATCCGAGTGGAGTTATCACCGCCGGCCGAGGCATTGAAACCATTTTGTGCATCCATGTCACAGAATTGCTGTTTCACAAGGACCTTGTCCGGGAAATGATTGAACATTGCGACAGTGGGTCGTTTTTTGGAAGTCATATTTACCAATTCGGTGGGCTCGATCGATTTTGATGTCTCATGAGCATCGGCAATATGGAGTGTGTCGCGGAAATAATCGAGTAGGAGTTAAACCGCTCAAATATAAGGTACTGCGGGTAGCTGTTGCATATTGTACTGAGGGGGCGGTGGGGGTAAATAAGCCGCTGTTTGAGATTGAAATGAGTTCATTGCAGTTGAGTTTGACATGTTCAGAGGCTGAACCAACCTTGAGGCCCAGTGTACGCCATGCTGGAAAACTGGGAGCTGTCCGGAGAGGGGTTGTGTGGGACTATACGCTTGACCGGGGTGCCGAGGTTGTCCGGAGATGCTAGATTCCTCTTCTTTTTTTCTTTTTTTTTGAAAGCATTCCACACTCAAGTTCGTGTTAACATTGTATATGTCCAAAATGAGTAAAAAGTGACCGTAACGGAATGTTTTAAAATCAATATTAGACCTTGATTGATTATACCATCACAAAATTACAACTTAACATCCAAAAACAGGGACGATAATACGTTTCAAAATGCACTTTTGCATTATCCTTGTCCGACTAGCCCAACAACAAGTCTGGATAATGACAGGTGAGGTAGGTTCACGTGTTACAAAGGCAGCAGTATCTGTAGGGTATGTGAACGAAGACATTACTTATTTATACAGCTGTTTTGACATCGGAAATGTGTGTTAGTGGCTAGAAAACAGGCTCATAATGTTAAGCAATTTTTTGATTTTCTTGTAAAAGTCTCGAGTTTGTG
This sequence comes from Mya arenaria, assembly GCF_026914265.1. Classification (NCBI taxonomy): domain Eukaryota; kingdom Metazoa; phylum Mollusca; class Bivalvia; order Myida; family Myidae; genus Mya; species Mya arenaria. Next base: position 44,939,129 of record NC_069128.1, on the reverse strand, counting down.
GCCAATTGTCCGCCTTTTATGTTTATTACATGTGTTTTATAAATGTAGTATTTTTTTTTAATATCAGAAAGTACTCATCATCGTAAAGCCATTGTGTAAATAATTATATTTTGACTTCATTACCGTAGAAGTAAGAAATCACAATTGCTATTACGTAAACATTACTGAATTAGAACGGATATGCATACTTTTTACCGTTTTATGTTAATGTTCAGGAATGGCTTCTCTTTCGTTACAATAAAAAGACACTTTTTTAGTAATTAACGACCTAGCTCAGGTCAACATATACATACGTCAACCTCATTTGCACAAACGCTTTTTTACGGCACAAGCGTCCGATATCGGACCGTCGGAACTTGTGGTAGGTCGATACATCGAAAAACTGTGTTTAGACGTCTCTGTGACTATCAAATTAGCTGCCATCGCCTTAATCGATGACCCATTCTTTCGGAACGTCATTAAAGAGCAATGCGTCATTCGGCTCAGAATCATCTTTAAAGGCGTGATTAGACAATTTTGTGTTCAGTGATGAATCACGCTTTTCTTTGTTCCACACTGTTGGCCGAGTATATCGTCGACGTAGGGAACGATTCAACAGGAATATCATTCTGAAAACTGATCGATATCGAGTGGGTGGAGGAGAGATGTTGACGAGTGCCATAAACCATAGTTTTCGGTCAGAACTCATCGTACTTAAAGGTAATGTGATCGCCAGTCTATATATTGACGAACTATTTCGGCCTGTGTATATTCGATGCGACGTCAACGTCTTAACTGTCAGCACGACAACGCCCGGCCAGCATCTCAATGGTCGTCTCACGTACAACTATTAATATAATAGAATCGCCAATAAAGGCACCGGATTTAAACCCTCTTAAACATATTTGTGATAAATAGGACGTCGTTTACGAAAACATTACCCAACCCATCGAAATGAGCTTGCAAACGCATTGAGAAAGGAATAGCTTCTAATTCCGCGGCAAGTGGTGCGACGTTTGTGTCGATCAAACCATCAAGGGAATGACCCCTTTTCCGGTCCGACGTCTTTTATCAATCAACGTTGTTTTTTAACAAAATCGAATAAATGTTTATATACTCTTTGATGTTTTTAATTATTTATTCCATATGAACTTGGAATGATTAAACTATACAAGTTACACGTTTTAGTTTTCACTTTTTAGTAAGTTTGGGGTTTCTTTTGACATAATTGTTTTAATGATCAGATTGGATATGTTATCGAAACGTGTATTTATAGCTCTGAGGCATATGCAATTCATTTCGCAATGCAATCTTAACCGTTTTTTTTTTGGTAAACATATATATTGGATATGCAATGTAGGCATCAGCTTGTGATTAAACTGTCCCACATTGCTTTGGACTCATAACGTGCGAAACACTCCATTTACGAATTATTAAATAAATGAAAATAGCATCCTTGATAAATAAAAACTAACGTTTATTGAATGACATTAAACATTTAGTAACAATTGAGAATATTCTATTTGCAGAATGACTTTCATTGCATTACATAAACTACGAAACTATGTGATCAATCCTTAAGTTTATAGATATGCTTGTCACACCTTTTCCGAATTATGATGGTCAACTTTCTTGTTTCGCAGCTTATGGCAAATTACACATATTTAAATGGAACAAAATCATTCGTGTTTTTTTTTAAATTTATATCAATGATAACACTTATTCATACATTAACCGTTGCCATGACTATTGTTAGTGATTTTCTGAAAGTACTCGCCCTGTCTGTGATCTGATTCAACAAACATGTATGTGAAGGTCTTATCTTTTTAAATTCATCTAGGTCATGTTTTTTTTTTTGTTTAAATTCATCATATAACTTCTTTCTTGTCTAAACACATTTGATAATTTTCTTTCACATTTGATTTAGTTACTAGAATTTTCTTTTTTATTTATACCAGACAAGTGATTACCTTGGATATAATTTATTTAGCCCGATTAATTTAGTTTTCTTCAACGATATTTATTTATATGCATCTATTTAAAACAAATAAACACTCTTATACTCTTATTGATATCTTACCTTTTCAGATTTCACTATGAATAATGATATATATCTAATTGTATACAATTAAACTTTAATTCATTGAGCTAGTTTCTCGACAAAACTAAGACGTGCATAAATATTTCAGCTTGTTTTTCAATATCCCTGTTTTTGAATCCTTTGATTAGTGGTCACCAAGCCAAACAACAGGGTTTTCTACAGGTACTCCGGTTCCCCCACAGCACTAAAGCGCAATCTCGCGCAATATCGTGCCAACGTGATTGTCTTAGTGTAGTTATCATAGCTTTCCCCACAATCGTTGTAAATTATATGCATGTATTATTATAAATTAATCTTTTGAACATTTGTGGCAAATGGAAACACAGTTTAGCTGGCTAAGAATGCTTAAAATAGATCACAAGATAAGACAATGCCAACTGAAATATGTACAGATTAAAGTTAAAGTTCGGAACAAATTGTAATATATTAAACATATATAAACATCGATATATTCGTAAAATTTAAGTGATGGCGTCTCGATTTTATAAAACGTATTAGTTACGTTCTTTACAAAGTTGCATTATATATTTGTTCTGAATAATACAGCAATTTGAAACAACAAGACAAATATTATATAGTTTAGTTTATAAACATTCATTGTGAAATAGTATGCGATTTGTGGTTAATTATTTCATGACATAGAAGTCAATGTCTGGTTTTGAAACTGCGCAAACGAAGTTGAACAAGTCATGTATTGACAGCATCTAGAAAACCAAATACATTCTTAAACAAACGTGTCATTGTTGTGCTGTTATTTTTTTTTTAAAGATGACTGTTAAAGAAGCTCAGTGTGGTTTAGTTTCGATTGAACTATTGTTTCTAAGTAACACGCAAATTTTCTCCCTTACAGGTCTGAATTCACAATCTCCCAAAAATAACACAAAATACAGTGCACAAGTTATCTCGACTATGTTATCGCCGAAGGGTTGAACCTCAAACATATCTATCATAACACAAAACTTAGCGGACCTAATATCATGTTTATAAAACTGCTCGTGAGTTTGAACCCCAACCTCCCTTCAAGTCACAAACATGTGCGCTTTCTACCGCGTATATGCCACCGCTTGAATGATCGAACCCCAATCCTTCAGACAGTTTCGCGCTTAGGGGTTCCATGGCAATAGAAGGTTAAAAAAACATCTGAAGAAACAGTATATTCGAACAAAGATACATACTTTTTATCGTTTACTGTGAAGGATTATGAATCATCATTATTATTTATTAAAATATAGTACAAAAATATCCGTACAAATGTCGCAGGTTTTGCTAAAAGCCTTAATCAGGGCGTTATCATATGGTTGCCGTTAAAGCTTATACATAATAATATTTTGGTTTTAGTTTCCATTCCATTATGAAAGAACCCATAAATTCAAACGTACGTCAGAACATGCAGTTACGTTAATTATGTATACCGTTCTAAGACTTAAAGCCACTGATGAAGCTATCACATCACTTGGTCAAAGTTATAAGTAAAGGCTTATATTGAATATGTTATCGTACAGAAACACAACCTGCAGACATGACCTTGTGACTTTATTATAAAAGATAACTATGCACCTTTTCATATGTGTTGGTAAACAATATTATCAGTGTAAAATTGTACGCAACAGAATGTGTTCCGCACGCCACAACGTATACATGTTTGTCTCACATTTTCCGAACTATAATATTTTGTTTCACTAGTAGCATCTAATTGCAATGAGAGTCATACAAATGAAACGATAATTCAAATAATGTTCAGTGAATATAAAATAATGATAACACATATACCGACAATTGCTATTGACAGGATTATTGTGTTTTACTACAAGTACTATCCCGGTATATCGAAGATACGATTTATAAAACATGCATGTTAAGGTCTCTACTTTTACAAATAACCTTGGTTATATTTGACAGCTCAGCATACAGTCCCTGTCTTTTATACGTGTATGAATATTCTTATATATATGTAATAGTTATACGTATACATTTCTAAAAAAAATAATAGACATTGGATTATGTTCCCATCATTTAATTTCCCAGCTCTACTCAAGTATCTGTGCGCAATAAAGTATCATCAATAATTTCTATTGTTTCAAATGTTATCTTGTTTATCGGTATTAAGGTTGGTATAGAACTGTTTTAATTACCTTTTCAGATGCATGTTTGTCCTGTTCTGCTTTCATTATTTCTTGATCGAGCATCTTCATTTTCTAAAATCATAAAAACGACATAAAAGATTATGTAGTTAACGGTTTGGGTAACATTGTCAGTAAACATAAACTCAGGGTAATACTAAAATTGAGAATATATGAAAAATTGACTAAACCAAAGGTATAATAAAGGTAAATAAATTTGTTTCATTGCAATAACTAATGTACACGGTTTGATTATTCGTGTTTTCTATGTATATTTGTACACAAAGATTCATACCTATGTTTAAATAACTTTTCTCACCTTTTTTGCACTAACTTTGTACAGTTTTACTTGCTTCAGTTCATCACGAAGTGCATTCTTTGTCTGTCAATAGTGTAATTCTTAGCTCAATTGACTATTAGTATTTACAACGATTTCTGTCATCATATCCTATATATATATATATAATTCTGAAGACCAGAAACCAGTTTCAGCAACAAATAAAGACGGGAAACCTTCCCCGTCTTTAATTAAAAGAAACCGATAGGTAGTAGTAATGACAGTTCAATACAGCGCCAAATACCTCGTTAATTAGTTTTTATTGTTAAACACAGGCAAAAACAAATTAGACGAAGGATTAACGTTCCATTTAGATAATACTAATCTTCAAAATAAGTAAACTATGTTTTATATACATATAACTTCTGAAAACAAACTCTCTATATAACTAAAACTACATCAAATGTATAAACTACAATTGCAGCTAATAAAACAATCTAGTTAATGTTGTTGGCGTTTTCTTTATTTCGTGTATGCTCTACTTTTATTCTATTGAATTTCATCAACAGTGTGCCACAAAATCAAGTATAAGCGGCGCAATGATTTAGAAAATAATAATAGCTCGAACTGATTGCTGTATACAAATGTAACCTTGAGCAAGAATAACTAATATATACCATTATATTAATTATTATGTTACTAACCGATCCAAGGCGGTACCTAACAACTTTTTTGCGTTGACCCTGTGCCATTAAATTGGGTTATGTTAAAACTTTTGGCTTCTGAGCTTGTTTCTGTAATTTTTCAAATAAGTATTATTACAATACCGTGTTCCACTTTTACAAACCTTTTCTGATTGATCTAAGTCTTGCTTAACTTGTCTCAACAGTGCAGTGAGCTCTCGCCGAGTCTGAAATCAAACATCAAAATGAAGAACAGTATATGGGTTTTTTAAAATGATGCCAGTTTTACCAATAATTTTCCAATCGGACAGACTAGGTATAATGATGATTTTATCTTGAAAAATGCTATGTATTATAGTCAAAATTCATTAATACATAAAACATTATGCGAAAGATAATTGAAATTTAACAGTTAGGAAAAACTAATGTTGATGATCAACGTACATGTTGGATAAAAGCGACATGTGACCGGAAATAAATGTTACGGTTAACTTTCATTAAGCAACCGACATCAAACTCGATACCTTGTTTATTTTGGTGTTGGATGCGCAAACATCGTTGGCATTTCCATCGTCGCTCCCAGTAACTTCCTCTTGATATTCACATACTTCCTCCAAATCCTCAAACATGCATTTAAGAATAGCTTTGTTTTCTTTGAACTCGAACCCTTTGAAAGAAAGTCTGTGTTTGATTTCTTTGAGGAGGGATCTGGCATCCGACACCTCTTTCTCAAAATGTTTGTGCATTAGGTTCAAGTGCCAAGCCTTATTATTGTCAACAAAATTGTCAATTTTATTTTCTTTATCGTCACACCACTTGGTTTTCTCATCACACAATTTTGTTATATGGGAATGAGTGGTTAGGTTTACGTTATGTTTCTCCGTTATTCTGTCTCTAATGCCAAATGTCAATTCATCTACACGTTGTTTAATCTTATTTCCTAATTCCATGCATTCTTGCACACATTTATCAGCATTATTCTTGTAGCTCTCCTTACTGTGATCTGCTTGATTTTTCAAAAGCAGAATCTCATCTTTTACCTCAATCAACAATGCCATCATTGTGTTGACTTTCTCGCAGTCAATGTTAACTACTTCATGCAATAAGTCAACAACTTCTTTTGCACAAGGAATATGTTCAGAATGAAGACATCGGCCACATATCATGGAATCATGAATTTTACAAAGAAATATAGCATTCTCAGTCGGATGCTGCTTACATCTGTCTTCTGTGATGTCCCGTAATTTGACATTTGTAATTTCTGAACTATCATTATGCTTTTTCAGAGCCTCATGCATAATGACAGTATGTGTTTGAAATATATTTCCTGTTTTGTGAATATTAACACATATTTCACCAACGTATCCACAATTTTTGCAAAATCCAACTGCATTTTCATTACTGCATATTTCACACTGAATCTGCGTTGATGCCATATTAAATGCTAACGGAAGCATAAAATATATTGAATTAAACCAAAACGTTCTTTAATGTCACAGTTTGATTTTAGATATTGTTTTTGGTATATCAATTGTATTATTGCCATTGACACTTCACCGATTTTTATTTTTCATTTAATTTTTTGAAGGTTATCGCCGCCATTTAAGTACAAGTATCCCTGAAGAATAATAAGGATATTAAAATGATTATCAAGAATCATGTGAATACAATATAGTAACAACGAGTGTGCTAACTTCAAGTTACGTTTTCTATGAAAACAGTTATTATTAGACCTTAACGCCGAACCACTCACGGTATCGATCGCAAATCATAACGGCTTCATACGCTTTCCTTCGTTTTAAATATTGGACTGTGAAACGAACGACCCATTAGTTAGATGTTGAATGCTACGTATGGCAATGGCATGATGAAAGAGTGTCGGTTATACTTTGAATATACTTTTAATCGATTAGGTCAGTTCTGATTTAAATTTAATATTGTCCTTAACATGTATCGGATAAGTATTCATAGCAAGCTGATTGTATGTAAATGCATTGAGATCAAGGGACAGAGAAAATAAAAGGAAACTAACAGAATTCACAAGGCAGCAACATAAATCATATCTATACTTAAATATCTTAGCTTGATAACGTTATTACCAAACGCGTGTTTAATCGAATGAAAATGCATCTCGCGCATAATTTAAATATGGTTGTTAAATATGTTTTAGTGGCGGGGAAATCTACCCGTTTCTTTTTTATTAATGTACATCTGAATCAGTTCGTTTAAAAAAATAGAACATTTCACATATTAACACATACGCAATATGGCGTGTTCGTTCGATTGAACAGGCATAAGGGGATTCGAATGTTTTCAAACCGTGTGGTTATATGTATGCTTATGGGCGAATACAATGCAAATAGTATAACAATTCGTGCATTGTGTATGGGAATGTGTAAATGCGAGGTTTTGGTTTTTTGAATTTCTCGCGTATCTATTTCTACATATGTACGAATATAACGTATTAAGTTTATTCAGATTAAAATAAATAGTCAAAATCCAATTAGTCCGACGGACTCCTTTTACACAATAAGACATACAATGATAGTCAAGTAACATACCTAGATGTATAATGTACAAATGGATATGTGGGAACCACTGTGTTCAGATAATAGAATTAATAACTGAATTATTATTCAAGTTTAATCTAATTGAACTATGCTTACAAATAATCGATAATTATGAATGCACTTGCAAACAGGTAATATCTTTATCATCAAGAGTAAATGAATGATACCTTTGGCTTTCCATTGCCTATGCCATTATTCGATTATTCGAAAATATAAATGATTTAGTTATTTTGTATTTAGTTATTTAGTTTTATCATTTAGTATCAATTATCGATATTTCATGCCCTTGGCGTCGGTTGTTCAGCAATTATATTACTTAAATTCAATTCAGTCGTCACAGATTAGTGAAACGTATTTCAAGGACTGGATCAAAACTGATAAAAAAAATGAAACAATCGAATGAATAGATTTGATTTCAAATCATCATAGCCTATGCCCTGTAAAGAAAGAAACCAACTGGCATTGTTCTCAGCATGCAAACAACTTCCTTGTTTAAATGAGATCGCCCTTTTAGCTTTGTTACACTGATTTGTCATCATTTAAAACACACTCCAAAATGTGATATTTTTAACATATTGATTATAAAATGCTAAGACACGAGAAAACACCTCAAAATAACAATAATGGTTAGTCGAAGCTAACACTTATGCCTCGATCCTCAGTGTCTACTTGACATTAAGAATGATATTATTCGCTTTCAAATATAAAATGATAACATCAACCGAAAGGTAATAACATCTACAAATTAACAAACTTTAGTTATGTAAAGTCGCAGTGAGTTAAAAAAAGAAGTGCTTTTTTCTATAGGATATTGTTTCAATCTAAGAGAAACTTAATGCAAAAATGCAAGACAGAACGTTTGCGAGAAAGACTATAGATTGGATAAATGAAATCGTCACTTGAATTACGAATATCGAAAATATAAGACTGTTAAAATTCGTTTTAACCTCCAGTAAATTACACTTTACTGACAGTTCTGAGGCGGTACCTAACAATCCTTGATTAACATACCTAGTTTTTGTATATAGTATATATGTACTGTGTTGAGAGTGGAGTTTGTTTTACATTTTAAATACATATTGCAGTTCTGGAAGACTTCAAATTACTAAAATGTGCCATAACTGTATCACTAATATATCATTAAATCTAATAATGTTGACGAATATCTTGAAATCTATTGAAAACATTTTAAAAAATGATACATCTTCAGTAAAGGATATATCATTGTTGAAAGTTCAGAAAATGCAAAAACGATAATTTTTCTCAAAACTGTCATTTTCGCCCTCTCTGCAGAGTTGTACGCGGCGAGAATGCGTCAACCGGCGAGGCAACAATGCGCCAATTGGCGGTACGAACACTCGCCATTTGACGCATGCTTGTCTTATCACTTGCTAAATAATTTCACTTAATACGTTTTCGTTTGTTCTCCTTTTTTGCAGCGAGCAAGGGAAAACTTGTAATGTCGGAAATCAGCCAACATACTTAACACTAATATTTAGTTTCCATACAGAATGGTAACTAGTCACTACTAACCGCGATGATATTTCTCATTAATATTAGTCTTATTTAAGCAATATCATTATCTGTCCCGTCGATCCTGTGCACGGACATTGCCAAAGAAATTGCTTCATTAAAAGTGCAAGAGTACATGTCCAGTACGTTCTGAACCAGTAAACTAAATTCATCACTTGCATATCTCCCCAAAAACAAAAATTTACATCAGTATTGCACCGGAGTGTAATAGAATGAACTAATTTGTCGGTGTATTATATAAGTGAATCGTTTCCTGTATATATCCCAGCAAACAATCGGTTTTGTTTTTATATGTCCAATGATCTCTAAAAATAAGCTGTGTTTACTACATCATGTTGCCATCAAATTACCTTATATACGCAGGTGAAAAATGTACTAAAAATAAATTAGTTTCGAACTCCTATGGTTGTATATCCTTAACTCCTCTTTATATCTCTTTCAGCATTATAACAGCATGCCAGCTATATAATAGTTTAAGAACATCCTCGAGCCATTCATTATCTCATCTTAAAAGGTACTATCTTAAGTAGAATGTGATTTTTTGTTTATTTTCAAATGTTATATCGCCGATTGATATGTGTATATCTCAAAAAGTTTAAATTGAATATTTTGTTTGTTATTGTGTGTAAAATTGTTTTCTTTGTCTTGCCCTGTAGATTGGTTTAAATATTATAATGTTTTTATTTTGAGATTTGTTGCCTTTTTTACCGAAATGATAGCTATAGGTTAGAATTTGACACTCAAAATACATGAAATCGGTATTGACAAGTACAGCTCATTAATCGACATCAAAACATAGGTAGTTAAGGTATGGCCTAATACAGTTCAATAACCGGCATAACAAGTCTAAGGTAAGTCGGTATGGCCTAATACAGTTCAATAACCGATATTACAAAACCAATGTCAGTCGGTATGGGCTAATACAGTTCAATAACCGACATTACATAACCAAGGTAAGTCGGTATGGCCTAATACAGTTCAATAACCGGCATGAAAAAACTAAGGTAAGTCGGTATGGCCTAATACAGTTCAATAACCGACATAACAAAACTAAGGTAAGTCGGTATGGCCTAATACAGTTCAATAACCGACATAACAAAATAAGGCTAGTCGGTTTGGGCCTACTACAGTTCAATAACCGACATTACAAGACTCAGGTATGTCGGTATGGCCTAATACAGTTCGTTTACCGTCATAACAAAACGAATGTAAGTCGGTATGGCCTAATACAGTTTATTAACCGACATAACAAAACTCAGGTAAGTCGGTATGGCCTAATACAGTTCATTAACCGAACAAAAGAAAATACGGTGAGTCGGTATGGTCTAATTTTGTTGTAGCACCGACATAACAAAATAAGGTAAGTCGGTATGGCCTTATACAGTTCATTAACCGACATAACGAGACTAAGGTAAGTGGGTATGGCCAAAACAGTTCATTAACCGACATAACGAGACTAAGGTAAGTGGGTATGGTCTAATACAGTTCATTAACCGACAAAACAAAATAAGGTAAGTCGGTATAGTCTAATACAGTTCAATTACCGACATAATGAAATAAGGTAAGTCGGTATGGCCTTATACAGTTCATTAATCGCCATAACGAGACTAAGGTTAGTGAGTATGACCTTTTACAGTTCATTAACCGACATAACAAAACTAAGGTAAGTCGGTATGGCCTAATACAGTTCATTAACCGGCATAACTAGACTAGGGTAAGTCAGTATTGCATGATACAGTTTATTTACCGACATGACAAGACTAAGGTAAGTCGGTATAACCTAATACAGTGCTTTAACCGACATAATAAGAACAAGGTAAGTCTGAATGGCATAATATAGTTCAATATATTTTAAAGCCGACATAACAAAACAAAGCTTAGAAATTCTACTTATCAGAAGCATATTGCTAATATAACATTGAATGTTTTAAATTAAGCTTTTATATAGTCAGCATGAAATATAAGACACTGTTTGTAACATAACTCATAAAATGTATAGCCTTACAAATATAAACTTAAAAAGGTCATACCGCAGTTTAAGCATAATGACATATGCATTTGCTGTGATTGTAACATCCTTGAACGAAATTGCGAATGTTAAATTAGCAAATAATATAAATACATACCTGTTGCTTCCATCTTCCATATTTGCACAAGATAAGCGGCTTATGTTATGACCCAGGGGTATCCATATCATATGACCTAGATAGAGTGCATGTAAGCAGATAAGAAATAAGAGCATAGGAGGAAACTAGAGTATATGTAATTAAATGAATATCTTAAGTAAAATTATGTCAGATACCCCAACGTTAATGAGAGGGACACCAAAAACTACGTAAAAGACCCTACATATTACTCAAGAAAACACTTGAGAGACCCTAACTTTTAAGCCAGACATTAAAACTTTTAGGCCAAACACCATAACTATTATGTTGGAGACCCGAACTATTTTGTAAGATAACATTTAAGAAACCACGACTATAATGTCAGAGATTCCAACTTTTAGGCCAGATACTCGAACTTTTAGGCGAGAGGCCCTAATGTTTATGGCAGAGACCACAACCATTTTGTATGAGAAATCAACTTCTTTTTCATAGACCACAGCCATCATGTAAGAGACCCACCCTATCAGTTAAGAGATCCAACCATAATGTCAGAGACCCCAACCATTATGTCACAGATCCCATCTATCATGTCGGAAACCCAAGATTTAATGTAAGAAGCTCAAACTGATCTGATAACCACGGTTATTGAACAGGACTGTTAGGTTGGACGCTTTTCTAGTGACCTGCATCACCTACGGTCTGGACTGATACTTGATTATACACAAAACAAGACGTGATACCGGTCAGAGAAAAGCTCTCTATTATTGTATTTTTATTGTATTTTACTTTATTCATATTTTGAGTACTCGACATTTTGATCTGATTTTGTTTTGAAGCGCATTGCCCAATGCCTTACAGTAAACTAGGGAGGCAGAGCACTACAAACACAGCAAGCATGGACGAGATTATTCTATCATATAATATAACATTGTAGAATTTAGTCAACTATTGTATTTAAACAAACAATAATATTAGAAAAAAGACAAAATGTGTTTCAAAACAAGTCATTTTTCGTGTTTAAATATTGCAAAATTTGCCAGTTCATCATCGAGTTAAGTTCAAATAAGTTCAAATAAAGTACAATTTTAATCATTTTATCTTTAATTTATTTCAGTTGTTTACTTAACATGTCAATATTCATCGAACAATCCCCATTATACTGATTTCATATGTGAACATGATCACCAGGCATCAGAATACCACCTTATCAGCAATGTCACGATGAAGGTTATTCTTTGCTTGTATCTAAATATGATATTACCTCCTTGCAAAGAACAGTCTTATCAATGATTCACTCTAGGATTAAAGTTATTTGCAAGTGTGATTTCGTTGTAGCTTTTGACAACACTTCACATATCATCAAAAAACAAAAAAGAAATTGTAATCATTCAGAACAAGGACGCTGGTTAGGTTGATAATATGACGCTTATAAAGCAAAAATATCATCATCATCATCATCATCATCATCATCATCATCATCATCATCATCATCATCATCATCATCATCATCATCATCATCATCATCAACATCATCATCAACTAAACTTTTAATAACACCTTTGGTCTTTTTTTGTTATATATTCTGAACCCCAGTAATAACGTTTTTATTTTTTTCCTCGTTTAGCTTTCTAATGCTTCGCGCTTGGTAATCTGAGCTTTTAATTGTGTGCTATGAATCTAATAAATATGTAGTCATCCCCATGGTTAAATTGATAGCGTGTAGTGTTGACAAGTGTGCATTTTTGTCTTCATTCCGAGGGATGGTGTCAGAAGTAAAATTTAAACAATCTCGTAATTTTAACGATGGACCATATAATGCTTTGAATACAGAATTGATTTTTCTTAACTTCATTCAGCACTGATGCATATGTGACATAGGACTTCCTATATCATATTGTTCTCTTGTATCAGGCCCCTAAATAAAGTGTTAGTTGCAAATGATTTTGGTACGCGTGTGAAAGGGTTGCCGAAAACATTATGTAGAAAAACTTGATGTTAAATAAGACTGGCGCCTATACAATACTTCCAATTTACTTTGTGTACATGTTCATGGATTATACATTGACATGTAGTTCATATATTGCTAACATACTTAAAACGAATGAAAACTCTTTCGGTGGCCGAATTAACCTAAAGAAGATCATGGCCGCAAACAGATATCATGGCGGACTGTTTAAACTATAAAAATACAACTAACATTGGTGATTATTTTCATTGTTTAGGGTTAAGATTAATTGCTAATACTGTTGAAAGAGACGAATAATATTACATCCTAGTGCTGGTAATGTATCAAAACAGCAGACCATTTTACTATTAATAAACAATAATATGTCCTTTAAATAGACCCAGTTCTAAGCTACAATGCCATTTGAAATAATAACCATCATTTTTAGTTCAATTTTCCAATATCAGTTTAATAAAACCTATATTTGCTTTCTTTTGAAAACTTTTTGTGTTAGAGTTTAAGTGGTAATTGCAAACTGCAGCAAAACGTTTTTCAACAGCGGTTATCTATGTGTAACAAACGTTCAGATAAAGACATGAGGGCTTGCAATGAACTCGTTGTTTAAAATTTGATATCTAAGCCAAATGTAAACAGATCGAATCGTTAAAAGATAGCAGCCCTGCTAAATTTTCGTCCGCCTTCAGTTTGTTTATGACATAATAGATAAATCAGTCGTGGGAATGAAAACTCGTAACGCGGCGGTGATAACGAACTGATATATTACTGCGAATTGATCCTACACGCCCGATTATTATATCTTATTGGCAATATCTACAAACATTGATTTACTATCTACTGATTTATATGGATTTCTTAAGATTTTGATATAGATGTATTAAATATACTCATTTGGCAAAACATTCACTTTTGGATCTCTAAAATCATATGACACGAAGTAACTTAAATGCCTGGCCATGCCTTTTAAATAGTCAATGACCATTAACGGGCAATTATCCATTGTTACGTTATACACTGGCTACGACAAAATGTTCAAGGGCAATTATATGTATTATGGATAAATATATAGTTCCATGGCCACAAATGGTTTACTTTGCCATTGTTGAGCTTTTGTAAATGTAAATAAAAAAACTAAAATATGCATAAATATTGACTGAATAATAAATATTCTCGCTGCCCAGTTAACGCTCCGAGTGGCGAACAAACCACGTTTCAACATTCTCATTTAGAAAATCCCGCGCACTATCGACACGAAAATAGATATAGTCATTCTCCCTTAAAACTATTTCTACATACCGTCGACAACTGTTCGGGTAAAAATACCGAACGCTTTATAATAGGAGATCACGTTTCATGGTATTACATATGTATATTTTTACGAAAACTATAAAGAGCAGTCCCTCCCCCTCCCATCCGCGATGACACTGTATACAGATCGAACACGGCAATGAGAATCATCTGAAAAACGTTTCTCAATCAAAGACCAATCTAAATATTGTTTCCTCCTTTATGATCTGAAGTGCAATCACAGCATAACTTGATTTTTTCCGTCAATATGTTATGGGCTCGGGGTTCATATGTTTTGCCTTTGCACTTCCTCGGCTACATTTATGACACAGTTCGATTAAACAAAGGTGTACCTCTTTTTTACAAATGACTACTAAATCACAACACTATGGGCTATTGATACTTAACTTCTTTACTACATAAAGCATTATAAATGATAAGCGCGATACAATGCATTCAAATGATTGCCACAATACTATGCATAATTACACGACTTATCACAAATCACATATCTTAACAGTGTAAGTATAGGTAATTAAAAAAAAAACAATACCCCAGATCGTATGTCCGTCGTCAACTACTCGCTATATGATTTGCTTTCCCCAGAGTGATTGAGAATGAACGATACTTAAAACCAAGTTGTGGTTGGAGGTAATCTAACAATGTCCGATTTCCAGTCACCAATAGCCTTAATGGTCACTATTGGGTACCCTAGAGGATAATAAATAACTGCAGCCAACCCATCTCAGAGAATGCGAAAGATATTCGCTTGACTTAATATTAAAAGTTAAACATTGCTTGACCCTTGTTCGAAAATTGACCTGATTAAATATTGTAAACATGCCATTGATCTTTTAAGAGAACAGTTTCTTTGCTATAAATGGCATGTTCTAAAACCTGGTCTCGTCTGGCACGGCCTTGCTTGCAGTTTTATTTTTAAATTAAGGTATATCATTGTGCTCCAGAATAGTCAGTGCTTATTCTCACAATATGTATAAAATATCGCCTGGCATGGCCTGGTCCAGCATAGCCCGACACAAAATACTGAGTCTGCAGGACAGGCCAGGCCGGGAAAAGCAAGGCTATGTTTAAAAATATGCCGCTGTTGATCCTGTTTTGACAATACATGTATATTTATGCGTGCAGACGTCGAAAAGTGGATTTGATCTCATGAACTACAGGGCAAACTTAAACATTCTATTCGCAAATTGAATAGTCTTTGAAGAGTGAATATATATATATACATATATATCTTTACGATTGTTGACATGCCTTTTAGACTTCGTACTGCTACATAAATTGCTATTTTCTATAAATCAATGAAAAACATAAGACAAAGAGCCCAAACACAGATGGTAAATACACTTGAAAAAACAAATTTTGGTCTCATATAAAGTAGCAACTTTGGGAGTTTTTTGCACCTCTGCGTATACCACAAAAGTAAATATTTGTATACAGAAATGTTAAAGTTAAATAAGAAAAAATGTTTGTGATGCATTTGGATTAAGGATCAATAAAATTACTATCGTTAAAATAATAAGAACAAAAAACACCAGTAACCAGATATGTCATTTAAACATGAATCTTAACAACACAATTGAAAGTAAAAAGTAAATAAATTGGTTTCGCAATTTTGTTAGCATCAAATACCATGTTCAGAGCGAAAATATGTGCGTCGATTATATTCAAAATAATAGTAATATTACTTAAACTCGAGCGTTATCACATTTCTTTCATTCGTTACCACTAAGTGGAGTAAGTTTCAAATAATCATCATAAAAAGGTGAATCCAAAATGTTTGAACTTATTATTAAAGGAATTGTGCAATTCTAAATCGTTAACACATTGAAATCACTGAACACCGGGGAAACCCGACCTGCATTCCTGCACAGAATAAATTATCTTCCTTGTTTTAGTCAGATCTCCTTAGTATCTTTAAAGCATTTATCTGTCATCGTTTAAAAAACAATAACATGTATCCACATATTGAACACTCTTCTAAATATTGAATTTTTAAAGCTTTAGACAATATTACGGTTAAACACAAGAAAATGCATTTATATAACACTTTTTCATGAGGCCAAAACTTCTGCATCAATCTTATTTAATATAACGCTCCTATTACTAAATTCCAAACGTTAGCAAAAGTTACTCTAGTCGTCACAACTAAGTGAAAAACATTTTAAAGTATTAATTTGAAATATTCAAACAACTGTATGGATAAAATGAAAATGTGTGGATTTAAAAACACGTTAATATGATCATCAAAACCAAGGAAAACCAACCTTAAGTTTTTCAAATCCTTGTTCCTTTTTCCTTTAGATCTTCTTTATAGTTGTTTACGATTAGAACACTTATTTCTAAACATTTAAAAACATATGAATTCCAATATTGAACAAACTCCAAAACTTTTTATTTATTAAACCTAACGAAAGATTTATCAATGTAAACAGCTAATATTATTTGCTATGGGACAAGCGACAGTTTTGATAAGAGACGATATTATCTACTTGACATGAATCGACTGCTTTAAGAATGCTCTGCTTCAATTTAATGGAAAAACTTAACAAAGTTAGTGTGTATGTTTAATTCTTAAATTTAAGGTACAGGGACAAACACAGGGGTCAAAAAGATAACTAAGATATTGTATAACGTTTTAAGGTTAATACTAGAGGCAGACAAAGACTCAACACGATAAGCTACACTTGCATCAAGTATTTTTAATTCTACATTTTGGTGTTACCTCTTTGTAATGGTCAGCAGGTTCATTGTGGATTAATACTTATATATGCACAACATATTGTATACGTATCCCAACATTTATAACTAACAGTGAAAATATAGATATCAGCCTAATCGGAGCTAACATAAACATGTTGACGATGGAAAAAAGCCAAACTAAAACATAAAAAACTTATATACTAACTTCAAGTCTTCAACTCACTAGAACATACATTACGTGAATCAAACCGCAACAAAAGTGCCAACTCTTCGTCATACAAAGACATGTATCCGACATCGTTCGCATATATTAATTGTATCGTCCTTTACGATGAGTTCAAACAGTCTAGTATATTAAACAAGAGGTTAAATATAAATATGTAGAAAATAAAGTTAAAAAATAGTATGATCTATAAGCTATATTTTTTATGTTGCATACTAACTTTGAAGTCAAAGGTTTTCACATTTGACTCTGTATGTAATGTTTGACAATATTTGCCCTTTCTAAAAATAATTAAACAATAAAAAAACAATATGACCGAAGTATAATTATGATTTATTCTCTGGTCGGTTGATTTTCTCGAGAGGATACACATCTATAATACAATTAGCCAGTTCCTTGCGCGAAGAGAGAGGCACTTTGTCCCCAAAAACAATTTTATTAGTGTGTGTTTTTATCTTGGTCAAATTAATAAGTGTTTAAGACCCTCCGTTCAATGGTCATTACAGCATCACAAATATGGTTATAAAACGATGTGCTTAGCGCCTAAAATATAGGCAGAATGTCAAGAATTTTAAACAAATTTGAAATCTTCAAAATTTATAAAATTGCAAGTACGACAAGTTAAAATGGAGGTAATCAGTGCTCATACGTAAACAAAAGTGTTGTCTGCTTCGGACCTGTTAATATCGATGTAAATGTATTTTTACCTTTTTTAAAGTTTTCTTTGCTAGTTATATATTCCACTGTATTTGTTAGTTTTAATTACACAACGTTGCGTAAACAGCGATTGTTGCTCTTGATCTTGTTGTTTGGTTGTCAATTATCCTTCTTGCTTGTGGAGACATACGTCCCAATCTTGGTCCAATAGCACCATATGCCAATTCCTCAAACTCAGATAATGTGATGAACAGCTTTATATTGACACTATCAATAGTTCATATAACGTCCAAAGTATTATCCATAAGCGAGATTTTCTTTATGTTGAGCTCTCTGAATTTCATATTTTGTGCTTCACGGAAACATGGTTAGATGGCACTGACGAACCTGAACTCTTACAATTGCATTTAGATGAGACAGACAGGGGGACAGGCACGGGGGCATCCTAATGTGTGTACGCGACAATATACCTGCGATCAGATGGCCTTATTTAAATTGACCGGCATTGAATGTATTTGGCTTGAAATTCGCCTTAAGAACCGTAAACTTTAGTTTGGTATATTTTACCGTGCCCCTAATTCATCCCCTCTTGTCCCATCTTCCATCTTGCCTTCAATCTCAACATACATGATGAAATTATCACCGGGGACTTCAACTTTGATATGAAGAAACATCCCTCTAGTCAGAAAGTTGAAAGCACAGCACAGCGATACGTGATGACCCAAATGATATCGGATTTCACTAATTTCACTGAACATTCCAGTTATCTTATTAATATTTTCCTTATCTCAAATCCGTTACTTGTTACTATGTCTGACGTTGGTGAACCCTTTAGATCAAAACATGCGCTATCATTGTCTTATCTACTGTTGTTTCAAATTCTCTTAACCTAGGCATTCGACTTTTAAAAGGAGAATATGGCAATATGGTCAAGGCAACTCCGATCTGTTAAGAGGAAATGTTTCTGAATTTAACTGGGACTCTTGATACCTATACTTTACGAAGAAACAGGATCTTCTACGCATAGCTCACGAAGACTCATGCATAGATTAACTCTTTTCTATAAAATGAAACACAACTTAACTCCTGCATACAATGCATCTTTAGTACCAGAAGTGGAAGCGACACGATATCACGCAAGAAACCCACTGGACACCCGTGTACCACTATGCCGTACACAGTTCTATTCGAAGTCTGTTCTACCCTGCACTATTTTGTCTTTGAACGACTTCCCTACAGAGATTCGCGATTTAGAAAGGGTTTTCAGTATTCAAATCTGAATTCAGCTTTCCTTTCGGTAAGACTTCAATTCCACCCCATTTCTACAATGGTGATCGCTTTTCCAATATTCAGCAAGCCAGGTTAAGGACCCATTGTAGCAACTTGAAAAGGCATCTCTTCTCAAAAAACATTATCAATGAACCACCCTGTACATGTGGCGATATTGAAACAACTGCACATTTCCTTATTCATTGTCTATCTGCGCTGAACAAAGATCTGAAATGGTTGAGAACCTTCAAGCTTTTATTCATATTGCCACTGACCATCTCATGTACAGTGATTCTAGTCATGACGAGGAGTCAAACTTGGCTATTTGCAACGAAGGACACCTTTTTTCAAAGCAACTGATCGTTTTACTCCATGGGCCCCGTTTTACTAACGGACTTACGTAAGCGTAACTCCAATATTTCCGTAAGTTTTTGCGTACGCACAATTTTTCAGCGTAACTGCGTTTTACTAAACAGTTCGTACGTACGTATGCACGTAAGTTTTTGCGTAAAACTACGTTAAAAAAAGGCATCCGTAAGTTTGTTCCAAATAGCGTAAATATGGCCGACGGAAGAAATCCCCGACGTCGCCTGCCGCGTAATTTTCGCGATAGAGTTGATTTGATGAATAATTTGAATGATAATGAAGTGAAAGTGAAGTACAGACTATCCAGGCAGCAAATAATTGATTTGCACGATCTCATTGAGGACGACATAAAACCAAGAACAATGCGAAGTCATGCCATTCAAGCGATGACAAAGGTAAAAAAATGTTTATATTTGACGAGGTAATAGTCGATGGAAAACTTATCGTTTCTATAGCTCGTTTCTATAGCTCGTTTCAATAGCTTACGTTCTTTCACGATAGCCTCCCATTCTCAGATCTGACCTTCACCTTGGATGTGTAAACGCTTGAAACTTTTGTTTTACGAACTTTCACACAACTTGCTTTTCCAACTGATTTTAAAACAAAGGCATTGGAGGACTAAATCGTAGATTTTAAATCATGGTTTGAACGTGTTTAGAAAGACTTTGGATTGATTGTATCAACGTAATGTGAAATTTTAATTTGTATCCGAAATTCTCTCTATCTGGATGGAAGCAATCGAGTGTTTGATATTAAAAGAAAAGTTGGTTGTAAGCGTGTTTGTGCTTTATAACTTTTGGGTGGCATTTAATCCCCAATATGTGATATTGCATGACATACATTTATATGCAACTTATAATCTACAAGCTAAAATGTGCTGTGTACTGGGAATATTGTAGTCTCGGCTCTTGCCGCAATGGCACACAGGTAAACATCATTTCAATGGAAATTGATCCAAATGATGTCACTGAGGTATGGTTTTTGCTTATAATTGCGCTATTCTTCCGACAACTTTGTTGCTACTCAACTGTTGGTGCCTTGAATCTTCTGTAATCAACGTCATATTCTCCTTTCATTCCAAAATTTACGGTTATAACTTATATAATATCATATCAAATTGTTTGGTTCTTTGTTGTACCGGTAGCTCCTCATAACACTGCAGTTCTTGGCGAAAGGTGAATTCTATAGTGAGGGTGGACTTGTACATGGCGTCTCCAGAAGCACTGTATGTGTATCTGTTTGGCAAGTAAGTAAAACTTCATTTTGATCATTTATTGATTTAAATTAATTGATTTGGTGTTGCATAAAATTGTGATTTTAAGATCTTTCAAAGCTTTTTTAACAGACATTTGCTGTATATAAATTAATTTAATGTGTGATTTGTAACTACAGTTTTACCATATGATATGAGGTCTTTAAAAATCCTGAACATTTTCCTTCTAATTATGTTTTTCTCATGAATGTTAATCATTAATAATTCATCGAAAAAATAAAAATGTGTTCAAACAGAGGCTCAACCATTAAACAATTATTTAATTAAAGGGATATCGATAGTTATAGTACTTACAGAGTAATGTATATCCTTCATATTTAAGCTGCATGTACATTTAAAGAAACAATTCAATAAATTTACTTAATTTTTAATGTCAGGTTGTAGACGCAATTAACCAGCGTGTCAACAACATCAAGTTCCCTACCACCCAGGCTGACTTGGCTTCTATTAAACAAAAGTTTTATCAGGTAGCAAGAATGCCAAATTGCATCGGAGCTGTAGATGGAACATTAATCCCCATCATAGCGCCAAGAGTGAGGGAAGATATATATGTGTGTAGAAAAGGATACCATGCAATTAACGTGCAGGCAGTAGTGACACCCGATATGAGGTATTATTAAATTTAGAACTACCCGGTAGTATAAGTGACGTTGATAATTAAAGAAATATTTTTAAATACATACATGTATGATGAAATAAATGATTTATCTGTATGTACCTAATGAACAAATTACACTGCAATAAAAATTGTATTGAATCATTCAGTGAATTAAAATTGTAACTCGCATTAATATATGTATGCATAGGGAATCCAAATCATGTATCTGTCTGCATATGTCCATATTGCAGATTCACTGATGTGGTCGCTCAGTGGCCGGGATCTACACACGACAACACCATATTTGAGAACTGTGGCCTGAAGGCATGGGTCGAGGCAAATAATGTTGGTTGGCTGATTGGTGACGCGGGTTATGCCCTGAAACCTTACATGCTCACACCAAAGGCAAGAATAAACATTATAATTGTGTACAATACTTTAATGTAATATTGTTAAATACAATTACAGAAAGGGTTTCATGTAATTGTCTGTATTTAATTAACACCATCATGTAAAATGTGTTTGTAGCATATTAGGTTACATATTTGCTAGATTATAGTCAGGTAACTTGTAAAAACATGGTAAGGTTTTGGATCGATCCCAGATATAATGCAAGTTATAAATATAAATGCAATAGCTATAAACACTAATTTCATGCAATTGCTGATAGATCCGGCCTACGACCCAACAGGAAAATGCATTCAACTTGGCACACAGCCGTACCAGAATGGTAGTTGAAAGAGCGTTTGGTTTGTTGAAGTCGAGATTTCGGTAATTATTTTATTTTCAAATACAGTATTACCATCTTGTTACCATCTGTTGGTGTTCATAAGTAAGCAACTTAACTTAAAGAAGTGTAAGGCAACTAATTATGAAATCTTTCTATTCAGAAAGCCCTATTGATAACACTTTTGAAATGGAAGATGTAAATAAATAATGAATAAAATATAACAACAATAGGAGACCAAAAAATAGTTCTTTCATTAAAATATAACAAACTAATTTGTTTTCATTTGCAACCTTAAATTCAAATTATTATCCCTGAGCTGCTATTTTTGTTGTTTATTCATCAATATTATCAAAAGAAACTTAAATTAAACGAGATTTGATGTTTATATGTTATGCAATTGTTAGACATGTCACTTTAAAATAAGCAATAGTAGTAGCTTATGATATAGGCATACCGTTTTTGTAAAAAAAATCACATTCCACTGGATGTGATGTACAACTTAGAGGTGCACCTCTATATTAAGAGGTGTATATTTGTCTTTGTGCTTCTATGTTTTCAAACAATAATGTAGCCGAGCTCTCTAACTTAGAGATGCACCTCTAAATATAGGCGGAACCCTATTTTGTTTACTCCTAGTACAATAATTTTGACCCTATAGGTATATCATAGAAAAATGATGTTAATTGGTATTATATTATGTTTGCACTCACTTCATTTCATGCAGATGTCTTCATAAGACTGGAGGATTCCTCCAAATCACACCTGAGAAGGCAGCCAAAGTCTTTGTTGTTTGTGCTAAACTGCACAACATGTGTATAGATGATGCTGTCGTGTTTGATGGACAAGTCCATGTTGCCCCTGACAATGCACCACCTTACATTGGAGCACTTGACCCAAATGCGCAGAGGGACAGAAGAGCTATTATTGCAAGATTTTGAAATGAACTATCGCATTGTTTTAATTGGTTGCATATCTTGTTATTTGGACTAGTGAAGGAAATATTATTAACTTGTGATAGATTCACATTTTTATGTATAATTAAGTTAAGAACTTTCTGTATCAATTTTCATAAACTGTCACAATTGCCCATTTTTTCTCAAAACATCTTAAGTCTCTTAAAACAGAATTTATCTTTTATCCAATATTTTGGTTTCGGTTTAACTTGTACAGTATAAACATTTTGAAGACTTTTTATACATGTACTTTCAATAGAAATTATTTTGCTTATATTACTGACAAACAATCTTAGTTTTTATTAGTAATCTTGATTAATGAAAATAGATACCAAAGCTTGTTATGCTTTAGATGTTTCGAGAAATTGGGTCTGCAAGATTAATACCTGTATGAACTAAAATACAATATTGACACAACTGATGACAAACTGTGCCTGTACCATGAAAACCTATTATGACTCAGTATATGGGACAATCTTTTTTTAAATGAAGTTGCCGCAAACTCCAAAATGGCCAAAATTAGTAAAACAACCTTGAATTTGAATGAAGCTTTCAATTGTATGGATTACTTTAAAATCTCAGTATAGTGTAAACAGTGAGAACAAACTTGTTCATGATATAATGAATCTGAATGTATTCATGGAAAAAGGAGACAATGCATTACTATTATCATAACCATTGTTAATTTGTTGCACAAACATATTTGAAATGTAATGATTACCATCTAAATTGTCATATTTTATTTCATTTTGACATGAAGAAAGTAATTACTTATTACAACATACAGTATAGCCATGACTCATAATATGATGAAACAGTAGCTATTCTATTTATTATGCTGTTTATGAGGGGTATATACTCCTAATTATATCAGTGGAAGAACTTGAAGTAACAAAACAAATGCTGTTCCATGGTGATTTTAATCATCCTTTATCTGATATATAAAGAAATCTTATAACACAGTAAAAAGGAAGTTTTATATTTTGTTGAAATGCCAATACAGTTTACCTGACCATTCTTCTAAATATGACATGTTCTTTGCAAATTCAATCATTTCAAATAACTCAAAAATGTACTAGCTAATGCATTTCCGCTGATGATATAATAAATGATGGTTCAGGTAAATGCCATATTTGGATGATAACAAATGTACAGGAGTGATGGAAGTATATTGAATGCTTAACTAGATTCAATTTGTTTTTAGCCAATGTTCCCAAATTAATAAACTGGCATCACTTAAAATGAAAATGTATGAATTGATGAAGCTGTTACTGAATAGCACTTTTTTGTTATTAAAACAGTTAAACTACGAACAGGACTTTAAACTTAATGAAAGTAATTTATAATGTAACTAACAACATATTTGTGAAGTGTCACATAGTAATAGTTTTCTTATAACTTTTCACTAGCTGATGTAAAAATCATGGAGAGTTGTAATAAATACATGGTCTGTACACATATTTCTGGATAAACCAGTTTACAATTATACATCTACTACATTGACACATAAAACTTTACATGAACATATAACAGACATGAAATAACATTTTTTTGTAATGTTAACTATAACAAGTATATGTTATATGTGACTAACATTAACTTTTTTGCTCACCCTCAAATTTGATTTACATAAGTTAGTACATTAAACATTATACAACATAAGAACAGATAACTCTGATAAGTGTCAATTATAAATGTTAATATATATATATAAATATATATCCAAAATCAATTTTATGAATAGATACACCATTCACAGTAAATTCTGATGTAGGCATGATTGATATCATTTGGAAAAACAATTGTTAAGTCAGACATTTTATGAATAAGTATTAGTGTAAATGTCACAGCAGATGAGAACAAATTCATACAACATATTATACACAAATAATTAAGTTGTCAGAGACAAATGTCACTGAAAATAAAGTTGGAATTTAAATTTCTTCTACTTCTAACATTTGCTGCACTACAGCTATGGATATTATCGTGATGATTTGGTGAACACTTCGAAAATTATTTATAATAAAACCTGAACTTGCAAACAGGCAATTATTAAGCAATAGGCATAATATTTAAGAATTTCATATTTCAGGTAGTTTTAAGGTCTGCCTACTGCCATTCATCTGATACACACTCCCTGTGTTTTTTTGTGTTGACAATGAGTCAGTAAATGAGTTGTATTTTAAGTAAGTTAGGGCTCTTTGCCTTTGCTCAATCTGCCCGTTCTTAATCATTAAGAATTTAGTTCATGTCAACTATTAACTATTACACAGACTACTTTAAATAATATCAGTGTAATAGGACTATCATTTCTAGAAATTACTGCCTGTATCAGGTCATGTTAACAATTAGCCTATCACCATCATAAGCAAATTATTGAGTTCTTTATCAATTGAGTAAATAAATTATATCACTGTATGTGATTAATAACCCCACTATACCGCCTTATTGTAATAATATTGCAGTACAACAGGGAGTGATGTACACTTATTGAATGCCCTGTGACTGTGAAAAGGTATAAGTTAAGTTATAAATGTTCAATACCTAAAATACTTTAAACAAGTAAATACTTTGGGCAAAAAATAATTATGTACATTAACAAAGCAATTAACGCAAAGAAAAGTGCACCCAGAGGTATGGTTCTTGTGCACTGCAATTGGCCTTAACAAGATATATATCAATAAAAAGTTTAAAAGCAATATCTCAAAGACTCAAATTTTTGCTCCGTACAAGACACAAAAACATGAGTAATGGAGAAAAGTATACTTGTCCCAATGGCACAGGACGGACGGACAGACGGGACAAGGTGATTCCAATATAGCTCACAACGCTATTTGGTGGGAGTAAAATAAAGTATTCATGTCATATATTTATGCCTTCAAAGTGTAGAAATTTATCATTAACTCATTAGTATTTTTTTGTTGTTGGAGTATTTCACTGAGGAGCTGATTCTGTTGAACTAGAAGATTTTCAATGCTATCTGCACCTGAAAAGTAATGTGATTTCATTTTTCAAGCAGCTGCAATAAATGAAAAGAATATCTTGATCAAAATTATTATGTAATTATTCGTTTTACAGTTATTTTAAAGAAGATGTAAATAGCATTAGAATTATTCATAGATTATTAATATAACTCAAATAATTAGTCAAAAATGATACTGCATATCATATTGTTTTATTTCAGATTGAGAATATTTAATTAAGAAATACTACAATACCTCTGCCTTTGTCTATTTGACCGCTGTCTTCTGTCACTGCCATTGGTGCACTAAATGTGAATAAACAATTATGTAATTTGTTGCATTTTTGTTAATTTGGTTTTTTAATGTAAATGTAAGTTCTTGACTAGTTGTAATTGAAATATGGAATAAATAAATATTATACTAACAAATGATTACAATTGAATGATTATTATAATTTAATAATGTTGATGTTGCTTCATTGAATGCATCAATTGAATAATTAATGCAATATCCAAAGAATAGAAGTGCATCCAATGATAACCTTATTAAAATTACCTTTCTTGAAGAGTGGCACCTTGATGGTACTGATATGATGTACGGCAATGGTTTCTCAGAGGCTGCCAGTGCTTCAAACGGCTCAGTGGCTGCAGGTTTAATGGATGATGTTTCATTGGTGTAGGTTGATTCAACTTTAATAAATAAAGTAGTGATAAAACATAATATTACTGGAGCTTGCATTAATGACAATAATGCTAACAAGAATAACACTTTAACAGTTAACCCTTTACATGCTGAGGTCACATACCTTTTTGGATCAGAAAGTATGTGGTAAATAAAATAACAGTAAGTGGTGATACAAATTTTAAAAAAGGCCACTTACTCTTCATCAAGAAGGTATCAACACCAGCAAAGCCTCCAATCGCTGAGTCACCAATCAGGTTAATCATCTGTAACAAAATCAATGTAACTAAGGCCAAAATTAAAGTTATGTTTCCTGTACACAAAAAACATTTTCATGTCAGTAAAATTCATTTTTGTTTCAAATATTTATATAACAATAGATTGAAAAATATGTGATTTGTTTTGGAATTATTTTTATCGCTTGTGCCTTTCGTATTGGGAAAAAGGTTGACTTTGGGGAAAATACAAATCAGGCCAAAATAGGCGTTTATCAAATTTGGGAAAAATATAAGTAAGAGCCACCCAGAAACATAACCTATAATCCATTTTAATTACATTTGATTGTGTCCAATACATGAGATGGCATTATAGTGGGCCAACTCATAAGCACCCCATTTATTGTGTTTACTTCAAAAGAAAACTGTTTAAATGATTATTTTACCTTATCCTCCCAATTCTCCAATTTCGGAGCTGGCCCACCCCCTGTCACATTTGAAAGCTGACGCCTCCTCCTTTCTCGTCTCTTCACATCAGTTTTTATGTCACTGATTTTTTTCTTGCACTCATCAAGTGTCCTCTCACAAACGCCTTGCGCATTCACTCTGAAATTCAAGTGAGTTTTCAATATGTATTTTTATAACATATTTAATTATTTTACTCATATTTCGGGGTGGGGGTGGGGGGTTCCTCCCACAGTCTGGCAGTCAAAATTGTTGTGGCAATATATATTTATTGGTAAAACTAAACATAAGAGATTTATCTTTCAAATACAAACCGATGTTTTGTTGTTTATGACTAAAAAATACCATACCGCTCCAATATTTCCTTCCAGGCCCGATCTTTATCAACATGAGTTAGTCCAGGGCAGAACTTATTGTCTAATGTTGAGGTTAGCTCAAAGTAACTTTCCTTTAAAATATCTTGTTCCGCCCTGGAGCAATTCACCTTACGTCGCTGCTTTGCGGTCGGCTCCATTGTTGCAGACGATTGTTTACTTTTTTTGACAGGTGCGCGCGTGCTACCTCCTATCGGAGAGTTACGCATTATTTACCCCTACGCAAATATTTACACTTACGAAAATTTAGTAAAACGCACGTACGTATTTCGTATTATTTACGTAAGTTGAAAATGTACGTGGAAACTTACGTTAAACTTACGAAATGTTAGTAAAACGGGGCCCATATGTTCCTTAATTACTACTGCGAGTTAAATTTCCATCAAGGCCTACACCGATTCTTTGAGATGGGCGACTTTATAACTTTTCTTTCCATCTTCTTCTCACTTTCCTTTCCTACCTGTTGTTAATATATGACTTCAATAAGAAACAGGGCCCCTTCATTTTACTTTAACTCGAAATACATCAGCGGCTTACTACAGTACATTTGCAACGCAATCGCATACATTTTGTATAATAAATGTGTAATTTAGTTACATGATTATCGGAATTCAATTGCACTAGAATCTTTCTGTATCCTCAACTATCTTTGTCATAAGGATAAGCTTCTTAATGCTTACCTATTATCTCTCTAACCATATTTATACTGACATATATAGTTTCTCATATGTTTAATATATTTAATAATTCATTATTTCATTTTCTTTATCGATATACCAATTTACAAAGTATATACGTGTTGTGCTGGAATTAATTCATTTATTTATAATATTGTTTACAGAAAATAGAAAAGAGGTTCCATACAAGCCAATGGCTTTCTCAGTTATATTTATCATATGTGTAGGTTGTAAATGTTTATTTGTTGTAAAATAAGTACTGTTTAAACCAACGTTGATTATTTTTTGACGAATTTGTTACAAAAACACAGTTATTGAGATATCAAATGTAAAATTTCTTTACAGCGAATAACCAAGAATGAAAATGAAAAGAAGTCATTTTTTATGAATGTCCACAACAAAAAAGGTTTCTTTATATTAAATCTATTTTTTACACATTAAACATATTTGGTTTAGTTTATTGAGCTTCATTTATTAATTATACAATGAAACATACAGGGTAAATGATTGCTTCCCTTACTTTGCTCCATAACTTTGGCACTTTAGAACGTTTAGCATTTACATGTTACTGTACATAGTAGTTCTTGAAAACCGATCATAAAACGCGCTTTATCCGGAGAAATTGGCGTCGATAGCGTAGCACGCAGTACAATAATTGCGTGGGTAAGTGGTCCTGGCTTTATTTATGTGTAATGCATTTTGTCGTTCAATGGTACATATTATTAATTGCAAAGGTTTATAAATACAGCGGAATGATTTGTCTCGATGCCGTTTAGCCCTTGCCTACTAAAAGATAAAAGATGTGAAATAAAAGTAGCACGTAATAGCTTCCCCCCTTTCTGCAGCAAAAAAGATCAAAGTGTTGGGGCGCTCATGTGCAAATTGAGGGACGAAAATGCACCAAGCGATTGGTGTAAATGCCCTTCTGCGCCACATTGCGGGGACAAAGTGTGCATCATTATAATATCACAGTTTTAGCTTCGCAGTCTGGCTTATATTCGCTCCGCCGCTTTGTACATTTTCGCCCTTACCACTAGGCAAGTTTTCGTTTGTTCGACCTTTTGTTGCGAAAAAGGGAAAACTTGAAATCGCAGAAATCAGCCATCATACTAAACAAGGATATATTCAGATTATACACGGAATGGAAACTAGCCACAGATGATGTCGGTGACATATTTCATGGATAAAATATTGAATTTATCATAATCATACATGTCCCATCAATCATGCGCACGTACATTGCTTACGATACGGAATCATGAAAAGTACATGATTAACGAAAAGAACCTGACCACTGCTTTACTATCCATTCAACTTAATTGATCAATTGCATATTCCCCAAAAATACAGAATTGAGGTCATTAGTGCTCCGAAGAGTTGACTAGTTGCTGGATCGCCAGCTATGTTGCTGCTTATATAAATATATTTTGAAGGCGAAACATCTGAATATGATCATTTAAGTGCTACGTCTTCTGTATATCCCTCCGCAAACGATCAGTTCTGTCTTAAAATGTCCAACAACTCTAAAATTAAGTTGTGCTAATATAATTTTGTCTTCCAAACTACCCAATAAACCCAAGTTATGAATGTATAAACTAGTTTACCGGTCATATCATCATTCATCTAGACAGCGTAGTAATTAATTAATCTCTAATTAAAATGGACTACCTTAGTAATAAATGACTTTGTGTTCAGTTGTGTCTTTAAATGTTTCATTGCCGATTAATCTGTATATATTTTAAAGACGCTAGGTAAATTATAACGCATATTGTTGTCTGGACTTTTGTTTCATTTTGATTGCCCGATTTTGCCGATTTTATATTGAACCTGACACACATACACTGTAATCGGCTTGGCCTCATACAGTTCAATTACCGACATAACAAACTAGGGTAAGTCGGCTTGGCCTTATAGTATTGAATAACCGAGATGACACAACCAAGGTAAGTCGGTATAAACTCATTCAGTTCAAATACTGACAGAACAAAACTAAGGTAAACTGGTATCGCCTAATACAGATTAAGTAAGATTGCATTCTACTTATCTGCTTTATGACATTGATTATCTTAAATAAAGCGTTTATATCCAAATCAGTATTTAATGTTGTACACTGGGTGTAACATAAATCCCTGTATGTTAAGCCGTACAAATAAAACAAAAAAAAAGATCATGATGCAGTTTAAACAAATCTTTATTAACTTGTACCATCATATAACGTAATTGCGAATGTAAAATGTACAAATACGGTAAATATGTACTAGTTTCTCTATATTTGCACAAGATAAGCGGTTTAATCTATGACGCAGCGTAACTATATCATATGACCTTGATATTAAGTATGTATCTAGGTTAGAAGACTGATGAGGGGAGGAAACTAGAGTGTATGTGATTAAAGAGATATATTGAGTAGTTTGCCCTGTAATCATTAAATTATTTTCAACTACCGTACACGTTCGAGTATGAATCAGAAGTACCTTTGTTGTGGGACTGTAACTGATTCATTTACCTCAATGCGATCAGTTAACCATAACAAACATATATATATACTGACTGACAGTTTATTTCTTAGAATAAAGAATTTACCTAAAATGCAAATCTATGCAAATGTTATTAACCATATCGCCAGTTGCTGTTACTTGAAATGTTTCAAATGTTAGATAACAATATTTTTCAGACGTTTAGTTATATTATACTTGGTCGTTTTCTTTTACAGAAAGCTATATTCTTGAATCATATGCTAAGTTCGTGCATTATTACAAAACCTCAACTAGGTAAGTAGCTCCTATACAGGTGCATCGTACGCTGTTCAATTATTAACATGATCTTAAACGCAGGAACTAAGACACTTATAGCTATGGAGTGAGGTATCAATAACAAGCTAACAAAACTCCATGTACATGGAATACATGTATATAATTCAAAGTTTCAAAGTTCATTCGAAGAACCCAGTTCATTAAAACATGACAGCATGAGTATATGAGACAAATGAATATATTCTAAGAAACGCGGATATTTTAAAAGAAAGGAAAAGAAGACTTGCAATATACACATACACAAAGCAAAATTTTATGGGAGAGACATTGCATGGAACACACATTTGTGATATCAATAAGATTAAAGTAACTTTTCATCCTGTTCGCATGTAAGTATATATGTGTTGACAACGTATGTAATATTTCGTTTACAGATTGCGTTACTTTCTTTATTTGCTAAATTGATTGTTACCTAAATCTATAAAATATTTAAATTTGATATCATTTGGATTTACATAGTATTAAATATCGATAAATTGCTTTCTGCTATCGTTCAGTGCACTGCATTCAAGTAGATAGTAATCGTCACACTCGTCTCCAATACTACTGGAAGCTTGGCAAAATGGACACTTTCTTCAAAATACATCATATGTTGATGGGAACGCGATTTTGATCATTGTGGCGCTAACGTGAATAACGAGAAAAAGCGAGAATCAAATCGCGCACTCTTTTCCCCATGATGTTTCATAGTATTTTCGAGCTTAAAACTTAGTTATTTGTTGTCAACATAAAAAACACGTCAATTTCAGCAATAAACCCAATGCAACATTATTTATTGACGTTTAGTTGATCATAACCTTTTAACGTGTGTTTAATTTACCGAAAGAGTTGGTCAGCTGTTCGGCTTTTGGACTTTGGTAACTACGTTTGTATGACGGTAAGGTGCAAACATTTCTGGTCGATGATGTGAGACGTTTTTGAAATAAAAACAGTATTATTTTATTTTTTTGAAACGAAAAAACATTAATCAGAATATGCTTGATCATGAAATGGTTGTTTATAACCGATATTTGTTCACATTCTGACAAACAACGCAGTAACCGAGACACCGTTTCCCAGTTATCACGAGGAACATCCGGTGTTAAACTTCAACGTTTCTGGGTTCAGATTGTGGAATTACAAGTAATAAGTGCAAATAAAATGTTATTTAATCATTTATTGATTATTTTAATCAGTATAACACAATCTGTAAGCTTGATAATGCAATTTGACAGTACTTTCACATGGCAATCAAAGTGATTGACAAAACCCGGAAGTGAATTCTGCGACACCTATTGGAAAATATGTTTTGTTGTTAGCAACCGATAATGACCGCCAAGGTTAAATGTTAAATAAACTATGAGTCAGTTCACGTTGTCACAGGCCTCGACGGTACCTTATGACATAGAATATATTCAAAATGATGATCCAGATTTTGCAAATGAACTTCTTAAACTTGACAATCTTTATTTCAATGAACTTGTGCAGTCATCTCAAAGTCAAAATATAAAAGATTCAGATGAAAGGTCAATTTCATCATGTTTTATAAATAATGATGATTCTGATTGTGAAATAAACAATGAACAGGAGTCTGATAGTGAACATGATGTTTCTGAAACTAGTTTCAACGATGATGTACTTACTCTGTCAAATGATTATGATGGTACTTCAAGACCTGAAGATGTCAAGGAGATTCATAATGTAAACAAACTGCGAGCAGAAACATGTGGATGTAAAGGATTATATAATTGGAAACCATGCTCATCTGTAGTTGATTTTGAAAAACTGTTAGCTTACAGACAAGACTGCATGGACCTTTCAAATGATGAAAGAGAACTTGTTATTAAGAGTCTTTTGTTTGCCCATAGAGTTACCACTGGCAACATATTGTCCAATAAGAAATCACAAAAGACCCGTGTGAAACCATCGCAGATGTATTATTTTATGGGACACAAAATCTGTAAAACCTCATTTATTTTTGCACATGCAACATCTTACTGCAGTTTGCAAATAATGGCAAAATCACTGGATTCTGAGGGGATAAAGCCCAGAATTCATGGGAATAAGCACAAGGTCCCAGCTAACGCCCTTAGCTTTACAGACCGAAGCAGGTTGAAAACCTTTATTGAAAATTATGCAACAGACAATGCTTTGCCATTGCCAGGTCGGCTCCCTAATTGCCCAAATCAGACTGTTCTTTTATTGCCATCTGATGTTAACATTTCTGAAATTCATGAAATATATCAGGAAAGTGCTGTTGAGACTGGCTATAGACAAGTGTGTCTTAAAACATTTCGAAACATTTGGAATGAACTATGCCCTCACATAGCCTTGGCAAAGCCAACGACAGACCTTTGTTTTAAATGCCTAAAATTTGGTGTAAAATTGAGATAAGCTAAGTGATGAAGATAAAAATGAACTTGTAAGTGAGTACGAGGCTCATCTAAGCACTGCAAAAAAAACAAAGAGAGCAGTACAAGGAGTTAACTGCTGCAAGCAAAGATGTTTATAGCAGTGAAATTCTTTCACAAGGTTAGAGCCATTCCAAAACCAAAATATGATTTATATGTTAATATATTGATCAAAAATATTTGTTCTGAGTACACTTGTCTGTGCCACAATTAATTATTATTTACCCTAACATTTTCTGATACAGTGTATATTACTATCATTTGAAAGTTACTAAATAGCGGTCGGATCACCTGTTTTCATAAATTACAATACTATTTGATTTTTTTTTAAATGCTATAATTATTGTCTTTAAAGGTGCTGAACCATGTAGCCAAGATGTGCACTACCACTACTCATGGGATTTTGCCCAGCAAGTTCACTATCCACATCATGCACAACAAGTTGGGCCGATATATTTCGCCACCCCACGAAAGTGTCAAGTGGTTGGCATGTGCGCCGAAGGTTCAGGTAAATTTTTATGGTTAGATGTCACTTGGAATTAAACAAGGAGTAACAGAATAAGACAGTTAAAACTAACTGAAGTACCACATAGTTTACAAATAATTTAGTTTTCACAGTTTTTCCGTATTTTACCATTAAGAAGGTATACCTAGTAGAATTCATTTTTATGCGTGATTGGCTTGTGGATGTTATTACGTGATATTACCAAGTTGGGTATGTAGCTTAAATGTTCCAAAGGTTTAGAGTAAGCCTTCGTAGCACAGTGAATACAACACTGGACTGCAATTTTGGCAACTACGGATCGAACATTAACATTTTGGTATTTTTTTTACAATTATAATATCAAAAAGTAAAACATCTTATTAAATAATTGTCCTGAGATTCATTACAGAAAAAAAACATTTTTTTGGTGCCAATCTGGTGTAAAGTCCCTTTAACAATTAATATTTATTAACAGGAAAACAGACATTTTATCTTGTGGATGAGGCCGAATTGCCAGGGAAAGGAAGCGACAGTGTCGTGAGCATGGCCCACCACTACTTTCAGCACTTTGGCGTCGGTGAAAAACATGCTGAGGTATTTAGTTCTTCAAAATGATTACCCATTAAGATTATCTATAGAATAAATATGGATTAAAGGTTCTAACAGCCTATGCAAAGTTCATCCTTATTGCTGAGAAGAGATTATGAGAATCAATAGTGAATATAATAGATGATGAAACTTAACATATATTACACCATGAAACACATTCTTACTCAGATTTTTTTTTCCATTTCACATTCGATGCTTGATAACAATTGGATATTAGTTTCAACTATGGCTTATGAAATGTGTCCCTCATTGTAACATTGTACTGCATAAAGCTCAAATATGTAAAAAGATTGTATTAAATTTTCCAGGTTCATTTTGATAATGCCGTTGGCCAAAACAAGAACCACACTTTGCTTTGGTATGCCATGTGGCGTGTTATGACAGGTCAGTTTTCTAATCTGTTAATAATTGTTTGTCTGTTTTTTAAGGAATTGTGCATTGAGCTGACTTTTGAAATCAATCACATCCTTGATACCTGCAAGCAGTGCTCTAATTTAATAAAATGCTGAACTTGATAAAGTTAAAGCATAGTTGGCAGTAATTTTATATAAGGGATATGTTATAACTAAATAAACATATATGTAAACACTCCATTATTGTAAGATTTATATGTCTTGAAAATTTTATTATACCATAGCTAAAATAATTTCCTTAGTTTTTTTTTTTTTTGAATATAGATACGTTTTATTTACACTAAACAGATCTTCCTACAATTTTCAGGACTGCATGAGAGTGTAACACTAAACACTATGTTGGCTGGGCACACCAAATTTGCTCCTGACTGTCACTTCGGCATCTGGAAGGTCAAGTGGCGATGCTGTAATGCCGAGAATCTTCAAGAAATTGCCCAAACAGTATCCGCCTCTTCAAAGTCTGGCCACAACATCCCACAGCTGGTTAATGACCCTCAGCAGCCAGTCACATTTCACAGTTGGAAATCATTCCTAAATACGTATTTCAAAACTCTAAAGAATATCACCAAATACCACCATTTCTATGTATCAAACAGAAACCAGGAGTTGTAGTTTGCAAAGAGTTTGTAGATTCATCAGAAAGTGAATTTAATCTTTTGAGGATGAATCCAGAATGTGGTATTTTCCCTGAACTAAAGCACGCACCGTGCCTAGATGTTGCACGTCAATGGTACCTTCACGATTCTATAGGTCCATTCTTTAGATATGAGTCATCAAGATCTGCAGTATGCCCTAAACCAACTATGGGGAAAGTCAAAGTTGATATTGGCAAAAATGACACACCGAAAGGCAGTAAACGCAAACATAGCCTTCTGTGTTAATTTAATGTGGACTGGTTAAATGTAGTGCTGCATAGATATGTTTGTCAAACCAGCCAGGAAGTATACTTATGTCATAAATGACATTTTAAGCAAGTGTAATTAATTGTAACATGACATCATAATAATGAATAGTGTTGAAAATGTGAACGCTTTGTAGTATCGATGTGTTTAGGACTTTAAATACTCACATTAGTAGGTTTTATATGAATATGAGAGGAAATGAAAAATAACTTATTGGAATTGTTTACTTAGATTGTTATAGGCTTGCAAAGTCCCTTTAATATTGGTTGGACAGAAAACACTTGTTTAATCAGCTTTGTATTGAACAACTTGAGAAATATCCTCTACATCTAAAGACTAACGCAATTAAGTTATATGTATCTCTGCCATTTGAAACACGAGAAAGAATATTTGCTTTTTGTGTATTACTAATATTATTGATTGGTTGCATTGCATTGTGGAAGTGTTTTTTATTACAAAATCATTGCAAACTACAACTCTGTTTTTCGCAAATGAAAGAGAATGTGCAGATTTTTCCTTAATCACTTGCTAGGCCTTTAGCATTAATTACCGAAATGTGACTTGACAATTTAAGAAGATGCATTTTTTAGAATTATTACTTCAGTTGAAAATGACATCTCAATGAATTAAGTATTGTCATTTACTCATTTGTTGGTGAAATGTTGATTGTAGATCAAATTTTTGTGGCAAATTTGAAAAAAATGATCAAAAAATGGCATTATCACATGTAACCATAGCAACAGACTGTTGTTTCCATAGTTCTTTTTGTCATTTTGTACATAAATGAGCAATGTGTACTCTTTATCTCTATGAATTAGTTAATGTGTTAGCTATAACATACAGTAAAGTTAGTATTTCGACATTGATAGTGCATTTAAAGTAAGAACATAATGGACATTGTTTTCATACTGTTTATCAATGTGTAACAGAATGATCCATATCATTCTTATGATTTCTTTGTACAAAAATGACTTAAACTTAAGGTTTTTATATCTTACAGACTTGGTATCATTTAGATGCCAAGAACTTAAAAGGCATTGTATATTAGGAACACATCTTTTTGTGGCAGACTTCAAAAATGATTGGAATTAGCATTTTCATTAGTAACCATAGCAACAGATTTTTGCCTTGACCGTTGTGGCCAATTTCTATGTCATTATGGACATTAACAATGTGTACTTGCTATTTTAATTTTGAAGTTTATGTAACACTAGTAAAGACAAATTAAAATTTTTAAATATCTTGACATGGATATTGTATTCAAATTTAGAACAGTTTTGTTCAAATTATTTTTTAGCGCTGTGTTTCAAAATGTTTCATATGTTTTTTGAACTTTTTTGAAATTTAACTTGAAACTTCAGTTTTAATTTCTGAAAATACTTAGTATCATAAAGAAGTCAATAACTATAAATAATTTAACTAAGATATAATTCTTTGTTATGCAGACTTTCAAAAATGATTGGTAATAGCATTTTCATAAGTAACCATAGCAACTGAATTTTGCTATGACCTTTGTTGTAAGTTTCTTTATCACTATGGACATTAGCGATATATACTTGTTATTTTCCTTTTGCAGTTTATGTGATTCTAGTAAAGATACATAGTTTTATATTTTAATATTTTGACTTTTATACTTCATTCAAAATAAGAACAGATTTAGCCAACATTTAGTTCAAATTGTGTTTAATCCCTCTGTTACAAAATGTTCCATATCCATTGTTGTTTTTTTTAATATTTGACATGCAACTTCAGATTTTATTTCTGCAATTGCTTGGTATCATAAAAAAGTCAATTACTTAAAACACAACTTTATGAATAACATTATTTTTTGGTAAACATGTAGAAAATGAGTGAAAATGGCTTTATCAATAGTTACCATAGCAACCAAATTTTGAACTTTTTATTAACTTTTGTAATCAAACAATGAGTGCTTATTGTTTCTATGTTAAAACTTATATGTTATATGTAAATAGTCCTTGACATGATATTAATGTGACATGGATATTTCATTCTAAATTAACACATTAGACCATACATTTTGTTCATTTCAATTTCTACACCCGTGTTACGAAAAGTACTATATTTTTTTAGGTTTTGTGAATTTTGTCTGGAAACTTTGGATTTTTGTTCTAGAAATACTTGGCATCATAAAGGTTACAATATCTCAAAATGTCATTTTTGTGCCAGAATGATCATATTCCCATTCCCATCCACATATCCAGTCCAGCTACCGATTTCGATGGTTTCTAGTTCGAAACTTTAACAATTTATAGATCGTGGTAAGATCACTACGCACGGTGATTCACCAGCGCCCATTCAGAGCGTTGCTTTCTTGTCAAACTCCGCCTACAAAGGTCACGAAAGGTCGACCGGATCATGCAAAATTAACTGAATCTTTTTGTTCAGAAAATCAAGTACGGATGTATTATGTTAGTTCAAACCTATTTGAATGGTGTTAGAGTTGCTGATTATTGTAACTCGTTATTTATCTTTTTTGTTCTGTCATGACATTAGAAAATAAGGAAAACACTTCATTTTGTTGATCAAGATTCTGCAAATTATTATACATATCTTTGCTAACGGGTTTAAATTAAAATAAAAACTAGATAAAGTCATAAAGCTTTGCAACGT
This sequence comes from Mya arenaria, assembly GCF_026914265.1. Taxonomy (NCBI): domain Eukaryota; kingdom Metazoa; phylum Mollusca; class Bivalvia; order Myida; family Myidae; genus Mya; species Mya arenaria. The sequence goes on along the minus strand of NC_069128.1, from coordinate 44,900,104 downwards.
CATTTTTCATTAAAATAAACACAAGTAATGTGAAATGTTATGTTGAGTCGTCTGGTTCTATCTCACATATTTCAAAAAAAATACTACATTAAATAATACATGTGTGCTTGAAATATTTGCTTGTATATAAAGACAATTATTTCAAAGTTTTATGTGACATAAACTAATATTTGTATACTGAAGGGGTAACTCCATTTTCTTGGTACAGTTTAGTACAGTTGTCTTCTTTGTAGTGGAAGAAGTGGTGACATATCATCACATCATCACAACATATTATTCGTACGGGAAGTTGTTAATGTTATCCGCAATCCATTCGTACGACATCACCTATGTCTAATGTTCAAGCCTCGTATGAAGCTGATCTGACATAGTTCTGATATAGACGGTTGTTGATCCGGTTATTGATTATTACTCCGATTTATAAGGAGGAGATAACCCAGCTATTTTTCATACTTCACATTCCTATAATATGCACCGAAAAAACGATAAAAGATGTTCTAGGTTTTACCAGTACCGATGTCGACCAGTTTTAGTATGTTGCCTCGACAGCAAAATGAGTGTATTTGGTATTGTCTTTAATACCACCTGTTTTTGATTGGGAATTAAAACCTGGTATACAAGTTATTATAATGCATCTACATGTGTAGATAAGAAACAGGGGGAGGAAGGCATGTCAAGCCGTTGAGATACTGATCTTTCAAGTAAGACATAAGCCGCATATCTTAAAAACAATTAGGTGTTATAAAAAACAATTTCAAGGTGAAGTTGAAAGAGAACCATGTGTTATTTTTCAGTCTTTATTTTCCGATTACAAATGCTAATAATAATACAGATATAATACAGAGTAATACAAAGCATTTTCATAATTCACATCCTTTGTTGCAAACAAAGTATAGCGATGACTACATATTATGAAACAGCTACAAGCATTGAATACCATATAGTGATATTATACGACTGAAATGGATACTTGCAGCACATACAAAACAAAATTGTAAAATTTAAGATTAGATAAAATTAATCTTCTATTATACAATTAATCTATATTGTATTAAACTGCATAGCAGTACGTTTGTTTTGTATTTCATAGTTTGTACATTAACCTCAAAATTATTTACTGATATCTATTCTTAACTTAACTGTTTATAACAGTATTATGACTGAACGTAGCTGATAAATGTATAGTATATTTGATTAAAACAATATATGTTTGCTTATGTAAAAAAGAATCGTACTTAAATAATTGACGTTTGCAATCAAAATTGAAAGTGGTATACACGATAATACATGCATTTCATTTAGTATAAATAGGGGAAATTATGATAAGACGCTTTTCCTGTGATCTGTATCACTTCGAGTTTGGCGTGTAAATACGTATCTGTTGATACCGCAGGTCGAGACGGATACATGTTTACTCAACAACCGAGACGTGATACAGGTCACCAGAAAAGCGTTTTATCGTAATATTCCATTTATTATATACCTGCCTATTTAATTATTCCTTTTTATTTTTCGGTTTCAATTTGATTTAAATTTACAGCCATCTGTCAAATGCGCGTATAAATTCGAATGTGTTACGTAGTTTTGTGTAATTAAGGTAGGGAGGCTACTACAGTGAAACGACTTCAGCAGTAAGGTGTTTGACTACTGGATTTGATAGTGTTTGTATGCAGGAATGCACCTTTTTTATATGCCTATCAAATTCCTTTTCCATATCCAACAGTAAAATTACAGCACGCCGTATTGAATAATACGTATCATGATAGTGTCTTTTTCTGACTCCATATCATGCTAGTACCGTGTTGTAACAACCAACATTATTTTTAATTATGCTTGATTGATTGATTGATTAAGAAGATTGGTCATTAACATAATGTTTTGCAGTATAGATAAAACAATAGGAATTACAAAAACTCTGACATTTGGCTTCAATTTTTTCTTCGTATGGAATATGACTTAGCTGCAAGTGTATTGATGACCAATAAATCATGTAATAATTTGCAATTGCGATTTAAAACAATACTAACTATCTGTTCTAATTTTAGAACATATTAAGATTAACATCTCATTAAAACATCGTTTACAACACGTTACACTACGCTGAGATATTTTCAACAATAATACTTAATTAGTAGAAAAATTTATCCACATACTACCATGAACAACATACAGACGACTCTTAAATTCGCCTCTGTTTTTCTTTCGTCTGTAAATTCCGCTTATATCGCATATTATAATTTTGCGCAGCTTCGAGCATATTTGAACTTGAAATAATTAACCATATTTAATATACTACAATACTTAAAGTAAAATATATAATATATATTCATATAGCAAGTATTGCTATATGTATATATTATATACATATAGCAATATTCATCATGTTACAGGATATCACATTTCATTCTCTAAAATGTAAAACGATATGAAAACTACTACATCAATTTTACAATAATGAGACAATGAGAAAAAAACTGTCAAAAAAAATAAAAAAAATCAAGATCTGATTAAATTTAAATATGATCTTAAATTGAATCAATATTGTACTGCCTCATATATATGCTGAATATACTCGCAGCAAGTATTAACCATTTCCCAAGGTGGAAAATATAAAACGAGAGGTGGATTAACTTCGTTTATTCCAGTCTTGGTGAACACATGTACGTTTGTGTGTGTGCGTGGTAAAAACTGTAAATATACAAATAGAATGTATCACTAGAATGTCAACATTAAATTACATATAGTTTTGCCTTTCATGATAAATGTATACTTAACATCTCAATGAAGATATAACGTCTTGTACAATCCATATCACTAAAGAGATTAAATCTAACAAATAAACATTTTTCTAATGATACGAAAGTTTTGAGTACGAATGCTTTCGACAGAAAAATGACGATTATAAAAAAATATCAAGACGAATTAAGCAAGACATTTATAACAACAGTCAGGGAGTTTAAAATACATACATTGTTGTAAACGTCCAAGCATCTAAGGCCAAACAGGACCTGAATTTACGGTAGAAAGGAAACCAAAAGCCTCGTGGTATAATTTACCAGAAACTCCAAAAAACTGTGCCGAATAGCGAAGGTTACACACAACTAAGTTAAAAGAATCAGCATAAATATATTATATTGATTCAATTTAAGATCATATTTAACAAAAAAAATATTAAGTTTCCATAAAATGACTCATGTAGTTGGTAGTAAAGTTATAAGTATATGTACATCTTATGTAAACATGACAAAACTGTTAAAATAACCAAATCAATGCCGTGATGAAGAGTTCGGTTTAAAATTAACTATCCCTCTTTTAGACAAGCTTTTTTATTACAAAGTTCACTAAATGCACAAAAAGCAATCTCGATTGTCTGTAGAAAGATTCTAGATTGGCATACCATGTTATATACATTCTAAATACAATAGCAGCATGCACCTTTTTGAATATGTGTCTTTATCACTTGGAGTGGATATTTCGACAACATAACACTAATGCAAGTTACCGACCATCAACAGTCAAGGTTTCGTATAGCTCCTCCGTCAGATCTATATTCGCCTCTGTAATGCCCTTCGCAGCCAGTTTCGCTTTAAAGGTCTGTGTGTATTTAACGTATGCTATCCGCCCTCTAAGAATAGAATTAAACGCCATATATACACAATTATATACATGTATTAAACAAAATGCAACTTTTAAAGTTTCACGGTAGACTATAACTATATAGACACTGTATTATTAGGTAACATCTGAGGTCACACTCATGTAGGAAGGACTCGCGGGTCACATTAGTTGAATAGTAACGTTAATAATATACAAATACATGTTACTCATACTTATAAACAACGTATTATAGGATGACTTGAACTTTGTTTCAAATGCAACGTTTAAATAAAAAATCAAACTAGTTCTTTTGTATACATATAGTTGTTCCTGACAACTTCAAATTTGTCTACATTCTACATTATATATAAGAATTCATTTCAATTACATTGCGTAGTTAAAAAGTTTAATTAAGCAGTATAAATCAGTAACTTGTTTAGCTTGAGTACTGGGGAAATGTTTTTAGGCATTTAAACAAAAGAGCTGCATTGCAGTTTATTTATTTTTTGAAAATTCTTGAATTCAGTGCTGCAGTGTTCAACAATGTTAAATTTCACGGCAACTGTGACAGTGACAAACAGGATATTTGTTCAATTCAGTATAAGATCGTAATTTATATCATGAGCTTCATGGAAAAACATATCTTTACGAGTGGCGAATCCACGAGTAAAACTATAGTCTATAGAAAACTATATTTCTTTGATCAAGGGTGGAATTAAATAACATGTTACAAGCAAATGAAATCAAAGTTTCTTTTCAGAGTTTAATAAGTATTTTTCTAAATATTCATTTAAAAAACGATTTTTCCCCGCCGCTACCCAACGGACGGGGTGAACGCACTTAACGCACATTTTTATAGTTTATAATTCAGTCTTTTTTGTTTGTGCAAACTTTTTGTGAAAACTAATTATTGAACGTTTATTAATGCATCAAATAATGACGAAAGCAGTTTTAAATTAGACAGGGCATTAGTACATAACCAAAATACTACGCGGCCATTTATTGAGCTTACAGTTAAAAGGTCGTTTTTAACAATATTGATATTTGGTAACATTGATACAACATCCTATTTATGTTCGAGCTGTTGTTGTTGTCGGTTTTAATTCAAGCAAATGTTCGAACATTTAGCTTCAAAGTTCATTAAAAAGTTTGAAAAGCATAATTATCATTTTTATAATAAAAGGTAAGTTGTTTATTTCCAAATATATTTTTATTTAAACTTATGCAACCTGTTGCAAATCTTAAATTGTTTTGGCAATATTTTGTGGTTCAAAGCTGACGTAATTAGTTTTGTTAAAGAGGAAGTACCTAAAATGTAATTTTATAGAAGTTCTAAAAGTTGATATTTTGAATCCTAATTTTGCATTTTTTTTCAATAATAAAACTCCGTATTTCAGCGAAAGGCATAGCATTAAGTATGTTAATCCGCATTTTCTTCACACATAATGTATGTTAAATATGAAATTATTTGCCTCCGTTTTAATTAATAGAGCTTTTAAAGTAATACGGTGACTTGACCGTATTGTATTTGTATTATAATATTTCACTCCTTGAATATCTTGCGTGAAGACAGCCCATAATTCAATGGTACGGTTTAAAAAGATGCAATGCCAAAATTTCTGCTATTTTAAAAACATATCCAGCTGATCATTAAGCACACATGATATAAGTCGTAGACATACGGACAGTATACAAGCAATATAAACATTCAACAAGAGTACCATAATGGGATGTTTAACACTCGTGCGTTTGTGTTCACTATATCAGAGGGCATAACTTAAACGCTAAGTGATGATTGGACTTCTAACACAAGTTAAGAATCTTTATGTGTTTATCTGTACAGATGTTTGTGTTCATAATATCTACGGTTTTGATATTACGACTTACAATAAATTGGCGTTGAACTCAATCTTAACATTAAGCATGAAACCAAACACATTTTTAAAGTATAATGTTATGATTATAGAATTTAGCCAGAAAGATTGATATGTTTGTAATTCTTCTTTCTTAAAAAATAAACACTTTCTATATTTGCACAATTGTGTATAATCAGATCGTGCACCTGATCCTAGAAAGTAACCTTGATTTTGTTTTTAAAACTATGGAACATTAAATTAATTGTGATAAATGCAATGAAACTAGAAGATAAAAGAAACAAGAGAAAAAAGGGAATATTTAAATAAACTTCAATAATAAATCATCGTAATCACGAATGCCATACTACATATAACACCTGAAAAAATATGGAGTCATAAGTGTGTTATGTAAGGATTGTCAGTATCTATGTCGTTTAAGATCTAATGTATCTTACTGTTGTTCTGGCACATGCTCCTTTAACACTGAAACTTGTATGATTCATATCAACGACTACGAAGTTGGTGACTGAAATACTCTACGTCAGACGAAACATCGGATTGTCTATATAATGACGAACAAGAGTACGCGTACAATTTGACCAACGGAATTTGCAATTTAACGGGGATATACGACCTCCCACGGAGCACGCAAAAATAAGTCAATTACGCAGAAAAATACATGTTAATTATTCTATTATAACACATGTTATCATATCACCTGCTACTTAAGAAACACTTATTGTATGATAGTATAATAATTGCAAACACACTCAATAATCTATGGCGTCAGTTGTATGACGTTATCACTTCCGAGCTCATTGACTGAAACAAAAAATTAATTACAAAAATTCGTTTAATAAAACGGGTTTGCTTCTCTCACTGATTCTTTCTCGTAATTACTTTGAAACGGGTGGAAAACATGTCCAGATTGGTAGTGCAGGAAAATCAGGAAATGATTCTACCGACGTTACACACTGAATGTTACGTTACAAATATGGTCTTCATTTAAAACGAAGTCTACATTATTTTTCAACCTCATGGACGGTGACGTCGTGCTCCTTGAGCCTCGTTTATTGTTTTTGTATACTATACATTCCATTATAAACAAAACATGTTAAAAAAAAACCAATGCATTCATCTTCTAGATCATTTGCGATCTGTTTTTCGAGAAAACATGTTATATTGTATGAAAATTTTATGAATAATTATATAACAGGTCCATTTATTACGTTAGTTTGTCATCATCCGCATAGTTATCGACATGAAATACCAATGCCTAATACTGAATATTACAGAAGAATTTTTTAAGTACGTCATTTTTTATAAGAGCCGTAGCTGTTATTATTAAGCATGAACTAAATCCTATTTATTCCTGGAATGAGCAATATGATATCAAGACTTCTAAAGGCTGTATTCTACCGAAGAACTATTGAGGAAAAGTGGGGTATTTTAATTTATCAGTCAATTGCTTAGTGCATTTCCCGGGAAGTTCTAATTACAGTATCAGACAAATATAAAAAAGAAAATATATTGTATACATGCTATAACATTAAAGTTATGTTCGAACACTTGTTTTCGTCTTATGTTGTGTACGGAAGGAAATGTTTTGAAACAAATACGAAAATTGGGAATTGACATTTCCCTTATGAGCGATCAGTTGTGTTTTTTAAAACATCTTCAGTGAAATATATCCAGTCTGTCCTTACGACCAATAATTAATTGTCATCATTTACAGATTCTAAAGTGCCGTATTTATTCAGGTAAAATTGCTGTAAAAGAAGTTTTTGAAGTTGATACTTTCACTCCTTAGTTTGAAGTTCATTATCAAATTTATATTTTAATTGCTGTTATTTCATTGATAAAATCTCTTATTTTACGGAAACACATGAGAAAAATCATTCATACGCCGTGAAAGAAACATTGATAAGCCGCTCAAGTTATACGTCATGTAAACCTAACTTATTGTATTGAACTTCCCCGATGATCTATGAAAACGTGATAATTGTTAATGCTTTCAAAAATGGCTTACCCTGACTACAACTACATAAAACGTACATGGGCATTTTAATGAAACGGCATTCATAACATATTTCCCCTACTTCACAACAGTTAACGCTTATCCTCTCCTGAACACACTTAGCTGACTCCTATTATACATAAAAGCTGATTCTTACGGTAAAGTATTCACTTTGCCATCATACAATGAGACACCATCCAGGACAACTTTCCCTTCCTTCCCCAAGTTGAACATCAACCCTCTCCTGAATGCCGCCTTTAACATCCTACATAGCAGCACGCCTTCATGGTCGCGCCACAAGTGTCCTGTGAACGTGCCGCCTTTATACGGTTTTCCCGGGGACGGATGGTACGTCTGCAAGTAGGAAAGACAAACGTTGTATTAGACGTAATAGAATGCATATAAGTACAAATATACCATACAATACATTGAAAATTAACTGGACAGGATATTTGATTGCCAGATACAAACGAACCATTTTGATTTTAATTTAAGCATCCTCGATATTTCAGTTCTGAAAGTATGTTTTTTTTTGGGCATATTATTATCCCTACACTGTACAATTAAGGCGGGGGGATGAAGGGAAGAACATGATTGATTCACTAAAAATGACACTAAAAACAAAAACACGGGAATTGAAATAGGTTTTGCGTAAATGGAATAAATTGTGATATCTACTCGTTTAAGTATTTTAAGAAAAAGTTCAGGCAAAAATAATCATATTGCTTTACTTCATATAGATTATACTGGTTAAATTAAATTACCATAATGGAATAAAGTATGCTGGTGTGTAATTTCTATTTGACTGAAATATATATCGAGTATCCAGTAACATCTATATAATAATAGACTGCACTGTGCTTCATGGTCATGGATTAGAAAAGAGTAAATGTGCTATATAAACGATCCTACGTACATGAACATACCAAAAAAATATCCATATAAACATAATTGCAGCCGAATATTTTGAATTGAGCATAATGTGATTGCGGAATACAAATTGGTACCTTTATATAAGAACGGAATGTAATGTCATGATTTAAATAAACTTTGGTATAAACATCGTTAAAGATGTTAATGGTGTTAAGAAATATAGCGAAAACAGATGATGTAAATTTAATTTAAATTCTGCTGAAACAAAGGATAATACATTGTTGATTATTTCCTATTCTACTGTTGTTATATTTATAAAGTTATACTTCATTCATTTTACCAATTTAATTTTGATATGCTTGCCATGTAAAGATTTAGGGATGTACACTTACATGCATTATGAAGTATTATGACGAACTTTTTCTTTGTATTTGCAATTTGTCAATTTCAATCTTCACAATAAGTAAAATGTTCTTTATGAAAATAAATGAGGAGAAGCAAATAGCTTTCTGAATGACTTTTATTGAATTAGTGCTATTGCGGAAACAATATCAATATTGGTTAAATAAACATGGGCGCAAAAGTGAATATTTCCAATATTTTTTGTCTAACTTGTTTGGATGTGTTTTTGATATAATTTAAACAAATACGTTTAAACATTTGTTTTCTGAGGAAAAATGTTTTATAACTTGATCAAGATCAAGATTTGATTTAAATTCAATAAACAAATACTACCGACAATTAATTCCGAGTAAAACACATTAACACGTATAGAACAAATATTCCTTTTATTCTACGCCTATATTCAAATGTTCAACTTAATAGGAATCATGTCATTCATTTAGTTTGTGCATCGTAGAACATGCAAACGCAGCATTCACTCATTCATAGTGCCATTAAATTAGTTTATTTTAATCATTGTAAAAAGACATTAAACAAACCGCAAAATGAAAAGGGAAAACGCAACTTTCCCTTTTCAGCATGGTAACATTTTTATTCAACAGAAACCCTTTGTAATGTCCTCAAAGCATTTCTGTAGGATTATAAATATCTTTGGGAATATTACCAAACACTTCATAGTATAGTATTGAAGAGTTATAGTGTGGTTTTCAACATTTCTGGTAATATTCCCAAAAGTATCCATAGTATGCCAGGTTTTCTGGGAATATTACCAATTTGATCTTGAAAATTTGGTAACGTTACCAAAACATTTTTTGAAAATATTTCCAAACACTTTGTAGTATAGTATTGAAAGTTGTGGTGGGAGTTTCAACATTTGTGGGAACATTCCCAAAATAATCGATACTATGCCGAGAGATTTTCTAAAATATTCTTCAACTATGAAAAGTCACAAATATTTGGTAATATTCCCAAAAAATGTTAAACATTTTCTGCTAGGATTCTGAATTTAATGTCCAGGTTTTCTGGGAATATTACCAATTTGATCTTGAAAATTTGGTAACATTACCAAAACATTTTGAAAATAATTCCAAACACTTTGTAGTATAGTATTGAAAGTTGCGGTGGGGGTTTCACCATTTGTGGGAACATTCCCAAAATAATCGGTACTATGCCGAGAGATTTTCTAAAATATTCTTCAACTATGAAAAGTAACAAATATTTGGTAATATTCCCCAAAAATATGATAAACATTTTCTGCTAGGATTCTGAATTTAATGTCCAGGTTTTCTGGGAATATTACCAATTTGATCTTGAAAATTTGGTAACATTACCAAAACATTTTGAAAATATTTCCGAACACTTCGTAGTATAGTATTGAAAGTTGTGGTAGGGGTTTCAATATTTGTGGGAACATTCCCAAAATAATCAATACTATGCCGGGAGATTTTCTAAAATATTTTCAGCTATGAAATGTCACAAATATTTGGTAATATTCCCAAAAAAAGTGATGAACATTTTCTGCTAGGATTCTGAATATAATGTCCAGGTTTTCTGGGAACATTACCAATTTGATCTTGAAAAATTGGTATCATTACCAAAATATTTTGAAAATATTTCCAAACACTTTGTAATTTAGTATTGAAGAGTTATGGTTGGGGTTTCAACATTTGTGGGAACATTCCCAAAATAATCGATACTATGCCGAGAGATTTTCTAAAATATTCTTCAACGATGAAAAGTCACAAATATTTGGTAATATTCCCAAAATAAGTGATGAACATTTTCTGCTAAGATTCTGAATATAATGTTCATGTTTTCTGGGAATATTTCCAATTTGATCTCAAAAAGTTGGTAACATTACCAAAACATTTTGAAAATATTTCCAAACACTTTGTAATATAGTATCGAAGAGTTTTGGTGTGGTTTTCAACATTTCTGGTAATATTCCCAAAAGTATCCATAGTATGTTGAGAGGTTTTCTAAAATTAATAAAAACTAGGGGTTGTCACACTTATTTGGTATTTTTTTCTGAATTATGAACATTTTCGGCTAACATTTTAAAATTCGTCTTGGAAATAATGTCCAGGTTTTCTGGAAATATTACCAAAGTTAATCTTGAAATTTCTGGTAACATTACCAAAATCTTTCGGGAATATTACCAAACATTTCAAAGTATAGTATTTAAAGTTATAGTGGGGGTTTTAACATTTTTGGGAACATTCCCAAAACTATCGATATTATGCCGAGAAATTTTCAAAAATATTCTTCAACTATGAAAAGTCACAAATATTTGGTAATATTCCCAAAATAAATGATGAACATCTTCTGCTAGGATTCTGAATAAAATGTCCAGGTTTTCTGGGAATATTACCAATTTTATCGTGATATTTGGTAACATTACCAAAATTATTTGAGAATATTACCAGATGAACTGAAACAAACTAATTCAACAAAAAGCCTTTGAAAACTCCACAAATAGTTTATGTAGGACCAAACAGTTCATAGTATAGTATTGAAAACTGGGGCTTTTCAACATTTTTGAGAACATTCCCAAAATAATCCATATTATGCCGAGAGATTTTCTATATCATTCTTAAACTAGATTAGTCACAAATATTTGGTAATATTCCCAAAATGAATTACGAACATTTTCCGTTATCGTTCTCAAATTCATCCTGAATACAATTATATTATCTTGAAATATTTGGAAACATTACCAAAACTTTTTTGGGCATATCAAAAGATGAATTGAAATAAAATAATCCAAAAGAAAAAGCTCCACGTGGGCTGCTGTAGGACATGAAACATTCTGGAAATATTACCAAAATCTTCATTGCATAGTATTAAAATTAACAGCAGGTTTTTCAGCATGTTTGTAATATTCCCAGAATAATCTAAAGTATGACTAAATTGTTCTAAACATTTCTAAAACATGCAATATTCGCAAATGTTTGGTAATATTTCCAATAAAAATATAAACATTTTAAAACAAGAGATGTTTGTCAAATATTAATCCCCACCACCCCCTGAGCGCCATGTTGTCAGGATTATTTGAACACTCGAAATATGCATGGACTTAATGACAGCTGATTGGTCATTGCCATTGGATGACTTTAAGGCAGTTTAAAGAGTATGACCATTCAAAGTGTGAGGATAGTAGACATAGTGTTCAATCGTGTTCAGATGATAACAGATATTTGCAGATAAAATGTGTCCTCTTAGAAGGGAATAAGTAAATACGACAACATTTTAATGGCGAATATGAGTTATGACCATGACGTTTGACTCTAATAAGTGTTGATTGATAAGAAGACATAGATTACATATTCCTGGTTGTTTAAACCTACTAGAATGTTATTTCAGTATTACAGGTATGTCTCTTGCAATTTTACAATTTGACAATAATTATTTTAAATACAAGTGTGGACATTCGCATATTATGATTTAAAAAAAAAAACACAGAAAAGAACAGAACAGACGTTTATAAGTCATATACATCAGAACATCGTCTAAACACATACACTTAGGTTTTTGATATCAAATGCTTGTACATGGTTAGTGGTATGGTTAAAGACACAAATATGTTGACGTAAAGGCAGCAGTATCAGAGGATGAACTAAATTAATAATAATAATAATAATAATTATTAGGAATAACATTACGAATACATACCGATTCTTTAACATAATCGCAGAGCTTAACCAGCTCATATTTATTGACAGAGTTAAATATATTTCTGGGAATATTACCAACTAAATCTTGAAAGGTTTGGTAACATAACCAAAACAATTCGGGGATTCTTCAAACTTTTCCAACTTCCAGTCAACTCTACAGTTGAAATCTTTCGTCTATACTTTTTCTCTAGCCCTGATGATCTGGCTCTGGGATACATTGCTATGAAAACATCATCTCCTACATGGCTGTAGACGTTGCACTTCCCCTGTTTTCTTAAGCTTTAATAACCTCCGAACTGGTCTGCCTTTTCCTGTTTTACTTGTCTGAAAAATAATTATAATTGATAAACATTATCTATGAACTTTTTTACAAGCAATTAAAATTTAACACGGTGCATAAATATGAACTGGTCTGCCTTTTCCTGTTTTACTTGTCTGAAAAATAATTATAATTGATAACATATCTATGAACTGTTTTTTTAAGCAATGAAAATATAACACGGTGTATAAATATGATCTATTTGTTTATTGTTCTTTATTATTTAAAAATAATACATGACTTTATGGGGTAACTTAATTGTAAAAAGGACAGTTTCTGCAGCAAATTTTCCCATTTTTGCAGGCAGTTGAATACATACATGTATGGGTTTCTTTGGTGTTGATGTATGAAGTGGCTGTGTGGGTTCCTCTGGACTAACAACAACCAATGGTTCATCGGACTCCTGAATTAAACCGTCATTTTAGTATTGTATCATGACTTTTTTTCCAGTTTTACTCCTTTATGTGCAAAATTAAATATAATGTCAAGAGTTTGTGCCTTCCAAACTTATCATTCTAATAGAGGCTACACAGGGTCACTGCTTATCAACATTTCTGTGATAATGATCTGAAGCAACACATAAGCCACAGTCTTATAAATACTCCTGACTGCCCAGCTGGTATTCAATTCCAATGCACATGTTTTAAACGAGCTGTACATCTTATTTTTAACTTTTTTGTCGTTCATTAAATTTCATATGATTCAGTTAACTTGAACTTTTAAGTTGAAGAATTAATTTTGTTGTATACCATTATACTTACATAAACAGTTTAGAATGATCTCTATTTGTGGGATATTATATATTTTTAATAATAAGAGCTATCACTAAATGTCATGAATATCCCCACACGCCCAAGTCAACTCATTTTAAATACGACCTCGTATGACAAAATTGAAGACCGAACACAAGCTATCGCCAGTTAGGCTGATAAAGAAATCATACGAAAAAAATGACTTAGATGTCCCTTTATCAATTTCAAGAACTGTAAAGAAAACATTGTGATTTCAGTTTTAACTTTTAATTTATCAATTAGCGTAGGCCAATTCTCTATGTATGCAAATATTTACCCAATTCTCAAGATCATTTTGATACATGCAAAAACTCACCACAAGCTTAACACTGCAGTATCAGTCAAAACAGTCAAAACAAAGATCATCTGGGAATACACACATTCAACAGCCCAGCAGGATGGCCCACTAAGTGGTAATTAATTGACTGGTACAATTTCATGGTGATTTCATGGACTGATTAGCCTTTTTCCTCAAAATGAGGAGTAAATGGGAGGCAATTTCTCTGAATTGTAGAGCGCAATGGACTAATTTTTATTTTTCGCCAACTACCTTAGGATAACGGCAATCTACATGCCAATGGTACTTACTAAAATATTAAAATTCTAACCCTTGTAGAAAATTAGTTTTCAGTTTAACCGCACAAAAGCATATATTTATAAACCTATTGACCACTATACACAAGGTTATGAACACTTGCAATCCTACAGTTAATGCCGCTACTGAGCATCAAGCTGATGCTCGGGCTTATCAGTGGAACTTATCTAACATAACTGTAAACTGACCACTTGACCCTTTCCCTGCTGGGAGCTGTTTGTCTGATTAATTTGTGAGTAATAGCTGTTCTTGTCTTGAGATTTGGGCCATTTTATGTTAGGATGTTTTTCTTGGTATTTCAACTTTCGCTATCTTGATTATTAAAATAATTTTATTACCGAATGCTTTTGTATAAATTTTGTATATCATAGTTATTATTATTATTATTATTATTATTATTATCATTATTATTATTATTATTATTTGTTTTTTATTATTATATACGGTAGTCCAAAATCCACTATACTGACGTCCATCAAGTATCATTGTGCAATGTTTAAATGACGTCATAAAACAAGTTTGTCATGAATGTAACATTTATTACGAAATCATGTATCTTTTAAGTGATTTAAACCATTGATATATATATTAATAACATGTCGATCCGGAATGTCTTATTTAACTGTTGTTGATGTTTTAAGATATTGATTTCAGTCAGTAAGCGCCTCGTGCGACTTGAGTCGAATTCCATCTCCCTTATCAAAACGCACTACTAATAAGTTATTACCCTATTATAAGATGCTTTAATATACACATATTTTTGCTTTTTCGCAAAGAGAAAATAATATGGAGAAAATATATATTTCTGGAAAATGCTCTACATACATTGTATTACAGAAACATGTAATAAAAGTTCAGTGACTGCTGTGATTAAAAATTTACATCAACTGTGCATGTAGGATTGCAAACGATCAGAAAAAGTTGGATAATTTTAAATATTATATTAAAATAAAAGGAGTCATATAACGTTCAAATATACTGGTATGATATCAAAAGTCCGGACATGGTGGTTTAAGATACAGTATTGCTTTGTTGTGATCATTTCTCATATGATATATATATATATAATATGGAAAGCTTCCATGAAGTGTGTATAATGTTTAATCACTCTTCTAATGAAGAATGTTCTCACACAACAATGCAAATTAAGAAGAGAAATCTTACAAAGAAAACAAACGTTGATTTAACTGTGTCAGTAAAGAAGATTTTAATCGCTGTTTCAAAAGCTATATTTTCGGATATGAATTTTCTAGAAAATTACATAAACTAAGATACACAACATAAAGAGGGCTTATATAATTCACATGAAAAGTGGGCAATGATGTTTTTTTGAAATGCATTTTAGCAAATACCACAATGTCAATGTATCAATAGAAACCTATGAAAGTTCAGTTTCAACATCAAGGTAATATAGTGCTCAGATTACAAAAAATAAGTTGTAAGCTGTGTTATAAGTAATAAGAATATCTAAGTACATCAATGTATGACCTTATTTTTTGGCAAATGGTTAAAATATTACATTTCTTTTAATATTACATCTTATGCCCCCATAAAATGGGGGGGACATATAGATTTGCCCTTGGTCGTCCATCGTCTGTCTGTGATTCCGTCTGTAGGTAATATGCCAACTTGTGTTACTTAAAACTCGATTATATTACCTAAAGTCCAGAAACCTCGGGCGTTATTTAGGTAAGGACGTTTTGCATCTCGGGTTTCGTGTCCCACTGCACTTAGTAAAACCAGAGTTATTATAATTTAATCAAAAAAGTATTTCACCTGAAAACATACGAACCTCAATCCAAGTGATGACTTCAGAGTTTACAAAATTTAGACTTTATAATTATGAGACTGTTAGCAATTGGATAATGTTGCTATGATTTAATACGGTTGAATTACGCTTAATCATCCTAAAGTGAAAAATAGCAATGTATCAAGTTTGCAGTATTCTTTTCTTGTTCCAAAAATGCAGCAAAAGAAAGTATTAATTTTCATTTGTTGTGAAAATTGCGAAAAACATATTCTTTAAATATGACCATATATAACAAACTTCATTATAACTGCATTATTGACACTGTAAGATATACATGTAATACATAAATTATTATGTTTTATAAAACCTAAATATCCATTTCATTCAATTGTACATTTCATTGGGTATAATAGGGTTGATATTGATACTTTTGTAGTAAGTAGACAGCTAACGTTATCTTAATGAAAAGTATAAATAAAACTCCCATGTATAAAGTTATTCCGTTCGAAATTAAATCAAACGATAAGACTGAATATATTTTTTTATTTACTTCAATGTTTCATTTCTTTGCTATGGAATCAATGATTATGTTGTTTTTTTCATTTTCATAAACAGTTTAAAACTAGAGTAAATGATATAAATTGCTTTTCTATAGTCATCGTGAATTTTAGTGCAGAAATCGTACTGAAGATGCTCTCTGATAAATATCCATCTGACCCCAAAACTGACCAGGGAAGAGTGGTTAATGGGCCCCTGCTGACAGAAGTTGGTTATCTCAATTACATGCATAATAAACACCTAGCTGTGAAGTGAGGCTTCCAAAATGGACCAACATCCAGAAACCTGGCATAAACTGTAGGACTGCTTGATATGGGCACATTGAAAATGATCCATGGAATAATCAAAACAATAACTGGTAACATGAATCGTATCTTGTTAACCAGTTAGAATGTACTTATTTAATGGAATTCATAAACACTTACTAGATAACCAGTTGAAGCTAAAGGCCAAAATGCATTTATAAATATGTGGTAACACGAATGTTATCTGCCGGTAATTATGTTCCTAATTAAGTGGAATTCGCTAACCATAACTAGATAACCTGTTTATGCAGCTAAAAGGGAAAAAGGTGGCAGTTCCGAGCACTTTGATGCCAGTTTTTAGTATTGTGATATTTATCTTACAGAGAACAGTTTCTATTAACTAGATAGCTTGATAATTATCGCATAATTAAGTGGTTAACACGAACAACTCGCAGACGTTAACAGATTATCTGACGGCAGTTATGTTCCACCGTATGTATCAGATACATGAGGCCGATAACCTATGTTAATCATTTTGTTATTGTGTAACTTGTAAAAGTCAATCTCTGGAATGCTTTGATTGTGCAAACATTAGCTCCTACATCCTTTAAAGAGTCACATCAGTTATAAAAAATGTATAACTAAATAAATAGTAACAACATGATGGTTTCATAAATGTGCATATATACTTAATTATTGAAAAAAGTATACATTTACACGTTTAGTAAATGCATGCAAATAACATTTAATGAATGTAAATGTAATACACGTTGTGAATTGAAGAATCACATTTAATTACATTTTAAAAAATATTGCATTCCTGAGAGGACAATAGGAAAACATATCAACAGCATAACATAAATAACTGCACCTTGTTATGCATGTAACGTGGAAGAATACTCCTCGTATTGCCCTTTCAAGAATGCAATACTTGTTTAATAAATACTAGCTAAATATTTCTGAATCATGTGTTTTTGAATTTCACTACAAAAGCTTCATGATACTAAGTATTTCTTTTTTCTATTTTACATCGATTGAACTGAAAATGTCCATCGATTATATCAATTATCCCTCTCAATGACTGAGTCCCGGGTCATAAACAAGTAGGCCAACCGCCTTTATTATGGGACCGTATAAATCAAAGTCGTATTTTCCTACCGGGATTCAAACCAACGACCTTAATAGTCTGGCACCCAATTAGCCGGGTATAATGCAGGAAAAACAGGAACAAATCGTTCAAAGTTCTGATTATCAAACACTCAGCCATTTCTTAATTTCAAGTATGCCTCTGAATCACGGTATTGGGTGAATTATAAAAAACTCTATAGAGCATTAATGAACAAAATATCACAATAATATAATGCGCATTCCATTAACATGAATTCCATGCGCATATAATCAAATAGCGCCTTTGCGCCGAATCTAATGATTATGATTAACCGAAGAAAATCGCATGCGTAAAGTAAATACAAATTGCAAAAACATACTCCTGCGCTGGAAATATAAAAAGCCGAAATGTGCTTGAATTTATACTGAAATAGTTCTTTTGTAATTTTTGAAACTTTGATTTACTTAAATAAATAAAAATGACGAGTCTGAGAACGTCAGTGTAACTGATTTGTTTATTGTGTTTATTAAAGTTCAAAAGCAATGACCCTTAAACAACAATCATACTGCAGACACTTAAAACCAAAAGTGAAAGTAAATTGCGCAGTAAACAATTAAATATTTTAAAGTTGAAATAATGCCATTATAGCTAAAAAAACACCCGTTCCGTTCTATTGCATACAAATAAAAGTTTGTAAAAGTCTGTATGACCTTTCGATTTCTACAGATAACAACAGGTAGTGAATACTCCGAAACAATACAACTTTTGACATCCATCTGATAAAGAAATCAGAAGAGGTAGGCAGACATTATAAAATGTAAACAAAATTGTTGATCTAAATACACACATTAAGAGTCTAAATCACTCAAACAAACTATAAACGTCACTGGCAGTATACATTTATTAAATAACAAAAAAATAACAGTTTACCTTTAGGCTGAAGATAAATTCATCATCAAACTCAAAAATATGCTTTGACAAATCCTGAAAGGTCAAATATTATAATAATTATAATAGTCTTAAAAAACCATTAACTATGTTAAGCATACATCATACATATTCATGTACTTAATACCGTTTGATCAAATATCGTTATATTAGTAAATGGAATTACGTAGCATTATAAAATATAATGTTAATCTAAATCGAGCATTAAGATAAATTCCATGGTGTATTCAATACAAACATTGCTTTTAATCTGCCTTTACGACATAAAGGTTAACTGCTTTACATAAGTAGAGTTATTTATATAAGAATATTTGAGTAAAACATGTAAAGTACCTGAGCATTTAAAGAGGTTTCCATTTCCTCAAGGGATATTCCTAATGTGTTGGTTTCTTCATCAATGACATCTTCCAAAGAAATGTGTTCTAAAGATATTCCGAGATAATCCATTATTGATTTCAGCTAAATATTGTGGGAATTAGTTTCAATTAACTGATAAAGTTCAACAAAATTTAAGCAGACTATCAACGTTGTGTATCCTAAACAGTTCAGTCAAAATCAATTTTATTTCACATTTTAGTAGTCATATTGATAAATCACATTCTGGATTGTTGCTTATTGGTGAATTATATCCCTCCGCAAATTTCTTAATTTCTAGACATTTGCCTTCAATCTTGAAGCTTCGTTTTATGACCTGCTGATGAGCAGTTATAGGCACTTGAACAACTGTTGCGGATTTCAAGACAAATATTGATCTGATCTTGACACTAATGGGCTTTGCAATTACAAGGGTAATATCTGACATCAAGCTGGTGTTACTGAGTGTTTTAACTGGTAAAATAAAACAAAGGTTTTACTATTGACTGATTTTAGCGTCAATCTAGTCCAAACTTATGAAAATAGGCTCTGGACTGAAAAAATATATATCTGGCAACACATTCAATCATAATAATGTTAGCTTTTGACTAAGCTGACAGTACAGTGACTAAAGCTGAAACAAATGACTAATAAGCATGGATAACAAAAACCTTTTCCCCATTTCTTGTCTCATACAGATCGCATTGCAACTGCATAATGTCAAATGTATATGAATGGTCAAAGGTAACATATTTTATTATCTGTTTAATTTAACACAGGTTATTGTTAATATGAATGCACATTTGTATAGTTTTGGGTCATCGGATCGATTTGTTGATTTGTTGATTGCCCTTACAGAAGTATACCAACCCTTCAGGTAGCTCATAGTGGTTAAGCACCTGACTTGCAAGCAGGGGGTTGAGGATTCGAGTCCCGAGCTGTTTATAGCTGTGTATAACCAGAACTCGTTATGCCCTATATTGTATCAGCCCTACTTAGTTAAAAAGCACCATCTACAATTTTATTTAACAATACGTGTACATTATACTCATCTCCCTCTATATATGCACTTGTTTTCTCTTTATTCAACAGCATTGATACTGGTACTGTTAGAATGGGCGCTACCTAAGTAAATATCAAACAATATATCTTGTACATGTAAGAACTTGAATTTGATTGAGAACTCAATCCTTCCGTCTGTAATTTCAAAAAAGAAGTCGATTTTAAATCGAAACAATAACAGGATAAAACTGTTTTCATCCGTCTGATCGCGTCAATTTGTGGTGTATGCTCCTTTTCATAGTTTCAGACTAAAAGCATGAACATTGATATTGATATATGTGTATGTTACACGTGTAACTTATCACAGACACAGCTAATGGAAGTATTAACATCATTATTATAATTGTTATACGAACGCGTTTTGATGTGCAACACAATTTTTTAAATTACTTTATGTACAGCTCAATATCATAAAGCATTAATCATTGAAGGTCATTAATAGCAACTTGATAATGCAGGACGTTATATGTATGCGTGCGTGTTTGTTCGTTCATCGGTCCATATGTCCGTGCGTATGTTTCTTCTGTCTGTTCGTGTTCTTTTTTATATGGATGTTAAAATGTAGAGTTCCAGACACATAACCTTAATCTTGACATTGTTATATTCATATAGACATGAATATACGATAAACATAAATACAAAGACGACCACGTCGTCAATGGTTGCGACAACAATCAAAAGGATTATGACAACGGTGATGACAAAATGAACATGATATTGAAGACAAGAACTATTACGAATCTGCTGATAACGATGAAAATAATAATGATAACAATAATAATTTAATGATTATGCTTATGATGATGATTAATATTATTATATGTATTATCACGTCCAAAGAGCATTCAACTTTAGCAATGGTACGTCACATTGCAACGAACAACGGTGTTCAAAATATTGACAAGAAAATATGTAAGAACATGACTTTTAATTTTTTGCCGAAAAATGTTTGGTTAAGTGCAAACAGAATAGAGACATAATAAAATTGGGACTTTTGCAATAAAACAAAGTGCCATACCAACTTTAATTAGATACATGTACTATGTTTTAAACTACACGATTGTTCCAATTATACTATTAAAGTCCGAAATAAAATCGATATTGTAGTCACATGAAATAGGCGTCTATACGACGTCTAAAGAAACACGGTAACTTAACTGACTATTTAACAGTTAACATTTTAGATTTGCTCCATTGCAAATCTTCTTCTGTAAGAATAAAGCTTGGCAGATAAACAACTTTTATAAAATACTTCAATAAGTATGATCGAAGAAATATATATCTTAAAGAAACTGTTGTTTTCCATTCATTATCAAGATAATAAATTGGCTCCCCGGGAGGCCGCTGACAAGATTATTTCAATATTGTACAAAATTAGCACAGGGACCAGCGTTTAAAGTAGATGAACCAATGTTAACGTGTATAAGAACTCTTGCACAAGAAAAGATGTTTGATTAATGACTTCATGTATAAGTCTTCAATGTGATCTCATGATGACGCAAGTAACATAGATAGTCTTAGTAATCTGTTGCAAACAAAAAGATTGCGTATGCCTTAATATAATAATACATATGTATTACAATTGCATCACCGTAAAATCAATATAACAATTCACTAGAGTGACAGGTACATTTGTTTATGTTTCAAGCATTGGTTTTACTTATCATAATAATATTACATTTTGATTCAGTGCGGCGAGTGCCTTTACTATGGTTAATTTAACGATTCTCATTTTTCGTTGGAAAAATCTAGGAACATACTGAAAGATTAAGATGTTAAGAAAGTGTATAAGCTTTTTCACCAGTCAATTTGTAACCACACCCCCTCCCACATATCCGGCGGGATAGCCGGGGAAATGGGCCGTATTTTTACCTTTCAGGTAGCCCGGTAGTGCCGGGTGAATGAGATGGTTTTGTCTTTGCGCCAAAAATAGCCAGGAATAGTCTTTACTTGGGTGCGGGGGAATTTTGCGAGGATTTTACCACTAGTTTTTCCCCGAAGGACGGGGATCATGGCTGGACCAAAAGTCAAAGTCCCCGCTAATCCACGGACCTGGGAGGAGGGGGGGGGGGGGGGTTGGGGCGTGGTTACAATTGACTGGTGCATTACGTTGATATACAAGTATGCATGCAGTGTCTATGTAAATGAACGTTACCTCCGTAATATTGAATGCAGCAAACGTATGTTTTAGGTACAATCTATGCATTACTATTATTTTGTAACCGTAAGTAAACTATATATAATCAGCAGCATAAAATTACAAGTTTTCGTTTCAGAATTTTTTTGATATTCATTTCTTTTTTTAGCATCACATTTACACTTTAAGAACTTCTTATTGTTGCGTTTTCATCATCGTACTGTTATGTTTTGAACATCGTACTGTCCTCTTTTCACCATCGTACTGTCGCGTTTTGACCATCATACTGTCATGTTTTCACCTTCGTACTGTCACATTTTCAACATCGTACTGTCATCATGGGACTGTCGCCTTTTTGCCATCGTACTGTCATGTTTCACCAACGAACTATCATGTTTTCAACGTGTAATGTCATGTTTTCACCATGGCCTTTTCGCCATTATACTGTCTTGTTTTCACCATTGTACTGTCTGATTTTCACCATTATACTGCCTTGTTTTCATCAACGTACTATCATGTTTTCACCATCGTACTGTCATGTTTTCACCTTCGTACTGTCATGTTTTCAGCATTCGACTGTCTTCTTTTCGCCATCTTACTGTCTTGTGTTCACCATTGTACTGTCGCATTTTTACCATTTTACTGTCATGTTTTCACCTTCGTACTGTCATGTTTTCTACATGGGACTGTCGCCTTTTCGCCATCGTACTGTCTTGTTTTCACCATCATACTGTCGCCTTTTAATCATTTTACTGTCATGTTTACACAATCATACTGTCAGGTTTTCACCATCCTGCTTTTATGTTTCACCATCGTAATGTATTTTCTTCATCATGGGACTGCGCCTTTTCGCAATCATTCTGTCTTGTTTTCACCATAGTACTGTCGCGTTTTTACCATTGTAATGTCATTTTTTCGCTATCGTACTGTCATTATTTTCATCATCGTAACGTCATGTTTTCACCATCGTACTGTCGCGTTTTCACCACTATACTGTCAAGTTTTCACCATCGTTCTGTCATTGTTTTCATCATCGTACCGTCATGTTTTTGCCATCGTACTGTCATGTTTTCACCAACGTTCTGTCATGTTTTCACCATGGTTATGTCATGTTTATGCCATCGTACTGTCATATTTTCACTATCGTAATGCCATGTTTTCACCATGGTACTGTTACCTTTTTTGCCATCTTACTGTCATGTTTTCACTAACGCACTGTCAGGTTTTTGTCATGGTAATTACATGTTTTCACAATTGAACTGTCATGTTTCCATCATGGTACTGCCATGTTTTCACCATCGTACTGTCATGTTTCACCATCGTACTGTCATGTTTTATCGTACTGTCATGTTTTCTTCATAGAACTGTCGCCTTTTCGCCATCGTACTGTCTTTTTTCACCATCATACTGTCGCCTTTTCACCATTTTACTGTCATGTTTTCACAATTGTACAGTCATGTTTTCACCATCCTGCTTTTATGTTTCACCATCGTAATGTATTTTCTTCATCATGGGACTGCGCCTTTTCCCAATCATTTTGTCTTGTTTTCACCATAGTACTGTCGCGTTTTTACCATTGTAATGTCATTTTTTCGCTATCGTACTGTCATTATTTTCATCATCGTAACGTCATGTTTTCACCATCGTACTGTCGCGTTTTCACCACTTTACTGTCAAGTTTTCACCATCGTACTGTCATTGTTTTCATCATCGTACCGTAATGTTTTCGCCATCGTAGTGTCATATTTTCACCAAAGTTCTGTCATGTTTTCACCATGGTTATGTCATGTTTATGCCATCGTACTGTCATATTTTCACTATCGTAATGCCATGTTTTCACCATGGTACTGTTACCTTTTTTGCCATCTTACTGTCATGTTTTCACTAACGCACTGTCAGGTTTTTGTCATGGTAATTACATGTTTTCACAATTGAACTGTCATGTTTCCATCATGGTACTGCCATGTTTTCACCATCGTACTGTCATGTTTCCCCATCGTACTGTCATGTTTTATCGTACTGTCATGTTTTCTTCATAGAACTGTCGCCTTTTCGCCATCATACTGTCGCCTTTTCACCATTTTACTGTCATGTTTTCACAATTGTACAGTCATGTTTTCACCATCCTGCTTTTATGTTTCACCATCGTAATGTATTTTCTTCATCATGGGACTGCGCCTTTTCCCAATCATTTTGTCTTGTTTTCACCATAGTACTGTCGCGTTTTTACCATTGTAATGTCATTTTTTCGCTATCGTACTGTCATTGTTTTCATCATCGTACCGTCATGTTTTCACCATCGTACTGTCGCGTTTTCACCACTATACTATCAAGTTTTCACCATCGTACTGTCATTGTTTTCATCATCGTACCGTAATGTTTTCGCCATCGTAGTGTCATATTTTCACCAACGTTCTGTCATGTTTTCACCATGGTTATGTCATGTTTATGCCATCGTACTATCATATTTTTACTATCGTAATGCCATGTTTTCACCATGGTACTGTTACCTTTTTCGCCATCTTACTGTCATGTTTTCACTAACGCACTGTCATGTTTTTGTCATGGTAACTACATGTTTTCACAATTGTACTATAATATTTCCATCATGGTACTGTCATGTTTTCACCATCGTACTGTCATGTTTTCACCATCGTACTGTCATGTTTTATCGTACTGTCATGTTTTCTACATAGGACTGTCGCCTTTTCGCCATCGTACTGTCTTTTTTCATCATCATACTGTCTCCTTTTCATCATTTTACTGTCATGTTTTCACAATTGTACTGTCATGTGTTCACCATCCTGCTTTTATCTTTCACCATCGTAATATATTTTCTTCATCATGGGACTGCGCCTTTTCGCCATCATTCTGTCTTGTTTTCACCATCGTACTGTCACGTTTTCATCACGGTTATGTCATGTTCATTCCATCGTACTGTCTTGTTTTCACTATCGTAATGCCATGTTTTCACCATGGTACTGTTGCCTTTTTTTGCCATCGTACTGTCATGCTTCACTAATGTACTGTCAGGTTTTTGTCATGGTAATGTCATGTTTTCACAATCGTACTGTCATGTTTCCACCATGGTAATGTCATGTATTGTCATGTTTTCACCATAGTACTGTCATATTTTCAACATCGGAATGTCATGTTTTCAGCATGGCACTACTGCCTTTTTTGTCATCGTACTGTTATGTTTTGGTCATTGTACTGTCATGTTTTCACTTTCTTACTGTCATGTTTCCATCATGGGTATGTGGGATTTACATCATAGATTGTTTTGTTTTAATAATCGTACTGTCGCGTTTTCACCATCATTCTGTCATGTTTTTACCATCATACTATCGCCTTACGGTGCGCATGCACATAAAATAATTTGCCCTTCATGTGAAAAAAATATCGGATACGATCACCATCATTGTAAATCTCCAATCATAATTGCGTCAAACTTGATGAAAATAATACAGTTGTATAAGAAACGTCTCGTAAACTCATCGGTCGTTTGAAAAAAACTAATGATAGCACAGCCCTAAAGCAAATGGCACAGTCTGAAGTAAAATGACGTAACGTCATATTTACTTTATAAAAGCACCTGCCTTTTTATGAATAATAATACTTCTACAACACTTCCTGCTATTGGATCTGCTACTACTACTACTACTACTGCTGCTGCTGCTGCTGCTGCTGCTGCTGCTGCTGCTGCTGCTGCTACTACTACTACTACTACTACTACTACTACTACTACTACTACTACTACTACTACTACCTGCTGCTGCTGCTGCTGCTGCTACTGATACTGTTACTACTACTACAACAACAACAACTTCAACTTCCACTACTATTACTACTCTTGCGATCTCTATTCTGACTATTTGCTTGCTCATGCTGCTATTCTGTAATACAACTATTCCATTCGGGATTTAACGTGTTTGAGAACCAAGGCAACCATAGAAACCCGAATATGTCAGTCTTATACGTTGTATTTTTAGAACAAAAACATCTGAAATAATATTCCACAAGCACAACCTAAAAGTTTTTTTCCGGGAAACCGACCCTCCGTAGCAAACTTGGTGTAAGTATGATGATTATTGAACATCAAATCTATGATAACTGAACTATTATTTTGGGTACATTGAATGCTATGTAAAGTAAGTGCAAATGTGCAACATGATGATGATGATGATGATGATGATGATGATGATGATGATGATGATGATGATGATGATGATGATGATGATGACGATGATGATGATGATTATGCGTATTGTGATTATGAGAATGTTGATTATGATAGTTACGATAATGCCACATTGGCGACAATTTTTACAATAATACAAATCACAATGCGACGACGATGACGTCAACTAAGATAATGATAACCATATCACGACGCAACATGACAACAATGATTACAATGATTATGTGATGACCACAACTAAGATAATGATATTTATAGTAGCAATTAGGTAACAACGACATTTATGCAAATCATGATGCAATGATGACGTGAATGGTGCTAACGAGGTTATAATGCGTAGTTGCTGTTGTTTTTGATGTTGATGATGATGATGATGATGATGATGATGATGATGATGATGATGATGATGATGATGATGATGATGAAGATAATGATCTTCGGTTGAAGATATATTTCAAAGACACGCACCCCTGAAACCAACATGTTAGCACTTGGAGGGGAAATCTTCTATGCTCATGCGCACCGGAAGACAATAGAACAATGATTATAACACGACAATACGATGATGACTTCATGACAGTGCGATGATGGAAATACAATTGTACTTCAATAAAAACGCGATAGTACGATGATAAAAACACTATAGTGCAATAATGATTACACGACAGTACGATGTTAAATACAAGACAGTACGATGATGAAAACACAAGAGTACGATGATGAAAACGCGGTGATAACAGCAGACAAAATAATGAAAGAAAATTAACATGCATTAAAAGAAACCATCCTTTTATACTACAGTTATCAATTTCCAAGAAAGAGTCTAACATTTGTTATTAGGGGTCAGTTCCCACCAAACCTGCTCTATCATAGTTTATTACGCTGTTAAACTAGTGACTGGCTGATTTGATTATCCATGCTGGTATATAGTAGTAAAATTATGATAGTAGTTGAAATAATTACTACAGTCCTATGCAGACCGCTGTTTGTTCTTACTGCAGGATTGACCAAAGTTGGGGGATTTATGGAGGATGGATGACTTGCTAACTGAATTGCCAATCTCAATAACACCTATAATAAACACCTAAATTATTTAATCATTCACTTCGTTCCATCAGATAAATGCTACTCAGTTGCAGTCTGAGGATTGAAAAATGCGTCTCTTTGTAAAGTCAAGTTCTGGTTGACTTGCCGACAACAATGTACAAGCACATATTACTGAAAATAGAAAACTGGTTAGATAATAATAGCCGTCTCCCCGGCAATCTGTCCATTTCGATTTTTGTGTGAGTGAAATTACAAAATTTTGAGCGACTCAATAAAACTTCATATATTAATTGATTACGAACAATGAGAGAGAATACGAACGCTATTTAAGTATTTTGAAGTATATTTGCATCATGTTTAATTTTAATGAAATTGATAAAAATATGTTTTACTTGGAATATTGATGATTGATTTGATTTATTTAATTTAAACACGATTAGCTCAACTCTCATGAGTTATACACAAATACACCTTTTCGAAGACGTCATCATATCAGAAAGTTTAAATGGTTTACGGTTAAACAGACATTGTTATCCTTAAAGAATTCTTTATATTTCACACAAGTTAACTACACCATGATATAAATTGGTAAAACATTTCTTAAACGAGGCACTTTATGCACTATAATCAGTTGGCTTTGACACAAAGCCCCTGGGATGTAAATGGCAATTAAATTTTGGCATTAACTATCCAGCCACCAGAGTGCTAGATCTTAAATTACCCCAATGCCATGCTTAGTTATACATCATTATGCTGAACAAACTTGCATCGCGTCAGTGTCAGTGGCTAGCAGGGGAAAGTCTTATTTTGCATACGCACTGCCCTCTCCATTCCTAAGTTCACTGAGCAAGCGCATGTATGTAAAATGGAATTTTCAATGAAGTGGAGTTTTGATGGTCATATCTTCCAAACTATAGAACAAAAATTCAATGGAAGAGTAATCAAGCATGTTCATTGTGGCAGCATTGGTTGCATTAAGGTAAATACTACTATAGTTTTGTTTATTTGTAAAAAGATATGATTATTATGGTGTTATTGCCTTTAACCCTTTGTAAAAGCGGATGCACAGTTTTAAAACAGTTGCTGCCTTCATGAAACAGTGTAAAAAATACCTTTGTCAAACAATTTTCCACATTTGCATTCCTTACACATTTTACTAATTTAAAACATATAATTTATGTTTGGCTTTTCAAACAACATTAGTTTTTATTATCATCTTTCTATCAACAAATTGCAATGCTATAATTAAACATTTATCAAGTATTATATGAGTTGATATGAGCAATTTGCAACTAAGTTTTGCCACGCATATTTTTACTAGCAAAGTTTATAAACGCCTTTTAAAAAAAAATATTATAATAATAATATCATATAAAACTTTTCACAAGCACTAGTTGTGATGATTATATTTATCTTGTTTAAAATAAATATCTTTCACAATTTTCCACAAAACAGGTTTTCTTTGAAGATGATGAAAGCATTCAATGCAAGTTAGAACAGTTTATTTCCGGTACGAAGCCAGGATTCAGGCAAAGCAGATCCCTGTTCTTGAAATGGTTAGATTTCAAGGTAAAATTGTTCAATGTATGCTCACTTCGCCCATTCTTAATAACTTATAACTTACTTCAGGTCGTCTAACTATTTATTAGTAAAACATTTTTATAGTAAAAGTAACCTAAGCCTTAATCACAGGTGCATTACGACACAAGGTGGTTTACATTTCTGTTACGCTTTGTGACTCTGGCTCATATACTTATAAAAAAGTGACAGTTGCACTTTCCTAATCACGACTTTTTAAAGTGACACATGGAAGCCGGGCAAATACCAAATAATTCGTATTTTTGTAATGCAGCATTTTTGGCAATTTTTTTTACATAATTGGACTTCCTGTTGTTGTTCTGTTTATTTAATTAGCGCAACTAGGTATCTTTTCTGAAGTTTTTTAATGTTATATTTGTCTAGTTGTTCTTTTGTCATCACTATTTCAATTTATTTAAATATGTCATGATTTTGAAATGGATCGTCTGTAGCGTTTGCTATGAATCCATGTCAAACATCCATTTCTTTGTATTTAGATGTATAAAACTAAATTAATATCCGTGGTTTGAGGATTGTTAAATGGTGTTACAAGGAATGATAATATTTTAGGCACACCTGTGAACAATCTCTTTGCCCAGATTATCACTACGAGCTCCCATACTTTGTTGTATTTCAGGGATGCGAGATGCAACATATATCCCGATATCAATCACCTCGAAAAGAAGTGCATCGCTAAAACGCGGCAAATAAATGAGGTATAGTACCCGGATTGCCAATATAGTAATGTTTTAAATGTTTTTAATTTGCTGGGAAAATCACACACAATAAGTTGTAAATACATATATAACAAGCAATTTCTTTTCACACGTGTGAAGACTACATGAGATAAATGTGAAATTCCATACATTATTATGTTGTTGAATAGTATAAGGGTTTAATTGTAATTGTTTTTTTTTCAGTTACAAGGGGATATTCAGAATTTGAAAGAAAAACTGGTAAATAAAGACAGGCAGATTGCAGATATGCAGGTAATATGCCGTTAAATCTTAAATGCTTAAAATGGTAAATGTTTTAAACTATTTTGATTAATTATTGACATGTCTTTTTATTGTATCGTAATATTTCCATTTCTGTTAAGAGACCTTGTCGGTGTTCAATTTTTAATGTAGTGTAAATAAATAAGCATAGGCCCTCTATTTTGTAACAAGTATTTCATTATATATGAACAACCTTATAAAGAACATTTTGAGGCCGTGAACACACTGTAAATCCAAGTGTTAAGTTTAAGAACATGATTTGAACAACCAAATGCAACAGATATTGAACGCGTCTTTCCGTTCAAAGAGTGTTCTAAACCTTAACACTACTGTTCAATAATTGAACATCATGTTCAATATTTAACACTCCCAGTGTTAAAAATTGAACACCTCAAGTGTTCTATAAATTAACACCGGACGCGTTCAAATTGCATGCAACAGATATTGAACACTTAGAACACGTTCAAAGGCAAAGTGTTCAGCTTTGGAACACATAATGTGTTCAAAATTGAAGTTTTCGTAATCTTGACAAAATTGGAAGTGTTCAAATCATAACACCAGTGTTCAAATACATTTAACACCAGTGTTCAGATGGCATGGTTATAAAAGATTGAAATAAAACATATAACATAAAAACAATTTTATTCAAAGGGATTGTTATAACAGACACAAACAAACCCTAAATGATATTTCTGAAATCATCACCCAACAAACGAAAATCCACATAAATGGCAGAAAAATAATACTCAAACAATACTTTATAATTATTCACGCAGCTTGTTTAAATACATTTTACAATAAAATTGACAATTTCACTGTACATGCAACATACAGTGATACTGAAATGTTTCATTTATTAGTTAAAGGACAACAGGTTAAGCAGTCTATAATAAAGATCCAAAAAGTATATATTTTATAATATATTATATACACTGTATTTCAAAAATATATGACAATACATGACCAAATCTGCTATCCTTAGAATCAATTTTTTAGTATCACTATGGCATTAAAAACATAATGTGGAACATTTTGTAAGATAAATGTCAACTCAAAACCAAACAGTAACAAATTATTGTTCATTTGATGCCTCAAAAATCGGTATGAACAGTTTCGAGTGATACAATTATTTCTCTGACATGGACTAAGTGACATTCATTTGAAACATTATGCAGCACAGTCCATTTTGACAACTTATGGTCGATACACAGTTCGTTGTTAACTTACGAATATTGCCTTGATTTCAAGTTCAAAGTTTAATAAGGCTCATGCAAATACACATGTTTTTAAAAGATTCATGGTGAATAATTAAATGAAGATTGGGGAAAGACATTATTTTTACATTTGGAATATAACCTAAAACAGCTATACAAATAACCATGAATATATAGAGAGCAATCATAGAGAGGATAATTGTTTGTCAGTGTAAGATCATAATATATTTCACCTAGTGAGCACCAAAAGTTATATTTTACGAGTGGCTTAGCAACGAGTGGTATATTCACTTTTGGTGTCCCAGCCCTGTGCATGCTGACACGTTTGTTTAGGTTTGTAGAGTGGGCTAAACTTTCAAAACCTTCAGTTTGAATTATCTCAAATTGATATTTGCATTATTTTCAACATTGCCATATTGTTTATTTCACTAACTTATGTCTGTAAACCACCTGAAAGCATATAATAAATATATTCAGGGTTATTTTTCTTGCTGTTATTAGATTATATATCGTTTATCAAAGTATTAGATGGCTTAGCATGTGTCCTGTCCTGGGCCTTGATTTTATCGAAGAGTGGTCTAATTTTCTTGCAAAAGAACTTAAATGTTTTAGATGTTTCTCTCAGAAAAGTTCATTAACAATGAACTGTTGAAGGAAGCCCAGGAACATGGCAATAGGTCTTGGGTAATCAATGTCAAAAACATAGTTTACAGCCAAAAGATCGTCTCTTGTGATGTAAGCACAGTTGACATCTCCTTTTAGGATCGTTAATGTAGGGGCTGTGCCGGTTTTCGATTTCTGCAAGACATCTATTTCTGTGTTCGCTTCACACTATAAAAAATGAGGAACACTGCATATCAATTTAACGAGTATGTTTCAAAATAATCATTCAACCATAATTGACAGCAAATTCTAGTGATCAAATTATTGCTGTTCATTCTTAAAACAGCAACAAATGCCACCAGTTATTCCAACTTGGTTTCTGCCAATGCTATAAATATATATATATAAACATGTTGATGTATAATATGGTCAGAATTAAGACTCATTTCCTTAATTTAAGCTGTAATGTACTGAAAATTGCCATAATTACCAGGGGTTTCAAATGACTCAGCGGGTCTATTGTTGTAGGACTACCTGGATACTTTCTTACAGTCCCTTCTATGTATTAACTGTATGCATAAAAGGATTACCTCGCACACTTGAATTGTGGGTTGATGGCGTTTTGTGCCCTTTTTCCCCCCGGTCAAACTTCGTCTCGCTTTCAATTAGCTGCAGGGATCCAAGGACAATACTCCAGATCTCATTTCGTTTCTGGAATGATGGAAGTTGAAATAATTTCTTTATCAATAAAAACATGCATTTATTTCCTTACCAGCCCTAATATGTTTTGCAGAGACATGTGTATTAACGATGTAATAAGTCAACACTTTTGTCATTTAACCATTGAATACATTGTGAACAGACAAGAATGAGAGAATGTCCTATATATTTAATACTTCTATTTTACCTTTGAGTAGCCCGCACCAGAACTTCTGTTTTCTACAATGTCTGCAAATTTTCCCCAAACATCTTCTTGAACGCATACAGCACCTTAAAAAGAACTTATTTTTGAAAAGGTGTACAAAACATTTAGACGAATACTTTGATCATGAACTTTTAAACTGCTTTACAAATAGTTTGCATATTGTCTATTGTAATTTGAGAATAATAATTCATTTCAATACTGAGAGCACTTTTTATGTTATGGCACTAGCATTTTCACAACCAAGCAGATAAAAAGGCAAGGCTGTTATAACAGACTCCAAATGGCACTGTGAATGCATGAGTATAAAGGGGTGCGTTTTAACTATGCATGCAGTATCTGTTTGTTTGGAAAGTATGATTAAAAGTAAAAAATATGGTCTAAAATTACCTTTCTTCTATTCCAATCTAACACGCTCTGTTACCCAGAATTCCATGAACCGGTTGCGCTATTTTTAGCTTTGGCTTTCTTTGTGATAACGGCTGGTGTGTTCAAGATTGGACGCGATTTGAACGCTGGTGTTCAAAAGTTTTAATTCAGCAAAATATTCGTTCAAATTACTCATTTTCAAGATCGTTTGTAAAATATGATATATTTAAATATAATTTATATCCACTTTAAAATCTCCTGAACACATTTTAAAGGCAATCTTTATGTCAAGGATTTTTTGTACACTTGAATCGTTAAGAATTTGAACACCAAAGTGAACACCCGATACAAATTAATCAAATGTTTACACTTATTTGAACACGTGTGTGTTAAGACTTGAACACTTGTACGTTAAAATGTCTAAAATTGAACGCGTCCGGACGCGTAAACCGTCCGGTTAATTTGCAGTGCATATATTTCAGGCATACCAAAACAGAATGTATGCAGAGAATGATAGTCTAATGATCAAGAGTGAAAATGGCAGAACAGACAGCAGCAAGGGCAAGGGCTTCCCTACCAAAGGTACCGTTTTTTACATGGAAATAAATTATATTCAATGAAGCTCGTTATTTCTCATGATTATTATGTATATGTGCATGTTTATAGCTTCAACTTAAATAACACATCAATAACTCCACAGCCTCTAACCACATACATAAATGCCGCATCTTATCAACCTAGAAGTAAATGGGGTACCTATTATGACCATATTCCTTGCATTTGTTTTAGCTCGTCTGTTTAAGAAAGATAAGCTTACATCATGAAAACGTGTTAAAGTTGATATATGTGTAAGATGATTGACAAGTATATTATAATTCATAGTAAACCAAAGGGTCAACATTCATAACTCATGTAGTTCTTATTACTAATTTGCATTTTGGTAAAATATTGTTACACCAGCAAACAATGCCAGATTCGATAAGGTTTGTTTGTGAAGAAATACAACTTAAAACTAGGCTGAATTCATTTATTACATATGACTGATAATATTTGATAGACATACTTTTCTCCTACCTCAGATAAGTAGATCCAAAGATTTGGCCATGCAGGAAATTAGTATCTTGCCCTCGGGCAAAGATAAAACAAAGACCCGTATGAAATACAGTTGAACACTGCTATTCCGAACACCGTTTATCCGAATTGATCGCTGTTGTTTTTTTTTTGGTCCCGATTTTACTCCTACTTTGTTTAACTAAATTTTTAATCCTTAACCCGAAATCGCTAGTCCGAATTAATCGCTATTCCCAAGTAAAAATTACGGGCCCGATTTGGTATTTCACACCTATTTATCAATTCTTATTTCGAACCTTATCATGTCATAGTTTTTCACACCATACTTCAATTACACTAGGGCATGGGCTTGGGGTGACAATGGAGCACAATTAGCGCTTGTTAAAGAATGAAATTGAGCACGCGTATTTTACAATCATCGATGTCAGAAAATTAGCAATTCATTTAGGTGATGTAGTGTGTATATAATTTCTGGTTAACACAACATGAATATCAATCGAAAATACGCATTGCTCACTTAACCCGCTACCGAATAATCCGTACTATGTTCCGAATGCATACATGTGCTGTCAATTTGTTTTAAACGTTTTATGTTTTAATAAAGAAGTAAAAAAAAAGAATTATTTGTCATTTAGTACATAATAAATCAACAAATATTTTTGTATATCACTCAAACCGAATGTATCATATTGGTAACGTGTAACCGAAATTGCAATCTTCACGACTTAGTATATCACGTCATCTATTATTCGCGAACGCTGTCAATTTTATGAAAGTTGTTAATCCGAAATATCGTTATCCCGAAATATTTTTGGGTCCCTATGATTTTCAATTAACGGTGTTCAACTGTACATTTTATTGTCATAAAGAGTTCCAGTAAAAAATACATTTTTACCTCATTTTGTTAAACTGAGATGGGAGAAAAAGCATATACCATAGCCGCCCGTATAAGAAAGGTTCGTCCCAACACTCGCTCAGGGTGTTCTGTAAAAACTCAGCTAACCTCGAGTAAACCTCCTTTCCACAAAACACCCGACGCACAGGTTGGTAATGAACCTATCTTACGCTCTCGGCCATGTAGGATACTAATAATAACGTTGATACGTAATCGAATTAGATAAACACTTCCAACTAAAAAAAGAAATTGCCAACCGCAAAATTAAGTTAAAGTTATAGTTCAGTAGTTGTAAAGATTGTATGAAAATAGTAATTGAATTTAAGAAAAACAACTTATACATGCTAAATTATTAATGTTTATTTTCCATGATTTCTTTACCAAAGATAACTGGCAAAATCTTATTTTATGTAACAATTATAACTGAGCATAATAAATGATTTTAGTAATGAACTGAAACTTTCCTACCAGTATTCAAATGAAAACTTGGCAAGTGGCATACATGTATTGCATATCACATTCATGTTGTATGCAAAATAATAACAATATGCAATATAATACTCAGCCATATTCATGAATTTGGCAACCGAAGAAATAGTGCAAAAAAATCATACATACTTAAGAGCAAAGTATACTTTTGCAATTGCTTTAGAGCCCCGGTCCTGTGGTTAGACCATATACTTTAAAATCACGCTGTTGCGCATTCGAATCCCGCCTCCGTCCAGCATATTTTTATTATGGTTTCCCCACCTCTGTTTGTTATATGCTTTTCATCAAGTTAATCGTTATTTTAGTACAGCAGGATTCAAAAATATATTTTCAGACAGCAGAAACTGAAACTTTAGCCGAAGTAGCAGACCATATGACGGTATGTTCAAGTATAAATACAGAAATATAAAGCCATTTGTCTATTAAAGTATGAAACATTATATAACAAACCATTTGTCTATTAAAGTATAAGACATTATATAACAAATATACTGAACTTAAAATGATCATTAATTGGATTTTGGCTGTAATGGCAATATGTAATATACACTGTAATTTTAAGAATACACCACATCTATAAAATCTAGGAAATACTTATATGTTTGGTTCGTCTTCGGGTGGCAGTTGTGGAATATACAAACCAGAGTGTGTATATTGGAGAAATGGAGGGAAACATGATGACTTTTGCCCGTCGGCCAGTCGGAAAACTAACAAGTTCTTTCAACGTAAAAAATAAACAGAGCGTGATTTTGAATCCCTTGGACAAAATGAAAATTAATCGTCGATTTTTAATTGCAAAATTCGAAGGATGTAAGAAAGACAACGTAATACAATTATCGGAAATTCAGATTCAACTTATAAATCAGTCCGTAGCTTCGTATTGTTCCAAACAAGCTTCAGACATCTAAAACCTCATATATTTGGTATGATCATAAATATCATATAACAGTGTGCCTGTACATATCTTTTAAACCTTGTTTTTGTATTTCAGTAAGCTTACATTGTGTTTACAGTTTGTAAATATTTGTACATTTTATGATTGAGTTATTTTTTATTTACTTTTGCTTTGCCTTAAAGCCTATTTTATTTTAGTAAGTAAATAATTCAAGTTTCATTTTTTGAACAGAGAGAATCGGTCAATGGCGAAGTCGGGAATCTAGTCTTGGTCTCTCGAGAGCCATTCCAGTATGCTAAGCTCTTACCCTACATAACTCATTATTAAAGTTCTTCCTGTGATTTCTGTGATGGAGTTTTTTTATTTATCCACTGCTCTGTGCATAAAGCCTGACATATTTGAGAAAGTGCCGTCTTTGGTATTCATGAAATATTACATTTATATCCTTTATTGTCACTTGATAACAGTTCGAAGGCCATCATGCTTTGGCTCATCTACTCTGTGTTTATTATATTTTTTTTCAATTTTCTTTTGATAATTAGTTTGTATGAAATACCCCTTCTTACAACAACATTTGTGTCCAGCATAAGCTGACTCAGAGTCTGATATAGTGACATCCTTGTAGGAAATATAAATCCACTTTTAAATGTTTGCTATAGGTTGTTTAGCATATACTATAAAGTATTCCGATCAAGAAAATGTATTGTAAATGACGAGAACGAATGATAGAAGTATTATTATTTTTTTGAATAGATAACTTTAAGCAGATACTTTAGGTTTATTTTAATGATATGGAAAGAAACATAAAACAATAAAAAAGTATTGAACCTGCTCCATGTTTACTGATGGAACATTCACCAATTATGTTAATCATGTTCTCGATGACTTTTTTTATTTAAGCATACTTTAAATGTACAGTTCATAACATACACTTAGTTGTTTGTCATTCACGTTGTGAATAATTTTTTAAAACTGTATGTGTTATAACCGAAAAATGTTCAATACTGCTATTCATTTAAATGCCCCAGTCTGAGAGGCAAATAGATTTCACTTGTCTGTATGTTCGTCGGTTCATTCAGCTGTCACAAAACATTTTGTCACACGTATCTCCGGTAGTAAATTAGCAAGAGTCGTAAAACCAGCATGTCTAGTTTTGCATCTTAAGTTCTATTTGTCTGTTGGGTGTTTGTATGTTTGTCAAATAATCATATTTGTATTTCACTTCATCTGGTAACATCCCCGAATTGTTTTGGTTATGTTACCAAACCTTTCAAGATTTAGTTGGTAATATTCCCAGAAATATATTTAACTCTGTCAATAAATGTGAGCTGGTTAAGCTCTGCGATTATGTTAAAGAATCAGTATGTATTCGTAATGTTATTCCTAATAATTATTATTATTATTATTATTATTATTAATTTAGTTCATCCTCTGATACTGCTGCCTTTACGTCAACATATTTGTGTCTTTAACCATAGCACTAACCATGTACAAGCATTTGATATCAAAAAACCTAAGTGTATGTGTTTAGACGATGTTCTGATGTATATGACTTATAAACGTCTGTTCTGTTCTTTTCTGTTGTTTTTTTAAATCATAATATGCGAAAGTCCACATTTGTATTTAAAATAATTATTGTCAAATTGTAAACTTGCAAGAGACATACCTGTAATACTGAAATAACATTCTAGTAGGTTTAAACAACCAGGAATATGTAATCTATGTCTTTCTATCAATCAACACTTATTAGAGTCAAACGTCATGGTCATAACTCATATTCGCCATTACAATGTTGTCGTATTTACTTATTCCCTTCTAAGAGGACACATTTTATCTGCAAATATCTGTTATCATCTGAACACGATTAAACACTATGTCTACTATCCTCACACTTTGAATGGTCATAATCTTTAAACTGCCTTAAAGTCATCCAATGGCAATGACCAATCAGCTGTCATTTAAGTCCATGCATATTTCGATTGTTCAAATAATCCTGACAACATGGCGCTCAGGGGGTGGTGGGGATTAATGTTTGACAAACATCTCTTGTTATAAAATGTTTATATTTTTACTGGAAATATTACCAAACATTTGCGAATATTGCATGTTTTAGAAATGTTAAGAACAATTTTAGTCATACTTTAGATTATTCTGGGAATATTACAAACATGCTGAAAAACCTGCTGTTAATTTTAATACTATGCAATGAAGATTTTGGTAATATTTCCAGAATGTTTCATGTCCTACAGCAGCCCACGTGGAGCTTTTTCTTTTGGATTATTTTATTTCAATTCATCTTTTGATATGCCCAAAAAAGTTTTGGTAATGTTTCCAAATATTTCAAGATAATATAATTGTATTCAGGATGAATTTGAGAACGATATAGAAAATCTCTCGGCATAATATGGATTATTTTGGGAATGTTCTCAAAAATGTTGAAAAGCCCCAGTGTTCAATACTATACTATGAACTGTTTGGTCCTACATAAACTATTTGTGGAGTTTTCAAAGGCTTTTTGTTGAATTAGTTTGTTTCAGTTCATCTGGTAATATTCTCAAATAATTTTGGTAATGTTACCAAATATCACGATCAAATTGGTAATATTCCCAGAAAACCTGGACATTTTATTCAGAATCCTAGCAGAAAATGTCCATCATTTATTTTGGGAATATTACCAAATATTTGTGACTTTTCATAGTTGAAGAATATTTTTGAAAATTTCTCGGCATAATATCGATAGTTTTGGGAATGTTCCCAAAAATGTTAAAACCCCCACTATAACTTTAAATACTATACTTTGAAATGTTTGGTAATATTCCCGAAAGGTTTTGGTAATGTTACCAGAAATTTCAAGATTAACTTTGGTAATATTCCCAGAAAACCTGGACATTATTTCCAAGACGAATTTTAAAATGTTAGCCGAAAATGTTCATAATTCAGAAAAAATACCAAATATTTGTGACAACCCCTATTTTTTATTAATTTTAGAAAACCTCTCAACATACTATGGATACTTTTGGGAATATTACCAGAAATGTTGAAAACCACACCATAACTCTTCGATACTATATTACAAAGTGTTTGGAAATATTTTCAAAATGTTTTGGTAATGTTACCAACTTTTCAAGATCAAATTGGAAATATTCCCAGAAAACCTGAACATTTTTCTCAGAATAATAGCAGAAAATGTTCATCACCTATTTTGGGGAATATTACCAAATATTTGTGACTTTTCATCGTTGAAGAATATTTTAGAAAATCTCTCGGCATAGTATTGATTATTTTGGGAATGTTCCCACAAATGTTGAAGTTGGGAATGTTCCCACAAATGTTGAAACTCCCACCACAACTTTCAATACTATACTACAAAGTGTTTGGAATTATTTTCAAAATGTTTTGGTAATGTTACCAAATTTTCAAGATCAAATTGGTAATATTCCCAGAAAACCTGGACATTATATTCAGATTCCTAGCAGAAAATGTTCATCATTTGTTTGGGAATATTACCAAATATTTGTGACTTTTCATAGTTGAAGAATATTTTAGAAAATCTCTCGGCATAGTATGGATTATTTTGGGAATGTTCCCACAAATGTTAAAACCCCCACCACAACTTTCAATACTATTCTACAAAGTGTTTGGAAATATTTTCAAAATGTTTTGGTAATGTTACCAAATTTTCAAGATCAAATTGGTAATATTCCCAGAAAACCTGGACATTATATTCAGAATCCTAGCAGAAAATGTTCAACATTTTTTTGGGAATATTACCAAATATTTGTGACTTTTCATAGTTGAAGAATATTTTAGAAAATCTCTCGGCATAGTATAGATTATTTTGGGAATGTTCCCACAAATGTTGAAACCCCCACCACAACTTTCAATACTATACTACAAAGTGTTTGGAAATATTTTCAAAAAATGTTTTGGTAACGTTACCAAATTTTCAAGATAAAATTGGTAATATTCCCATAAAAACTTGGCATACTATGGATACTTTTGGGAATATTACCAGAAATGTTGAAAACCACACTATAACTCTTCAATACTATACTATGAAGTGTTTGGTAATATTCCCAAAGATATTTCTAATCCTACAGAAATGCTTTGAGGACATTACAAAGGGTTTCTGTTGAATAAAAATGTTACCATGCTGAAAAGGGAAAGTTGCGTTTTCCCTTTTCATTTTGCGGTTTGTTATTAGTATTGTCAACTATCTTAGTGCGGATTTCAACATGGTATGTGACATTTGTAACCGTGCTGAATTTCCCGTGGCAAAAATAGTCTTATTGCATGTCAAATTATCAGTGTATATTACCCCCAAGAGCTTTAAATGCATAGCAAAATAATATTGGCACGCATGATGACATCAATGAATATGACGTACGGTGAAAAATCGTATACTTATGACAAATACTATTTTAAGCGTCTTGTGTCTTCTAGTGTTTTCTTAGTGTAATCGACCACAATATTATCTTAATATCTTGATTTATGACAATTAAATCAGATTAGTTAATTGCAACACATCTATTCCTTTTATGCCTTTAATATGATCATATAATCCATTTATTATTATAAATGCTGATGTAATTTTCTGTATACTACAACAATACACTTACATAGAGATTCGTTTAAGGATCACTATGATTGTTTAATTTCATTATTCCTCTTTTCTTACAAAAAATATATTTTCGGAGAGCTCAGGCTTTATTTTCCTACACCCGACTAACAGCCCTTTAAGCTTATGTTTTACATAAACCATTTTAAATACAATTCACGATGTATTATGTATGAGTTTCATCACATTACCATAAAGACTTAACTAGCTTATGATTTATAACACTTTTCTTTCAATTACGTCAGTAAAATACTTAATTTTGCATACAGTGTACTGTATGATGTATATATTCATGTTTTTATTCACTAAATGAATTAAATGGAAAAAACGAAAACATTTTATAACCCAATTGCCAACAAACTATATATTTTTCTACGTTTGAGTAAAACGAATTAGAAAAAAAATATAATTGTCCTTGTTTATAAATGATTAACCACCAGGTGGCGCTTCATAAGCACGAGTGATTCATACGCACGAGCATTTCGTGCGCATATATATGTAAAGGCAATAAGCTTTGGGGAACCGATACGTTCAAATCGATACAATTGATTGTTAAAATTGAGGTCGAACCGGGCAGAAGTCCGTGTTTACCGAAATGACCGGACAAAGCATGCTTTTAATCCTCTTACAGAGGATAAGTCGTATTGAAAATACATGTATTATCATGATGATTCAAACTATGCAGTGGAAAAATGGGACATGTAGAAATTAGGAGTTAATTCAGTTCATACATAATGTGTAGCCAGTGAGAAAATGGTTCTTTTGTTTTTAAAGGCATCAATTGAAGTGTGTTAAAGGAAGTTATTTTCGCCACTTTAATATTACGTGCTTCTAGTTTTACTTTGAAAGTGAGTGTTTCGTTGAAATACTATTAAAGAATATATAGGTGACATTTTTTATTTTGTTTTGCGAGAAACACGTAGCAGAACGCTGCAAAACAAGGAGGTCGGGGCTACACGGAATCCGCGTTTTTACCACGTGGCTGGAACCACATGAGCTGTATCACAGCTGTTCTTCGTTGACGTCACTTCCTGTCCAAGTGCCCGCTCCGATCGTGTTCCCTCGCCTATTGTGGTTATCTGTTACATTATTACCTGTCAGCATCAGCCAATGTTTTAGCCATATAGTAAACATATAAAGATAAGTATTATAAATGCAATTTACTCTTCTCTATTAATTGAACGAGAAAGATTTGAAGCAATGCTGAATAATTCTGGATTGTTTGGTTTAGAAGATTTCAAATTCAGAATGATGGCATTAAAATACGTTTTTTTAAAGAATACTTATTTAAATATTTTATAAGTTGAGTTGTTAAGAAACTGAGAGATAATAAAGAATGTTTTGTGTAAGTTTTAAGGATTTGATCTGTATTTGCTAATGAATATTGTTTTTTATTTTTTTACGATGGAAAGTACTTTGGCTTGGCTGCCATTATAACCTCTAAACAGATGAATTGTCTGTCTTGGCTGACAAGCCATTATAATATGTGTTCCAATTGGATTTGTAGATTGTGTTTAGTTCTGTTATAAATTGAATGCATTTAATCATTTCTTAGGATATTGTAAAGATGTGTTATTCAAAGATTGTTGTACACAATTATGATACGCTTAATGTTACTACACTACATAATTCTTGCTTTATTAAGGAAGATAATCTGAAGA
Source organism: Mya arenaria (assembly GCF_026914265.1). NCBI lineage: Eukaryota > Metazoa > Mollusca > Bivalvia > Myida > Myidae > Mya > Mya arenaria. The sequence continues at coordinate 44,857,257 of NC_069128.1, read as the reverse complement.
TCATATGAGCTGCATCGCTGATTCACGGCGGAATCGCCAGAAATGAATTAGTAATACTTAGATGATATGAAGTAAATTCGCAATGATTGAGAAGGGGCGGAGTGAGTTTCAACCTCATTGGTTGACCTATTGTCAGTGACGCAGGGAGTGTGTATTGAATGAGAGGCAGAATGCGGACTTTTAAACACGCGCGAAAGATGAAATTTTGAATTGTAAAGCTTAGCACTTAATGACTGCCTATCAGCAGTTTCTTTAGCTGAAAATCAAGGCTGTATTGTAATCAAAGTATACGGTGGCCTTCTAGTTACGGTACTAGTAAATATGCAAATATTGTTATGAAGTTATAAAATTCGGCATTGATGATTTAGGGCGGAATCGCTAGAGATGAATCATAATGTACACTGTACACGGTGGAATCACCAGTGCTAGTTTATATATAAATATTGTTATGAAGTGAAGTCATAAAAAGCGGCATCGATGATTCAAGGCGGAATCGCCAGAGATGAATTGTTAAAAAATACGGCGACGTTATCAGCAATAGTTTAAATGTATAATTGTTGTTTTATTGATTTATAGGAATGTAATAATTCTAAGTATAAGCCATGATTGCTAACCGAATTAATTTCTCTGAATACGTTATAAATTATGTTTTTTAGAAATAGTTTTTCCCGGACCTTCTACAGAAGTTGATGGCCACAGGTATTATTCATCAAAACGGAAGTTGTTCTTTCAGTTAGAAAGTTTGATTTAACTTACGGTCAAGGGAGAAGGAATATTTTGCCTGCTAAACTTTTAACTTTTGCATTATATTTATTTTTATTAATACGAAGTGCTAAAAATAAAAAGGCAATTGTTTAGTGACTTGCTGGTTTCATCTGTAATGGATGTAGTACAGAAGTCTTGAATGGTATGTATTTGATACAACTTAATAAAATAAAAACAATGTGTGCACAAATAAACACATTTATAAGATCATCATAGCAAGAACTCGATCCAGGTTGTGTCAAGTTTTACTAACGATTCATTGATCTAAAATAAAGGATGAGTGTATCCATATTTGTATTATCTATACATTATTTTGCTGTTTATCTATATGTTATATGAACATGTGAAATGTATTTATTCCGGCATTTGCTTTTGAAGATGACAATAAAAAGAAATATAGTGATCATTGATTAAGATCTGCTAGTGAAACGTATGTTGTCATCTGTCGTGTTAAGGAGAGGATGTCGAAAAACATGGATGTCATTTTAAGTGAATCTAGTAAAAATAGATATATGTTAAGGTTAATATTTGTCGTCGGCTTTTAGTTTTTAAATTTAATTTTAAAATGTTAGTATCAATCAACAATGGGTATATTTGAAAAAGATCATCAAACTAAAAATAACTGATAATTTTAATCAGATTTCCCGTTCTTTTAATTCCATCGGTTTCCTAAATGCTTCTCTGTAAATTCAAACTGATAACATTTAAAAAGTATTAATTTTGTTGTTTTCTATAGGAGGTTATAGAATGTATTAAGGAAAATATAATTTTCTACGTTTTAGATAAACAAATAAGAAGAAAACTAATTTTCCTTGTTTTTAATGGAATAACCACCAGGTGCCGTTTTGTAAGCACGAGTGTATTTCGTGCGCATACTGGTTGACGGTACATTTCCGAACAGGGCACAAATCCCGAGCACCAGCTAAACACGCGTTTGTTTACCGTAATCAATTATTCGATGATCTAGATCAATACAAAGGCTTGCCTTGGTCACACTTGCGAAGTTTTATCTTGTTTTGTTGAGTATTTTTCTAAAAAATGTCATTCAATGTTTATACGCTTAAGATCAACATGTAGCACACAGGGGAATGACGTCAGAGGGCGCACGCGCATCTTTAGATTTTGCAGTTATTGTGACCTACATTCAAGATATTTATAAATAGAAATCACGCTTTACATTTGAATTGAATGTTTTGGAAAAAACATCGAAAACAATAAATCACTTTACAGCTAAGTGTTTATTTAATATAGCATACTTTTTAATTATATTTGTAGGACCATGTATTGCGCTTTTCAAGTGTTCGGTATTTGTGCTCTCCATAGCATAATTTTAAGGGTGTTTTACTGTCCATAAAATGAACGGTTTACAACATAAAATTGATGAGATCGTGAATCAGTACTTTGACAGCTGTTTTCACATGAACCAAAGATGTTTCATGCAATATTTTAAGTTACTACAACAAAAAAAATCCAAGATAATTGTAAAAAAACTCAAAAAGTGTTCGGATTTGTGACCTCAGCCAGTATACATGTAAAGACATCGATTCAATTGCTTAATCAATTTTATAAGAAATGTTTATGGTGAAAGTTTTCTGTTATTATGCAAATTCATTATATAAATGGTCTATTCGTTTTCAATTGTCTACAAAAAACATAGCGATGTAATATACACTTGAACACCTTGATACAGTACGTGTACATGATTCATGTAAATGATATGTTTTTTATACATCATTGATAAGGAACTTATGGGTAATGAGGCCCGACATCTAGTGGTACAAGAAAAATCCTGTAAATATGGATGCTAATCGGGCAGTTTCTGAGTTTTCCTAAGAAGGAGGGTTTTATCTCAGTTTTTCCACGGCCGGTCGACCACGTATGTAAGCTCTATTTTTGTCAAGCATGTTTTTATATAGACATCCTTTGCTCAGGTTGCAAGTTCAAGCTGTATGTATTAATGGGTTACACAAGTTCTTTTTAGAATCTTCCAAAATTATATCATTGAAACAGAATTGATTTTTTTCTAGAGGAGGTAATAGAATAGTTTTAAGGAATAGGGAATAGGGAATTGATTTTTCGATTATTGGGCTTGTTTCAACTGAATTATTGTAACACACGAGAATCCTTAAAATGATTTTATGTTTTCATCTTACTGAAGATTAATATCACTTTTATAGTTTTTACATTTATTGCCTCCTGTTACGAGCCTACAAGCACATTATATCACATCCCATACATGCCCTTGTTGCTATCACCAGTTGTGACTCAATAAATTCCAATGTTGTGTCTAATAGTATTTTTTAAACTAATCGGCTTATGATTTCAAATAAAAAGACACATTTAGACGTGGCATATTAAGAACAAACATTTCTATTTATTTATATAATTACATAACATTACGGTTCACAGAGCTGTTTGGTAATGTATAAATAGAAGAATATTTTGTGATTCCAGTGTTAGATTATTTTATTTCACAAGTTTTTATAGAAAAACATGTTTTCACGTGTATTATAAAATACACTTAAACAGAATTATAAAATAAATTGTTTGGAATACTTAGCTGCTTATTTTTGTAGTTTATTTGGTATTTTATTTAAATTTCTAAATACCCCGTATTTGATTAACCCTTTGCTATACCCGAGGGACGTCCCTCATGCCAAACCTTTGATCGCTAATGACGTAGACTGGCTAGCCCTCATAAACATTCATCAATCCACTTTTAATGCATGTACAATCCTATTTATAACAATTTATGCACTAATAAAATAGGGTAGGGACACGTTAACAACATAACAGTTGCCATCATTTACTGAAAACAAATATTTGAAAGTGATTAATCATGAGTGGATTAACATTTATTTAGATTAAAAGCCGTTCTACCAGTTGTATTGTTTGTTTCATAATAGAAAATGGGTTCATGATACATGCATTTCAAATCAGTCATTTTCAGAAAATATCGTTTTTCGTTTGTAGACGGGTTGTTTCCAAGACGGGATGAAGACCATACTTCATTGTTGCTATCACATGTGGAGGTTATTTAAGTGTATTAGCTAAGTTTGACAACAGACGTTTTAAAAACATAGATATACCGAGCAATAGCATTGCATTTATGTTCGAACAAAAGTTTTCGGCCAATGTTTTGTACCTAAACAAATATACAAGGAACGTTTGGGAGAACGGAATAGCCGTTTTCCTTATAGACGGTGAGTTTATTTCCAAAACAAATCTTTTTTCAAGCGTAAGCGATTTTTTTATATCAATGCACTAATTTGCATATTTGAATATTAAAAAGAAATATATAGTTTTGGTCAGTTTTGTTCAAACGGAAGTAACAACATCTGATTTTAAAAGCAGTTTTTATAGTTGTTTTTTCCACCCAATGTAATTATTATTTATATATTTTTAATGCTTACTGCATATGGTAAAGTGCAATTCACGCTGTTGAAATAAAAATGCATGCCGTTCTCTTAACTCAAAAATGTTATTGCTTTATATTTGTTATCTAGTGATATAAAGGCAACTTTATTAAGGAAAAGAAAGAAAATTATTTTGTGATATGACATGTGTTTCGTGTACATATACTTGTAAATCTATTGTACATACAATACAACCATGGATGCATATATACGCGATGTGTTTTTATAACATTAACTGTAAATATAAGAAACTAAAGCAGTAGCATTTTACTGAAACTATTCGATGTGTTATTCATCTCTCTTTTTCTCAGGTTTAAGAGCTCATGGTTTTAGTGGTTTAATGTACATACTGGTATTACTGTTATTAATTTGAACTCCTATCATCATTCAATTGTCATATTTAATATAAGCATTTCGTTTACGTCGTTTCCGGAACATTCCATTTTATAGGGCAGGCCAGAGGTTATAAGTGTAGATTAGACTGCAGGCAATAACGGTCGATAAGGAACTGTCCTTATACCAATAAAGACAGTAAGGAACGCACTGTATTTTTATATGTAACACGCATGTTTATTAAAATCTGATTTGTATGCTTCAAGTATTTTGTTAAACGATTTACTGTTGTACAAACACAGTTCGATTAACATGTGATTAAAAATGTACTTTAATAAATACAGGGCTGTTTAAGGGCCCTTTGTGCTTAAGTTTAATAGAACATGTCATTTTCAAAAAAGCATTTCCAATTAGTAAGCGGGGTTACTGGCTAAGAGTTTTCTTCCATACGATACAATGCATGAAAACTATACTTGATATATATACAGCTATTTGTTATTTATATATTCATGTAGCAATCCTTTTTGCCGAGTATATATACGTATCACATGCCATACCTTGTTTTTCGTATCTTATAACCAGCATGTTTGTTGTGTTTTAAAGCTATATGATTTAACATTGCTTTTATTTCTGATGGTCAAAATAATAAGTACACCACCACACACACACACGTTTTATTAAATATACATTAGGACTGCTTTCGCATAATTGTCAGTATTTCAGCAAGTCATACGTTTATATCTCATTCTATTATATGGTAAAGATTAATTAAATATAAATAAACCATTTCTTATCTGTAAAGAGATATTTTTCGATTTGTGAACAAAAGTTTGAAGATTTTTGGTATTTAATAAAGGAAATGACGCCATGCACATATACAAATGTTTGTTGTCACACTCTAAATGAAAGCAAATTTCAATTGAGATTCTGACTGGATATCGCTCAGTATGCATTATACTTATAAACGGAGTAAAATGATCGGATGAATCTTATGTAAAATGTACATTTCTAAACATAACCAATCCGTGTATGTATAAATTCAAACAACTTATCGAAAGTACTCTTATTACTGATCTCATAAAATTAAATACATATTACATTAAGCTTTTAAATTAAGATCTAGTTAACAAAGATAAAATCGCTTAGTTTGTTGTTAAATTATGTTTCGTCACATTTGTACGCATTGGAAAAGCCATTCATTGCATTCATTGTTGTGTAAGTATTAAATGGTCGATAATTGTGTCTTTGAAATGTGTGTATTCAATATGCTAAAAGTTCATTTGACTCAGATTTTTATGTTGCACTATGTTGAAACTGTATATATGTGTACGTGTATTGACATCTTCTCTGTCTATGATGTGAACATTCACTTTTCAAAGTCCACGTTGTCCTTAATCACTTCCTTCCTTATCTGTATAAGGTATTGCAAAAATATCAAATTCTAAAAGCTCGTATATTAAAATGCTCCACTTCCTTTGTCATAAATAAATGTTATTTGTGTATTTCGTTTTTCTCACGGGCCATGTGGCTTATTGAACCCGTCTTCAAAGATAAACTATCTAAGTATTCCGTGTACTATACTTCAGTATTGCATGTAGCTAGAGCTTGATAAATGTGTTTTTAATTCGACTTGAAATATGTCAGTAAGCTCGACAATTCCTGAAATATGCATTATATGACGTTAAGTGACATAATCTTAAATTCGAAATCATTATCCCCGTACAAGGCGATTGTCTTTTAAGGTTTAAAATGTTCTGCAAAATTAAATATATTGAAAAAAAAATGGAAATACTATGCACATCGTTCTGTGTATAGATGTATTGCTTTTACTTACTGAAGTGTTAAAACAAATCATCTTACAGGAAAACGTTTAACATTCACAAATCATAAATGGGAATTTAAGTAGATTTTTTGAAGAAGATGTCTTGAGCTATTATACTTATACAAAACGTTAATACTGTCCGAGATGAGAAATTAAGAAAAATAAAAGGGAAGGTTTAAATATTTTTTAAGAACAAAAGCTAGTATGGAATGATACAAAATATGATATGACCCTGATATGTACAAGCTTGTAACTTTAACTTGTATAAGTAAGCATGGACTATGCCTCTTATTTTTAAACGCCAGTCGTGTTAGTTGAATTGTTCCCACTGCCCGTCATTTTGCCTTGGAGCTAGCCTTCCACCGATCTTGTTTTTCTATCAAAATAACGCTTTCCTTAGTTTAGGATGACTATTAAAATATTTAAATAAAATCATTTTTTGCGTCTGAATTAGTCTGATTATGGCAGTATTTCAATATAACGTAGGTAATGTTCATATGTACAAGATAATACATTTAACAGTATTAAACTGTTTTTGAAAATACTTGTTAGCTTTAAACACGTGATTATAAGTAATAGAAAAAACACAACATGATTACCTTCTGAATGCCATCCGGGAATGTAAAAACCAAGTCAATTATAAGCCAACCGTGTTTATCAGTGGTTGTCTTTACATCAACTGTTCCAGTTGGTTGAGTCCCTAAAAAACAAAATGACATAAAAAATATTAGCTCAATAATGGATTTAAGCACATATTGCTAGCACGAAAGTGTTTTGTTAGTAGCAACACAATTCTTTCAACAATTCGTGTCGAGCGGGTAGATGCAGCGCAAATCTTATTGCTTTAAACATTGATTTTATAAATGACATAAAAACAGCTTAATACAACAGTTCCAACAGTTAACAACAGTTAATATTATCTAAATACTCGCAACAATTTACACCATTCCATGCAATGAATAATACATAACAATTTCTTTATTATTATTTTGCACTTACTATGAATATTTTAAAATGTATTGTCAAAACATTAATGTTTTGTTACCTGCACAATACGTAGTTAATACAAGACAACTTACACTTGATATTGTCCATCAGGGGTGAAAGCTGTGCCTTGGCAACTGCATTTTCCTTAAAGCAGACAAAATATGAATGACTTCAACCGTTTATTTATGGTATATGCTACGCATTTTAATCAAAATATAGTATTAGGTATACTAATTAAATTAGAGTATATACTTTATCAATAGAGCAACATTTATACAAGACCAGTGCACTTAACTTAACACCAGGCCTATATTTCTGCTTTGGATTCGAAATGCAAACCTCCCAAAAACAACCCACACACCAGTGCACCTATTTCTTACACAATCCAACGCGATTAATCAAACATGTTTACCCTTAACAGTCCTACAATTACGAAAATACCAGTGCGCTTAATATAAAGCCTATTTAACCACTCGCGTGGGTTAAAAACCCAACCCTTCTACAAGTACGTGCACCGGTGAGCTAGCTGTCACGCCTTGTTAACCTCTCAGGGGTAGGAACACCTAACCTTCGTACAATTACTAACACCGGTGCGCTAACTATCCTACCATTTTAACATCTCGGGGGTTCACCTAACCTTCCTACGATTACACAAACTCGTTTCATCTCACGCCTATGTTCTCGCTCGGAGTTTCAACTTCAAATATTCCTATAATTTCACAAGCCCGATCGTTTATGATCACGCCTATGGTCCAGCTTGTGGATTAAAACCCCAACCTGAATTAATTACACAAAAAACACCGCATTTAATCACATCATTTGATAACACCCTTGGCTGGAACGCAAGAAATTTATATAAATGTAAGACAAAAAAACAGAAGATAATAACAACAACCTTTGGAGTTAGTTTACCATCTGTGGGATATAAATAATTAATAAAAAAACATTGGAAGTAAACCCTTTGATTTAAAATGGAATATATACACTGTCCACTTTTTCATTTTTAAGAACTAGTTAAGCACCTTCCGTCATTTACCAATGAAGAAACAATTGTCATATATAATGTTAAAAGTATTGTATTAGTTAAAGCTTTCCAATAAGGTTATTACAAATTAGATAGTATAATGAGATTTGGTTGTTAAAAAGCCCAAGCCAATCAAATACACTTAATGGACACATTTCTGTTATTTCTATGTGAGTCGTTCTTTATTATATTGTTAAATAGTATAATGAGATTTTGTTGTTGAAAAGCCCAAGCCAATGAAATACACTTAACGGACACATTTATTTTATTTCTAGGTGAGTCGTTCTTTATTATATTTTTTCAAATAATGAAACTTGAGTTTAATTGGCATGTAAAAACATGTCTATTTAATGTTGTTAGTAAACAAGTTGCTGTACTAAATATCACAGTGTTATGGCCACTTCCCATGTACATTGAATTACTTAACAGTCCTATGATGTGTTATATATATATGAGGTCCATATTATAACACAATTTATTGTTGAATATATTGCTGTGGAATGACCTCAGGAATTGAAAACACACTGGACAAATCTCTGTTACTTCTAGCTAAAATCACCCTAAACGGTTGTCCATTAGACCCGCTTAAAAGCACGCCTTAGTTCTCGCTTAAATTATATTTAAAGGGGTCTTGAACCCCAACCCAATTGCACCAAAAGCTAGTACACCTAGGTTCCCAATCGAGGGTGGAGCACCGAACCTTCAAACAATAACCCAAAATCAGTGTGTCGTCTCTCCCGCGTATGTTCAACTCCTCTGGGAGTAACCCCCTCAAACTTCCTATGGCACACACAAATCATTGAGTTGACCGTCTCGCCCATACGTTCATTTTGTTTATTTTTTTTAAATTTTCATTTGATCTGAGGCATTGATTATAGTATTATACAAAAACAACTAAATACCCTTACACAAGGACGATACCAGGTTAAAAGTGCACTCATGCCTTCTGCTTATCGCAATAGCTCAAATGCTGCGTCTGAATACTCAAGATCAATTCGGTTCACGTGTTACGGACAGCAATACGATCCGTGTGGTATGAAGAAAAGACAATGGTTTAGTCATACATGCTTTACGTCTTAATATTTTTAAGCCATTATACATAAAGTATACTTATCGACATTTTGTTTATATATCTTTTCACAATGCAAATTTAATATGTATTGGTAAACATACATATTTTATACGTGCTTTACGGATCAGCATGTGATCTTCAAGTTCTACAATGCATTGCAGTTTATATCGCGAAATTGAAATTATATCATTAACAGCTTATTCAATATATGAAGCAAAATAACTTCTCGATAAATGACAATGTCGATAAATATTTATTCTATTTATTCCATGTTCGAAATATCGTTTATACCGTATTAACACAGGGAATTAGGAGATAAAATCTTAGTAAAAATGTTTATCAAAGGCCTCACCTTTTCCAAATTATGATGGTATTCTTTAACAAATTGTAGCTAATGGCAAGTAACTAGTTTTAATGAATTGAAAACATCATTTGCGTATTTTTCGAGTTGAAGTCGATGATTATCCATATACAAACACTTGCTCTTGCCAGCACAAGTATAAGGTTTACAGTTTACAACAAGTACTACCTCTGTTTACATGCACGCTTTGATTCATAAAACCTCTTAGTAAATGTCTCACCATCTTTCAGTTCGTCAAGGTCATGTTTTACTTTTATCAGCTCACCACCTAGCTCGTTCCTTGTTTGAAAAAGTGTCGGAATGTTCTAACATCTCTGATTCTTATAAGTTACGTTCAATAGCCTATTCTGTTCGTTTTTGACTTGACATTTAAATAGCATGGATTTAATTTATTTCGCCCGTTTTACTCAAGTTTCTATAATGTCATATTTATGCAAATACTTACAGAAAATTATATAAATAACTGAGCTTTTCAGATTTCTCAATGCCCGGTTTCACTTTTAGTACATCTTGTTCGAAACCCTTCCTTGTCTGAAAGCGGCAGAATGGCAGAATAGTACGTAAAATGTTTGAGTTGGATTATCAGACCAAAACGACAACACAACGCGTTTATCGAACTTTATATATGATAACTAAATTTAATGTACTTTTAAACATTTGTTTTATAGTGCGGGTTTACTAAAGGTTCACTATTTTCGCTTTCCCCTTAAATATTTGCAAAGATATTCAAGGAAATGCAATGCTTCTATCGAATATTATATACAATGACTAAATATAGTATGCATCCTAACAGTTCTTTTATAGTAAGGGTTAACAAATGTAAGAGGTTCACTATTCTCGCTTTCCCCTTAAATCCTTGCGAATATATTCAAGGAAATGCAATGCGTCTATCGAATATTATATACAATGACTAAATATAGTATGCATCATAACAGTTGTTTTATAGTGCGGGTTTACTAAAGGTTCACTATTCTCGCTTTCCCCTTAAATCCTTGCGAAGATATTCAAGGAAATGCAATGCGTCTATCGAATATTATATTTTAAATGGCTAAATATAGTATGCATCCTAACAGTTCTTTTATAGTAAGGGTTTACAAATGTAAGAGGTGCACTATTCTCGCTTTCCCCTAAAATCCTTGCGAAGATATTCAAGGAAATGCAATGCGTCTATCGAATATTATATACAATGACTAAATATAGTATGCATCATAACAGTTGTTTTATAGTAAGGGTTTACACATGTAAGAGGTGCACTATTCTCGCTTTCCCCTTAAACCCTTGCGAAGATATTCAAAACAAATGGTTGGAAGAGGTTTTACCTTTTCTGAATGATATAGGTCTCGTTTCACTCGTTTCAGCTCATCACGCAGTTCCTTCTGTGCCTGGAATAGTGAATTAATTTGTAACATTACATATCAGTATGCATAACGGTTATTATTTCTATTTAATACACTTAAAGCATACAACTGGGGCCAGTTTTACGACAAAAATAAGACGAGAAAATATCTGACCTGAAAACATCAAATGACCACAATCGAAGTGTCTGGAACAGTGTAACATAACATATCAGTATGCATAACTGATACTATTTCTATTGAATGCAATTAAAGCATAACTGGGGCCAGTTTCACGACAGAAATAAGACGAGAACTTATCTGACCGCCTGAAAACATCAAATTTTACAACTATAATAAGAGTCCAATCAGTTGGCTAAATGGGCTTCATTTCTCGCTGCGTAAGTATTCATATGTCCTGCCGATTACAGCTTGAATTCATATTTGTCAATACGGTTTTCCTGTTAATCTTGTATGACAACTGATTTCCCCGTCAATCATATTTGACAACTGATTTCCCCGTCAATCATATTTGACAATTGATTTCCCCGTCAATCGTATTTGACAACTGGTTTCCCTGTCATTCATACCTAACATCTGTTTTTTCCTGGTAATCAGAAGGGTCTAAACGATGGCCTTTAAAAAAACGTATATGTTTACTACGTTTTTCCGCTTTTCAAGGTAAAAGCATGATTGTGTTTTGTATGTTAGGTTGTATAATACAGGAAAAACAACGCCAACAAACACTGCGTTAAAAGACTATGTACCAACACAGGCTCTGGACCAACACAGTTTAAGCCAGAGACACACACCGTGTTTAACAACACAGACCGGCCGTTTATGCATACATTAGCTGATAAATCTCTGCGGGATTAAGTAGTTTATGATGATTAGGCGTCGTTTTTGTTTCGACTTTATCAACAAATTGTTAAGATATGGAAATGTCCACAATCGAAGATAGCACACACATAAACGCAAAATATTTGTTTAACAAATATGAAGTAAGCAACCATTGAAACTCAGTTAAGATGCTGTCTTCTGAAACATATTAGGGTACCACCTTCAAACAAGCAAGCTCAATTCTACACGTTGCTTTAAAAGACATGTCATATCTCTATTCACCTACTTTTCAAATAACTTATATTGAAAACTTACCTTTTCATATTTCTCTATGTCCTGTTTAGCTTACAGTAAATCTTGTTCGAACTGCTTTATTGTCTGATGCGGCAAAACGGAAGGATATTATAACATTAGCAGTTTAAATTGCACTATCAGAACAGAAAGGAAATGCAATGCGTCTATCGAATATTATAAACAATGACTAAATATAACAGTCGTTTTATCGTAAGGGTTTACTTATATAAGAGGTGCACTATTCTGGCTTTCCCTATAAATCTCTACAAACATATTCAATAAATGATTGAAAAATAAAAAGGAAATCATAGTAAGGTATACATTAAATATAATATGATAATTTGACGCGCATTACTGGTGACCGGTTACACGTCTCTTTCGAAGAGTTCGTATTCGACTCGACCTGCAGTTTCGACGGATACGTGCTTACACCCCGAATTCGACGTGAAACAGGTCACTAAAGCGTCAAAGTATGATTTCCCTTATGTCTGTTGTTAGTTTAAATAGTTGTTGTACCTTAATATTGGAGTTTCATTCGTGCTTTTCGATGAAATATTACGTTTTATCAGTAAAATAAACAACAGTGAAAATTTCACTGCAAAATAAGAAGTGAAAATTTAAATTGCACCTTTTCTACTAGGCATAGGAAAGGCATGTATTTAATTAGTTTGCCCGTTTTACTCAGATACTGTCATACATTTATTCACCTACTTGTCAAATAATTTTTATAGAAAACTTACGTTTTCAGATTTCTGTGTGTCCTGTTTCGCTTTCAGTAACTCTTTCTCGAGCTGCTTTCTTGTCTGAAAGCGGTAAAACGGCCTAATATTATTAGTTAGCTGTTTAAATTGGACTATCAGAACAGAAAATATCAATGCAAAGCGTCTATCGAATTTATTTGTTTTGGTTTTAACAATTTGTTTATTTTGCTGATATATAACAAAACAATCTTATTGTTTTGCCAAATAAAGTGAATTCTGTAACTTTTTAATTTTTTTCGCTTGAGAAGCCTCCCTTAACTTCAATACACAAAAGTACGATACATCTTCATACGCACAAGCCATTACATGTTTGGACATTTGAGGTAAATTTATATTATTACATATTGAAACCGTAAAAATAAAAAGGAATTCATAGTAAGGTATACATATTAAATGGAACATTATGATATGACGCATTACACGTGATAGGCTATATGTCTAGTGCGGGGAGTTAACTCGTATTTGACACGACCTGCGTGTCAACATCAATGCCATCAACTTGATGACACCGCAAATCGTTTTAACTCATACAATGAATTACATGCAAAAATACAAGCACTCAACGATCAGATACAGATCTCATATTCAATTACCTTAAATTGAATCCTTACTGTACAAACTGTAAATATAGTTTGATGCAGTGTTGTTTGTACGTTATGTATCTGCCGTCTAGTGCATGGCTTTGTGCCTTTACACAGGGCCTCTGTTAAACATTTAGCTATTTTCAGTGTAGCTTCCATTCAATAGTAGGACAATGTATATTGGAAGGAAAGGTATATTGGACAAAGGGCGAAACAATTACTAAAACTTTTTCTACAATTCAATTAAATATATTTATATAGGCATCTTTCAAAAATGTACTATCATTAGTGTTTGATTCAGTTGAAACCATAAAGTCCATTTCAAAAGGTTTACGTAGTAATGCGATGGAATTAAGTTTTTGTTGATCGGCTTCAATTGCTTACGAGAAGAAACAAAACAGTGTTATTCTTACCCCAACATTTGTTTGACGATAATATTGGTGTGATATTTAACCACAACGTGTTATTCTGTGGCTGTTAAAGTGATCTTGCGAAGACAAAATTTGATCATAGTTGCTACGTTCTATTGTATCGTATTTTAAGACAGTGTTGTGTAATGCTTTACACGATCAGATTTGTACAAACCTTTTCTGAGTTATCTAATTCGTGTTTGGCCTGATTCAACAGTACAGTGAGCTCTCGCCGGGTCTGAAATCAAACATGAAAACCTTTAACATTAAGAGTTCTTTAAAGAAATTACACGTTTGAAAACGGATTTTACTATCGGTCAAATTTAATCAAATCAGGATATTCTTATACGTATTAGTACGATGCAATATGTTATACTTTGACAGGCCAAAATGAATGATTATAAAGATTTCATGCATGAGTTCATAGAACACTATATGTTTCAAAGAAGACAATTTCGTGATGTAACGCTAAAACAATTCGTTGTTGTTACCATGCAACTGAGATAAAAAGCGACATGTGACTGGTAAGGAATGTCACATTTAATAGGAACCGACATCATAAGAGATACCTTGTTTATTTTTGGGGTAGCTGCGAAAACATCGTTGGCATTGCCATCGTCGCTCCCAGTAACTTCGTCTTGTTGTTCACAAACTTCCTCCAAATCCTCAAAAAGGCATTTAAGAATAACATTGTTTTCTTTGAAGTCGAACCCTTTAAAAGTATGCGTTTGTTTGATTTCTTTCAGGTGGGATCTGGCATCCGAAGCCTCTTTCTCAAAATGTCTGCTCATTAGATACAAGTGTCCAGCCATATTATTGTCAACAAAACTATCAATTTTACTTTCTACATCGTTACACCATTTGGTTTTCTCTTCACACATGTTAGTAATATGGGAATGAGTGGTCATGTTTTCGTTATGTTTCTTCGTTATTCCGTTTCTAATGCCACTTGTCAATTCATCTACACGTTGTTTAATTTTATTTCCTAATCCCATACATTCTTGCACGCATTTATCAGCATTTATTTTGTAGCACTCCTTACTGTGTTCTGCTTCATCTTTTAAAAGCAGAACTTCAGTTTTTACCTCCTTTAATAATGACTTCATTGTGTTGACTTTATCGCAGTCAATGTTAACCACTTCATGCAACAAGTCAACGACGTCTTTTGCACAAGGAATATGTTTCGAATGAAGGCATCGGCCACAAATCATGGAATCATGAATAGTACATAGAAATATAACCTTCTCAGTCGGATGCTGCTTACATCGTTCTTCTGTGATGTCCCGCAATATGAGATTTGGAGTTTCTGATCCATACTCATGCATTTTAACAGCCTCGTTCATAATCACAGTATGCGTTTGAAAAACCTTTATTGTCTTGTGAATATCTATACAAGTTTCACCAACGTATCCGCAACTGTTGCAATTTCCAACTGCATTTTCATTACCGCACATTTCACACTGAATCTGCTTTGATGCCATGTCATATGATAAGGAAGGTTCAACATAAAATGAGTTCAACCAAAACTTTCTTTAATGCGAAACTTTAATTTTATTCATTGTTATTGGTCAATCTGTTGTTTCAAAGTCATCACTACATCTTTATTCAAGTACATCTATCACTGAAAATAAGAACATTGAAATGATACTCAAGATCATGAACATACAATTTTTTAAAAAAGTGTTTGTTGCAAAGCTGACTGAAAGCAACGTGATCTGTGAACACATTTGTCATTAAAGGGGCTATACACTGTACGATGAAATTGCGAAAAAAAAGAAAGTTGCCGAAAACTGACATAAACATGGTATCGATGTGTACAATGCGTTGAAACTCACTAACTGGAGTATCACATAGTTTACAATTAATTTATTTTTCGCAGTTTTTGTCGTTTTTTTCAATTAAAAAAAGATTACTAGGTATGTCTACCTACTAGAATTAAGTCTTAAGCGTAATTGGCTAGTCGATGTTATCACGTGATATTACAAAGTTAGGTATAAAGCTTAAATATTCCAACGGTTTATGGTAAGCCTTCGTAACACAGTTGATACATCACTTAACTGCATTTTTGGCGACACCGGTGCGAACCCGGTTTCCGACTCGATTTACTTTTTACATTTTGGTATTTATTTTAACAATTATAATATCAAAGAGTAACAAAAATTTATTAAATAATTGTCATGAGATTCGTTAAGGAAAAAAATTGGTGCCAATCTGGTGTATAGTTACTTTAAGACCTTAACGCCGTGCCAATCTGGTGTATAGCCCTTTAAGACCTTAACGCCGTGCCAATCTGGTGTATAAGCCCTTTAAGACCTTAACGCCGTGCCAATCTTGTGTAAAGTCCCTTTAAGACATTAACGCCGTGCCAATCACTGTATATATCGCAAATCATAAATATGCGTTCCAGCCTCTCAAATATTGCGCTGTGTAACAAACGAATAATATGTTTGTTATTTTAATATATAACTTCACTCATGGTTTAGATATTTGAATTATACGTATGAAAATGGCATGATGGAAGAGGGTCGGTTATAGTTTGATTAGATTTTTGATCGATAAGTACAGCTATGATTTTAATTTTATCCTGTCCCTTACATGTATCGCATAAAGCGAACACGCATCTTGCATATAGCAAGCTGATTGTATGTCAACGTCCCTAACAAATATTATATATACCGTAAACATAGTATTTACAGCAAGCCAATTGTATGTCAATGCCTTGAGATCAAGGGACGGATGATCCATAACAGTATACTAAATTAACAAAGCAGCAACAGTAAACATACCTATACTTATATGTCTTAGCTCGATAACGGCATTACCAATCGCGTTCTGAACCGAATGAAAACGCATCGTGCATGTCATTTCGATATGGCTGTCACATATGTTGGTTATGACGGGGAAATGTACCCGTTCCGATTGGATCTAAATCAGTGCGTTAAATAAATAATGCGTACATTTTTAGTTATATAGTTACATAGGCAAAATAGAATGTTAGTTTGAATGGTACGGATTTTAGGGAGTAAACTGTTTTCAGACCGTGCGGCTATAAGTATCCTCAGGGGCGAATACAATGTAAATACTATAACAATATCTGCATTGTATGTGTGTGTAAACGTGCTGTCGATTAAGGCCATCGCAAGGTTATGGTAACTCGCATTTTCCCGTGTCTATTTCTACATAGTATACATGCAATCATTATGACGGACTCCTTCTGCATAATAGGACATACAGTGATATTTAAGTAAAATAACAACATGTCGATGTATACTACAAACATGAATCTGTTGGCAGATTATAGAATTATACACTGACGTATTATTCGAGCTTAATTTAATAGCACTGTGCCGACGAATTGATAATGCTGAATGCACTGGCAAACAGGTACTATCTATATACCAATAAATAAATGAAATATACGTCTGGCTTGCAATTGCCCATGCCATTAGAATCGGTAAGTCGATAATTTACATGTAACGACTTAGTTTTTTATCATAATTATTCGTATAAGTCATTAGGTTATTTCAAGCACTCAGCGTCGGTCTTTTTTCGATATAGCAATTCCATGACTAAAATCAATCAAACGTTAGCAAAAGACATTTCTGTCGTCACGGTTTAATGAATCGTATTTTAATGACTGGATTAAAAAAGTATGAAAGAAATCGAATGAGTAGCGAAGACCGGAGATACGAAGTTGCATTGTATTAATAAAGCAAATGACTTCCTTAATTAAATATGATCGCCTCTTTAGCTTTGTTACACTTAAAACACTTGGATATCATCATTTATAAACGCATTTATCCAAATATTGAACACACTCGGAAATGAACATTTTAAACATATTGAGTGTAATTAAGACTCTAAGACAAGTGAAAGCACATCAAAATAACAATAATAGTAAGTCAAAACTTACACTTAAGTCTCGATCTTATTTAATGTTACATTACTTTGACTATAATCTCTACGTTAGCACTATAGGTAACATAGGCCATCAAACTTAGTGAATATAACTTAAAGAATGAATCTAAAACGTTCAGTGTGGATTTCAAAATCATGAATAGGATTACAAAAAAAAAAATAAAAAAAAAATAGGTCAACCAACCTGCATTGTATTCATAAGCAAATTACTCCCTTGTTTAAATTAAATCTCCTTTATTGTTCTTTTACACTTAAAACACTTATTTGTCATCATTTAAAAACCTATTTATCCAAATATTTAACACACTCCCAAATGACCTCTTTTAAAAAACTTATTTAAAATATTTATGAGGGATACACACAAGCAGGCATATTTATATAAACAAGTGACGTAAGTTTCTACGGGAGCAGCCAACAGTTTTGTTAAACGACGATATTTACTGCCTACATGTAATATAAGGAATATTTAAAGAAATGATATCAACCACCTCTGATAGAAAACAGCTTTAATTAAGGGAATACCTATGGTGTGGTAGTATGTATTCTTTATTTACTTTATTAAGGGACACACCAAGAAGTTTAAAAAAGATTGTAGGTTTTCGATATAGATCGTGAAAAGGATTAACTAAAACTTGTTTATTTGTTAAATTAAAGAATTCCTGTTTTGATACCTCTTAGCACAATCTAGCAACACAGATGAAGAAAAAACAAATGAACAAGAAAAAGCAAATGCCTCAGATGCAACGAAGTAGAATCGAATATTGATGAATATGTGTCTGTCGGTTATAATAATGAAGTGTTTGAGGCCATTCAATCGAAAAATCGGAAGATGAAACCCAGGACATCGAGCGCCATTTAGAATAGCCCGAATAATTAAATCACGGTTTATTCTTGGAAGCATATCTCATATAACTGTCAGGACAAAGTGCTTTTGACGGCAAACGTAAATGTTGCATTATAACTTTGAAGTCAATGGACCGTACATTTTGTTCGCATCAATTATTTGCAATTGTTATGAAAATCAAATGAAAATAAAATCAACATTATAAACACCAAATTGGTTTTCTTAATTATCTCTTGATTTTCGCTTTCACGTTTTTTTTTGCTTAGTCGAAACATCGCGTTATAACACCAATGGATATGAAGTATTAGATAACAAGCGTCCGATAACGGACGACTCAACAGCAGAGGATACAATATTGTATCTGGAAACAATACAAATATCATTATGCAATTTATCTGTGTTTTTTGCTCACAGAGAGAGAGGCATTTTGATCCAAACAAATAGCTTATGCTTGTGTGTTTTTTAGTTTAGTCGAAATAAGAAATGTACAAGAGTTACTCTCCGTACAATAGTCATTACATTTTTACAAGTATAGTCAACAGTCATATATATACAACGATCTGCCTTAACTATAGGAAACATGTCATGAATAACAGACACATTATACTTTTAACAAACGTGTCACTTTGCAAGTAGGACCAGCTAAAAAAATCAAGAGTTTTATACATTTCAGACAGCATGAACAACAGTTATGCAGTTAGTACAACATTGATCGAACAGCTACCCGCAAAGGGAGGTGACCAGTGCTCATACGTTAGCAGAAGTGTTGTCTGCTTAGAGTCTATCTTAATGTAAATATTGATTAAAACGCGTTTTTCGTAGTATTTCTATTGTTTTAAAATTAGGTTTGTTAGTAATAACTTCAATTCTATATGTATGTTTAGTTACACAATGTTGATGAGTTATTGACGAATTTATTGTTGCGAAAACACTGTTAACGCGATAGCGAAAGTAGAATTCATTTACAGCAAATAGCAAAGAATAAAAATCGGAAATCGAAAGTAGACGTATTTTCGGAAAGTCCACATCAAAAAAGGTCTCTTTTTAAAGTTATTCTTTATTTAACACATAAAAAGTTTTTGCTTATGGGCTTTGTTTGTTGAGCCTCCTTTATTAATAATACAATGAAAAGTACAGGGCGAATTGTTACTTCCCTAACTTCTCATTACATTTTGCACCCTCAGTTTGCTCTCATTAGACACTTAGTACTAGTGGATTTGACTCCGGAAGCGGACACGACAGTGTTTAAAATAAATTGTTAGCTTTCTAAATAACCGAGCTTATAATGATATAAACGAACAAACCTGAATTATATTCAGAAGCAAAAAACTTCCTTGTTGAAAAATCTACTTTCTCTTTTGAAGGTTTAAAACACTTATCTTTCATCCGTTAAAGCACATCTATCTACTCACTGAACACACACAAACATATTCTCCTTTTTAAACCTATCGAAAAAAGTAATTACGTTTAAAACACAAAAGAGAGCAATTTTAAAATGCTTCACCGAAACCAAAGCTTCGGCATCGATCTTGTTATATATATAAAATGCTTTTACTGAAATCCCAGAGGGAGCAGTCAACAGTTTTGGTAAGAGAGAATATTCAGTGTCTACATGATATTAAATTCTACAAAGGCTTTTGGTATAAGACTTCATTTGTATTGTTAGTGAGTTCAATGTATCTTGATGAGTATAAATTATAGAAAGCATGAACTAAAAATGTATTATCTGTTTAAATTAAAGGATTTCCGTGTTGATACTTTTCAATCTAGTTTTGTGAGTACACGTCTAAAGAGATACATAATGAAACAGGAAACAGCATACGTCTCCGATGAAAGAGAGTAGAATCGAATATTATTTAATATGTGTCTATCGATTTTAACTACAATGCTGTTCTTTAGGACAATAAATCGAAACATTAAAGGTTGAATTTCAGGCATTCGAGCTTCCAAATCTCCAGAATAACCGATTCACGATTTCACTCTTGGTAACATTACTCATTTAACTGTCGAGACACAGTGCTATTGACGGCCGATGTAGATGTTACATACTAACCTTGATGTCAATGGTCCCTGCATTTGATCCTGTTTGCAACGTTTGACTATACTTTGCATTTGTTCTGAAAATAAAAGGAAATAAAAACATTGTAGAAACACATGTAATGTTTATAGATATTTTTGTCGATT
Organism: Mya arenaria; assembly: GCF_026914265.1. Classification (NCBI taxonomy): domain Eukaryota; kingdom Metazoa; phylum Mollusca; class Bivalvia; order Myida; family Myidae; genus Mya; species Mya arenaria. The sequence continues at coordinate 44,836,311 of NC_069128.1, read as the reverse complement.
TGACATTTGGTCTTTTGGGTGGTCGAAATACAAACATATATGAATCTGAAGTAACTGATCACAAGTGTCCTATGAAGGACAACCTAACAGCAGTGGATAGTATCCTGTATCTGGCAAGGATACAAAATCATGCAATTCGCCTGTTCCTTGCGAGCAGAGAGAAGCAGTTTGTCCAAATTGAAGGGTTTATTCGTGTGTGTTTTCTTCCTCGTCGGCCAGAATAAATGAAGAAGATTTCCTCTGAGAACAATATCCATAACATTATCACAAGTTATGGTAAAACGGTCATATAAATTAAACGATGTTCAAACGTCTTAAAATACAGACAGTCATGAAACTCGCACACGTAAAAAGTCTTACAAGTTTACATTTCGTAAGTACAAGTTTAAAAAATCATTAGTTTTATACTTGTCACACAGCAGACAGGCAGTGTATATGCTACTTCAATATTGATTTAACAGCTCCCCGCAAATGGAAGTAGTAATTGCTGATACGTAAACAAAAGTGTGTTCTGCTTCGAGTCTATACTGCTGAAAATAAATGCATTTAACATAAAATTTTAATTACTGAAAACAAGTGTATTTTAAAGCTGAAAAAACAAACAAATATATTAAATGATTGGTGATGCTAAAATATTTACTGTGATCTTCTATCGTTTCAAAAGGTAGAAATACCGTGTGTTCGTCACCTTTCTTTCAATTTAAACTCGGTATCCTTCATAAAAATAATTCCTTTCGATATTTCTTCATCGTTTTAACAATTGTATCCATTGTGGTAAATCTTATTTGTGAGTAAGAGTGCATCTTTTCCATATCGGCTCATGGATGTAGTTTATTGAGCCTCCTTTAGTAATAGTACAATCAAAACAGCAGGAATAATTGTTACTTCTTTTTACTTCTTAAAACATTGTTCCCTCAGTTTGGGTTCTTCATTTCTCTGCAGAACGTTAAACACAAACATTAGACTGTACATAGAAGATATTGAATAAATCTTATAACGCGCTTAATCTCGAGTTATTGGAGTCTTCAACATAGCACGCACCATCAAGTGTCAAACCAATGAACTGTAGATATAAGGATTGCTTTATACGATATACTAGTTTCGTGTACTGAATCATTTTACAAACCCCACTGTCTTACATAATTGTTAAATTAACAAAAATATGCGTTGACGTATATAATATACATAATTAAGATTACGTTAAAAACGTACAATTAACGTTCTGTGTAGTTAACGCCATTTACGCTATCGACGTGAGTCGACAAGCTACAATCTGTTAATAGAACTAAAGCTTTAGAATGTTACAAAGGTCATGTTCATAGAGCTGAGGGTTTGAGAACCCCACGCAGTAAAAGTTTATAAATTTGAGGCTTAAGAACAGCACGCAAGAGAGTTTAAAAGAATGGAAGCTTTAAAATGTTAAGCAGTAATGTTTCTTTTTACTTATGCTTTAGAAAGAGACGACGATAAGTTTAATGTGTCTGCGGTTTAGTAGGTAACGTCATTTTAAATATTATACTGAGATTTTGAAACGTTATGTATGAACAGTTTAAAGAACAGGTACTTTATTACCTAATGCAGCAATGTAGCTTTATTTCGTGTGATTAGGCATCAATGAAATGAGGCGAAGCAGGAAAGTAATTCATGAATAAAGACTCCTAGATGTGGGACTTTAGAATCTTACACATGCCATTGTCATCAAAGAGTAGCTTTAAAACTTCAAACGTGACCGTTGAATATGTCTGGTGCTTTGGAATGTTACGAAAGAGATGTTTGTAGAAATGTTTTATAAAACTGAAACTTAACACAGTTACGCAAGAAATATTCATATAACTGAGGTTTTAGAACACCACTCAAGAAGTGAGGCTTTAAATCGCGATATTAATAAAGAAAGCCTCATTTACCAGATTCACCTAATCACTAGACGGCTTTCATTCTAAGGTAAATCTCTATAAAGTGTGTGGATTTCAATACAAATGCTATTAAATAGATAGGATTGAATCGCTCGGGTGTACTGTACATAAACTCAATAATTCGAAAGACAGTCGACCAGGGTAAACGCTTGAGTACATTGAATTGAGGTCAGTGCAGATTTCTACGATGGATATTTAAGAGCAGGGAACAATATAAAGTACATAAGCAAATCGCACAACCATTTGATTACAACAAGATGTCTTACAGCGTAAAGTAATTAAAGTCGTCAAGATTACCCATAAATATTTCCCTTAAATTATATTATCTTATACATATTAACAGCAATTTTTTATTGACATTGATGTTTTCCGATATACTTAATTTCCGTTGGAAACACTATTGCGATACTCTTTGTCAAAAGCTCAGGTAAATGAGAGCAGTTATGTAATATTATACCGTTCTATTTGAGTGTCTGTTACTCCAACTATATTTCAAGTTCATGTCCTTTTGTGCAATATATAATTAAAATAATACTGATGAAATAACTGACGGTTTTATTTGCAATCTCAATTTTCTTGATACATTCGATTGAATTTAAAAAAAAAATGATTAATAAAATAATATCATTATCAGAATAATGTATATAACTACCGGGCTTACTTTTTTTATTTATGACAATGAGACCGGCAATCAAACAATTCAACGGTCACGAAATGTTCAATGCAAAAAATACGAGCTTGAGCAAAAAAACGCTCAATTATATTGCAAATAATAAGATATGGACGGATGTATAATTAACAGTATTACATGTAGAAAATGATAACTAATTATCATAATTTATAACAAAAAATATCAAAGAATGTTTAATATTTATGATACATTTGAATACAAGTAAATAACATTTGCTTTAATACTGTATTGATGTATTTCTGCTTACAATTTGAAACCTCTTTAGAAATACAAACATTTGTAAAAAAATCTATGCTAGGAAGTATGCTAGAAAAGTTAAATGAAACGCGTTTTAATTATTATTTTATGAACTGTCATTATAGTCATATTCCTATACTTAAACTAATTTTAAACATATCAGTGCATGGACTTGTTTGAAAGGTAGCAACATTAAGCCAATAATGTTAAATCGCTAAAATACCAAAGCTCACAACACACGCTTCATACAATAGTATTCAGTCTGATTGGTCGCGTCGAGTTTGAGCCAACGGGATTCAACTGTACATTTTAACGAATTTTGCAGAAGTGATGTACCATACTTAACAGAGTCATTCAGATTCATGGTAACTAGCCACCGATAATCCCGGTGATGTATGCAATTGATGTGTTTATATTTACCATTATCATAATCTGTCCCGCCAGTCCTGAACACGTGCATTACTTATAATATGACATTATGAAAAGTACATGGCTGACGAAATCAACATGACGCTTGCGTTCCTAAAAGGTTAACTACATAAATGAATTACATGTTTAAAAAATGCAGAATTTACGTCATTTATGCTCCAGAGATTTGACTTGTTGCTGAATGGCCAACTGTGTTGCTGCTGATGGAAATATACATTTGAGGCTTATTATCTGAACATGGCCATATAAGTGATACGTCTCCTATCAATCCCTCCCCCCCACAAAAAAACGACCAGTTCTGTTTTATAATGTCTAATGTACTCAAACTTTGATTTTTTTACAATATCATTTCACCAACACTACCTAAAAAAACAAAGTGAACAATGTACGAAAGGTAATTGGCTACTAAGTTCCAAACACAACGAAACTCCCTTCTCTTCTTCTTTGAATGTATTTTCAAATTTCAAGTTCTAACCAGCACGCTGGCCTTGTTTTCATTAAATTGCACAGCGCAAGGTAAGTCAGTATGGCCTAATATATAGCAATTACCGACATAAAAAACTTAGGTAAGTCGATATGGCCTAATATAGTTCAATTACCGACATAACATTACTAAGGTTAGTCGGTATGGCCTAGTACAGTTCAATAACCGGCATGAAAAATCTAAGGATAGTCGGTATGGCCTAAGACAGTTCAATAACCGACGTAACACAACCAAAGTAAGTCGGTATGGCCCAGTACAGCTCAGTAACCGACAAAACCAAACCAAGGATAGTCGGTTTGGCCTTATACAGTTCAATGACCTGCATGAAAAAAACTAAGATAAGTCAGTTTTGCCTAATACAGTTCAATAACCGGCATGGACAAACTAAGGTAAGTCGGTATGACCTAATACAGTTCAGTAACCGACATGACAAAACTAAGGTTAGTCGATATGGCCTAATACAGTTCAGTAACCGACATAACAAAACTAATGTAAGTCGTTATGGCCTAATATTTTTCAATAACCGACATAACATAACTAAGGTAAGTCGGTATGGCCTAGTACAGCGCAGTAAACGACCTAACAAAACTTAGGATAGTCGATTTGCCCTAATACTGTTCAATAACCGACATAACAAAACCAAGGTAAGTCGGTATGGCCTAGTACAGTTCAATAACCGACATAACAAAACCATGGTAAGTCGGTATGGCCTAATACAGTTCAATAACCGACATAACATAACCAAGGTAAGTCGGTATGGCCTAACACCGTTCAATAACCGACATAACAAAACCAAGGTAAGTCGGTATTGCCTAATACAGTTCATTAACAAACAGTACAATACAAAGTTAGATCGGTATGCCTCAATACATTTCAATAATTCAATAACAGACACAATACAACTAAGTTAAGAATTTCTACAAACCAAGTACATGATCTAGCATTGAATATTTTAAATGAAGCGGTATTATCAAAGTCAGTGTTTAATATAAGACACCGTTTGTAACATAGCTCGTATATTAATAACTTTACAAATATAAACATAAAAAATCATACCGCAGTTTAAGCTAAATCACATAAACTTGTAATGTTATACTCTTGAACGTAACTGGGAATGTAAAATGTACAAATAAGGTAGATATTTACCTTTTCCTTCCACCCTCAATATTTGCACAAGATAAGCGGTTAAGGTATAACCCAAGGGTAAACATATCATATCACCTCGATAGAGTGCATGTAACTAGGTCAGTAATAAACTCATGGGAGAAAACTAGGGTGTTTGTAATGAAATGGATATCTTCAGTTATCTGCCCTGTAATCATTTTAATATTTTCAATTTTTGTTTTCACGTTAGGATATGAATCAGAAAAAAACCCATACAGACTGATATACTGACTGACAGTTTATTTCTGACATGCACATTTTTCTTCGCGAAAGAACATATGACTTACAACGAAGTATGTCAACGTGAACATATATAAAATCATTTTATACAAATGATAACAATCCAGAAACACAGCACGTAAAAAATGTTTTTTAAAACTTAAGTGTCGTATGGATTACTTCACGAATTAAAAGGCAAAATCTGCCACATTTACTTCTGATCAAATTTATTTCATGCATATAATTAGCAGTCATCGCATTTTGAAATGGGTCATTCATCTTTTTTTCTTACATTCAATTATTTTCAGCATTTATGATAACTTGACAAGGAAAAGTTTTTTTTGTTTTTTTTTTTTGCCTCAATTTCTTTAACTTAAGCTTAATAACTAAAGTAGCTAAATTTCTTAATTTATCCTTATTTGACAATAATGACAATATGTTTATCTTGTTACCAAAAAAGAATGTCCTAAGTCAAGATAGTATGTGAATCTTGCACATATGAAACCAAACCATAAACAGTTAGCTTACTTTATTTCTGTTAGTTATTGCAGTCGATAGTCATCGTTCGATCAATGTTCTGTATTATTTTAGAGATCTAATCTCAATTTGTTTCTAATTGTTCATGTCTTGTCCTGTATAACTCCTGAAAAGGAATCAGACCCATCATAAAGCTACCTGCAGCTCTTTTGTAAATCCATAATACTAAATGTATAGTTCCGATGTCTGATGGCATAAACAATTGGTATCATTTGAATGGTGTGTGCTCATATTTATATTATTTTTTTGGTAAAAAACACATTTTATTTTCCTACTCGAAAATAGCGTTAAAACAATCTTTAGCAGGTTAAAATGCATCTTTAATTCACATATTTGTCAATCGGATAGCTTTGTAATTGTAAAACAGACGTGATAGATTTAAAACAGAAACACTGTGTTTGCCAGAAATAAAATTAATTCAGAGTCCTGAGAAAATAAATAAGCAAATTATAAAAATTAAGTTGATAATTTCAACTTAAGTAATACCATAGACTTTTACACATCTTGAGTGCACAACCGGTGAGTATTCAAAACGGAAGTAAAATAAAGTATGAACTGTCTGAACAGTTGAAGGATTAGGCAATACAAACTCAAACAACGCTTTCAGATATCCACGCATTTTGCGAAGATAAGTACGCGAATAAGAGGTGTGTTGTTAGTTAACATTGCATACACTGTGTACTGGCGATGAGACAAAACAATGACAAGAGAAAGGTTATCTTTGAATGTCCATTTGAATGTCATTTAATCCCTACTTAAAACCACAAAAAGGCGCCCAAGAATGGCAACAGCTTTTCTTTTTAAATATAACAATGAGCATGCCATTTAAACAAAATGAAAGATTTAAAACAAATGCATTTGTCACATATCACACATATTTGTGTGCAACAACTCTACTGATGAAATGTGGCCATACACGCGTTGACTCTCAATAGCAATCGTTGTGAAACACTGACGGTTTTTTATGTGTAAAATGCAATGAAATTGACTCAGAATAATGCTTTCGATATGGTCAAAAATGGTACGTTTATAGCCTGTATGCTGCTGATAGCTGAGGACATTGTGACAGCCCATATCTGATCGCTTGCATGTATTCGTAAAACGATATCACAGTTGTTACAGTTTAAATCAGTATTTCCTGAACTTGTTACTTATGCGTTCAATTATGGAAATAATACGGAGATTGTTGAATATTTACGAAAGTCCAAAACTTCTCCAAAGCATATACACGGACTTTTAAATATTGCCCAACTAACACGTAAAAATACCAATTTTCAGTTAAAGACTCCTACATTTTTTTCTGGGACAGATTCGTCGTAATTTGCAATTTTCAGAATTAGTTCAGAAGACGAAACGTTTTTTTTAATCAAAATGACTTTTCATGAAAACTTGAATCCAACATATGTTTCTATGATTAAATCAAGAGCTGATGAAAAGTGGTATTTTAAAGAAAAGATACGACCAGTTAATATCTCTAGAAATAATATACTAATAATGTATCATGGTTAGTTTTCTTTCACTGAATTAACATCTCCTCGTCCTTTTATCAAATTCAGTTCGTTTTTGCACACATACGCGAGATGAAATATATGTTTATCGAATGAGGACCGATGGTATTACGATTTTACTCTAAAATGGATTGCAAATGCAATTTAAAGTTAAAATATATTGAAATGATTTCATTCACGTTTGTATAACTAACTATATTAGGATGCAGTGCAGGACGAGTGTTCTGGTCAATACCAATGACTAGACAAGCATGAGAATGCATTTCACCAAAATGACACGGGCGTATCGTACATTAAACGTGATGAAGGCATTTCTACGAAACCGATAGATGCACTTAATTTAAACAAAGATTTATTTCAAAAGATGTGCCTTAGAGACATGCCAAGGCATTTTTTTAATCGTATAGTAGTATTGATATTAAGTAATTGTGTTATCATATTAAGACATAGTGGCATCAAATACATATTTTAGTTATTTTTTATTTAAAGATTGTGTTTTGATACTGCTCCGCAAAATATCCAATATAGTGGCTCAGGAATCCTATGATGAAATGAATACCAATAAAACAATGTAAACAATCGAATTTTATATTAATTTATGTCTGAACGATATATCTAAAGCCATACATTTTAAAACGAGCGTAATATAACTGCGAATACAGCAAATCCAGATAATGCAAACATAAAAAAATATAGGATTGTATTGTTATTCCACCAAGTTTATGATTGATAGAACGCATAACTTTTTTGGATGATTGCTATATATGTTCAATTAGAAAATCCAGATCAGACTATTGAGTATGTAACTATACATGAAGCGCAATTATCAGGAAACTTACATATTACATCGGTTAATAGTCGAATATATTTTAAACGAAAGAACAATGACAATAAATACAAGCAAGTTATCTGTTTTAGAATACGGCTGCAAAAAGTCCGTGGTAATGTAGGGTACTGTTAATCGGGCTGGTTTGAATTAAGGACGGGGACAAACAATGGCTAGACAAATCGTGTTAAACTGTACCACCGGTACTACTCGGTAAATATATTACGTTGTTTCTCTTTAAAACTGTGATACACCGTTTATGTTCATAGTCGTTCCCCTGACATTACTTTAAATACGCTTGACACCTTAAAATTGGCTTTATGACATGCCTTCAGTTTATAATACGTGCAACACACAGAAAGAGACTTTAAACGTTTATAAGTTTTATTGCTATGGACGGAGAAATAATGTTTTCAAATAACTCCAACACAATATACCCCTCGATTATCGCGTTAAACTGTAAGTATATGTCGCTGCGTAAAGTTTATATTATACAGTACAATTAATATTTATTTAAGTCAGCCTTCACTTCCATATTCAATGATATCATAAATAAAGGTTAGAGAATTCTATTATTTTAAGTTAAAGTCGTATTTCAATAAAGTTAGTATAAATTCTTATAAAATTGTTTAAAACAAAGTCTAGCCGTTTTAAATAATTAAAATACTGCCGCTATAATGGACTTTTTACTAATGCGTAAAGCTTTAAATCAATATTCTCAATAGTGCGGCTGTACTCAATAATGCTAAAATATGTCTGAACCCTGAACTGACAAATCGCAGCCCGTTTATACTCAGAAAAATATGTCGATCAAATAATTGATCGAAAAGGCTCGATAAGTGAATCCAAAAGTGTCGATCAACGTGATCGATCTAAAAATGCGATCGAAATGCTATCGAAATTAATCGATCGTTTTCGACACTGTCTACGACTTTAATTCTAAAAATAGAAACATGAATGTCTTAACGCTGATGTAAACAAGACTGGAATGCTAATATAACTGAGCAGGCTTATGGAATTTAACAGTGGTAGCTGCAAATCACTAACCGTGAAATTATGCGTAGATGTACTTTGTGACCTTGAGCGAAAAGGAAGTGCATACATGTAAACAACAAGATGGCTGACGCAATGTGAAAGTTCAACATAAACAATGGAATTTACTTGAAATAAGCGACTAATCGATGGTAAAACGAATAGTGAATTAAGTATAGTTAACCAGTAAGTCTTACTGGTGATGCTTGTAATGTTTTTAACTTACTAGTCAGTAAATATATAGGAAAATAGTGTAATTTCTGTGAAACTACCATAAATGTCAACGGGTGGGGTAATGCAATAAGATGTTTTCATGTCTGTAAAGTTTGTGCTACCCCACCTGTGTTTCAAAGTAATCGAGGATATTGATTATATCATATATCACAGGTAAGTCCCATTTTTACCTTATAAATTCAAAATAAATTGTAAAATGTAACTTGTTATTGTTAATGTTAATGATATTTTTAGAACTCAAATTAATGGGCTGGCCTTGGGTCTATCAATATTAATGATATTATCCAATTTATCAATTTGTCCAAAACTTGACATTTATATGATGTTTTTTTATAAAAAGACACACTTTATATAAAGAAGTTAGTTTTTTAGCAAATTTTGAAACTCAGGTTGCTACCATGAAATATATCATTACAATAAACGAAACCAATCATTTTCGCATTATTATCTTTAAGCGCTGTACATGTGTTATCTAGAATTACATTATTCACCGTGTTCCACATATTCATTTGATATTATAAGTCTTGAATTTTAAATGCTAATACACACATATGTAAAACGTAAATGAAAACTAATACCTCTACCTATTCTGGAATCCAACTTTTTGTCTTTCATTATTTAAAAATAAGTTCAAGTATATATATTTTAATTGGCAGGGACTGAATTCGAAGAAATGCTTATTTAATTCAAAAGCCAGAAATTGTGCTCTGACCTTATGACATTGTATAGTACATGTATCAAGAAATGTCGAGTACATCATTGAATTTGTCCTTAACTATTACTAGTCAGAACGGTTAATAGGGTTTAATATTGCGTGGTAGTAACTTGGAACAACACGTGTTTATTTTGGAGTTATTCAGATTTGTTTAAGCCTTACTGAACAGATTTTGGAACATTAACAACATGAATGCGACAGTTTTGCAAGATCTAGTGGATATCGCAAATAGAGAACGGGCCATTGAAAATATTCCTGCACTTGTTTATACCGCTGTTGTGGCTATAATTGGTATAGTTGGAAACTTACCGCTATTTGCGTTTCATGGCTTAAAGAAGTCCAAGACGACGTCAACATATCTGATGATGCTGCTATCTGGAAATGATTCTTTAGTCTCACTAATTCAGTTTGCCAGCATTGCGTTTTGTCTGAGTGAACTGAATTTCCAGTATATCTGGATATTTCAGTTGTATTTCGTTAGTACATTTGCATTTAACATGGGTTCTTTGCTTCTTATTATGATCATAGCAATAGATACCTATAGACTAGTATTTTTAGAAAAACATTTTAGTATAAAGGCATTCGTAATCATTGTAACGGGAGTGTACATGTATTCATTCATGACAGCGAGTAGATACTTCTTTCTTCTTGGCACAATTCCAGTCAACGAAACGGTCAACAACGTATCAATTGATGTTACCGAAAGTGGAATTTTGACTGAAAAATACCCATTTTGGTATTGGTTTACTTTCGTTACGGATTCATTGACGATTGTAATGGTGTTTACAGTATCCGTAGTGATATACTGGATGCTTTTCAAGAAACATAAATTCAGGTATAAAATGACCATGCATTTCCTCCCTACTGGAAGACCAGAAGTTTCCCTTGAGAAAGCTACAAGTTCAGAGCTAAGAATAGACAAAACGATACCACAAAGCGATGGCAACATATTGAAATTAGAAACGTCCACTCTGGACATGACCAAACAGACCACAGATGAGTTATCATCTCAAGATAGTGACAACAAAGTGGAAGAAATAATGAACAAGAACAGGAACATTCAACTGATGATTACAAAAATGATGTGCTGGATAACAGTCGCCTCTGCTGTATCGTACGTTCCTTGCTTTACTCTATTGATTTCAACAAATGTTGGAAAATCGGATGAGGTACCTGTTTGGCAGAGAGTGATTTTTAGGTCATATATGGTTAATACAAGTATCAACCCTTATATATTTGGATATTTTAATGCGGACTTTAGGCGTTTTCTGAAACAAAAAATATGTCGTTGCTCTCAAAGGTGAAAGTACTCATAGAATTACCTTTGATGTATATTGATAAATAGTTTTTTGAATGTATATTTATACACAATACGTGCTCTGAAATTCATTTTCATTTTCTTGTGTTATTATATGTACATCGTTCAAAAGTACGTGTTTTGCAGTGTTATATTTTGTATGATATATTCTTAACTTCGAACCGGTTAAATTTTGTCTTGATGCCTTGTTGACATTTTGAACAAAACATCACGACAAAATTTAGTCGGTTTCGGATTTGGATATTCCGTTGCTCTACAGGGTGAACGTATTCTTTCGATTGACTTTTTTGGTTATCTGTAAATAATTTTACCATTTATCTATTAATATGCGATCGATGTTGTAAAATTAACTTGCATTTCCTTTTGCCATTTTATGTATATATTTTTTATAGTTAGTGTTCTAACAATATAATATGTTTGTATTTCATTTATAAAAACACTCGAAAATATCTAACCTGTGACGAGTTCGTATCAGGTGAAGATTTTCCTTTGTCTTAACTTGTTAAGATTTCACGTAAGAATTTTGTTAATTTGCACATTCCTTGTGTAGAATATGTTTTCGATGTTTATTTCAATTGTCACAACTATTGACAAAAGAGACAATTGTATATCTGCCAAGGATAAGATAGTAAACATGATATTCGAATGCTATAACCTTCTGTCATGTTTAAACGATGATGTAATTAAAGAATGCTTTCCATGTAAATACAATTATATCACAAAATAATAACGTTTAGTTTATGGCACAAAAAGCTACCATCCATCATTATTATTGACAATTTAAATTGGATTGTGTGTGTAAAGTGTTCCTCCCCACCCCCTATTGCGTACCGATTACTTGATTTTATTCTCCTCGAATCCTGTGCAAAATTAATATCAAACTGAATTTCGAAACTGCAAACCAAATATTTTTTTAATGTTTCCGCGTACCGCGCATTCTCTTTTTATCATAATGATTTGAAACGCAGGATTTTGGAGGAAATAAAGGAGTATAAGGAAATCAAAGAGGCGGGCTAATCCGCTGTCGGAGTTGTTGGACTTCTTCATCTGTAAACATGAATAATAAAAATGCAAGCTACATTTTGATCGGACAAAACTCAACATAAAACCGACTTCAAGGGACTCAGACGCAGCAGTTGCGTATGCTCATGACGCTAATGAATATGTTAACGACCTCTGTTTCTTGCCGTCACTGTACAGAATTGTTTACGGATGTTTTATTGCAATAAAGAACGCATTAAGTTTTTCAATTAAAACAATAAACACATGATTGTTGTATTGTATTATTCTTATTTTTTTTTCTCCCGTATGAACAATTCCATTTCTAATCACTGAAAATGAAACCTGGAAATGGCAAAATAAAGAAATTCAAAAATATATATTCAGTTTAAATATAAACTGTAAATCAAGCTAGGAAGATGTTCATTATTATCAAAAAAACAATGTTTTTAATGTTTTGAAGTAATATATCACTAGTGGAAAGTAGGTGGAATGCTAAAGGTTACCAATCTGGAAAACAATCGATACGACTGGGTCTGATACATACTAGAATGAAGCAGGCGGAGTACATAACCTGATGAATTCATCTTAACTTTAATGCTTAGTGATTCATGAGTTTAAAACTATAATGCCAAAATAAACCCCAATTTGTAAAATATTCTGCAGGTCGTGATAGACCCTTAGCAAACCAAATACTTTGAATTCATCCTTAGCGTTCAATTTAACATTTATATGTGTGTCTATTTTGTAATGCCTTTATCCAGACCCCTTTGCTATAAATATACATGTATTGATTTGACAACATACGAACGAATATCTCATAAATAGATATTCTATAAATTCGCAAATACATGGAACAACTTAAGCATAAACTTCCTTACATTATTACATTTCGAAGTGATTGTTTTATGATGTTCTAAGAAGCTGTTAGATTCTCATATCGGCTTTTGGACCTGCTATGAATAACATCAAGATTAAGCGTTTCAAATTATGCAATTGTTTGTATTTCCGTTTTAATAAATTTCATAAGTTAAGGTCATTGTCAATTAAGCATCTACTTCTTATATCCATAAATCCATTGTGAAGTTGAAGCGTTTGAAGGAGCTTTTCAACTAAAGTAACTGAAGCCTGTATTTTATACTACCACGAAAGCCAATGAATGCAAAATGGTATAAATAAGATTACCTAATTTAGAAAATTGAGTGATCGATCTGTTTTCTTATTTGGTATAGTCATACCACGGGAATTATTTCTCACTTAACGAATTTAACTGGTTCAGATTACCACCCAGAACGACATGTCAACTTACAACACTATATCCCCCCTTCAACTCGTTTAAATAACACGCAGAGAGCTAAAAAATTGCCACACGATCCATTTCCCGGTAAATTATCGTGGAGGAGGCAGAGTAACATCTACAATTAGCTGTTTTTATGGTGTGAGGCACTCCTACCACCCCATATAGACCACCAATTTGAGAAAACTCGTAAATAGTTAAAAGGACTTGCAAAATTGATTTTATTTTATGGTAAATTCGTATTTTCGGTTCGATATGGTACTCAATCGGATAAAGTAAGCGATAACCACCTACTTGGTGTTTACGGGATATGTCTGCCTTCCGCATCGCATATAGGTTTACAGTTTGGGAAGCACTTGCTTAATTGGCCAACATTCGCAATAAAACCCGTCTGGGTCTGCTACTAAATTGAATGAAACAGGCAAATTACAGTCTGGAATATGAACCAGGGGACACGCCAAGTATATGTCACCAATAGTGAACAATTCGTTAACTTGTTGAAACAATTGTTAAGCTGGCAATGAATCGCCGCACATCCGTTTCCCGGTACTTTCTGGTTCTTATTTAGATATAAAGGCAGAGTTCCACCTGGGTTTTGTTGTAAAGGATCACTACCACCAATAGAGATCACTTCTCAATAAACACGTTGCAATCGATCTCCGGCTTATTCAATGTCTCACTAGAGGAAAGTCTGAGTACCATTAACAGTTGGGTTAGGAGATGAGACCTACACTTTACGTTAAACCCCACTTTATTTTACGTCCTTTTGCTACTTTGTAAAGTATATTGTACACTACGTTTCATTCAATTAAATATAATGGAAGATAGTGAGATGTACTTGCAATCAATTAAATATATGTTGTTTTACATGCACGATAGGCTTGATCTTTAACGGAGACATTAACTAATAGTAAACACCCCACACCCCTGATTCGCCGTTGTATTTCCGTTGTATTTAAATACTTTGCTTGTCAATGAAAATCACTTTGTCAGAGTTCAATTGTTCATACTGGTGTGGCAGGTATCCAATTCTTGATCCGGAAATGTTCTATAATTGAGTATAGTTATGGTAAGTTTTTATGACAATATTTTTTTTGTACCGATTCGAACATGTTTGATACTTTATCATTACTACCAATATCTAATCATTACGCTAAAACACCGTAATTCAAGGCTCGCCTTCTGTGCCCGTCAATATACAATACACAACTTGCCTTTTTGACATGTTTTATACTCGCAGAAAGGATGTCGGCTGCGTACCAAATGTTGGGCCAGGTATGCTCATCTTTAACCTTTTATAAGTTCTTATCTAAAGAAGAAAAGCTAGCTTGAATGAAGCATCCGCTTAAATTTTCTATTAAACGACAGATAAAGCAACAGTAAGCTGTTTTGGTACTGTTGTTTTTATAGACACAACAGAGATGTTCTTTGTTGAGTTGAAGACATAAGCGGGTCATGCTGGGTAACTGGATATAATTGGCTTTCCTAAACGTTTTAACCTCAATCCCTTTGGACCGTGATTTGTGTATAAACATATATAGCTTACGGTTGTGTTAGTATATCATTATTATACCATAATAAGGGTTAATGAATTTCATAGTGTTGTTGCTGGAGCTACACCTGGACTTCAACTATTACGCTATAAGTTAGGTTAGGTTTAGCCTAATGTGAAAGGCTCAATGTGACTTTTTCTTTCGATAACTTTAAATTTAACAGACCGAATTTCAAATGACTAGTCAGAGCCATAAGAAAACTAGAGATAAAATAGTAAGAATGGTTACTTAATTTTGGCAAAATTCAGATTATCCAAATTTTATAGAAACGTATGTAACAAATGCAGGTGTTCTATTAAAAAGCACACCATATCATCATAAAACATCATATTTGTCATATGTATACATTTATCACTGAAAATATAAATCCATATATAATGAGCAAGATCACGAGGATAACAAGATAATAAAGTGTATAAAAAGCTAAAGGCATGTTAAGTTGTGATTAAATTACGTTTAAACAGATAATTACCAGTCTAACTCCGTATCAATCTCTGTTTCAATCGCAAATAGCTATAATTCCTGCGTTTTTGATATTGTACTGTTTAACGATCGATTTGTTTTATATTTGAGTGTTTTAATGTATAACTACACCCATGTTTAAGATAGTAGAATGATTCGTTTTCAACGTGCATGCTATAGGAGTATATATTATTATGTTTGAGGTACAGAAACACCGCATTAACATACAACGTTGTTATGTAAACATAAGGTGTTCCTTTACATATTTCAACGCCATGACATCTAGAGACAGAAATTCCATATCATGACCAACATCACTACCTCAGAAGGAACAGTAAACATACTAATACTTCTATAAAGTGTGAGGAAAAATTTCTGTTCTTCATCTGTAAAACATGGGCTCGCCTTCTGATATATTTCTGAATTTTGTGTGTTGAATAAAATAGTTGACGACACGTGGTAGATCCTTTATGTGTGATGACAACTTTAGCTGCAATGTTGACAAATCTTGCTCTGGATCGAAACTTTTTTTATCTCCTATTTATTCATGTTATTTGTTTACATTTTTAAAGCTTTTTTCATTGATAACATTGAGGCTCGTTCATTATCTAGAAATCTTCGAAAATAATAAATTGTGTTATTTGATTTCATAGCTTATCGGCATATCGCATTAATGTAAAGGTTGCTTCAGTTTAGTGTCGGTCTATTAGAGTTTCCCTTTAACCAAAGAATGGGAACGACAAGGGTGTGTCTGGGTTCTTGCAAGAGTGTATCTAAAGTACTTTCACTTAGATATAGTCACAACTTTCGCTTATATATCAATAAGAGACAATTAGCCACACTTGGACAAACGGGACAACAAACAATGGTATGGCTTGGAACACTTAGTCATACCATCTAAACCTAGTAGGAGCTCCTTATAAACCACTATGAAATATTATTTAATAATAAAATAAATGAATATGACAATATATAAAATTCACAAAGGAAATTTATTCTCAAGTTGTTCTATGTATTTGTTTATTTATAGAAATAATCTAATATCACTTTGTTAATCGAAAAGAGGTCTGGATAAAGGCGTACTCACATCGAGATACATGTACAATTTTATATGTGAGAGTGCAGCTTTAAGAATAGGCTCACCTTCTGATACATTTCTGAACTCTGTGTGTTGAATAAATTATGTGACGACACGTGACAGATCCTTTATGTTTTTTGAGAACTTAGGCTGCAATGTTGTCAAATCTTGCTCTGGATCGAAACTTTTTTTATCTCTTTTTATCCATTTTGGCTTTGTTATTTGTTAGAATTTATTTCATTTATAACATTCATGCTTGTTTATTATCTAAAAAGTATATATATTTTGGTATTTCATTCCTTAGCTTATGGGCCTTGCGTAACAATGTATATGATACTGCAGTTTGTGTCTATATATGAGAGTTTCCCTTTAACCGAAGAATGGGAACGACAATGATTAGTCTGGATAATGATGACAGAGTATATCTGAAGTACTTTCACTTAATTTAGTCACAACTTTTGCTAATACATCCTTATGAGACAATTTGCTACACTTCGACAAACGGAAATAGCAACAATGGTGTGGATTTAATCGTTTGATCACATCATACACACCATTGTAATATCAGATTGTTCAAATTAATTGAATATAATAAATAAAATTCAGTGAGGAAAGATATTCTCAAGTTGTTCTATGTATTTGTGTATTTATAGAACCATTGTAATATCAGATTGTTCATAGAAAATGGGTCTAGATACTGCCAACTCACATCGCTATACATGTTAGAATTAAAGTGAAATTAATGCTAAATTTAATTCAAAGTTTTCAAAACGACCTTTATTGGGAAAATATATCTTCTAACTTAAAAAAGGGAAAACAGCAACGTCAGGTATATTTACCGAATTCGGAAAATATACAGGAGCCGAGAACACACACGTCTCATGTTCAATGATACTATATTTATTTATGTTTATTAGTGGATATATATAATATGAGTTTTGAATATCGCTCCTTTTATGAAAGATCTTCTTCATTGGGGCTTGTTTAATTCAATAATTAATTGATAGAATCAAATCAAAATAACATGGAAACAAACAATAATTCCATATCTATATGCTACATATAAGAAATACAAAGAAAAGTATAACCATGAACATAAAAACAATCAGGTTGTCCGGTTAGCGCAGTGGTTAGCGCACTCACCTCTTTCCAAGGTGACCCGGAGTCGCCCGGCCTGGGCGCATGTGAGTTTGGTTGGTGGTCACCAAGCCGGACAAGTGGGTTTGTCCGGGCACTCCGGTTCCCCCAACACTACAAAACCACAATCTCGCACAACATCGTTTAAACAAGAGTAGCATAGTATAAGTCAAGTCAAAGACAGTTGACGTTCCAGGAGTTAAAGAAACTGAGTATTGCGTGGTCAACGAACCATGTATTGGACTATTCGACATTTATTAATACATATTTCACTTATTCGGATACTTATGCGCATACGTACACTTTCAGAATATCAAACCAAATGATAATGATAAAGTATCAATAAAAAGGTGCTTGTAGAGTGAGTATTGTACCGTTCTTTACACCTTTTATGTAAACAGCAATTCCTTCCACAAGCAGCACATCTTAAAAAATGAAGTAAAGCACACTGTAACATCTATGTCATACGTTTAAGGCCACCCCACTTGCAGAAAGTGAATGGAGTTAGCAAGCATTAAGTTCATCTAAGTTTATACTTGAATGATGGTGTTATTTATCCAGTCTTTCTATTTGAACATCCAAATAGATATAATTACAAATTGAAACATAATTATTACATTCATTTCTTTAAACTCACATAAACATATGCAAACGACATGGGGTGGGAAACAGCACAGCCATAATAGTTTCCAACAGTTCCAAGTATTGAACTTTGTAGGACACCGATATTGATTGGAAACTACACTGATTTATATATAATGACGACTTTGCGAGAAAAACACAATAACCAACTAAATATAATTGCTTCGGACACCAATGATATTTCTTATGTATTTACAATATGTGAGTTGTAAGCGTAATACTGATGAAATTCCCTGATGTCGATAGCTGTTTGATTCATACGAATAATGGGAACGATAAGGATTTGCCTTGATATGGATTTCTTCACTGAAACTTAGTCACATTACAAACGACTACATTTCGTTCTTCTAAATATGAATTAAGAGTTGACTGAATATTACGAAACAATATTTTGTGCGATATGCAAGCAAAGAGCATTTTTAATTGACCTATTCTGTCACGTACGCAATTGAGTTAGATCATATAGAGTGAATAAGGGATATATATATGACTTTTTTTCCATACCAATTTCATGAGAAATATTATTTCTTTCAAGACTAAAACGCAATACAGCGATTCCATTGGCGAAAAAATAAGGGCAAATTGTTAACTATGATTGAGTACAACAACCATAACTGTGACTTTATATAAGTATGTTTTGAGCATGTGCCAACTTGTGGGTTAACAAGTTTATGTGAATAATCATCATACTGAAAATAAACTAATACACAGTAGTAAAAAAATGATAATTAGTACGATATATAAGTAAATCAATCAAATTGACGTAATATATTTTAATATATATTAAAGTATAATAGGACCATATGCAATTAGCAATAACTAATGGCGTGTATTGCGGCTTTACGTATATTTACTTAATGTAAAACAACAATCACTTGGCTTATCAACTTGGCTCACTGTCAAACCCCTACACCGTCTGGGCCATCAACATTGTCTTGGCTGTTATGATGTTTGGACTGTCAAACAAGTATTAAATACACATGCAAAACTCTGATATAAACAAACACCTGGCAATTCTTTTTCTCTGAATTAGATAATATTAGATCACGAATACATGTGAACAATTCAGTAGTCTACCTAACAAAATACATTTATCAAATACTGTGGTTAGAGAGTTCATTTCATTTTCGTAATAAACCCATCAGAAGGTCTTAACTGAATAATACATATATCTTATGAATAGTTGATAACTACAAAACTTTATTTTTCTTCAGGTTCCAGTGCTTCGCTCTGACTCTTTTAGAAGAGGAGAGATGCAAGGTCAAAGAGTGCGTAATAAAATTGCCAATGTACTGATGCGCGTAATATAGTTGTTAATAAGTAATGTTATATCAGATGAAATGTCAGACAAAAATAAAGCTTAAAAGGCTTTGTGAACGGTAGGATAATGTATTTTGGTTAAGTATTATAGAAATGGACAGAAATGTATCTGGTCTTAATACTGCTATATTATATCAAGACGTTAGCATTAAGAAGTGTTTTGAATGGAATTTACATTAATTGACCAATACATAAAACGGAATCACTGGGGTTAGTTCAAGCTATATCAATTACTCACTTTGGATCACCGTATACTGGATAAAGTAGACCTTGCGAAATGTAAACAACGCGATAACGCAGTAGATAATATTGTACATGATAATTCTGCTTATTCTTGTTTTTAAATGATTATAAGTATTAAAATAATGGTCAGAGGTTTTATACCAAAAAATGCACGCGATAGGTCCCTGATTTCAACAGTACGAATAATTCATATTATCAAAAGAAAGGTGTATCTCAGATTGTTTCTGTCAAAATTTCTCACATTATATAAACTGGATATGTAGTTTTAATGGCTAGGTATAGCAGTATACATGTACTAAACATTAGTGATCTGTGGATATTTGTATACTTGTTGTGTAATAGTAATAGCCATAAGTGTATGAAGAAGCATTTCGGCATTAAAAATAATTTCTTCAAACTAAGAAAACGAGGTCTTATATCAAGTACCTTATGGCTTAAATTGAATGCAAATGAATCACGTTAGGCATACAGAATCTTCTTGGGTGCCATAACCAGTGTTCTCCCCTGTTTTAAACGAATAAAACTAGAGATTCTCAAATGTTTATACGAATTCTTAAAATGATTTGAAACAGAATAACTACACTGACAAATAATCAAACTCCTCGATTCAGAACTTACTTTTTGACATTTACAAGCTTAGGTTTAAACAACTGTTTTTATTTCTGCCATAAATGTGGTTCATGGCTTTAACACCAGGTTACTAATGTTTTAAGCCAGGAACCACTGTTGTGTTGATGTTTGTATACCTAGATGTATTTTTATGCTAAGTATACTTATAATTTATTGCGTCAAACTACGGTTATTAACAACAAGAATCGACCGTCCTTGTAAAAATGGTAGTGATTTTGTTTCATATGGGCTACTTTATCCGGTGAACGGTGATCGATTGTGATACTGGTCCGGATTGCGGTGTAGTAATAAGTGAACTATATCGTGAATGAGTATGTCATGTATGACAATAAGATTGAGTTAAACGTTGCATATTGAATGTTTCCCCTGATCATTTTTCATGCTTGTACTTTTGGATTTTGAACATATAGAATATTATACAATTCATATTGTAACTAACCATTACCTAGTGCATGCACTTTTTTGTGGACCAATTGAATTTTGTACAGATTATAAAAATGTCGATTAATTGTGAGGGCCAATTCATTAAAGAATTGTTTTAATTAAATTGAGTTGTATATTTTATTGAATCTTGTGTCAAAACGTATCATTAGAATCACGACAGTACTTTCCACGTGACTATGTTTCGTCAACCCGGTATTGAATGTAAGTTATAACCTCGAGAACAGTTAGTTAATTTTCAGTGTTTTTGTCATTGATAATCTCGCCTTTATAACATCGTAATATTATTTTTCTAGCGAGGTAATGGGTATTTGCACGAAGGATATAATAAACCTAGCCAATAAATGAAGTCTAATATGCATCAATAAAAAATAATTTCGCTTGATTACAAATTCGCGACCTTAACAATTTGCACTAGGTGGTGAATAATACATTTCTCCAATATGTCAGGACAAATGTTCGAATGAAAGCTGTATTAAAACACGTCATCAGAACTTACACCTTCAACATTCGATACGAATATATTCATTTATTTTTAATGTAATTGACTCCAGGAACCTGGAAGCGAAATGGTTCCGTTTTATTGATTTTATACTGGGGAACAATTTTTAATTTAGTTAAAGTTATTGAGAGCAGGCCGTTTTCTGACTGTTTTTTTTATCCCCGAGATGAGTTGGAGTGGCTGACGGTGGAAAATAGCGAACGAAATTAAATGGCTATTGGATGTCATGACAACAGCAGAACAAAACTTGATAATATATCGTGTTACCAACTGAGATATAAACATTTTTCACAAAAATATAGCGCGATGCCACTGATGTGCTGGGAAAGTAAAGTTTAAAGGAAAAATGGAATTTACTTCGTCGCACTATCATAAATTTACTCACTTTACTACAGTAGAATATTGGTATTTCGAAGTCGTCGGGACTCAGCTAAATACTTCGAAATAACGATTATTCGAAATAAACACTGAGAGAAATTATCCAAAGTTCCACCAACGATTGTCTCCGAAATCCGGCGAATCCGAATTCTACTCTACCGGCGACACACAATATTATTGTATTGAAATTTCAAATGGCTGCATTATACCATTGTATTTTACACTATGTAAAGCGATGTTTAATAAAATCGGGACCGAAAAAAAAGTTCGATATACCGATTAATTCGGTTTATCGGTGTTCGAAATAGCGGTGTTCTACTGTATATACTTTCTAACTGTAAAAATGTACAGAACGATAGTGTCAACAGGAAATATGGAATCTATTTCATTACATTAACGAAGGACATGGTTAGCACCAATATACGTTATTGAACTATGTCCAAACGCAGCGATATACAAGTATAAACAGTGTTTTACCAGATAACGCTATTTATAAAAAGTCTCAAACATACCTAGGCTACTGTACTCAGGTTGGATTGTGTGATTCCGAAGTATCAATCGACTGAAAAACCTTTTTTAACATATAATACATATCATGTCATGCTTACATAGGAAAAGATGACGGCAATGATACACATATCAAGATTTTTTGACAAAAAAATAATTCGGACACTGTTGATGTCAGTGTACCCAAGATGAAAACGATGTGTTTTATATATGTATAACAATAAAGGAAAGCATCCCCGTAGTCAGAAAACATATTTGAGTGACTATACTATGAAAGCATAACAATTATTCACAAATAAAATATTTGAAGACGTTAACCACGCCCTGGATATAACATTAGCACGTGCTTTAAATGGATATTTAATTATTAAATATGTATTAAAAAATTGGTCAATTAACTTCAGTTTCCTTTAATTGCAATATAATTCTCACAGTCATTTATTGTGACCAGAGCAACCAAATTGAAATACCGTGATAGAACGGTGAGAAAGTTCCTGATACATTTATAGCTCATACTGGGATACACACGTTCCTTGATAAGTGCGATTATTGAATAGTAAATTATCAAAATGAAGGTGTGATTGATATTTTTGGCAACGGTAAATATATTGAATCATTCAGTCATTGCTTAAGGTTCAACTAACAAACCAAAGTGTATGAGATATTTACATAAGGTGTTTACAAAATTTAAAATGGATAGATGTTCTTCGGAAACCTTCCCTGAATGCCATCCGAGATATTGGCTGTGGAAAACTGTACCGGTTTTACTTCTTATCACTGGAACTTGTGGAAATATCGTCAATATCATGGTCCTTAAACGGCCCTATATCAGTAAGTTTTCGACCAGCATCTATTGATCTGTCTTTCGTTTTCTGACCTAACTTTTTATGGTCGTCTGTTTTCACCAACATGATTGACTACACAACTACAATCCGAGTGAAAAACCTGCATACGGTGTTTTGTAAGACAGTACCATGGATAATCTACGTGGCTGCAGGCTATTCCGTCTGTTTACTGGTCATGTTAACAAGGGAAAGACTTTTAATGGTCAGATGCCAATATGGGCTAAAATGAACTCTCACAAAAGATTGCCGTGATTGCATCGATGATTTTGCTGGTGTTATGCTTCTTGTTTTCTGCATTGTGCACTGTTACCTATGAATTAAAGACTGCAGTAGTTAATAACTGTAAAAATGTACAGAACGATAGTGTCAACAGGAAATATGGAATATATTTCGTTACATTAACGAAGGACATGGTCTATGGGCTAAAATGAACTCTCACAAAAGATTGCCGTGATTGCATCGATGATTTTGCTGGTGTTATGCTTCTTGTTTTCTGCATGGTGCACTGTTACCTATGAATTAAAGACTGCAGTAGTTAATAACTGTAAAAATGTACAGAACGATAGTGTCAACAGGAAATATGGAATATATTTCGTTACATTTACGAAGGACATGGTTCGCACCAATATACGTTATTGAACTATGTCCAAACGCAGCGATATACAAGTATAAACAGTGTTGTACCAGATAACGCTATTTATAAACAGTCTCAAACATACCTAGGCTACTGTACTCATCATAACAGGTTGGATTGTGTGATTCCGAAGTATCAATCGACTGGAAAACTTATTTTAACGTATAATACATATCATATCATGCTAACATAGAACAAGATGACTGCAATAATACACATATCAAGATTTTTTGACAAAAAAATAATTCGGACACTGTTGATGTTAGTGTACCCAAGATGAAAACGATGTGTTTTATATATGTTTTACAAAAAAGGAAAGTATCCCCGTAATATCACTGTCCTGAAGAATTTTATTTGGTACAATGGAGAATACTGATACTGATGGTTCTTACCGTTTTCCCAATGTTGTTAATAATTTCCGGATATGTACTTATTGTTTGTTAATTATTTGTTCAAAGAAGGAAACTACGTCGGACGTATCCCCAGAATGCCAGCTCTATACCGAATAAAATGAACAAGCATCACGACGTAGGATGGAATCCTTGACTAGGTTAATTCTCTTCGTAAGCAGATTTTTCGTCTTAACTACCCTACCATTCACTGTATACGGTGTGCTAAGAAATCGCTTGGATACGTCATTACCAAAAGCAATTGGACCTATGGACTTCAGTGTTAGTGATGCTAGTGAACTGCAACTTCACTTTTAACTTTATATTCTATTTCGTTAGTAGTTCAATGTTTAAGCAAGCGTGGAACGCTATGGTAAGGGAGATATTCCAGTGTGTGCTTGACGTTTTGACCACAAAATAAACGACATGGCTACAGTTGAGGGGGCATCAAGATCGCTGAACACGTTGCCAACAAACACACAGCACAGTTCACGCCACGAACATGAGACATTGTTCTAAATACTTTACAACTTATCTGGCCGTTATGAGTTGCTCGGGCAATTATAACTCATTGGACCGGCGCCAAAAAGACATTCCTTGGAAGGAAGACGCTAGCGAGTGCGTAATGTCGATATTGGAATATAGAGTACGTGAAGTCCGGATAGATTATACATGTAAAACATTAGTCGTTTAATCACTAGTATCTTAACGTCTAATTTTGATATTCATGTATATGTTTTGCGTGACCAACCTTTTCTAGGCATCTTATAACATCATGTAACAAGTGTGATTGGTTGAATATTCGTTTTAGTTATTTTTGATATGCTTAGTTTAATTACGGCATTTAAATTGAAATGGGTTACTACATTAAGACTTGTTTATTGCAACTCGTTTATTCTGAAAGAGTATAGTATCCTGTCAGAGGAAATAAACAAGCATTACTCGAGAATCATATCAATATTCTGCCAACAAATGGCCTCAGCAATCATTTGTTCAGAAAGTTTCATTACTCAGTATTTGTATGATACTGACACTGGCAGAGAAAATCGGCTAGAATATTTACATTTACCCTACCCCCAACAACAAATGCTGAAGAAAATGTGCAGCATTTAACGACCGTTGATTCTATTTCTGTGGTGAATAGCGACAGAATATATTATTTCTTTCCTAGTGCAGTTCTAAACATCTCACATTTAATTCTTTAAAATCACCATGTTTACAGCCATTAAATATATGGCGATTAATAACATATTCGTGATTTTGACAAGTGAAATTGTCGTATCATAAGATTAGTGTTTGGTGACCGCTCTAGATTTATGTACTTAAACGAGCTTTTCTGTTTTGAATAGATACTGAATTACTGAAATGCTAATACTTTTGACTATAAATGTATTGAATAAATTTGAACATATTGGGTACTTTTTTGGCACACTTAAACACTGCATAAGTAGTCTCTTGAACTCGATAGGAAAATAACTGTTGTCCCCCTTTTTGTTTATTTAAAGGTAATGTTTGATGTTTGTATAAACAAAGTAACACGACTGTTAGAATACAAGGTAATTGGCTTCGATGAGGCAATTTTATTTGACTCGAATACGGAACTTGATGATAAATTCCCACGCCTCGCCTGATAAACCTTCTCCATCAACGGTACTAACCAAGTATTTGTCATTTACACGGCACCTATAATCATTTGGCATTTTTTGTGTGTTGTTATATTAATTTCAGACATAATTGTTTCGAGTTTTACTTTCAATTAATACATGTATCGAGCTTGTTCCATTAGATAAGTCGGTTGCCAAAATAATATATATTTAATCCCTACTCTAAGTTTCTGCTTCGAATCCTGCGCTCAAATAATACCAATTCGTTTCAATGCAATGATAAAATACCAAAATGTTCAAATTTTAATATTATTATTTTATTGCCATGTGTTATTCGTTGAATTTCAGGTCCCAATTCATTGTTTTACTCATTCGAAAACTCACATTCTGTCGCACTTACCGTCTGCTAGGTCATACTGTAATCCTCAAGTGTTTCCAATGCACTATATTGTTACACGTTATCTTCCTTATCCGGATCTATTGGAATTTAAGCTATGTTTTTGTCTGAGCGGTTTTTTTAAAAAGCCGACCCTTTGATTCCTTAAAATAGGCTCTCTATGATAGTTTTGGATAACAGTAGTTTCTACGATTATCATACATGCATTTTGTATAGACTTTCCTGTTGATCTTCATCACAAACTCAAACGAGCATGCTAGTCATGGTCATCTGCAGTCTTGGTTTACCAGCTATAAATAATTGAAGTTCTAGTTAAGCATATCGTATGTGTGACCTTGCCGTCATGTGAGAAAATGTGTACACAGAAACAAAGAAAATACTCTCAACATGGGTTCAAACCTGCTTTAGGATACTATAAATTTCACCTCTTTATTTAAATACATCACTTACGCTCTGATTATTTCTGCGAAATTAATTTCGTCATCGAATGGAAGTTAATAATGTCTAAAGAATGAATCATTTGCGCAAAACTAATGATGTGCATTTTGGACGTATGGTCAACCATTTTATATCACTACCATTTAAAATAAATGTATATATAGGGTAATAGTTGAAGTACATAGAAGCATTGTCTGACCTTGACTACCAAATTTCCTTTTTTGACTTTAGTTTACATGAAGATTAAATGTGCAAATTAAACTATTATTTCAGTTTTGTATTGTTTTCTTTCACTTACTTAACATATCAATGATCAATCATCCATGACCTTTAAAAGTATACACAACTATACCGGGTTACCGGGCACCATCATGTGACGTTATCGCTAACTGCTAAAAGGTTCATGTGTACAGCCGATTTCCTTACCGACTATATCTGAAATTGCTCGGATGTTCTATTCCGACGTCGGCATTATCCATTTATTAAAATTTGGACCAAAATCACAGGATGCCTATTGAATTGGCAATTGGCATAGAATACCACTAAATGAAATAGTATGTAATAATTGCAAAAATAAAGTAGGTGACTAATTTCACTACTTGATTGACCTTTAAGATACCTAACGTTATTTTAACCAAACTTCTATAGACACACAATGCATATGAGTTAGACAAATCAATGAGTGTAGGCAACAGGCAAACGCAGACGAATTTTATAGATTTGTAACTATACGTGAAATGGTACAAATAAATGCCTATTTCACAAGGGGCTATTTCCTAGAAATTAAATGAACATACATTTTTAATGTGTGTGCGTGTGTGGGGTGTGTGTGTGCGTGTGTGTGTGTGTGTGTGTGTGCGTGTGTGCGTGTGTGTGTGTGTGTGAGCGAGCGTGTGTTTACTTGTGTACGTGTGCGTTCACGTCTGCGCATTCGCGTCTGCGTGTGCATGTCGGGATATGTGTGGGGGTGTGCATGTCTGTATATTTTACACTACTCAGTAGAGAACCGGTAAGACATTCATTTGAAGTAATATTCTTCTTGTATAAATTACAAACCGACGTTATCATACTAAATTAAATTAACTTGTAGTACTATGTACTTCCTAGTGATCGTTTTATATAATACAGAAATTTGAGAGAGAGCAAGAAATGCGATGTAAATGTAAGTACTTTAAATGCTTAAACTATTGTTATTTGTGTGTATCTGATCGATTTTATTAATATATGCTTTGATTTGGTTGATATATTTATCAATCAAATAATTAAGATATAAAAAAATAAACAAATATATTTTACTGGAATATTCTTAAATGCTTTAACATTTTAGCCATTCTTTGTCCAAATAACATGTCTTCGCTCATAGGGCTGGGGCCCAATATCAACAACGCCAGTGTCAAAAAAAATACATTATTTGTCGTCTTCTTTGAAAGTATACCCTGTAATTTGCTGCGTTTATATAATTTGCATGAATATATTTATAAGAATTATGTTTGTTTCATTCTCATCAATTTCAGTTCGTTAACACTTAGATAAACCGTTTCATGTATAGCATAGCTTTAAGTGGTCATTAGATGAAATACCGTTCTTAAATAAATTACTTAAACTATTGAAGTTCTTACGTGACGAAAATACCTCGGTTATTATGACTAAGATTTAAGCAGATAGAATAACATTGCAACTAAGAAAGCTTTCAAACAAGCACGAGGTATTTATGTGTGAGCATTTAACGTAGAAAAAAACTGTGAAGGTGACTATGATGTTGTAGTTGTTTCAGGAATTAATTGCGGGGTTGATGTCATTTTCGGGTTATGAACGCAATTGGGCTGATCAAAGTGTGTGGAGTCCGAAGGACTTCATGCGTACTTTGACCAGTCCAATTGCGTTCATAACCCCGATAATGACATCAACCCCGCAAATAGTTCCTTATATTTACAACAATAAATCATTATTTCATTCAAAAATTGATATATATATATCAGTTTTTGAAACGTAGAAAAAATAGAATATATATATGTAATGAGCGTGAACAAAATATCTCCGGGAAATTCCAGTATTGATGAACCTAGCTGACGTTTCTCATGAAGATATCGTTGTTATTACAAAAAAAGATTCGTAAAAATCCGCTAGTGACCGCTTCTGTTCGTTTGTTTTCGTTCTTGTGACAGCTGGTCCATTGCTTGAAACCGATAGCTTAATAGTGGTGTGACGGGAATGTGTTCAGCTGAAGCAATAGTTCGTCTGTTAGTTACGGATTAAGTTTCGGAGTGAATGTTTTGAAAGAGTTTTGAAAGAAACCATAGGATCGGTTAAGTGTTAGATTTACCTGATCACGTGTGTATGTAACTTTGCCTAAATAACCTTTTTAAATGAATTGGGTATCATGGACCTTCGTTGGCCTGGCAGCCCTTATTGGCATGAGGCAAGGAAAGTTTAAAAAAAATATATTCTAAATATATTCCGATTAATTGTACGAATAATTTGAACTTAAAACGTTTCATTAGAAATATAACTATACGCAAGATTAAGCCAGTAATACAAGATGCAAAAA
Source organism: Mya arenaria (assembly GCF_026914265.1). NCBI lineage: Eukaryota > Metazoa > Mollusca > Bivalvia > Myida > Myidae > Mya > Mya arenaria. The sequence continues at coordinate 44,806,960 of NC_069128.1, read as the reverse complement.
ATGGCCTCTTGCAACACAATGAGTGCAAAAATTGTCCTATGTATGCCAGTGGCCGAATGCTCGGTTTACAATGTCACTTTTTTAAACCAACACGGGTCAAACCCACATTAGGTTAACTTTAAACATTATTTATTATACACCGTTCGTGCAGTAGAGAATTAAACTTATTCTTAGTCACACTCGTTGGCGCGATTTTGTGCGAGAATGTTGCTTGCGTTGTTTGGGAAACACGGAGAAATCCTACTTGTCCGGCTTGGTGACTACTTACCAAAATCACATGCACACACACCGAGAATCGAACATGGGTCGACTTGGTGAGAAGCGAGTGCGAGTTCGATCCCGGCCATTATTTGTAATTGCACTTTCTAAACAAAAATGAGGACAAACCTGGTTTTCATTATCCTAGCTGGGCATAATACAATGTTTTATCCTCTTAAACAAACACGTGCAGACCCAGATTTAACCAATAACGAGTACGCAATGTTTAACACTGATGTTCACTTATATCAAATAGAGAGCAATTTTGACCTGGGGTTATGAACTAAACAATACGCCATGATCAACAATGTTATCTGTCAACAAAGCAAAACCATTGAGATACAGAGCAAAAAAAAAGATAAATATATATTGTTCAAATATTTTGTAAATAAAATGCAATGTCAGTTTGAATGTTAACATGGTAGTCTTTTTTTGTCTTTATTTTCCGATTAAAATGTAGAGTTACAATACAAATTTAATACAAATCATAGTTTAATTTATATTTTTATAGTGACACAGTTATAATACATTGATTACTACAGTACGGTAATATATGACATAAGGACAGAACGGACCATCACCTCGCGGGACGACCAAAAAAAACAGTTTACAAGATAAGATAAGGCACGATACAAGTTAGACAAAATTATAAAGTTTAGTGGTTTTAGAGTTTTTTAGACAATTGTCATAAGCTATTTAACAAAATTCAAGTAATATATGTATAACTCTGAAAGACAACAAAATAGTACACACCTATCACAATACAGTCATTGGTAAACATTTGTGTATCTGCCTTGGCACTGTCAGTGAAATTTGAGTAATCGTCCTTACCCTTAGTAAAACGAATACATCCGAAACTGTACATAGAGTGATATATAGCTAGACAACGAACAATTATAAATCTGTTGAAAAAGTTCACATCTACACCTTTGCATGGAACGTATCATTACTGCAGTTTGCGCTTAAATTATAATGAATCTTTACGAAATTGTAAGACTATTGTAAAAATAAATAATTTGCTGCTTATATTTCGAAAGACCTTTTACAACATCATTTGTGTTTCTTTTTTAAATGTTAACTGCAATAATAACATGTAGTACAGTTTCCATTTGATTATGATTTTGTAAGAAACACGATACCAATTTGCTGAAACACATTATGAAAACGGTATGAGCAGTTTATGTTTGCCTTGTTTTCTACAACTGTACATACCGCGATATATAGCTCGCAAGCAAACAATTATAGATATGTTGAAAAGGTCACTTTTACACCTTAACATGGAACGTTTCAATACTGCAGTTTGCGCTAAATTTAAAATGAATCTTTACTATATTTCTGAGACATTATTGTAAATACAAATAATGTGCTGCATATGTTTCGAAAGACGTTTTACAGAATAGACTGTGTTTCTTTTTTTTAAACTTGTGACTATCATCATTTACATGTAGTACATTTTCCAATCGAATAAGATATTGTTACAAAAACGATACCAAATCTGCTGAGCGTACGTTATAAAAAAGGCATGAGCAGTATTTGCTTGCCTTGTGTTCTTGACCAAATTACTACGACAGTTACTTACATTTTACATTCGCATTAAATATTACTCTGAAAGTTTGTTTGTTGCGAAAAATGCAATGATTACAAAATACCTTTTTTCATATAATTAAATTGTCACCGAGATAAACAGCAGTAAACATTATATGATATTAGTATAAGTATCAACTCTGTACAATACGATATACAACAAGGGTGATACATTTCAACATAAGGTCATTGTAGAGTGAATATCAACATCAGTTACAAAAAGAAAATTATGCCAAACCAACCGTCAACGTCTGTTTATATAATTTATAATAATCCTTTCGAATAGTCCTACGCCTCTGTGATACCTCTTTCAACTTCACTATCCTCATCTTTAAGAAAGTGCAGCTTTGAGCAAAGATCGACTTGAAATAATAAACCGTATTAGGTTTATTGCAACACTGAAAGCGGCATGTAATATATAAAACAGTATACTAATAATTAGTGTAATCATTGACTTTGGAGGGAAAACAATTTTTGGCAGTAAAAGCATTGTTATTAATAAAGCAATTAATATTAAAGACAAAGCAATACAACATACCATTACGTTTCTTAGACAATTTTAACTGTTTATCCTTTATATAAAACAGTTTAATGCATCTATTTATATTTGAATTTTACATATACTATTCCCTTGTAAACATGTATCCAAACCGGAATTTGGCACGCACATCCACGAATTAAATTGTAGTAAGAAAACGACAGCTGGGCATACCAAGTCATATACAAAACCGGTATACGTATATTCTAATGTATGATACTATCATTAAGAGAAAGACTATCGACAATTAAGACTAATACAAGTCACTAACAATTGACAGTGAATGTCTCTTCCAACTTCTCTGTCCAATTTATGTTCGCCTCCGTGATGCCTTTGGCAGCCAGTTCCTTTTTCAAAGTCCATGTGTATGTAGAGTATGTGCCTTCCAACCTTTAACACATAGTCACATAAGTTGAAATATTACTATACGTACAGAGTATATTTATTAAAAGGAATCTTCTTAAATCACCTCATTGTTAAAACCTTATTGAGGAAGGGCGCGCGGGCAACATTTGTTGGATAATTTCGTACATAATAGAAATGTAGATGTTACTGATACAACGTAGTATATGAGAATTGGAATTTTGTTTCAGATGAAACGTTAAGAAACTACAGAACACTAATTCTGATTTACACGACTATTTATTCCATATTACTTTAAATAAATGTCTACATTCTTTCTATAATTGCTGAATTTGCTGAGTGCCACTGTGAATTGTGTGCTGCGGTGATCCATAATGTTAAATTGTATAGCAATTGTGACAGTAAAAGAAAGTATGATAATCCGCATTTTTTCTCTGAGATTCACAAACGAAGTTCACGTTAAATATGCATTTATCCGTCAATGTTTCCATTGAATTTATTCATTTTTTTTTTAATTCCCTAATACTTCACAAGTGGTCTAAATTCTGATGATTTAGTTTTCTTTACAATATGTTGACTGAGCGGTATTTTATTTGGGTAAAGGTTTCATGACACTAGTCTCACTCATCAATTTCTTTCCTAAAGACAGATCCTTTGCCAAATGCTATTTGTGCTAATGTAAACAATAACATACTTTCTGCTAAGTTCAAAACATAATTTCATCATTAAGCTGAGAGGATAATATACCCTAACATACAGAAGGTATGGAAACCATATCATTATTGAACACGAGTACTGTAATGGAATTCTTAACGCTTGTCCGTGTATGTTCACTGTATCAGATGGCATAACTTAAACGCTATGTGGTGATTGGACTTCTAACACAAGTCAAGAATCTTTATGCGAGTATCTATACAGATGTTTGTGCTCATAAATACAATGGTCTTGATATTACGACAATAAAATGTGCATGGAACTTAATCGTCACATTTCGCATGAAAAAACAACACATTTTTAAAGTTTCCTATATTAGTAAGGAATAGAACCAACAAGTGATTTGTTTGTCAAAAGTTATTATTTTAAGGTGTGCACATAGTTTGTATTATCAGATCCTGCTCATGATGCCAGAAAGGAGCCATGTGATTTTGTTTTTAAAATTTTGGATAATTAAATGACTTTTGATAGGGCTATTTAATGCATTGAAAAGATAAAGGACACGAAAGAAAAAAAGAACATTTAAATGAACTTCAATAATAAATCACATTAATCACAAATACCCAACTACTTATTAACCTAAACAATTCAGGGGTCATAAGGTGTGTTATGTAAGGATGTTCAGTATCTGAGTTGTTAAAAATATAATTAACTCCTCTGCTATGTGGTTCTGGCATATGTTCTTTTAATACTGAAACTCTTATGATTCGTATAAACGACTACGAAGTGGAGGACTGAAATATTCTACGTCAGGCGAAACACCCGATTGTTTATACAATGACGAACCAGGGTTAACCTAAAAATTGACCAACGGTATTTGCAATTTAACCGCGATATAGCACCTCCCGCGGAGCACGCAAAACTACGTCATTTACGCAGAAAAATACATGTTAATTATTCTATAATAACGCATTTCATCATATCACATGCTACTAAAGAAACAATTTTTGTATGATAGTATAATAATTTCCATTTGATACTCATGTCTTTATATTTAGGATTCGACTGCAAACACACTCAAAAATCTATGGCGTCAGCTGTTTGACTTCATCATTCCCGAGCTTACCGTGTGCCTTTTTATTATATATAAGTTCATTGACTGAAGCAATAAATTAAATAAAAACAAATTGATATAATGGGCTTGCTTCTCTCACTGATTCGTTTTGCGTAAATACTTTGAAACGGATGGAAAACACGTCCAGATTGGTAGTGCAGGAAAATCAGTAAATGATTCAACTGACGTTACATACTGAATGTTACGTTTCAAATATGGTCATCATTTTAAACGAAGTCTACATTATTTTTCAACCTTATGGACGGTGACGTCGTGCTCCGTGATCCTCGTATATTGTGTTGTATACTATAGATTCCATTATAAACAAAACATGTTGAAAAACATTGCATTCATCTACTAGATCATTTGCGATCTGTTTTTCGATAAAAATAAATATTGCATGAATATTGTATGAATAATTATATTACAGGTCTATTTATTACGTTAGTTTGTCATCATCCGCATGGTTATCGACATGAAATATATATGCCTTATATTGAATATTACATAAGAATTTTTTCAGTACGTTATTTTTATAAGAGCCGTAGCTATTATTATTTAGTATTAACCAAATCGTAATTACTCCCGTAATGAGCAATATGATATCAAGATTTCTAAACGCTGTATTTTAACGACGAGCTATATTGCATGTTTCAGAATCCTTATTTTACATTCTTTACCACTCTCCGTCAGTGAGATGACCATTGAGGAAAAGTGGGGTATTTAAATTTATCAGTCAATTGCTTTGTGCATTTCCTGGGAAGTTCTAATTACAGTGTCAGACAAGTATAAAAAAGAAAATATATTGTATTCATGCTATATCATTGAAGTAATGTTCGAACACTTGTTTTTGTCTTATGTTGTGTACGGAAGGAACTGTTTTGAAACAAATGCATTCGAAAATTGGGAATTGACAATTCCCTAACGAGCGATCAGTTGTGTTTATTTCTAAAAACATATTCAGTGAAATACATGCAATCTGTCCTATGCGAACAATTATTACCTGTCATCATTTACATATTCTATAGTGCCGTATTCATTCAGGTAAAAGCGAAGTGAATGCAATTTCTTTAAAAGTATTTCTTGAAGTTGATACTTTCACTCCTTAGTTTGAAGTTAAATATCAAATGTATACTTTAACTGCTGTTATTTCACTGATCTTATTTTAATGAAAAAAATCATTCATACGCCTTGAAAGGAACATTCATACGCGGCTCAAGTTATACGTCATGTATACCTAACTAAATTCACCTATATTGAACTTCACCACTGACCTATGAAATCGTTATGATTTTTTATGCTTTTAAAAATGGCTTACCCTGACTACAACTACCCAAAACGTTCATACATAGGCATCTTTAAAGAAACGGCATTCAGACCATACCCTCTTTTTCACAACAGTAAACACTTATGCCCTCCTGAACACACTTAGCTGACTGTTAATATACATAAGATTATTCTTACTCGTAAGTATACACTGGACCATTATACAATGAGACGCCATCCAGGTCAACCATTCCTTCCTTCCCAACGTTGAACATCAACCCTCTCTTGAATACCGCCTTTAACATCCTACATAGCAGCTCGCCCTTACCCCCGGGACATAAGCGTCCTGTGAACGTGCCGCCTTTACCCGTTTTTCCGGGGTACGCATGGTGCGTCTGCAAGTATGGAAGACAAACGTTGTATTAGCCGTTATGAAATGCATATAACTTCTTAGTACAAGAATAGAAAACCATAAAATGTATTGAACATAAATATTAACTGGACAGGAGAATTGATTGCCAGATACAAACGAAGCATGATGATTTTAATTTAAGCATCCATAATATTTTTTGTGTAATGAAGGTATGTTTTTCGGCATATTATTTCTATACTGTACAATTAAGGCGGGAGGATAAAAGGAAGAATATGATTGATTCAATAAAAATGACGGGCATTGAAATATATTTTGCGTATATGGGATAAATTACGATATCTACAAGTTTAAGTATTTTAAGAAAACGTTCAGGCAAAAATAATAACAATACGTTACTGCATATAGGTTATATTGTTTAAAATTAATTACCAAAACAAAGCAAATTATGTTGGTGTGTAATTTCTTTTGACTCAAATACAATATATATATCCAATATCGAGTAACATCTATACAACAATAGATTGCACAGGGAGTCATGATGGTGCATGAGAGAGAGATTCTATATGTGTATGTATATATATAAACATATGTACATATATATATATATATATATAAATATATATATGGCCATTGTGGCATTCAACTTAGTAAACCTGAAATGTGAGATAAAGCGAACAGAAACGCACGAAAAGTGTACAATGTAATTACGTATTTTTCTGGAGACAAACATCGATTGTATTCAGATGTATTTTGTTTTTTTGCATCAGTGAAAAGATATTTCGGGACATGTAAAATACTAATACAAGATATATAACCCTACGTTCATGAACATAAAATAACTTTTTCCATATACATATGATTGCAACGTATTATTCTTAATGTTATCGAGGAATCCAAATTGGTACCTTTATAAAAAAAACGGAATGTTCTTTAATTAAATAAACTTCGGTATAAACATCGTAAATGATGTTTATGCTGTTAGGAAATATAGCCAAGACATTTGTGTAAAATTTAATCTTGTTTCTACTGAAACAAAGGATTATATATTGATGAGTTTTATTAATTCCCATTTTACCTTTGTTACATTTATAAAGTTATATTTCAATCATTTTACCATTTTTTTATGCCTGCCTTGTTAAGTTTTAGGGATGTACACTTGCATGCATTATGAAGTATTATGACGAATTTTGTTTACTGTACTGGCTAGTAAAATATGACAATTTCAATCTTCACAATCAGTTAAATATATTTTATAAAACTAAATGAGGAGAAGCAAATAACTGTCTGAATGACATTTAATGAATCTGTGCTATTGCGGAAAAATATCAATATTGGTTAATTAAAAATTGGCGCAAAAGTGAACAGGGAATATTTCCAATACTTTTTGTCTGACTTGTTTGGATGTGTTTTTGATATAATTTAAAAAATACGTTTAAACAGTTGTTTTTAAGGAAATGTTTTTATAATTTGATCAAGATCAAGATTTGTTTTAATTTCAATAAACAAATATTACTGGCAATTAATTCCAAGTAAAAACACATTATCACGCATGGAACAAACTTTCCTTTTATTCTACGCCTATATCCAAATGTTCAACTTAATAGGAATCATGTCATTCATCTAGTTTGTGCATCGTAGTACATGCAAACGTAGCATTCACTCATTTAGAGTGACATTACAATTGGTTAATTATATTCTTTGTAAAAAACTTTAGTATTATCAACTATCTTAGTGCGGATTTCATCACGATAAGTGACCTTTTATGCATGCTGAATTTCCCGTGGCAAAAAAGTCGTATTGCATGTCAATTTATCAGTGTATTTTTCCCCAGAGAGCTTTAAATGCATAGCAAACTAATATTGACACGCATGGTGACATCAATGAATATGACGTACGGTGCAAAATCGTAAACTTGTGACATATACTATTTTTAGCGTCTTGTGTCTTCTAGTGTTTTCTTAGTGTAATCGACCACAATATTCTGAATATCTTGATTTATGACAATTAAATCAAATTAGTTAATTGCAACACATCTATTCCTTTTATGCTTTTAATATAATCATACAATCCATTTATTATTATAAATACTGATGTAATTTTCTGTATACTACTACAATACACTTACATAGAGATTCGTTTAAGAATCATTATGATTGTTTAATTTCATTATTCCCCTTTTCTTACAAAAAAAACTATTTTCGGAGAGCTCCGGCTCTATTCTCCTGTACCCGACTAACAGCCCTTTAAGCTGTGTTTTACATAAACCATTTTAAAAACAATTTACGATGTATTTTGTATGAGTTTCATCACATTACAATGAAGACTTAACTAGCTTATGATTTATAACACTTTGCTGTAAATTACGTCATTTAAATACGTAATTTTGCATACAGTGTACTGTTTGATGTATATATTCACTAAATGAATTAAATGGAAAAAAAAACAAAACATTAAATAACCATATTGCCAACAAATTATATAATTTTCTACGTTTGAGTAAAACGAAATAGAAGAAAATAGTTGTCCTTGTTTATAAAAGATTAACCGCCAGGTTTCGCTTCATAAGCACGAGTGGTTCATACGCACGAGCATTTCGTGCGCATATAAATTTAAAGGCAATAAACTTTCGGGAACCGATACGTTCAAATCGATACAATTGATTGTTAAAATTGAGGTCGAACCGGGCAGTAGGCAGAAAAATGTGTTTACAGAAATGACCGGACAAAGCATGCTTTTAATCCTCTTACAGAGGGTAAGTCGTATTGAAAATACATGTATTATCATGACGATTCAAACTATGCAGTGGAAAAATCGAACATGTACAAATTAGGAGCTAATTCAGTTCGTACATAATTTGTAACCAGTGAGAAAATGTTTCTTTTGTTTTTAAAGGCCTCAATTAAAGTGTGTTAAAGGAAGTTATTTTCGCCACTTCAATATTACGTGCTTCTAGTTTTACTTTGAAAGTGAGTGTTTCGTTGAAATACTATTAAATAATATATAACTTAGGTAACATTTTTTATTAGCTCGACTATTCGAAGAATAAGGAGAGCTATACTACTCACCCAAGCGTCGGCGGCGGCGTCGGCGTCACTCCTTGGTTAAGGTTTTGCGTGCAAGCACACATAGGTTAATATCTCAGCAACTACTTAAGGTATTGCATTGAGACTTTATACAATGGTACTCAACCATCCAACCTACTTAATTAACCAAGTTTGATAACTCTACTTTGCATTTAATGCAAATAATAGGCCTTTATTATTTGACTTCGAAATTCTGGTTAAGGTTTTGCGTGCAAGCACACATAGGTTACTATCTCAGTAAATACTTGAGGTATTGCATTGAGACTTGATATAATGGTACTCAATCATCCAACCTACTTAATTTACCGAGTTAGATAACTCTAGTTTGCATTTAATGCAAATAATAGGCCTTTATTATTTGACTTAGAAACTCTGGTTAAGGTTTTGCGTGCAAGCACACATAGGTTAATATCTCAGCAACTACTTGAGGTATTGCATTGAGACTTGATTCAATGGTACTCAACCATCCATTCTACTTAAATAACCAAGTAAGATAACTCTAGTTTGCATGTAATTCAAATAATGGCCCCTTTTTATTCAACATAGAAATTCTGGTAAGGTTTTGCATGTAACCACTTTAAAGTTAATGCTTCAGCAAATACATATAGTATTGCATTGAAACTTTACACACAGGCTCCCAACCATTTAACCTTCTTTTTTAATCAAGTAAGATAACTCATATTTGGCCCTTTATTATGCGATTTAGAAATTCTGGTTAAGGTCTTGCATGTTAGCACACATAGGATAATATCTCAGCAACTACTTGATGTATTGCATTGAGACTTTATACAATGGTATTCAGCCACCCAACCTAATTGAATAATCAAGTTAGATAACTGTGTTTTGCAAATAATGGCCCTTTATTATTACACTTAAAAAGTATTGTTAAAATTTTGCATGTAACCACATTGATGTTAATATCTCCGCACATCACGTATTGCATTGAAATCTAATCTAAAAGTGATCCATGCATGTTTCGCCAAAAAATTTCAATCCTTACACTGAAAAGCGGCGGAATAGTCGAGCGCGCTGTCTCTGTGACAGATCTTGTTTTGTTTTGCGAGAAACACGAAGCAGAACGCTGCAAAACAAGTAGGTCGGGGCTACCAGGAATCCGCGTTTCTACCACGTGGCTGGAACTACATGAGCTGTATCACAGCTGTTCTTCGTTGACGTCACTTCCTGTCCAAGTGCCGCGCTCCGATCGTGTTACCTTGCCTATTGCGCTTTTCTGTTACATTATTACCTGTCAGCATCAGCCATAGTTTTAGCCATATAGTTAACATATAAAGATAAATATTATAAAAGAAATTTAATCTTCTCTCTTAATTGAACAAGAAAGATTTGAAGCAATGCTGAATAATTCTGGATTGTTTGGTTTAGAAGATTTCAAATTCAGAATGATGGCATTAAAATACGTTTTTGTAAAGAATACTTATTTAAATATTTTATAAGTTGAGTTGTTAAGAAACTGAGCACGGTGCAATCACAAGTGCTAGTTTATATGTAAATATTTTTATGAAGTGAGGTTTTAACAGTCTGATCCATAGCGGAATTGCCAAAGATGAATCGTTTAAGTTTACGCTTTCGTCTCCAGTACTAGTTCAAATGTAAAAATTGTTGTTTTATTGACTCATACGAAAGTAAAAATCTAAATCATTAGCCATGAGTGTTATCCGAATTGATTTATGCGTATACGTTATAAATGATGTTCTTTATAGAGACATTTTTGTGTATACCTCTATTATTGCAGACGCACAGTGACCAGACAACAGACCGAAGGATTGGCGGTAGAAGTGGATCTTCTCCCGGACCTACTACAGAAGTGGGTGGCCATCAATACTGAAGGAGTTCTTTCAGTTGAATTTAACTTGCAGTTTAGGAAGAAGGGATATCGTGCCTGCTAAAGTTTTCACTTTTACAATATATATTTATTTCCATTTATACTCTTATCCGAATGAAGCCGAAAGAAGACACTTTTTCAATAACACTGTTGGGTGTAGAGTCGTATAAGCTGTTTATTGATATCTTATACGAGCATGTGAGATGAATTTATTTCTGATTCAATAGATTCTAATGTTGTGTCTCATGCCATTTTTAAACTAATCGACATATGCTCTCAAATAAAACGACACATTTAGACGTGGCATTTTAACAGCAAACATTTTTATTTTTCAGCTAAACAACTACATTACATTACGGTACACAGAGCAGTTTGGTATTATATACAGAGTATGTTTCGTGTTTTCAGTGTTAGATCGTATTTTATTTCACAAAGTATATTTTCACGTGAAATAATGAAATACACTTACACTGAACAAAATCTGTTTGTAATACTGTTATGCGTATTTTTGCAGTTTTATTTATATTTTATTTACATTTCTAAACACCTCGTTATCGATTAAGCGTTTGCTACACCCGAGGGACGTCCCTCACGCAAACCTTTGATCGCTAATGACGTAGACTGTCATTCCTTCATAAACATTTATTTAACCAGTTTTTCATGCATGTACAATCCTATTAATAACTGTTCATGCACGAGTAAAAAAGCCCATGGACACGTTAACGACATAACAGTGGTCACCATTTACTGAAAACAATATTTGAAAGGTCAAAAGAGGAAACCAATTATGAGTGGTTAAACATTAGATTAAAAGCCATTCTACCAGATGTATAGTTTGTTTTATGATAAAACATGGGTTCATGATACGTGAATATCAAATCACAGTCATTTTCAGAGATTCTTCTTCTTCGTTTGTAGACTGGTCGTTTCCAAGATGGGGTGAAAACCACGCTTCATTGTTAACATGACGTGTGGAGGCTATTTAAAAGTATTAGTTAACAGTTTTGTTAATTTCCCCTGAAGTTCGTATCACAAAGTCAGACAGTTTGAAAACAGTGAAAACGTACAAAAGCTTCGAATTTATGTTCGAACAAAAGTTGTTGTCCAATGTTTTGTACCTTAACAAGTATTCAAAAAACGTTTGGGAGAATGGAATTGCCGTTTTCCTTATAAACGGTGAGTTTATTTCCAAAAAAATTCTCGATTCAAAAGTATGCGATTTTTTTTTTAATCAAATTATTATTTTGCAAACTTGAATGGTTCCGAAAGAAATATATAGTTTTAATCAAAGTTTTGTTCAAACGGAAGTAACTACAACTGATTTTAAAGCAGTTTTATAGTTGTTTTTCTACCTCATGTACTTATTATTTATATATTTGTAATCCTTACTGCATATGGTATAGTACAATTCAAGCTGTTGAAATAAAAATGCATACCATTCTCTTAACTTAAAAATGTTATTCCTTTATATTTGTTATCTAGTGATAAATAGGCAACTTAATTTAGAAAAGGAACAAAAACTAATTTGTAATTAGACATGTGTGTCGTGTACATATACTTGTAAATCTATCGTACATACAATACAACCATGAATGTATATAAACGCGATGTTTTTTATAACATTAACTGTAAATATAAGAAACTAAAGTTGAGCATTTTACTGAAAATTTTCGTTGTGTTATTCATCTCTCTATTTCTCAGGTTTAAGAGTTCATGGTTTGAGTGGTTTTAATGACATACTGGTATTTCTGTTAATGATTTGAACTCCTATCATCATTCAATTTCCATATTTCATATAAGTTTTTCGGTTACGTCGTTTCCGAAACATTCCTTATAAGGCAGGCCAGATATTATAATTGTAGATTAGACTTCAGGCAATAACTGTCGCCAAGGAAATGTCCTTATACCTATGCAATAAAGACAGTAACGAACGCAGTGTATTTTTATATTTAACATGAATGTTTATTAAAATCTAATTTGTAATTTGCAAGTATTTTGTTAAACGATTTACTGTTGTGCAAACACAGTTCGATCGACATTTGCTTTCAAATGTACTTTAATAGGGACAGGGCTGTTTAAGGGCCCCATATGGTTAAGTTTAATAGAACATGTCATTTACAATAAAGCTATTCCAATTAGTAAGCGGGGTAACTGGCTAAGAATTTTCTTTCATTCAATACAATGCATAAAAAATGTACTTGATATGTACAGTTATTTGTTATTTATATATTCATGTAGCAATTCTTTTTGCCGAGTATATATACGTATCACATGCGATATATTGTTTTTCGTACCTTATAACCAGCATGTTTGTTGTGTTTTAAAGCTATATGATTTAACATTGCTTTTATTTCTGATGGTCAAAATAATAGATACCCCACCATTCACACACACACGTTTTATTAAATAAACATTAGGACTGCTTTTGCATAATTGTCAGTATTTCAGCAAGTCATACGTTTATATCTCATTTTCTTATATGGTAAAGATTAATTAAATACAATAAATCATTTGTTATCTGTAAAGTGATATTTGTTTGATTTTATGAACAAAGGTTTGAAGACCTTTGGAACTTAATATGCTAAAACAGGAAATGACGTCATGCACATATTCAACTGTTTGTTTTCACACTCTAAATGAAACCAAATTTCAATTGAGTTTCTGACTGGATATCGCTAAGTATGCATTATACTTATAGACCGAGTAAAATGATCGGATTAATCTTATGTAAAATGTACATTTCTAAACATAACCAATTCGTGTATGTAAAATTCAAACAACTCATCGAAAGTACTCATATTACTAATCTAATAAAATTAAGTACATATTACATTAAGCTTTTAGATTAAGATCTAGTTAACGAAGATAAAATCGCTTAGTTTGTTGTTAAATTATGTTTCGTAACATTTACATTTATGTATTGGAAAAGTCATTCATTGTTGTGTATGTATTGAATGGTAAATAGTTGTGTCTTTGAAATGTGTATATTCAATATGTTAAAAGTTCATTTGACTCAGATTTTTAGGTTGCACTATGTTGACACTATATGTATGTGTACGTGGATTGACACCTTCTCCGTTTATGATGTGAACATTCACTTTTCAAAGTTCACGTTGTCTTTAATTATGTCCCTCCTTATCTGTATAAGGTATTGCAAATATATCAAATACTAAAAGCTCGTATCTTAAAATGCCCCACTTGCTTTGTTATTAGTAAATGTTTATTTGTGTATTTCGTTTTTTTCACGGGCCATGTTGCTTATTGAACCCGTCTTCAAAGATAAACTATCTAAGTATTCCGGGTTCAAGATTTCAGTGTTGCATGTAGCTAGATTTTGAAAATTGTGTTTTAAATTCGACTTGAAATATATTAGTTGGCTCGTCAATTCCTGAACTTGTTGAATGAAATATGCATTTTATGATGTTACGTGACATAATATTAAATTCGAAATCATTATCCCCGTACAAGGCGATTGTCTTTTAAGGTTTAAAATGATCTGCAAAATTAAATATATTAAAGAAAAATGGAAATAATATGCATATCGTTCTTTGTATAGATGTATTGCTTTTACTTCTTGAAGTTTTAAAACAAATCATCTTAAATTAAAAAGTTTAACATTCACAAATCGTGAATTGGAATTTAAGTAGATTATTTAAAGAAGATGTCTTGATCTCTCAGACTTATACAAAACATTAACGTCCGAGATGGGAAATTACGATAAATAAAAGGGTAGGTTAAAATGTTTTTAAGAACAAAAGCTAGTATGGAATGATACAAAATATGACATGACCCTGATATGTACAGGCTTGTAGCTTTAACTTAGCTTGGACTATGCCTCTTATTATTTAATGCCTGTTGTGTTAGTTGAATTCTTCCCACTGCCTTCGACCGATCTTGTTTTTCTATCAAAATAACGCTTTCCTTAGTTTAGAATGACTATTAAAATATATAAATAAAATCATTGTTTGCGTAGAGAATTAGACTGATTATGGCAGTATGTCAATTTAACATAGGTAATGTCCATTTGTACAAGATAATATATTTTAACAGTATTAAACTGTTTTTTGCAAATAATTGTAAGCTTAAAACACGTGATTATAAGTAATAAAAAAAACACAAAATGATTACCGTCTGAATGCCATCCGGGAATTTAAAAACCAAGTCAATCATACACCAACCGTTTTTATCAGTGGTTTTCTTGACTGTTCCAATTGGAGTCGCTATAAAACAAAATGACATAAAAAAATGTAAGCTCAATAATGGATTTAAGCATATCTTGCTAGTACAGAAATGTTTTGTTAGTAGCAACACAATGCTTTAAACAATTCGTGTCAAGCGGGTCGATGCACCGCAAATCTTATTGCTTAAAACATTGATTTTATAAATGACATAAAAACAACATGATACAACAGTTACAACAGTTAACAACAGTTAATATTATCTAAATACTCACAACAATTAATTTTCACCAATCCATGCAATGAATAATACATAACATAATTTTCTTAATATTATTTTGCACTATGGATATTTTAAAAAGAATTGTCAAATCATTAATGTTTTGTTACCTGCTCAATACGTAGTTAATACAAGATAACTTACACTTCATATAGTTGTGCAGGGTTGAAAGCTGTGCCTTGACAACTGCTCTTTCCTTAAAGCAGAAAAAATATGGAAGACTAAAACTATGCATTTATGGTATATGCTACGCATTTTAATCAATAGATTCATAATATGAAGGTATACTAAACATATTAGAGAATATACTTTATCAATAGAGCAACATTTATACAAGACCAGTGCGTTTAACTTTACACCACGCATATGTTTCTGCTTTGGATTCGAAATGCAAACCTCCCTAAAATAACACACACCGGTGCACCTACACAATCCAACGCGATTAATCAAACATGTTCACCCTTAACAATTCTACAATTACAAAACGAGCATTAATATAAAGCATATTTCACCACTCTCGTGGGTTCAAACACCTAACCCTTCTACAAGTTCGTGCATCAGTGAGCTAACATAAACGCCTATTGTACCACTCGTTGGTTCAAACACTTTACCTTCATACAATAACTTACACCGGCTACCTGTCACGCCTTGTTAACCTCTCGGGGTTGGAACACCTAACCTTCATACAATAACTTACACCGGTGAGCTAGCTGTCACGCCTTGTTAACCTCTCAGGGGTTGGAACACCTAACCTTCGTACAATTACTAACACCTGTGCGCTAACTATCCTACCCATTTAACATCTCGGGAGTTCAAACACCTAACATTCCTACGATAACACAAACAAGTGCGTTTCATCTCACGCCTATGTTCTCGCTCGGGGTTTCAACACCGAATACTCCTATACTTTCACAAACTAGTGCGTTTATGATCACGCCCATGGTCCCGCTGGTAGATTCGAGCCTCAACCTCGACTAATTACACAAAAACACCGCGTTTTATCACACCTTTTTCCACGCACTTGGCTGGAACGCAAGAAATTTCTATAAATATAGGACAAAATTAACTGAAGATAATGACAACGTTTTTTGTTTACCATCTGTGGGATATAAATAATTCATAAAAACGATTGAAAGTCAACCCATTGATTTAAAATTGAAAATATACATTGTCCATTTTTTCATTTTTAAGAACTAGTTAAGCACCTTCCGTCATTTACCAATGAAGTATTGTATTAGTTAAAGCTTTCCAATATGGTATTACAAATTAAATAGTATAATGAGATTTGGTCGTTGAAAAGCCAAAGCCAGCGAAATACACTTAACGGACACATTTCTGTTATTTCTAGGTTAGTCGATCTTTATTATATTGTTCAAATTATGAAACTTACAATTAAGCATTGTCTTATATTGGTTAATGTTGAAAGAGACATTGTGTTTAATTGGCATGTGAAAACTTGTCTATTTAATGTTGTTAGTAAACTAGTTGCTGTACTAAATATCACAGTATTATGGCCAATTCCCATGTACATCGAATTACTTTACAGTACAATGATGTGTTATATATATTAGGTTCATATTATAGGTAAACTTATTGTTAAATGTATTGCTGTGGACTAATACCAGCACTTAAGGAATCGAAAACAAACTGGGCAAATCTCTGTTACTTCCAGCTGAAAAAAAACACTACAAAACAGTTGTCCATACGACCCGCTTACAAGCACGCCGTATGTCTCGCTAAAATATAATATAAGGGGGGCTTGAACCCC
The DNA here is from genome assembly GCF_026914265.1 of Mya arenaria. Classification (NCBI taxonomy): domain Eukaryota; kingdom Metazoa; phylum Mollusca; class Bivalvia; order Myida; family Myidae; genus Mya; species Mya arenaria. Next base: position 44,789,658 of record NC_069128.1, on the reverse strand, counting down.
AAACTCAACACCATTGCACCAAAAGCTAGTACACCTAGGTGTCCGAGCGGGGTAGGAGCACCAAACCTTCAAACAATAACCCCAAATCAGTGTGTCGTCTCCCCGCGTATGTTCAACTGCTCTGGGAGTAATCAAACTCCCCATCTCACACAAAAATCAGTGAGTTGACCGTCTCGCCCATCTTTTCATCCGGTTTAATTGTTTAAAATCTTTAAATCCCACAGTTAGCTCTGGCTTTATCTTGATTTTCACATATGTAAGAAAATGAAACTGTGTTTGTGCATTGTTTTAGTTTTAAAATAACTTTCTCTCTGGATCCGCAGCATTCTTTTTCTGAGTTTAACTAGCAAGTGAGCAAGATATAATGCCATTATGTCAAGCAAATTAGAAAGGTTTTAAATAAATAAACTTATGAACAGACTACGTATGTTATCGTACAGAAACGTGCAGGCATGGCCTTGTACCTTATGTATCTTTTCACAATGCAATCTTAATAGGTATTGGTAAACATACATATTGTGTAGGTGCTTTACTGATCAGCATGTGATCTACAAGTTTTACAATGCGTTGCACTTTATCGCGCGAAATTGGAAATATATCATTTACAGCGTGTAGTTTTTACGAAAACAATGAAAACATAGGTTAAATGGACAAAGGCGAAAAGTGGTAACTGGGTCATTTTTCTATTATTTGTATAAAACTGTATCCGGTATATGTTATTTTTATTATTTAAGATATCATCTTTAAAAGTGGCGAATATTTTGTTTGTAATGTAGATATAAATTATTTTCAGAAAAAAATGAAACAAAAATGTCTTTAAACATATTTCCAAAACTGATTTCTCCCGTTTGCTACCACTTGGATTTGAGGTCCCGGCGGGGTTATGACAAACTCTAAATGGAGAATTTTCAAAATAAGCCGAAATTGGGGAAAACAGTCTTTGAAAAATAATCAACTATTTAAGGATTGATATGCGCTGTTGATGTTACTCTCTGTGTAGTGTTGAGCTGGTTAAAGCGTGTGGATTACATTTTTTTTCATATTATGAAAGTTACAACAAAAATCCCTTATTTAAACGGGCCAGAGAGGTTTAAAGAGGTCAAGAGGTTATCAATAGTGTGACGAAAATAACCGGTAAAACCTGTAAAATATATAACGTTTCCTTATTTTACTCACGAAGCCAAAAGCATGTTCATATTTAGGAACATGGTATTCAATAAAACATGAGGAAAAGCATGAGACAGACAACACGTCCGATCTATATAGACAATTCGAAGATCAAAAATTGGAACATTATGATCATACACATGAGCATCTCGCCAAAACAAAAAAGAAAGGGAACTTGCATCATCGATAATAATAGCGCTTGTCTCAAGATTTTTCCTCAGTTCTGCATGTAATATGTACTGCCTCGAGTACACGGCTGGTACCACGTGTTTCTGACAAAAAATATATATACAATCAGCCTTAGTTGCAGAATGCGTACTTGACTACATGAAACTAAAACATTTACTATTACTAAATAAAGCATCAGAATGCACCAGATTGCACCAGGGTTTTCAAAGTTTTCAGAGAGAGCATGTCCCAGACACTCCCACCCCAGCACAATGATAAATCCAGATGAAAAGAAGGCTAGCTACGCCTCCGCCTACGATTTTGTTAGTGAAATGCATGCCACAAGCTTTATTTAATGTTTTGGCTAAGCCTAGAGCTTTATCTCTGCAGATCTTTGCTGATACTATATGGAAATATGCAGTTTAATTTGTATACGAATTTTCAGAAATTAACTCGAAACATCCCCCACTGTCGCGTGAAACTTCACATGCATACACGACATCACAGATAATTTATTAAAGGGGGTTATACAAAAATAAAATTGATAGGTGAGAGACTTGATCAGGTTTACATCAAAAACCAAAAATATTTGCAGTCTAGCATATACTTTTATTACATGCTTACCCTTGTTTTCCGTGTAATATACCCATTACGAATATCTTTATCTTGCACATGTGTAAGATAACCTATCAGGCATTTCTATAGGCCAGACTAATCACACGCAACCTAGATATCCCTCCGCATTGTTTGTAAACAAAATGGTTTAAATGCCAACAAATACTTACCGTAATAATGAGTCTGTAAGACTTCCGGGAGAGAAATGGCTAAAGAATCATAGTGCCAGAAAGCGTCTTGTAGAAAAACTTTCTGATAACAATGTTCCGCCAACCAGATAATGCAGATTTCTATTCACAGAAATATCCAGTCAGTCAACAACTACAGCCATAATAGTGACAAACACCACAAAAACATTTCAAACATCTCCATCTTGACCAACACAAGCAATATGCAACCAAAGCCATTTGCTGTCAGCTGTCGGTTACCGAAAACACAAATACGAATTCCGCAGCACAGGCATCTCATTACACATCACATGGCGGCTAGAACATCATGTTCTCTGTAAACATTCCTGGTGGAAATTAACTTTTTCAACATCAACATCCATGCAGTACAGAGTAAGGCTTCGCCGTTATCATCTGCATCTTGTGAACACCATGTACACTAAGAAAACGCTGCAAAATCATCGTAGAAAGCGACAGCGAATAACTTTTAAATCCGTGCACACAGTAAAACTTGACAGACCGATGTAGGTCACATAAACCGCGTAAATGCATGTACTCTGAGTGTGACGTCATCAAAGTGTGTACTTATTGTTTGTTTTTTTGGTTAAACTCGTTCGTTATTCATGTTGTTAGATATTTTACTACACGTTTTTATATTTGTGACTTGTTAAGCGCTTTATCAGATTTCAAAACTTGATAACTGCTAGTTATTTTTGTCATTTTAATTTGGAACTATTTATATGGCGCATCGTTGACATTCTACTCTGAGTACTTTGCCTGTCAAACAATCGGTTCGGAAAGTGGAACTTAATTGGCAATAAAAACACCGTTTTAAGCATGTGATAAAAAAAGATCTGACACTCGTTGTCATTTAATTCCAGAATGTTATTAAACTCGTCCATGAAAGTTGTTAGTAATCTCGCCAGAGGCTCGCTTACTAACAAATTTCATGAACTCGTTTAATAAAATCTTGTATTAAATTACAAAGAGTGTCAGATCCTATATATAATAACTGTTTTATATCGACGCTGTAGAGATAAACAACGTCATAAGGACATTATTTTTCAGTTAACTGAAACTCTTTATCCAGTACCCGAGGATTGCTCCTTAATCGACATGTAAGGTTAATGAAGTGTATTGTCATAACGTTCACGAAAACACGGTGAAAGATTTTTTTTAAATGAAAATGAATATTGTGGTATATATTTAATTGCAAAATATACAATGCAATTAAGACAGTGTGAAAATGACATTTTGGTAAACAAAATAATTGTATTGGTCGAAATTCATCCGACATACTGCGTGACAAGGATTGATGTCCGTTTTGTATATTTATGTATTAAGTGTTTTTATATTAAACAGCTAAACACTATAATCAAGGGAAGTAATGTTTAACCATCTTTGTAATCTGTTTGTGGGATAGAAAATATGTTCATGTACAAGATAGATACATGAATTGTTTACGTTTATCTATATCTGGGACGAAATAATTAGTTTCCATTTTGAGTTTTATATCAGAGTACACATTACCACAAATAAATATGTTCCCACTGCTGTACTGCCATACTGTTAGACTGCTAGCTTTACATCCATCATTTCCAAAGATGCTGCGTTCATCGGATAGTATTTGCAATTGCAGAAAAACCGTTTATTTAAGGAATGAAAGTTGACGTGTAAATATTTTCCCGTTATACTGGTGTTTCTTTGACGACTTAATTAAGTGTATGCATCTGTTTATCAAATTGCTTGTATAGAGGTATTTTATAGCATTGTTTTTAAATTATTAAATTCGACTATGTCCTGAGTTGCTTTCCGTAACTCTTCTACAAACACCTATCCTCGTCATAGACATATAGGCGAAACATAAGGCTTGTACTTTAATTATATTATCAGTACAAATAAATTTATTGCAATGCGTTTATGGTAATTCTAATTTAAATGTGTATTATGTTTACCAAAAGAAATAATTTATATAAGCACTGAAAATGGTTGACTTCACGTGAACAAAGAATGGGAACACCTTTCAATTACCAACACGCTGGTTGAGACATTGAAACTAAAAAGATATACAGGACTTGTGTGACAGGTGAACTCTTGTGCCATGCAACACCACTTTTTTGTAAATTAAGAAGTTGGGCGGGGAGGGTGCGGGAGGGGTATCCCCTCCTGCCAATTGAAACCATGGCGGAGCGCAAGATTATGACTGAAAAGATCAATGGACGGTTGCGGTCCGACACCATGTGAATGATAAAGATTGTATTAATATTAAAATATTTAAAATGTAAAAATATACGACCAAAAGTGGATTATTTGTTTATTATATGTATCATAGAGTACACAGTGACAAACACATTTTTAATAATTCTCAGACCAAGAGATCACCCAAGGGACCGAATCGCCCCAATCAAATAGCTCGACTGGCCACAACTGCATTCCAAATACCAGGTAACTTAAATGCAACACCACTTTTTTGTGGCAGATGCTATTAAATTAAGAAGTTGGAAGGGGAGGGTGCGGGAGGGGTTCCCCTCCTGCCAAAAAAAACCCATGGCGGACCACAAGATTATGACTGAAAAGATAAATGGACGGTTGCGGTCCAACACCATGGCATTGTGAGCTATTGTGACTGTAAAGATGAATGGTTTTGCTTTGATCCACAGATTGTGTGAAAGATTGCAAATAAATAGTGCCGAGTGACCCCTCGTGCCAAGCAACACTATGGGAGATGAGAGATTGTGACTGAATAATTTGTTGAGAGGAAGGCTGACACCATAAGAGTGCAAGATTGTGATTGAAAGACAAATCGGCAAATGCGGGTTAATGGTTTTGCGGTCGGCCACATATCGTGTGAAATATTGTAACTAAATAGTCAGTCCAGGGTGTGGAGAAGGCGAACCATCCTGCCAAACAACCCCCATGACTGAGTGAGAGTTGCCATACCCTTACAATGAAACAACATGGCTTTGTGAGAGAATCATCAATGTTACTGAAATACACTTACTTTACAGGTGCACCTGTATGTTATCAAGCTGTGCAATTCTTTATTCATACGTTCTGTTCTACATATATTTTAAAACTTTAAAATGGAGGTGCACCTCTTACATAAACACAACTGCACCTCTATATTTAAGATGGAGGTGCACATCTTTAATATACAACTGCACCTCTATATTAAGACCGCCATGCCTTTTCTTAGGCCTGCACCTTAAACAATTAGGTGCAACTCCATTTTTTTTCAATTTACATCACCGTTTAGTAATTTTTCACCCAAATGGTAAGTCAAACTGTACTGGCTTGCTCACACTCAATTTCATGGTCAAGTTTGTTATAAAATTGCCATTGTGTCGAAATTTCTGCTTGTTAATAAGTAAAATGGTCTAATTGAGATGCCTAAAGAAGTTTGTGTTGTTGACAGTAAATACTGTAAACACTCTCTGCGATTCACTCAAATCTGCATGCAATAATGCACCAGTCAATTGTACCCCCTCCCCCCAGGTCCGGGGAGTAGTGGGGACTTTGACATTTGGTCCAGCCAACCCTGGCTAAAATCCCTGCCCTGTTGGGACGAACTGATTGTAAGGTCCCCGCCAAATGCCCCTGCACCCCAGGGACCCTAGGTAAGGCCCGTTCCCCGCTATATTTAAAGCGAAGACAAAACAACCGCATTCACTCGGCACTGTTGGCCACCTGAAAGGTAAACACACGGCCCTTTCCCCCGTCTATCTCCTGTATACCCCCGGACCTGGGGGGGGGGGGGCGTGGTTACATTTGACTGGTGCATAATACCCCAGCTTCTCGATAAATCTTAAGCGTAACGGACTAAAAAGCTTGAACCTGTTATAAAATATTTCCATAAATTAGGGCGAAGAAACATGACATACAAAATAAAAAAGTCATGTTCATACAGTGTACTAATGCTCAATAGCAATATGTTTGGTCATAAAGAAGTTGTGTTACTATAGTTTAGATTTCAGTGTAAAACACTTGTAAATGGGATGTATAAGATTAGCACAAATTACAGACTTTTTTGTATTTCAGAATGCATCCATGCCACCTGGTTTTTGACATTACTGCTGTGGACAGATTTTCAGCAATGCAGGTATTGCCATGTTATGTATTAATGGAGGCAATAAGTTTGGAAATAAATCAGACTTTTGTCAAGGTTTCCCTGAACTAAATTGCCAGTATGTTTCTTGCTCTTTGATATTAACATTCGCTTGTTATGACATCATGATTAGTGTTTATTTCAATAGCTCATTGATGAACTGTTTCTTTCCGAATTAAATTTCTTTCATGCCGTTTTTGTTGCAGCTTTGAGATAATATCATTTTCTAATAAAACTGCTGACCTTTATTGGTCTTTGGACTGTATTGTGCATCTATTCGTACATTTTGTTTGCTCTTTTAAGCAAACATTGCACTAATTGCAAACTAGTATCACAACTTACTACACATGATGCAGAATTATGTTTCATTTAGTGTGCATATGATTTTAAGCTGATGAAAAACATCTACTTAAACAATCACAGCAACACAATGAGATCCCTATCTAAAGAAATGTTGCTACTTTTCATTCATTCATACTGTCAATCATTCATGAAAATATTTATTTACTTGAAGTTAATACATTGAAAAAAATACATCTCTGATTGCAAAAGCAATAAAAAGTGATCAGGGGGATTGATATAAGTACCTTTTCCCTTTATGCATTAAAGAAAAAACCTAAATACTCTCAAAATGCCTTAAAGGGTACACCAGATTGGCACCAAAAATATTATTTTCTGTAGCGAATCTCGGTACAATTGTTTCATAAAATTTGATCAAAACGTTCAGTCTGTGAGAGTGCAGCTTTAATAAATTAAAACACTAATTTATTGTTTATTTAATATAGCCATCCTGGTTGCTGAAGCCACAGAGGTATTTTCAAGGACAAGAACCAATACTGATCAAAACAGGGTCTAGTGATGGAATTCCATACCCGTTCTTGGCAAGGATTTTTTAGAAAGGAATAGTGTCTGCAAGTAAGAAAGATTTCTAAGAAAGTCTGGTTTAAAGGCTTTTAAAATGCATCTGGGTACTCGATTAGTAAAGATTAACCTTTGAGTTGTTAAAAAGGTTATTGCAAATCGACCAAAAGACTATATATTTAATATTTTTTGTCATATTTTTTTTGGAATTAATGTACTTTTCTGCACATTTATCGCATTAATGCACCAGTCAATTGTAACCTTTGACCCTCCAGGTCCAGTGGTAAACCGGGGAAAAGGGCTGTGTTTTTACCATTCAGGTGTCCCTGCAGTGCCGGGTGAATGCGGTGGTTTTATCTTGGTGCAAAATATAGCAGTGCAGGGGCATTTGGTGGGTATTTTAACATCATTTCTTCCCTGCAGGGCAGGGATTTTACCCTGGGATTGCTGGACTGAAAGTCAAAGTCCCCGCTATTCCCCGGGCTTGGGTGGTGTTTACAATTGACTGGAGCATAATTCCTACATAAAAGGTTATGTATGTCTCAAATGAGTGTTTACAGGCATTTTTCATACTTTTACAGTAGAAGAAGATAGTCTTATTCTGTGTCAAACATTGATTTTGTGTCTTGCTTGCAGAATATGATGTGCCAATAAGCTCCAGTTTGCTGCGGCTTTTCGCCCATGACAGTGGTCCTGCAATCTAGATCCAGGAGTTGCAGCTCTGAATCTAATATTTCAGAATGAATATGTAAGTTAACTTAAGTTGTAGTACTTGTTTATGCGTAAATTATTCCAAAGAGTGAGATTTATACTAATCAGGTGTAAATAAGCAATTTATAGACACTGGTTAAGAGCTGTAATCTTAATTTTAAGGCAAATCTAGCCTTCAAAACAGATACTTTAAGCATTTTTGTTTTAAAAACTTAGCATAATTATGCTATCACTGCATTTTCTACATCATGTAGCCATCTCATACATGAAAACACTAGCAGTTGTCATGAATCTTTCAGTTTTGGTGTGGGTTTTTTTGCCATTTCCTTTGCTGCGCCATTTGTCCCTGGAAGCATTTCAGTTTGGCTGTATGTCGTTTTTTATATGAACGCTAGGCTGATAAAGTGGAAAAATCTTGTTTTGCTTTGAAAAAATCTTAATAGAGTAGGCAGGCCATTTTTATGGTGCTGTCTTATATATATATATATATATATATATATATATATATATATATATATATATATATATATATATATATATTTATATATATATATATATAAACTTTACTTGGTCAGATTAATCCAATGCATGGGGAAATAATGGCTCTTTAAAAGTTTGCGGCTTACCGATTGATGGAAATGGCTATTTCTGCTTTTTTATGAAAACACCACAGGTGCTTATACTCATTCTAAAAGTGTTTAATATATCATTGCCAAACTTTCAGTATGTGTTGCATACAGCCTGAAATTGAACTATAGAAGTTTTGAAGTCTGTTTCTGCAAAAATATTATATGAAAATACTGTTTTGAAGATATACATTGTAAGCTTGGTTAGTGTCTATATAAAACATATAGGTAGAATAACTGTGGTCTTAGGCCATATTTACATATTTTTAACAACGGTGACTTCATTTGTTAGTGTGATAGTCTCTTCATCTGCGTCAATGTAAACAAATTGACCCTTGTTTATTATATTCTGAGTTTCAGATCAGAATTCATCTATAGTACCGTATTCACCAGTAAGGTTTATCCAGGATACCAGAGTGGCATCTGGGATTGATCTCTTCAGTAAGTTGGATTCACCAGTAACGATTTATCCAGGATACCAGAGTGGCATCAGGATTTGATTGCTACAGTACTGTATTCACCAGTAACATTTTATCCAGGATAGCAGAGTTGGCATATGGGACGATCACTTCAGTACCCTATACCAGAGTGCATTATGTATCTTGGATCGATGACTTCAGTACTGTAATCATCATGAACAATTGAAATAAGAGACAAGAATTGCATATGTATCAAATGCAGAGAAATATGTCAGTTTTCTTGGAGAGTATTCGCCTATCAATAGATCAATACATCATAGTTTATTACAGTCATATTATCAGTAGGCTGCTAAACTCTTGCTGGGGGGGGAGGGGGCATTTTCCATGTCTAAAATACAGTGACATTGTTAAAATTAAAACAAAGCCTAATACCTGCTGAACAATTAAGTGTATTGGCAAAGTATATACTTTTTGTAGTTTTAAACTGAATGAGCTTATGAATGAGCTAATGTAGGTATGATGTCACCATTGCATCATATGTTCTTCCGTTGTGTGGAAAATTCTCAATAAAAAATAATGTTTTTATGACTGATAGACATGTTTTCACATGCTCAATACACTGTAAATCCAAAATATCATTATTCCTGAAACTTTTATACCTTAAGTATCTATTATTGCTTGATTTATCATTTAGAATAGAGATTTAAGCATAAACTGCTGCACTATAGTTGAAAGGTCATTTTGGAAGAACTGTCATGGTGGACTGTGCAATTTTGAGAGTTTGTTTTTCAAGTGGAGAGATTTTTCTTAGGAATAACTTGACCCCTCTGTTTTATTAGCTTAAAAGGTAATTTAAAGCTTGTTCTTTAAGAATATATATGTTTATCATAGTCTGCATTTGCTCGAAATGCCTTTAAATGTTGTCTAAAAATAATCATTTCACATTGAATTATAGAGGAAATGACAATGGTGGTGTGTAACCTAAAAGGGACCAAACTGCTTTGTTTAAAACGTGTCATTTTTGGCAAGAAATGATTTGCTTTTCACTATTTCTGGCAATTTTTCACAATTAAATGCATTTATCTTGCCCGGTTTGATCAAAATATGGTATTTCCTGGTTTTCACAACTTTCGCCTATTTTTTTAAAAAATTGAGTCGTCTGCAATATTACGAGCACTGAAAATGTCAAAATTTTGGTGAAAATTTGACTGCGAGAACTTGAAATGTGTGCAAAGATGTGTAGAACTGCCCCATTTGATGCTTAGAATGCCATTTGAGTCCAGGTTCAGTTGAAAAACTTTAAATAATGGCATTTTTGGCCAAAACGCCTTAGAAAATACAGACCCACAGGCACTTGGGTGACAGCCAGTGAAACTGGAAAACCTGACACAGAATATCAGATTGAGCTAGTTTTTGGGTGTATTTATGTATGAAGGACTAATCGAAAGTGTTTTTCATTAAAAAAATGCAGGGACAAGTTTAGTTGTAAGCATAATTATTGTACATTTTTGTTCGGATAATGTTGTGAACAGTTAAATTGCTTCATTGTGCATATATTACAAGTTTACACCATAAATATATATGTACCAATAACAGTAACTTTTTTGTTGAATAATCTATGGGCTTGTTTTTAGCTCACCTGAGCACAAAGTGCTCAAGGTGAGCTATTGTGATCGCCCTGTGTCCGTCATCCGTCGTAGTTGTCCGTCGTCGTCCGTCATCAACAATTTGACTGTTAACACTCTAGAGGTCACAGTTTGGGCACTATCTTAATGAAACTTGGTCAGAATGTTACTCTAAATAAAATCTTGGAAGAGTTCGATATTGGGTCAGCTGGGGTTAAAAACTAGGTCACCCGGTCAAATTGAAGGAAAAGCTTGTTAACACTATAGAAGTCACATTTATGACTGTATCTTCAGGAAACTTGGTCAGAATGTAAATATTGATAATCTCTTGGTCAAGATCGAATCGCGGTCAAGTGTGGTCAAAAACTAGGTCACCTGGTCAAATTGAAGGAAAAGCTTGTTAATACTCTAGGCCCCAATTTCTCGAAACTTCTTAAGCTTAACAGGCTTCAGTAGCTTTTAATATTTCAATTACTCAAAATACATACTTGAATGGAATTTTGATAAATGAAAAATGGTTAAATTAACTAATATATAGATAATTCCTATCTAAAGTATTAAAACCCTTAAAGAAGTAAATATTATCCAAATTATTGAAAATAATGAGTTAAGCTTAATCCTGTTATAAGGGACTTAAGAAGTTTCGAGAAATTGAGGCCTGAGGTCTCATTTACGTCTGTATCTTCCTGAAAGTTGGTCAGAATGTTTTTATTGATTATGTCTAGGCCAAGTTCGATCTTGGTCATGTGCGGTCAAAAACTAGGTCATTAGGTCAAATCATAGGAATAGCTTGTTACCACTCTAGAAGTCACATTTATGACTGTATGTTCATTATACTTTGTCAGAATGTTTATATTGATTGACTTTAGGCCAAGTTCGAATCTGGGTCATGTGCAGTCAAAAACTAGGTTACCAGGTCAAGTTATCGAAAAGCATGTTAACACTTTAGAGGCCACATTTATGACCATATGTTCATGGAACTTGATCAGATTGTTATTCTTGATGATCTGTATTGGATTAGATGAGCGATACAGGGCCGTTAGGACCTTCTTGTTTTTTTTTTAACTGTTATAGATGTATAATTCAGTTTAAAGACTCATACTTTAAATAATTAAACATTTTCATACTTTCTGCATACATCGTTCTATTCAATGATGGAATGGTGCTTACAACATCAACTACAGGGAATTTATTTTAATTTCAAACCATTTTTCCAGGTTATTTGCAGAACCTTAACAATCTAAAATATACACAATGCTGTTTCATATATTAAAATAGTTTAGTACAGGTTAATTGTCAGATAACAGAAATAATTAGTTTTAAGTAAACTCAATCTGTTTCGTTTACCTACTTAAGTTTAAAGTAGGAATTATTTATGTCATATAAAATGAATTATTAAGTATGTCATATAAAATGAATTTTGCCTTTGTCACTTGTTTACCTAAGAAAAAATGTACTGCATTAGCAGTTTCTGCAGTTGATAACATACCTAGAGCCCGTCTAGGGCAGTGCCTTATTTCATATTACATCTTTAACCGCTCACATTAGAAAGATATTTGTGTTTCGTTTAATAAAAAAGTAACACAACGAAATCACCTTTTTAACTGTCTTTATTTTACTTTTTCCTAAAACATCTTTTGTAAGTATCAATTTAAATCCAAACAAACATAAATCCAGCGTTGATAGTCCAAATGCCGAAAGAAGATTACAAAACTTTTTGGTTTAACTATGCTTCAGTATTTATAGTAACAAGTGACCTATGTTTACCAGAGGAACACGTAGACTACAATAGCGGGAAACCCCGTGCAGTAACCAACCCACGTAGAGCTCCGACGAAGCAATGGGGCAATATAATATATCAGACTCCGGCGGAGCATAATCAATAGGTATCACCACAATTCATTAAAAAGTATAAATAGTGGTTCACATAGTTTTTTATTATAACGTAAAATATACTGCAATTGTATAGGATTTAATATGTTTCATAGTATATTGATTCTGTCAATTAACATTTATAAATGTCATATAAGCAAATTTGAAATATTGATCAAGTCGTTGAGATTAATTAAATGGGTTGATTTTAACCTATTATTTATATGGAAATCTACTATTGTCACATATACATATGACATTACTATGTATACTTGAGCTTTTTTCTTTTAATATTGCTCTATAAAATTATGATTCTCTCGCTTAGTGTATAGTAGGCCTAGATATTGTGCCGTTTAACAGGGCACTTGTTTGTATTTATGATTCTCTCGCTTAGTGTATGGCAGGCCTAGGCATTGTGCCGTTCAATAGATATTTCTCTATGCACTGTTTCGCCTTCAGTAACTCTTGTTCAAACCCTTTCCTTGACTGAAAGCATAGCGGCAAAACATTAGCGAATTCTATATAAAATAACTAATTCATTCTTTGGCTTGCAAGAGATAATTCATAAAAATGGTTCAGTAATCTTGCATTCACTTTAAATCTTCAAAACAAATGGTTGTAACAGGCTACACTTTTTTTTTAATTTTATAGTGTTTTACTAGTTTCAGCTTATCAAACAGTTCCTTCTGAATCTGTAATAGCGTAATATCCTGCTTTTAAAGATTTAACAAGAGTCCAATCAGGTGGCCAAAGAGACATTTCTTTAGTTATTGTCAAAAAATAGCACAATGTTGAAGTTAAATTGTAAACGATCTACTAACGTCCTACTAGCGTGTCTTATATGTGTAAATAACGGAATATAAAATACAATCTGCCATACAATGACAAATCTAGCGGGTAAGCGAAAGTATGCCTACATATATACTTTCAAAACATTAACCTTTTATCAAAATGTATTTACTATATTAGTTGGCAATGTAGCGGCGCATAGAATGTCAATAGTTTTTACTAAGCATATGATTTTTGTCACACAGTCAGTTATAATCTGTAAATTAAATATAAAATTAACATAGGAAAGCAATGTTGTGTATGTTATATTAATAAGTAAAAACCTGGTATTTACCCGACAATAACCGTTAGTGTTTATCTATATACATTAACACCGGCTGTATTTATATACATTCCACACACATGTACGTAAAATAAGTGCTCAGCAAAATTATTATATGTGCAACAATTGATAATACTCGATCATGCTTTTTATTGAACAATTATATGATATACATGAAGACCAAGGAAACTTATAAGTGTGTGCTTTTTATACCTGAACCTATGACTCACGGACCGATCTAAGACTACTATCCAATATTGTATTGATTAATAACGCTTGACCTTATGTTTCACTCTCTTAACGCATGGTAGGCCTTAGCACTTCGCCTTTTAACATTTATTTTATTTGTATGTTGTGTGGCTAAGTGTATGTTAGGCCTCATAAGTGTGCCTTTTAACAGGACCCTTGTTGTTTTTATTCGTCTTTGTATTGCAAGCCTGAGGGTTTTGCCTTTTAACAAGGGCCTTTTTTGTACGTTATGTCTCTCGCTTAGTGTATGGTAGGTTTAGGTATTGTGCCTTTGAACAGGGCCCTTGTTTGTACATTATGTCTCTCGCTTAGTGTAAGGTGGGCCTAGGTATTGTGCCTTTTAACAGGGCACTTGCTTGTACGTTATGTATCTCGCTTAGTATATGGTAGCCCTAGGTATTGCACCTTTAAACAGGGCCCTTGTTTGTATGTTATGTCTCTCGCTAAGTGTACGGTAGGCCTAGGTATTGCACCTTTAAACAGGGCCCTTGTTTGTATGTTATGTGTCTCGCTAAGTGTATGGTAGGCCTAGGTATTACACCTTTAAACAGGGCCCGTGTTTGTATGTTATGTGTCTCGCTAAGTGTATGGTAGGCCTAGGTATTGTGCCTTTAAACAGGGCCCTTGTTTGTATGTTATGTCTCTCGCTTAGTGTATGGTAGGCCTAGGTATTGTTCTTTTTAACACGGCCCTTGTTTGTACGTTATGTGTCTCGCTTAGTATATACCCTAGGTAATGTTCTTTTTAACAGGGCATTTGTTTGTATGTTATGATTCTCTCGCTTAGTGTGTAGTGTAGGCCTAGGTATTGTGCCGTTCAACAGGGCCCTTGTTTGTATGTTATCATTCTTTTTTAATGTATGGTAGGCCAAGGAATTGTGCCGTTCACCAAGACACTTGTTTGTATTTTATGAATCTCTCGCTTAGTATATGGTAGGCATTGTGCTGTTCAACAGGGCCCTTGTTTGTACGTTATATGTCTCTCGCTTCGTGTAAGGTAGCGCTAAGCATTGTGCTCCATTTTTGGCTACTGGGCTTTTTCGGTTAATATTCATTAAATTCAGGTTTATCGACAGAGCGAAACGATCAGCTATTATACTTGTTTGTGCTAGTCAAAAATTGAATATTATGGTTAACTTGCAAACACAATAATTGTTATATAACCTGACTCAGCAAATGTTATCAATTACTAAACATACACAAGCTATATCAATTTGCTCATTTAATGAATACTACAAACTGCTGCAATGACCATCTCAAAGTTCAGCGTTCTCAATAAGTATTTTGCAGTTCTTTTTTTCAAAGAAATGGATAATACCTTATTTAACTCATTTGAACTTGTGTTCACAATGTTTGCATGGCAATACATTTCAGCTAGCTAAATATGCTTAAATATGGTCACAAGACAATGAAATGAGGATATTAAAAAAGGGATTTATTAAAAATTTCTCCCGAATTGTACGGGTCAATTTATATTGTATCTCTGTATCCTAAAAAGATGATTTAAAGGATCAACATTCTCAACAAATTTTATTCTAGTAATCATATAATTGATAAAAGCATCATTTATTAATTAGTTAATGAAAATACTTCCTAAATGGATGAGCATGTCGACAAGCATTATATAATTGAGGTTAAGTAATTAGCAAAGAATTAAAAAAATAATGCGGAATGACGTTCATAAAATCATTAACACCGGTTCCTCATTTACATGCTTGTATTAGGATTTCTTTTCAGTAGTTTTGACTCTGATGGCAATGGAAATTATTCAAATAAAACGATAATACAAATAATGCTTAGTGAATTGAAACCAATTATTTCACATTTACCGACGTTTAATTTACCAGGGGTAATGTGTTTTACTGAATGTTCTATCCATGTAGATGTAAGATTTTTATAAAACATGTTTGTTAAAATATTACCTTTTCAAAACTGTCTTGGTTATGTTATATATGTATCAGCTCATCACATTCATTTCTGGTACATGTGTACCAGTTACAAGTTAGGTTAACTAAAACATTCTATACGATGTAATAGACATTGGAATATGTTCGAGTGAGTAAATATTGCTCGTACGACTCAAGTTCTTGGGCGTCATAAAGCGTCATCAATAACTTCTATTTTTCAAATATCTTATTTATAGGATTATAGGTTTCTGTAAAAAAGGTTTTTCTTACCTTTTCAGATTCCTCTATGTCCTGTTTTGCTTTCAGTAATTCTTGTTTGAGAATCTTTCTTTTCTGAAAGCATAAAAGCGAAATAATTAGTAAGTGAGTTTGGTTAAATTGTCAGTACGCATAGAATATTGCTTTTATTGCGAGTTTATCTAATTAAACTATACATAATGTATCTAATAAATTCGTTTTTTGCAAGGACTAATGTGCACGGTTGAATATACGTGCTTTCCCTGAATAAAAATGTACACTAAGATTTATTATTATGTTTATATAACTGGGATCACCTTTTCTGAATTATCTTGTCTTGTTTCACTTGTTTCAGATCATTATAAAGTGCATTAATTTCTGTAAACATGATAATAATTACCTTAATGAATTATTAGTTTCAACAACGATTAATATAATCATATTCTATGAAAAATAAAGGTAAGAACCAGAGACCATTTTCAGCCTCCAATTAAGACGAGTAACTTTCCCCGTCAATAATTTTAAAACACGATTAGGTAAGAGTGAAAACAGTTCATTCCGGTAACCAAGATGTCGTTAATTATTTTGTATTGTGAAAACGGGCCAAGAACAAATTAGATCATGGTTAATACTAAACGATCTATTTAGATAATATAGATAATATTAACCTCTTAAATAATTGGAAATTGCGACATAATAAACCAGTTATGCATAGTCATGATCATAAATGCTCAGATTAAGTATAGCATTTTTTACATATAACCTATGAAAGCATTTAACTGTTGACGATTCTTCCAAGCCCTGTTGCAACTTTTGTTCGAATACCTTTCTTGTCGGAGACATAATAATCTAAAACAGACCAGATGAAACTAAACAATCAGCAGGAAATAACATTCTCTTATGTTGATTTATGTTAATACAGATATCTTTTATCATTGGGATGTACATAATGTTCTGTTTCTTGTTTTAGTTAAAGAAGTTGCTGTACCTTGATATCAGAGTAGCATTGCTAATTCCCATGAACATTGAAATACCTAACAGTACAACAATGATCTGATATATTATGTTATGCACTGGCTTTTAACAGCTTTCGAGCTAGCTATCACGCAATGCTGTGAAACTAAATAATGTAGTTATAAATCCATATACTAATTATTAGATTAAGTATTTTTTATTCGGAAAAGTGCAGTCACGGCCTAATTATGATTGATTGATTATGATGATATTATTATTATACAATACACAACTCATTTATTGTTACACAAACATATTAATTGACCGGCTTAAAAAGTGGGCAAAGGAGCACGATATTTTAACAGATGCTCAGTTTGTTTTTTTAAAATATTTACTGTACGGTTGACCCGGTGTTTATACTTAACTCTCTTATACAAGGCAATTAAGTAAGAAGAAGAAATTGAATTGTTGTTTCGTGGACTTCCAGAAGGCATTCGACTCCATTGATAGAGGGCGCCTTTGTTTTAAACTTATCAAACTTGGTATAGATGGAAAGTTTTTGTCTTTAGTGAGGTGAAAATGTGTATTAAAAATCTTGGTTCTTTGTCAGATTTATTTGACAGTAATGTTGGCTTGTTTCAAGGGCTGATAACCTCACCGATTTGTTTTTCTCTCTTTCTCAATGATATTGAGCTTCAGTTATAGCAAGGTTTAAATGCAGGTCTGACAGTTCATGAGATTTCGGTTTATTTGTTATTATTTGCAGACGATGCAGCTATTGTGTCGGAAAATAGAGAAGGCCTGCAGGAGACATTGACTAATTTATTTACTTATTGTTGTAAATGGAATCTGACGGTAATTGTGAATAACACTAAAATTGTGGTGTCTAGAACAGGTGGTCGGTTAGCTAGAAATGATATATGGACGTACAACGATCAAGCTGTTGAAACTGTCAATTCCTTTAACTATCTCGGTGTAGTATTTTCCTATGGTGGTTCTTTCATGCAGGCGGCTTATACACTGGCTGGCAATGCATTGCGGTCTATGAATTCATTTAGGACCTTGATCAAACGAAACAGGTCCCTATTTATATATTGTTCAACTTGTTTGATGCATTTGTTTTGTCAATTGTTAACTATAATTCAGATGTGTTGGAATAAATTCAGCCAGAGGTGATAGAAAGAGTACACAGGAAATTTTGCAAGTGGGTGCTTAGTGTCAAGCGCTCCACAGATTCATTGTCACTCTATGGATAGCTATAGATTTTCGCTATATATTGAGAGACATATTCTCGTTTTTAAGTATTTCCTTAAATTATACAAAGATAAAAAAGATAATTGTAACCTCAGGGCAATATAAAGGATCAATACAGAGATCTTGATGATATTCCACATACTATAAACTGGGTCTCTAAAGTAATAAGTATACTTCAGTCAGCGGGTTATGCGGAGGTGAGGTTATTCCCGGAGTATGTTAATATAAATTTAGCTGTCCCCATGTTTAGAAAAAAGATTAAGAGATGTATACATAAATATTTGGCGAGCTACCGTGGAGACACAGGTATCATTGTATTTATATAAGGAAGTTAAACATACATTCCAATTGTCTAACTACATAGTATTACTTGATATTATAAAATACAGAAATGTTTTAGCTAAACTCATACTGTCCTCGCACAATGTGTATATTGAACTAGGTAGACATAACAATATCCCTAGACAAGATAAAAAATGTACACGGTGCCATTTTAACGATATAGTAGACGAGATTCATTTTGTTTTTGTTTGCCCAATGTATAATGACATCAGACAGACTTATATTTATATTATGTTAGAAATCCCAGTATGATTACATGTATATCATTACTAAATTCGGATAAAAAACTTAATAAATTTAGCGATTTTTGTATTAAGGCTTTTAAGATAAGAGACATAAATGATATCTTAAAAGACATCCTCACATTATATTGCTGTTAAATGTGTTAGTTTTGTGTATACAATATGCATTGTTGGTATACTTACCAAAATATCCATAGGAATTATTTATTTATCATATGTTATATTATATATTTATGTATGCTTTTTTTAATTTTTTTAATTCTGTGTTTATAACGTTGAGCTGTATATGCTAAAGTATAGATAAAAAATATGTTCTGTTATGTTCTGTTCATATTGAAGTGTAAGGATCCGAGTGTACTCCATATGTGCCACAATGTAGTGTACTCTAAACGCGCGGAATTTGAATTGGGTCGATTATCCAGAATTTGGCAAAAATAACACTTCTATATCAATAAAAGTGTCGATAACATATTTCATTTGAGATAACATAGTTAGCAAATGAGTCAGAAAAGTCGAAATGCGGATTTATGTTCGTTCCGCATGAACACATGGAGCTATGCAAGCCTTCCTCAATACACATGTTTGCCACATGTGTCACCTTTTCCGAAATATGATGTTTTTGTTTCACGTTTTGCAACTGTGGGCAAATTACTCTAATTACAAACATAAACAAAAAATACGTAATTGGTCTTGCATTGAAAGCAGTGAATACACATAAACATACATTTGCCTTCGCCAGGACTATTCTACGTGTTTAATTACAAGTACTCTTCCTGTCTACAAGTCAGTTTTAATTCATAAAGCATTTTTGTTTATAAAGGGCATATTTTAGTTGTTTAAGATAATCACATAACTCGTTCCTTGTCATAAAAGGTTTTCAAAAGGTCATACATGTTTACCGCTTATTTTATATTTATATGATATCTTAACTTGATATTGCAATAGCTTACTAATAGATTGATTTAGTTTTCCTACTTTACCCTGTGTCGCGTTCAGCAACTCTTCTACGAACATCTTTCTCGACTTAAGGCATAAAGGCAAAACATAAGGCTTGTAGATCTAGTTTAAATTAAAAACCAGTATAAATATTTCTATCGCAATGCGTTTGTTCGAAGTTTCATACAAATAAGAAAAATATAACGATCCCCTAACGAACCCCTATATATTTGATTACTATCCACCGCTTCTGCAAATGGTTTATTTCACGTGCACTCCCTGTTATTTGTTTCCTATATTCAAAAACATGTATTAAAATTTCTCACCTTTTCTGAATGATCAAGGTCTTGTTTCACTTGTTCCCGCTCATCACACAGTTCCTGCCTTGTCTGTTTACGTATTAAAATTCAAAATTCAAATAGGTATGTTTCACATAGAAAAGCTTTCATTTCAATATAATTATAGTTATATTATTTTAATTTTAACTTAATATAAATGATCGCATCAAATAAAATGAAAACATTAAAATATGTATGAAATCTTTGCTATTTTTTCAATTGTTTGATTGCAAAGTTAAAATTGTACTCTCTACTTATTCAAATTCATGTGCTGATATGACTATAACATTGCTACGGAATCATCAGCCTTTACCTTTTCAGCTTGTTCTATGACAAGGTTCGCTTGCAGTAACTCTTTTTCGAATGTTTTCCTTCTCTATAAGCGAAAAGACAAAAATGAAGTTTGAAAACATTTTTTCACGAAGATACTTACAACGTTAATTTACAAAATAGATATTCATGTTTTGAATTAAATCATTGCACATTGTCATACATAACATGTGCTTTATGCACTGAACAATGTGATATAATTGTAAATATGTGCAATAATATTTATCCAAATGTTTATAAAAGGTCTCCCTTTTTGACATTATCGAGGTCTTGCTTCTTTTTATTTCAGCTCACCACACTGTTAAATGTAGAAATATTTGCTTTTGTTACACATGGTGTTTGTATGATAGACGATTATGTCATTTTCGAGCGTTTTGAAGAAAAAGGAAGAACGAATAATCTTAAGCCGTCATTTATGATGACTTGTTTTTTCACGATGATTTCGTGCAGATACGTTATTGGTTGATGTGAACAGGTGCGTGGTCATTTTACATGCAGATTGTTTTGTCATTCAAAAACAACAACACAACTTTATTCACCTTTGAAAATGGTTCATATGTAAAATTGCCACGGTCAATGTTAATGATTTTAATTATTATCAGATTGTTCTCACAAAATATCTGTTAGATTGTTTAAAATCTCAGCAAACAATGCCAGATAGTTTGATTTGAAAACTTTCATTCAAAGAAAATTTAAAACCTTACCATTCCTAAAAATCGATAAGATATGAAAAGTCAAAATGTTCGTAGTTATAGTAGTTATAAAGTGTTAACGTTCCAATTTTCACCGACATATTATTAACCACCTGTATGGAAATCAATTAAGAAATATAACACACCACTGAGGGTCTTATGACAGTAAAAGGACCGGCCAGTCATCCACCGAAGGTGTATATAGACCGAGGCGTTTGCCGAGGTCCATTCACCTTCGGGGCTGACTGTCCGGTCCTTATAATGCCATATGGCCCGAAGTGGTGTGTTATATTTTTTATATTATACCGAACAATTTTCATTACAATTCAATATTTTTAAAGCGATTAAAGGGTGTTTTATTGAATAAAGATAATAATGTTTACTTGCGACAAGTTTTTGCCTTTGTGAAAAAGGCAAGCCGCACTTACCAATTGTATGACGTCATTAAACTGGATTTTCATCGAAATACAGTGATATACGGACCGATCGAGTTTATATATACAACGAAGGGACAAATGTATGTGAGGTATAATATATAAATATATTCCCAATAAAAATCTCAATCGTTTTTAATAATAAGAAACATAAATATTATAACATTAATATTAATAATTGTTATATAAAACGTCATATGTGATTATTGAATTAAAGAATATATTTAATAATTATTTAGAAAATTATCAAGATAAGCAAATTTCATTTATTTTCTCATGTAAAAACCTTTGATAACTATTGTTTCTCTCTTTTCTGTTTACATTAATACTATGCTTTAAGTCTCATATATATATATTTATAAGATAACACGTGTAACCATTTTGTAAAATGTCTCACCTTTTCCGAAGTATCAAGCTCTTGATTCAGCTCATCACATTGTTGCTTCCTGGTCTGAAGAATCAAATATATTGTAACATGCACATGGTATCTGTGTGAGTTATGTTTACTTTAAGATGAATTATTTATACATCTAACAATTCAGTTGAAAGTCAAGTGTCTTAAAATAATCTCTGACAATTGTGGCAAATGTTTTCCTTTATAAATCATATTGTTTGCATTGTTTTGCTATTTAATACATGTGTTCCTTAAACTAAAAGGGTTTGAAGACGATACCTAAAATAAGTAGATTTAATTATATTATCAGTGCACAAGGACCTATGGTAATGTTTTTATAAAAGATGGCATATACACATTTACTTTATATAATAAGCCCTAGACTTGTTTGTGTACGGACTCACCTTTTCTGAATTATATAGGTCTTGCTTCACTAGTTGCAGCTCATTACACAGTTCCTGCCTTGTCTGTCAAAGTATTAAAACTGTATTACACCTTTTATTTGTTTGAAGGACGATTACTATATTATACAAACAATTACATCTATACATCGTCAAATGTGAAACTATCCGCTAGCGATCTGAATTATAAAGGTCTTGTTTCACCTGACGTTTCAACTCAATACACTGTTCCTAGCTTGTCTGTTAATTGTTACCATCGTATTACATTTTATACATAATATTTCAATACAATTACAATTTGACAGAAAAAGGCTCCACTATCTAGGTATTTAACTCGTTCTTCTCAGGTGCAACGGGAAAAAACCAGCATATGAAATTGTGTCAATATCATATAAAACTAATTTTCCTTAATGTGTTCATTTAAGTTATTTGATATGACTTGAATAATCTAAAGTTTGTTTAAAAATATTTATTGTGTTTCACATAGAAAGGTTTATAGTTTAACGCATATTATACGTCAATGTTAATAAACATGTAGTATACTGAATATGTCAATTAACATTTAGAAATGTCAGTTTGAAAATTTGAAACATGTATCAAATGGTGGAGATTATTTCAATGGGTTGATTTTAGACTATTAGCTATATAGAATGTATACACTTATATACAATATTACATTACTATGTTTACTTGAGCTCGAACCTTTTCCCATTGTTCTATGACCTGCTTTGCTTGGAGTAACTCTTTGTCGTACGTGTTTCTTGTCTGAATAGGCGATACTATAAAATATAGACCTATGATAAAGACGCTTAAAATGTAAAATCACATATTTGGTATTCATGCATTGAAATGATTCCATACACCAAATGAAACAGTTGCTTTATGCCAGGATCAAGAGTGTTTACTCTCATTGATATCCCTGCACATGTGAATGACGAGATGAATCGACATGTTTGTAAATTACATCACCTTTTCGGACGTCTCAGTGTCATGTTTAACTTGTTTTAGCTCGTCACGCAGCTCCTTCATTGTCTGAAAAAGTAGAATGTTTTGTTTTTTTAACATTTGTTATCGGTTTGAATGACGATTATTGTCTATTTGAGCGTTTCATACAAAATATTTGCTTATAAGTATTAACATGCTCAGAAAATGATGCCCGAAATCGTGCCATCGTACCCTGAAAGGACAAGTAAATATTTACAGAGTTTACAAAGGCATTATGTTTTCTGTTTTGTGCGATTAGAGTCATAACTGAGTACTTGAGGTACTTGTGAAAAGCTAGTGTCGGAATTCTTTTGAGAGGGACGGGATCAAGGTCACTTGAATAATGAAACATTGATTTCTGACTAAAAAGGAAAGCTTATGTTGTTGTCTTTGGCGTGTGCGCAGTGCCATTAAACCTGGTTTATGTTCAAACTTTTTGATACTGAGCTTGTTTCTGTAGTTTTGCACATAAATGTAGTTGTTAAGTTTGTATGTTTGTACCTTATGTTAAGAGATAGCTCAATATTAGAGTGAGGGGGCTGAGGTCAGTTATACTATAGTTAAAAACAAACGGTTTCAATCATATAACTTAAGCTAGAAGTGATGGATAGTAGTGAAAGTTAGTGAGTTGGTAGATTTGTGAAGAGCTAGCTTTAGATTGTTTTTAAGGGGTCGAGGTCAAGGCCATAAAAAAAAAGATTGGCGGATAAATAAGTTTTCCTCTAAAACCTTAAGCTAGTGTTGATGTATATTAATGAAGCTTGGTCTGTAGCAAGCATATTTAAAACGTTGGCGGTGGATTGCCTTTCAGGGGGATTGCGTCAATGTCAGTGTTTCTAAATATAAAAATATGGTTTCTGCCCATTAACTTCAGCTATAATTGATAGGTAATGCTGCCGAATGGTTTGTAGGATGCTTATGTAAAGAGTTATGTTGAGATATCTTCTGAGGGAGCTGAGATCAATGTCAAGGCAAACTGAAAGTAAAAATGTGGTTTCCGACCAATAACTTAAGTAAGAATTGATATGGATAGACGTGAAAGTTAGTGAGTAGGTAGCTTACATGTAGTTCTAGCTTGAGACTGTTTTGAATTGGGGGCTTGTGGTCAGGCCATTACTACTATTACTAAACATTGATGAATGGCAGAAACATTGGTTTTCCCCCAAAGCCTTAAGCAAGTACTGAATGAAATTAATAAAGGTTAATATGTAGCTATCTTATGTTAAGAGCTAGCTTGGGATTTATTTTGAGAGAGATGGAGTCAATGTCAAGGTCAGTGTTACCAAAAATAGAAAAAAATGATTTAGGCTGTTAACTTTAGTAAGAATTGATGGATATTTAAGAAATTTATGTGTAGATAGCTATGATAATTGCTAGCTTGTGATTGTTTTTGATTGGATGCGGTTAAGGCCAATGCCACACTCCCTAGAAACAGAAAAATGGCGGAAACATTGGTTTGAATTTGATGGATAATGTTGTTAGTTGCTGTGTAGGTAGACTTTGTGATTTTTTTTATTTCATTTGGTGGGGGTTTTGTCAGTGCAAAAGTTAATGTATCAGATACTAAAATAGGGAAACGGATTCCGCGCAATTATTCAAGTACGAATTATTGGATGGTGATGAAAATATGTGTTATTTGAAGAACTTGCATGGGAATACTTTGAGGGGTCAAAGACGCTGTCACTAAAATAAGGATAATGTTTTTTTTCTCCAAATTACTTAAGCTAGTGATGTATAGTAATGAAGTGTGTGCTGTAAGTAGCCAATATAAAGAGCTAGCTTTGAATAGTTTTTCAGGGGATTAGGGTCTAGGTCACAGCCACTATAAAAATGGTTTCTGCCGAATTACTTAAGTAATAGTTGATGGATAGTAATGGAGTTGGTGTGCAGCAAGCAGAGCTGATGATCTTTTGCGATTGTGATTGCTTTTGACAGGGTTTGGGTCAAGGTCAAAGTCACTGTACTAAACATAGAACAATGGTTTCCGCCCAATACCTTAAGTAAGAATGGATGTTTAGTAATGAAAGACGGTGTTTAGATTGTTTATGTGAAGAGGCAGCTTTGTGTTGCTTTTAAGGGATGGTGTCAAGGTCAAAGTCACTTTTACTATACATAAAAATGTTTCTACTTACTAACTTTAGTTAGAATTTATGGATAAATTGCTTATAGGAAGCTTATGAGAAGAGCTAGATTGGGATTACTTTTGAGGTGGGGGGGGGGGTCGGTAGGCCAAGGACAATGTCACAAATGCTAAAAATAAAAACAATGTTATCCGCTCAATTACTTATTTTAGAATTGATGAATAGTGACAAAAGTTGAGGAGAACGTAGCTCTTGTGGAGAGCTAACATGGAATTGCGTTTCAGGGACGTGGGGTAAAGGTTAAGTTCACTGTAGCTTAAAATATAAAAAAGGTAATCGCCCAATTACTTTAGGCTGCTACTTTTTTCACTCATACAAGGAATTGATTGGCTATATGTTCTTATTATTCATATAAAAATATGGTTTCTAGTTAGATTTACCTTAATATACCATATATGACAACTTTAAATAGATAACAAATATATTGTAATGACATATAGCATTTTTAAATGATCATCGATTTTTATATCTTCCCTTTGTTTACTTTTGATCCAACCTTTTCAGTCTTTGCTAAGCTTTGTTTCGCTTGCAGTGTTTCTTTTTCGAATCCTTTTCGTGCCTGCAATCAAACGTTTTAAGACATTCTTAAAAGAAAAATCGAAAACACGACCACTTGGACGCGAGGCGGACAATAAATGCAACCAGACCACTCACAGCCCTAAGGTGATGTAACATATATACACGCCTTTGATGCTGCCAAAGTTTGTGACAGATTTCAATTATATCATGGTTTAAACGCAAGAATGATTAGGAAATCCATATTAAACACTCTGAGAATCAGTTATTACCCTGAGCTATAGAATCCAATGACGACAAAATGTGTATGAAACAATAAGTGTGCGTAGATTTCATGAAAATCATATTTATTTAAAAATATTTTTCAAATGTGAGATAAAATAACATATATATGCAGCCATAGTATTGATTAAATGAATTATTACAAAAGTCTTCAGTTATCACAGGAAACTCATCGTTTTGTGATATCAGCAAAACGACTACGCCATGTGCTTCTACATCTCTAAAGTCAACTCCTTGTTTTAACATCGACTCACCGTTTCTGCTTTTTCTACGTCCAGTTTCGCTTGATTAAATGATTCGATGAGTTCATTACGCCCCTTGAAAAGTATAATAACATGAGTCATTACCAATGTGTAGTTTATAACATTGGTAACATATAGACAAGGCTACAAAAAACAATCAATAATAGCACGTTGGGTTTAAACCTGACATGAACATTTATATATCATCAGCTATAAAGCAATGAGCATAAATGCGGCCAAATATTAATAAAAATATATTGTTTGGAACCTGTCTGACGACATGTTTTAATTAATTTTAAACGAAATTAGAATGTCAAACTTTTTTATGTAAACGTTGATAGGTGTACATTTGAATGGCCAGTTGAACGATTCAATCATGGAAGCGATCATGATAAGGCACTCCTTGGTTTTACACAATTGTGTTATGTTAGTATTCACAAAAATATTGTTAATGTACGTCTTGTTTTTAAAATATGTTAATCACACCATACTACTATTTCTACTGATTGTCCATTATTTTAACAATGACTGCCCATTTTAAAATGTTGGACATAAAGTAGAAATCAAGTACTCATTTGTCTTTAAAGCATGTACACAATATGTATAATCGACGACCATCTCGTGTCTAGTCCCTTAAGATTGGGAAGATCAATATTGATGTGATGTATTGGATTTTGTTACACATGTTGTTTGAATGAATGACGTTTACGTCATATTTCGAACGCATTGTAGAATAACGAAGAACGAATTGCCTTATGCCGTACATATTCATAATGACTGGTTTATGCAAGAGAATTTCGTGCATACTACCAGACGACTACGTCATTCTACCAGACGACTATCTGAAAATGTACATATTCAAAAAAACAACGACAAAATAAACTCAATTCAACTTTTAATACGGTTTGTATTTATCGTCGCGACGTACATTGTAAATGGTTTAATCATTATTAGATCTTTTTCACAAACTCTCTGTTAAATTGTTTTAAGCAATTAAGTTCCGACATCGTGATTTGAAACATTAAACCACGAAAATGGACATATTTCATTTTTTTTTCTTGAGATAAATAAAGTCAATACCATTCTGAACAATCGTATACTTATGAAATGTTGAGACGTTCATATCTCCGTAGTTATAACGGTTTGACGTGCCGATTTCGAACAACATATTATTTACAATTTGTTTGCAAAATTTAAAGAGATATACTCTATGAAAAAAGTAAACTTTATCTTAATAACATGTCATTTGGAAACATAGATATAATAACATTAACATAAAATGTCAAATGATATAACATGTCATTGAATTTGGTGAGTATACAAGCTAACAAAATGTATAAGTATTAAGACGATTATCAAGATCGCATAAATTTCAAAGATTTTAAACTATTGTTTTACTACTCATATTAAAACGTTTGGTAATTATTGTTTTTCTCTTCTCTGTTTACATAAATACTATGTTTAAAGTTGCATCTCTACACATCTATAAGATTAAACATTTAACCATTTTGCAAAAAGTATCACCTTTTTGGAAGTATCCAACTTTCGTTTCAGCTCATCACATTGTTGCTTCCTGGTCTGAAGAAGCAAATATATTGTCACATGCATATGGTATCTGTGTGAGTAATGTTTATTTTAAACTGATTAATCAATACATTTAAGACAAGCATCATAAAATTATCTCTGAATACTGTCTTTTAAAAACAAGTAATATTGTGGCGAATGTTTTTCCTTCGTAAACCATAATGTTTCCATTGCTATGAAATTAATGATGTTGTTTTTAAAATTAAAAGGTTTGAAGACAAGACCTATAATTAGTAGTTTTATTTATGTTTTCAGCGCAAATGGACCAATGGAATTTTATAAACGAATGGCATATATAAATTGACTTTATGATCATCCCTAAGCATTTGTTTGATAGCAAGGATTATGGTAAATCTTCGTTGCCTCTTCATCTGTGCGACCAGATTCAGAAACATGTTTGGGTAAGGTCTCACCTTCTCTGAATTATCTAGGTCTTGTTTCACTATTTTCAGCTCATTGCGCAGTCCATGGCTTGTCTGTAAACGTGTTCAAATAGAACTACATCTAACATCGGTATGAAAGACGATTTTCTTAAGTATTACAATTAGACACCGTACTATATCAATTAATCTGTTAGTGATCTGAATTATAATTGTCTTGTTTCACTTGACGTTTCAACTCAAAACACAGTCCCTGCCTTGTATTACATGTTATACATAAAAGATCAACACAATTACCACTGAACATAAAAAGGCTCCATTATTTTGCTATTAAATCTCAGGTGCTACGTGAAAATAACAGCATCTTAAATCAAATCTTCTATAATAATGGTTCATATAAGTGGTCAATATCATAAACTACTTATTTCCCATAACCTGTTCTTTAAATACATTTGATATGACTTCAATTATCTAATATTCATGTTGAGAAGTTTATATTAATTTTGTTTTTATATTTGACTGAAAATTATACACCTTTAACCGCTTACATTAGAAAGATATTTGTGATTCGTACAAAAACAAAGTAGCACAACGAAATCACCTTTTTAACTGTCTTTATTTTACTTTTTCCTAAAATACCTTTGGTAAGTATCAATTTAAATGCAAAATAACATAAATCCAACTTTGATAGCCCAAATGCCGAAAGAAGAAGAAAAAATGTTTTGGTTTAACTATGCTTCAGTGTTTATAGTAACAGGTTGCCTAAGTTTACCAGAGGATCACGTAGACTACAATAGCGAGAAACCCCGTGCAGTAACAAACCCACGTAGAGCCCCGAAGAAGCAATTGGGCAACATAATATATCAGATTCGGGCGGAGCATAATCACTAAGTATCACCACAATTCATTTAAAAGTATAAATAGTGTTTCACATTGTTTTTTATTATAACATAAAATATACTATAATGGTATAGGAATTAATATTTTTCATAGTATACTTATTCTGTAAAATAACATTTATAAATGTCATATAACCAAATTTGAAAAATGGATCAAGTCGTTGAAATTAATTCAATAGATTGATTTTAACCTATTATTTATATGGAAATCTACTATTGTCACATATGCATATGACATTACTATGTATACTTCAGCTCTTTTCTTTAACATTGCTCTATAAAACTATGATTCTCTCGCCTAGTGTATAGTAGGCCTAGGTATAGTGCCGTTCAACAGGGCACTTGTTTGTATTTTATGACTCTCTCGCTTAGTGTATGGTAGGCCTAGGCATTGTTCCGTTCAACAGATATTTCTCTATGCACTGTTTTGCCTTCAGTAACTCTTGTTTAAAGCGGCATCCTTGACTGAAAGCATAGCGGCAAAACATTAGCGAATTCTATATAAAATGACTAATTCATTATATGTCTTGCAAGAGATAACTCATTCAAATGGTTCAGTCATCTTGCATTTACTTTAAATCTTCAAAACAATTGATTGTAGCAGGCTTCATCTTTTTGAATTTCATAGTATTTCACTAGTTTCAGCTTATCACACAGTTCCTTCTGAATCTGTATTAGCGTACGAATAAATAAATGTGAATATTTATATCTATTGTATTGTATACAATTAAAGCTAAATACATGGGACCATGATCACGACAAAACTAAGACGTGAACAGATTTGACCGCCTTTTATTCAATGTTATGCTTTTAACAAGAGTCCAAACAGGTGGCCAAAGAGACATGCCTTTAGTTGTTGTGAAAAAGTAGCACAATACCAGCTAGGTTGAAGTTAAATTGTAAACGATCTATTAAGGTCCTACTAGCGTGTCTTTTATGTGTAAATAACGAAATATCAAATACAATCTGCCATACAACTACGAATCTAGCGGGTAAGCAAAAGTATGCCAACATATATACTTTCAAAAGATTTACCTTTTATCAAAATTGATTTACTATATTAGTGGGCAATGCAGCAGCTCATAAAATGTCAATGGTTTTTACTAAGCATATGATTTTTGTCACACAGTCAGTTATAATCGGTAAATCGAATATGATTATTAACATAGGAAAGCAATAGTGTGTATGTTATATTAATAACCGTTAGTGTTAATCTATATACATTAACACGGGCTGTATTTATATACATATTGTCAAAATATGTCTACATGCTTGAATAAATGGCGACATACGATTCCACACACATGTACGTAAAATAATGGCTCAGCAACAATTGATAATACTTGATAATGCTTTTTATTGAATAATTATATGGTATTTATAACGACCAATGAAAACTCTTACAAGTGTGTGCTTTTTTATACCTGACTCACGGACCGATCAAGGGCGATTATCCAATATTGTATTGATTATCAGTGTGTAATGCATTGTCGCTTGACCGATTGTGTCACTCTCTTAACGCATGGTAGGCCTTAGCATTTCGACTTTTAACATGTTTTTTATTTGTATGTTGTGTGGCTAAGTGTATGTTAGGGCTAATATTTGTGCCAGGGACTTTGTTGTTTTTCATTCGTCTTT
The DNA here is from genome assembly GCF_026914265.1 of Mya arenaria. NCBI lineage: Eukaryota > Metazoa > Mollusca > Bivalvia > Myida > Myidae > Mya > Mya arenaria. Next base: position 44,758,836 of record NC_069128.1, on the reverse strand, counting down.
CCCTAAGTGTATTGCAGGCATGAGCGTTTTGCCTTTAAACAGGACCCTTGTTTGTATGTTATGTATCACTCGCTTAGTATATGATGGACATAGGTATTGTGTTTTTCAACAGGGCCCTTGTTTGTATGTTATGTGTCTCTCGCTAAGTGTACGGTAGGCCTGGGTATTGCACCTTTAAACAGGGCCCGTGTTTGTATGTTATGTGTCTCGCTAAGTGTACGGTAGACCTAGGTATTGTGCCTTTTTACAGGGCTCTTGCTTGTACGTTATGTCTCTCGTTTAGTATATGGTAGGCCTAAGTATTGTGCCTTTTAACAGAACCCTTGTTTGTACGTTATGTGTTTCTCGCTTAGTGTATGGTAGGCCTAGGTATTGTGCCTTTTAACAGGGCCCGTGTTTGTACGTTATGTGTCTCGCTAAGTGTATGGTAGGCCTAGGTATTGTGCCTTTTAACAGGACCCTTGTTTGTACGTTTAGTGTCTCGCTTAGTGTATGGTAGGCCTAGGTATTGTGCCTTTTAACAGGACCCTTGTTTGTACTTTATGTCTCTCGCTTAGTGTATGGTAGGCCTAGGTATTGTGCCTTTTAACAAGGGCCTTGTTTGTACGTTATGTCTCTCGCTAAGTGTATGGTGGGCCTAGGTATTGTGCCTTTTTACAGGGCCCTTGTTTGTACGTTATTTCTCTCGCTTAGTGTATGGTAGGCCTAGGTATTGTGCCTTTTTACAGGGCCCTTGTTTGTACGTTATGTCTCTCGCTTAGTATATGGTAGGCCTAGGTATTGTGCCTTTTTACAGGGCCTTTGTTTGTACGTTATGTGTCTCGCTTAGTGTATGGCAGACCTAGGTATTGTGCCTTTAACAGGACCTTTGTTTTACGTTATGTCTCTCGCTTAGTGTATGGTAGGCCTAGGTATTGTGCCTTTTAACAGGACCCTTGTTTGTACGTTTTGTCTCTCGCTTAGTGTATGGTAGGCCTAGGTATTGTGCCTTTTAACAGGACCCTTGTTTGTACGTTTTGTCTCTCGCTTAGTGTATGGTAGGCCTATGTATTGTGCCTTTTAACAGGACCCCTGTTTGTACGTTATGTGTCTCGCTAAGTGTATGGTAGGCCTAGGTATTGTGCCTTTTAACAGGACCCTTGTTTGTACGTTATGTGTCTCGCTTAGTGTATGGTGGACCTAGGTATTGCACCTTTTAACGGGGCCCTTGTTTGTTCGTTATGTGTCTCGCTTAGTGTATGGTAGGCCTAGTTATTTTGCCTTTTAGCAGGACTCTTGTTTGTACGTTATGTCTCTCGCTAAGTGTATGATAGGCCTAGGTATTAAGCTTTTTAACTGGGCCCTTCTTTATACTTTGTGTGTCTCTCGCTTAGTGTATGGTAGGCCTAGGTATTGTGCCGTTCAACAGGGCCCTTGTTGATATGCTATGATTTTCTTGCTTAGTGTATGGTAGGCCTAGGTATTTTGCCGTTCAACAGGGCACTTGTTTGAATTTTATGATTCACTCGCTTAGTGTATTGTACACCTAGGCATTGTGCCGTTCAACAGGGCCATTGTTTGTACGTTATGTGTCTCTCGCTTCGTGTAAGGTAACGCTAAGCATCGAGCTCCATTTTTGGCTACTGGGCTTTTTAGGTTAATATTCATTAAGTTCAGGTTTATCGACAGGGCGAAACGATCAACATTTTTGTGGAAGTTAAACATTGAATATTATTGTTGACTTGCAAACACTATAATTGTTATATAACCTGACTTAGCAAAAGTTATCAATTTCTAAAACTACAAAAGCTATATCAATTTGCTCATTTAATGAATACTAACAACTGCTGTAAAGTTCAGCGTTCTTTTGTAGTTCTTTTTTTTCAAAGAAATGGATACTACCTTATTTAACTCATTTGAACTTGTGTTCACAATGTTTACATGGCAACATATTTAAGCTAGCTAAATGTGCTTAAATAAGGTCACAAGACATGAAAATGCCGATATTAAAAAAGGGATTTATTCAATATTTATCCCGAATTGCACGGGTCAATTTATATGGTATCTCTGTTAACAAAATATGTTTTAAAGGTTCATCATTCTCAACAAATTTTAATCTATTAACTATTTAAATAAAAAAGCGTCATTCATTAATAACTTATTGAAAATACTTCCTAAATCGATGAACATGTCGACAAGCATTATATAATTGAGGTTAAGACACTAGCAAATAATTAAAAAAAATGCGGAATAACGTTCATACAATCATTAATACCGGTTCCTCATTAATAGGTTTGTCTAACCTTTTCCGGATTATTAAGATTTCTTTTCAGTAGATTTGACTTTGATGGCAATAAAAGTTATTCAAATGAAACGATAATGCAAATAATGCTTAGTGAATTGAAACCAATTATTTCACATTTACTGAAGTTTAATTTACCAGGGGTGTTGTGTTTTACTAAATGTCCTATCTCTTTAGATGTAAGATTTTTATAGAACATGTTTGTTAAAATATTACCTTTTCAAAGCTATATTGGTTATGTTCTATATGTGTCAGCTCATCACATAGTTCATTTCTGGTCTTGATACGTGTTCGAATATTCTTACATGTGTACTATTTACAAGTCAGGTTTACTAAAACATTCTATACGATGTAATAGACATATGCAATATGTTCGAGTGAGTTAATATTGCCAGTTCTACTCAGGGCCTTGAGCGTCATAAAGCGTCATCAATAACTTATATTTGTCAAATATCTTATTTATAGGAATATAGGTTTCTGTATAAAAGGTTTTTCTTACCTTTTCTGATTCCTCTATGCCCTGTTTTGCTTTCAGTAATTCTTGTTCGAGAATCTTCCTTTTCTGAAATCATAAAGGCGAAATAATTAGTAAGTGGGTTGGGTTTAATTGTCAGTACACATGGAATATTGCTTTTATTGCGAATTCATATAATTCAACTAAACATAATGTCACTAATAAATTGTTTTTTTGCACGGTTAAATATACGTGCTATCCCTGAATAAAATTGTACAGTAAGATTTATAACTATGTTTATATAACTGGTTCTACCTTTTCTGAATTATCTTTGTCTAGTTTCACTTGTTTCAGCTCATAACAAAGTACGTTTATTTTCTGTAAACATGGGAATAATTACCTTAATTAATTATTAGTATCAACAACGATATATATAATCATATTCTATAAAAAATAAAGCTAAGAACCATTTTCAGCATCCGATTAAGATAAGTAACTTTTCCCGTCATTAATTCTAAAATACGATTAGGTAAGAGAGAAAACAATTCATTCCGGTGACAAAGAGGTCGTTAATTAGTTTGTATTGTGAAAGCGGGCCAAGAACAAATTAGATGATGGTAAATACTAAACGATCTATTTAGGTAATATTAACTTCTTAAATAATTGGAAATAGCGACATAATAAATCAAGAATGCACAGTCATGTTTATAAATGCTCAGATTAAGAATAGCATTTTTTTACATAATCTATGAAAGCAAACTCTCCATCTAGCTAATACTAAATAAAAAGTGTTAACTACAATTGTGGCCAATGCAGCACTTTAGTGAATGTTTTTTGCTCTTTAATATTTTCTTGTAGCATATTATTTATTTTCACAAAAATGTGCCACCTAATCAATTACAAGTGATTCAATGAATAAGAAAAGAAACAAAGCATGTACTACCGTATACAAATATACTTTGGAGTAAAAATTACTATTTTTTTGTAATAAAAAATAGGAAACTATTTCACCAAGTATAAAACTCTTATATAAGGTAATTAAGTAAGAAGAAGAAATTGTATTGTTGTTTCGTGGACTTCCGGAAGGCATTCGACTGCATCGATAGAGGGCGCCTTTGGTTTAAACTGATCAAAGTACAGATGGATCTTTTTTGTCTTTGCTGAGGTCGATGAATAGTGAGGTGAAAATGTGTATTCAACACCTTGGTGTTTTTTTCAGATTTATTTGACAGTAATGTTGGTTTGTTTCAAGGGGAAATAACCTCCCCGATTTGTTTTTTCTCTCTTTCTCAATGATATTGAGCTTCAGTTACAGCAAGTTTTAAATGCAGGTCTGACAGTTGATGATGTTTCGGTTTATTTGTTGTTACTCGCAGACGATGCAGCTATTATGTCGGAAAATAGAGAAGGCCTGCAGGAGTCATTGAATAATTTATGTACTTATTGTTGATATGGAATCTGACGGACACTGTGGATAACACTAAAATTATGATGTCTAGCTGTTGAAACTGTCAATTCCTTTAACTATCTCGGTGTAGTATTTTCCTATGGTGGATCTTCCAGGCAGGCGGCTATTTCACTGGCTGCCAAGGCAATGCGGTCTATGAATTCATTTAAGGCCTTGATCAAACGTAACCAGGTCCCTATTTATATAATATTCAACTTGTTTGATACATTTGTTTTGTCAATTTTTAACTATAAATACACAGGAAATTTTGAAAGTGGGTGCTTAATGCCTAGCTATTCACAGATTCATTGTCACTCTATGGATAGCTAGGCAGATTTCCACTATATATTGAGAGAAATATTCTCGTTATTAAGTATTTCCTTAAATTATACAAAGATAAAACAGATGATTGTAACCTCAGGGCAATATTAAAGGATCAATACAGAGATATTGATAATAATTCACGTACTATAAACTGGGTCTCTAAAGTAAGAAGTATACTTCAGTCAGCGGGTTATGCGGAGGTGAGGTTATTCCCGGAGTTTGTCAATATAAATTCAGTTGTCCCCATGTTTATAAAAAGATTAAGAGACGTATACTAATCTAGTTGGCGAGCTACCATGGAGACACAGGTATAATTGTATTTATATAAGGAAGTTAAACATACATTCCAATTGTCTAACTACATGGTATTACTAGATAATGTAAAATATAGAAATGTTTTAGCTAAACTCATATTGTCCTAGCATAATTTCTATGTTGAACTAGGTAGACATAACAATATCCCTAGACAAGATAGAAAATGTACACTGTACCATTTAAACGATATAGGAGACGACTTTCATTTTGTTTTTGTTTGCCCAATGTTTAACTACATCCGACATACTTATATTTCTAGATTAGATGTTAGAAATCCCAGTATGATTAGATTTATTTCATAACTAAAATAAAAAAACTCGATTTTTGTATTAAGGCTTTTAAGATCAGATACATAAATACATGCTATCTTAAAAGACATCCTCACATTATATTGCTGTTAAATGTGTTAGTTTTGTGTATACAATATGCATTGTTGGTATAGTTACCAAAATATCCAAATGCATTACTTATTTATTACATGTATGTTTTTTTTTCTTTTTTTATTCCGTGTTTATAACGTTAAGCTGTATATGCTAAAGTATAAATATATAAAAATATGTTCTGTTCTGTTCTATTCATATTGAGGTTTACTATAAGGATCCGAGCGTACTCCATATGTGCAACAATGTAGTGTACTCTAAAACCGCTGAAATTGAAGTGGGTCGATTATCCATAATTTGGCAAAAATAACACTTCTATATCAATGAAAGTGTCGATAACATATTTCATTTGAGATAACATAGTTAGCAAATGAGTCAGAAAAGACGAAATGCGGATTTATGTTCGTTCCGCATGAACACATGGAACTATGCAAGCCTTCCTCAATACACATGTTTGTCACAGGTGTCACCTTTTCCGAAATATGATGGTCTTGTTTCACGTGTTGCAACTGTTGGCAAATTAATAACATAAACAAAAAAATACCTAATTGGTCTTGCTTTGAAAGCAAACAACAAAACAAAAAAAACGTAATTGGTCTTGCTTTGAAAGACGTGAATACACATAAACATACATTTGCCTTCGCCAGGACTATTCTAATTGTTTTATTACAAGTACTCTTCCCGTCTACAAGTCAGTTTTAATTCATAAAGCATTTTTTTTTATAAAGGACATATTTTAGTTGTTTTAGATCATCACATAACTCGTTCCTTGTTATAAAAGGTTTTCAAAAGGTCATACATGTTTTACCGCTTATTTTATATTTATATGATATCTTAACTAGATATTGCAATAGCTTAGACTGATTTAGTTTTCCTACTTTACCATGTGTCGCGTTCAGCAACTCTTCTACGAACATCTTTCTCGACTTAAGGCATAAAGGCAAAACATAAGGCTTGTAGATCTAGTTTAAATTAAAAACCAGTATAAATATTTATATGACAGTGCGTTTGTTCGAAGTTTCATACAAATAAGAAAAATATAACGATCCCCTAACGAACCCCTATATATTTTATTACTATCCACCGCTTCTGCAAATGGTTTATTTCACGTGCACTCCCTGTTATTTGGTTCCTATATTCAAAAACATGTATTATAATTTCTCACCTTTTCTGAATGATCAAGGTCTTGTTTCACTTGTTCCAGCTCATCACACAGTTCCTGCCTTGTCTGTTTACGTATTAAAATTCAAAATTTAAATAGGTATGTTTCACATAGAAAAGCTTTCATTTCAATATAATTATAGTTATATTATTTTATTTTTAACTTAATATAAATGATCGCATCAAATAAAATGAAAACATTAAAATATGTATGAAATCTTTGCTATTTTTCAATTGCTTGATTGCAAAGTTAAAATTGTACTCTCTACTTATTCAAATTCATGTGCTGATATGACTATAACATTGCTACGGAATCATCAGCCTTTACCTTTTCAGCTTGTTCTATGACCAGGTTCGCTTGCAGTAACTCTTTTTCGAATGTTTTTCTTCTCTATAAGCGAAAAGACAAAAATGAAGTTTGAAAACATTTTTCACGAAGATACTTACAACGTTAATTTACAAAATAGATATTCATGTTTTGAATTAAATCATTGCACATTGTCATACATAACATGTGCTTTATGCACTGAACAATGTGATATCATTGTAAATATGTGAAATAATATTCATCCCCATGTTTGTAAAAGATCTCCCCTTTTTGACATTGTCAAGGTCTTGGTGCACTTTATTTCAGCGCACCACACAGGTAAAAGTAGAAATATTGGCTTTTGTTACACAAAGTGTTTGTTTGATAGTCGATTATGTCATTTTCGAGCGTTTTGAAGAAAAAGGAAGAACGAATAATCTTAAGCCGTCATTTATGATGACTTGTTTTTGCACGATGATTTCGTGCATATATGGTATTGGTTGATGAAAACAGGTGCGTGGTCATTTTACATGCAGATTGTTTTGTCATTAAAAAACAACAACACAACTTTATTCACCTTTGAAAACGTTTCATATGTAAAATTGCCACGTTCATTGTTAATGAATTTAGTTATGAACAGATTGTTTTCACAAATGATCTGTTAGATTGTTTAAAATCTCAGCAAACAATGCCAGATAGTTTGATTTGAAAACTTTCATTCAAAGAAAATTTAAAACATTACCATTCCTAAAAATCGATAATATATGAAAAGTCGAAATGTTCGTAGTTATAGTAGTTATAAAGTGTTAACGTTCCAATTTTGACCGACATATTATTAACCACCTGTATGGAAATTAATTAAGAAATATAACACACCACTGAGGGTCTTATGACAGTATAAGGACCGGCCAGTCAGCCACCGAAGGTGTATATAGACCGAGGCGTTTGCCGAGGTCCATTCACCTTCGGGGGCTGACTGTCCGGTCCTTATAATGCCATATGGCCCGAAGTGGTGTGCTATATTTTTTATATTATACCGAACAATTTTCATTACAATTCAATATTTTTAAAGCGATTTAAATGTGTTTTATTGAACAAAGCTAATAATGTTTACTTGCGACAAGTTTTTGCCGTTGTGAAAAAGGCAAGCCGCACTTACCAATTGTATGACGTCAACGGTCCATATTACATTTTTGGCGAGGTCCGGACCGGCCAAAAATATAATATGGACAGCTGACGTCATTAAACTGGATTTTCATCAAAATACAGTGATATACGGACCGATCGAGTTTATATATACAACGAAGGGACAAATTTATGTGAGGTATAATAATTATATAGAAATATTCCCAATAAAAATCTCAATCGTTTTAGATAATCAGAAACATAAATATAATAACATTAATATTTATTGTTATATAAAACGTCATCTGTGATTATTGAATTAAAGAATATATTTAATAAATATTTAGAAAATTATCAAGATAAAACAGCATCCGGATTAAGTTTGCAAATCCGGAATTTTTGCAAACTTATTATTTTTATTTTTCACCCAATGTTTTTTTATTTTTGTATTTTTAAAATGTGTTAGGTAATACTAATAAGAGATATTTTTTGTTTCCTGAAATTTAATTTAGAAATATGTTTTTTTGGCATTTAAAGTCAACTTTTCCAATGGGAGTCCCATTGGAAAATGGCCTTCCCATTGGAAAAATGGTTTTTCCAATTGGAAAATCAGCCCAACATTTTTTGTTGGAAAATTCTCCCACATTTTCATAAAAGGAATTAGTGATTAATAACAATCATTATCATTAATGGTTATAATGTTATCTAGAAAAAGTGCGTTTATAGTATTTTTTATCATTTTTTTTGTAAAAAAAAATCCCGTGGACCATTTTTTCCAATTGGATATTTCCCACAATTCAATATGGGAAAAGTCAGGAAATTGGAAAACTCCAATTGGAACATTGTCCCATTGGAATCTTCCAATTGGTAACATTGGCAATGGGCTTAATCCAATTGGAGGTTCTGGCAATAAATTTTAATGGGAAAATATTTCAACTTTCCTAAATCTCTTAAAAGAACACCTATTTATTTATTTAGGAATATATTTGAAGTTTTGTTTAATTGTTTACCTGTGTCCTGACATTGTATCCATCCAATTCCAAGCTAATACTTCTGTGCTGATATCTTAGCGATAAGATTTAAGCATCTTTTAATGAATTTGAATGCAATAAATCATATCAAAAATTACCTGAAGTATTCTTACTCAACCAGTGACACAAATTCCATTTTTTTAAATATCTTTACACTAGTTTCATCTCCTCAGACGCCATTTTTAATCGATTAAGTTGTGGTTACAAACGACTAAGAACTTATTCATTTTTTCAAAGCTATACTCTCTTTTACGCTTGAAAATGTTATTTCGGTTGTCAGTACCTTTACACAGAAAAGTACCATTTTCTTGATTTTTAATGAAGATGTAATTAATTGATGGAAATCCATATGAAATGCTTTACCTAAGATAATAGTTTATTTCATACACACTGTTCTGCAGGGGAGCAGGACCTTTCAACCCCAAGAGGCTTTTTAACCCTTCTAAAAAAGAACACTTTTCAGTTTTCAACCCTTAGACTTTTAAACCCCTATTTCAAAGATTTTTCAACCCCTACCTGTTTGGACTCTTTAACTCCTATAACAAAGACTTTTCAACCCCTAGTTGAATTATTTTAATAACCATATTAAAGACTTTTTAACTCCTAAACCAAAGACTTTCCAACCCCTATTATTTGGTTTTGAGCTGGTCCAAGCTAAACACCATTAAAAATGCTGCAAGGCATTTTAGAATGTTAACATGCATCATGTGCCAATGCCTTCCTCAAGCAGTAATACTAGTATATGTTTTAGAAAAAAATATCGAACTGTACAAAAATGTAAGGCTGGTGAATTTTGCATTACAAAATAAACGCTATTGGTAATTAATGCCATGTTGTCACTTTACTACATACCCGGTAGTAGTATATAAGCCAGTCATCCTACAAGATAGCAGTGAAGCAAAAATACACATATGATGATTACTTGTAAATCATCTTGTATATGTGGAAAAAATGAACTTGTTATCTAGCTGATTGTAAAAACACTTTGTCATTCTTAAAGGGACTCGTACCTCATTGGCACCAAATAATCATTTTCCAGGTAATGTGTCTGAAATAATTAGTTAACTCTTTGATACTGAAATTACAGAACAAAATACATTGAAAGTATGAAAATAAAGTCTTGTTTTAATCAGGGGTGAACCTACGCTTTTTACGTCATGGACAAATAAATAGCATAACCACTCAGCAAAAGGGACTCATACATAATTTATGGATATTTTGATCATGCATACCTTGGAAGCAACACCTTTTATTTCGTATTTAAAACAAATTTGCTAAAGAACCACATTTTACAAACTACGAGCTATAACTTATACAATAAACTCATACCTGGTTGAGCATTTTTGATGTAGAAATGAGACACCCAAAATGCCAACAAGTACATATGCATGCATAAATATTGAAGCAATGGTTAACATCGTCGCTTAAGTATATCCCTCACGCATCAAAATTAATTTTGCAATTGCACTAGTGGCCAGAAGGAGGGGGGGGGGGTGCCCCCCCCCCAACCACAACGTACCGATGTCGTCCAAGTTAACTTTTCGTTTCGAGGCAGGGGATACAGGGTAATCCAGAAGAACTGGAAAAAAGGTTGTGAAATTGCGTAAATTTGTTTATTTTTTGTTTAGTGACACTGTTATTCAAAATCAATACATACACATATATAACAAACATCAATTGTGACTGATAAACCTTTAACTACATACTAAATAATGCATTTATTGAAAATATTTATTACTGATAACAAGATTGTAACCGTGTTTTTAATAGCAGAAAGCGCAAAAAATATTAAATGATTGGTAAATGCTAAAAGATTTATTGTGGTCTACTATAGTCTCATAAGGTAGAAATACCGTGTGTAATGCTCATTTCTTTCAAATTTAACTCGATATCCTTCATAAGAACCACTGTTTTCGACATTTATTCATTCTTTTAGGAATATTGAAACAACATTATTAATTGTGGTAAACCTTATCTGGCAGTACTTAAGAGTGCATCTTTGACTTTATTTACTCGAGTGAATGCACCTTGAAACCGGTTTAACACAAACATGTCACAGTAATCAATACCATCTGTGTTAAGATGTCGGGAATGTGTTAGACGAATGATTTTGTTTTATGGAGCTTTGAAGAGCGATGAATGGCACTAATGGGGACACACATTGGTAAGTCATTTATTTTTTCCATTTAATTTTTTGTCTTGATTTTTGAATATATAAACAGTCTTAAATATCTAATACTTTTTCCTTTTATAGCTATTTTTACTCTTGTTGATCTCATATACATTTGTTAACGGTCGGTTAAAAAGCTCATCAGAGCTTATGTTGCATATGTTTGTGTCTTGCCGACTTGAAATAAAACTTATTGTATTGTATATTGTATTGTATTGTATTGTCAATAAGTAGGACATCTCGTAAAGAACGTTCACTTGAAACAGGCCTCTTCTTATCCACACTTCGACAGGGAGTGGGGCTACTCTGCCTAAATAGCCGTCAACGAGTATTTTAAGAAATATCAAAATAATAAAAAAAATGGTGTCCCAGTGGTTGCACCAATTGTAACCATGCCCCCCCCCCCCCAATAGTACACCTAAATGACCGTCAATGGGTCTTTTGACGATTTTAAGACTATGGCAGTTACAGGGATACACATGAAATGTCAAAATAATAAAAAAAAGTATCCCTAATCGCTCATTATTGTAGCTACCCCCCCCCCCGCCCCCCAGTCTAAAATTATAGACGTGTAATACATTCTTCCAATCCTTACTGGTTGACGGTACATTTCCTAACAGGGCACAAATCCTGAACACCGGCTAAAACACGCGTTTGTTTACCGTGATCGATTATTTGATGATCTAGATCAATACAGAGGCTTGCCTTGGTCACACTTGCGAAGTTTCATCTTGTTTTGTTAAGCATTTTTCTAAAAAATGCCATTTATTTAATATAGCATACTTTTTAATTATAATTGTATGACCATGTATTTTCGCTTTTCAAGTGTTCGGTATTTGTGCCCTCCATAGCGTATTTTGAAGGGTGATTTACTATCCATAAAATTGAACGATTTTCGACATAATATTGACGAGATCGTGAATCTGTACTTTGACAGCTGTTTTCACATGAACCAAAGATGTTTCATACGAAAGTTTAACTTACTACAACATAAACTCTCCAAGATAATTGTAAAAAACATCAGAAAGTGTTCGGATTTGTGACCTTAGCCAGTAACGTCTAAACGGGTTTGTGCAAAAACCGGGGGTGTTTTGAAAAATATTGAAATTGTATTAAGTGAAGTATTTTATGGTTTAAATTGATCATAAAGGTTTATATTCATACTTTACCATGTAAGTGAAAAGTTATTTTGCATTAAAACACATTATTTACCTTTCCAATAAAACAAAAGTCGACTGACACAGACAACAATTATGCCAAGCGGAACAACTCGACCCAATCATATTAACTTGGCCACCACTGACAAGCTTCTAGATAGACCTCATAAATACAATCGTAACAACTCAGCCATGGCCGAAATGTTCCAGTTGTTTAAAAATTGTGCCCTGAAGCCTTGCAGGTGCCCTTCATGTATATATCGCTATGTTTTGACAGCAAGAAATGAAAAATAAACGTCAAACTCATAATTATTCATAGGATATGACATTTTTATGTATGGAACTGATATAAAATTACATAATCTGGTAATATTTCTTGTTTTATGATATTTTTGAGATGTTAAATGCTTTAACCCAGAATCCCGATCGGAATAACTACCCACTTTTGATACTAAACAATTTGTATGTGAAGGATTTGCCATATCAAAAAAGATACAAAAATCCGTAAACGTACAATTCTTTGGTCTACTAAGATTTAGCTTGTGAATGTCATTTTACAGCGAAATCAACAAGTTAAAAAAATACTCATGACCTGTTCCTTATCAATATGAAATATCTTTAAACTTTTAGGAACATTATGCAAAAAAAACAACAGTTTCTTTCATGCTTTTCGATGAAATATGGGGTTTAACCAGTGAAATAACAACAGTGAAAATATCAATTTGATATTTTCACTGCAAAATAAGGAGTGAAAATATCAACTTTCAGAACTACTTTAAATTCCTTTGTTGTTACATGTACTTGCCTACTGGACTTCAATAAATTATGTCAAAAAATGTTAAAAAAATATTAAAGAAATGTTTTATAAATTTAGATAAATATATTATTGGAAATTAACAACTTACCGTTTATTACCGGTTATCCCGTTTATCAAACATTTTACTGATCTTTGAAGCTGAATGTTCGAACATTTGCTTTCATACCAAACAAATTACAGACAAAAACAACTGTTCGAACATAAATAAAATTTTATATCATCGTTCAAATGTATTTTGAACTGTTAACCATTGGAGTACGTAAATTGAGCTTCCTGGAGAATTCACACACAAATTTGCAGATAGATCCGATATTTTTTACACCACCCACACCTCAAAATGTGTCAACAAACTAGCGTGGCATTTACTCTTTATCTGGAAAACAAACATTTTAAAGCGAAGACTGGTCTCTGACAGTACGTAAGATGACTGAATATTAACTTACTATAAAAACACGCGTACATGCAGTCTTAATCTAAGAAAAATGGTTAAAATCCAATGAGTATCCACATTTGTTTTGCTAACACTAACACATTTAATTTCACTCGTGATAATAAAAAAACTACATTTTCACTCGTGGCTTCGCCACTCGTGAAAATATGTTTTTTTATGACACTCGTGAAATAAAATACGATCTTAACACTGAAATAAACAAATATCCTCTATATGTTTTACCTTCGGTATAAGAAAATAACTATTTTCTAATAAAACAACTGTTGAAAAATGTAAGCTAATGAAATGGAAAATAAAAAGATGCTTTCAAACATGCCATATTTTCTTGAGACCATTCAGGGGGATTAATGTTCAAAAGTCTGAAAATTCAGGGGGATTTTGGTAGTATTCAGGCGTGTTTTTGTAGCAGGTCTAATTCGACAAAATTTCAAAGCATTTTAAGACGCAAGTACAAAAAAACAAGACTCCCGAGGTGATTATGTCCAGAATTTAAGGGGATTTGGGTCACATACCAGAGAATTTTCATCATCGCCATGTAGCATTACGGGCATGACACACGTGCCAATTTACCTTGTCTACCCCTTTTTCCAGCACTTCATCTCTATTTTAATGAGACACAGCCATATTGCATAATAAAAGCACTCACTTGCAAAATAGAATACTTCACAGAAAAATATGTTTCAGAGACAATTTAATGGGCTTACCTTCCTCTAAAATTGGATACAAAATCTGCTCATTATGATCATAAATGATGACTTTCAGACTAATAGAGAGAATGGAATGATTTATCAATATTTTTCATTTCAATTCCCAAATAGTCAGATTTGATTGCTTCTGATAAAAAGCAAATGCATAATTTATTGTTTAAGTTCATAAACATATCATCTTTTGGCATTCATCAAAAAATAAAAACATCACCACCATAATATTAAAATAAATAAAAGTCATTTCATCCGAATTGTCTATTTTCAGTTTCTCTTCTGGAAGTTCTGTTATTTTCCGATATTTGAGATGAAGGTCATGTCATGTATGTAAACATATTAGTGGGTCATAACAAAGAACAGCATCGTATATTAGTTATTTTAATCCTTTTCTTTACCAAATAATGTACTGTCACCTTTAAATCATAAATCATTTTGATGACAATGACACATGTTTAAACACTTTAATTTGTTACATCCCCTCTGATTGGATAAAACCTATAGTTTTAACCAATGAAAATCGTCCTTTTATCTGACCAGTCTAATTGACATTTCTTATGCAAATTCTGACAGTTTCAATCAAAACAATGCATGAAATGTGCCCTGCTGACTTATTAAGTGTCACCCAATTGGTGTTGTTAAAACACACCATCAGTTGATAATCCAATAAAGACAAGAAGGGCATTATAACTGTAAACAGGCATATATAATTAAACCCTGTGATAATTTTGCGTAATTTTAAACACACTTTTTTTAATTCCGGGGGATTTTCATCCCCTTCCGGGAGACCGGGGGATGGGTCGAAATTCCGGGGGATTTTTCCCCCTCCGGGGGATATGGCATGTATGTCAGCTTCTGGGTTGCTTTGAAGTTGAACTGCTCACATGAACCCACAAAAGATGTGTAGGTATGTGCTTAACAATAAAGGATAAAACATTAAAATGAAGCATTTCAAGTGGAGGTTTTCATTAGGGTAGTGCTACCTTAAACACACACTAAATATACAATTATTTTTTTCTCTTTTTTAATCTATTTTCTTTAACCAATGGACTATACAAACAGTAGGGTCAGTCCCAGTATACAGGACAATTATTCAATAAAATGTTTATCCTTTTGATATCATAATTGGTAAAAAAAATATCAAAATGTAAAGAAAAAATAACAGAGACCGGGTTCAAACTGTGGTCGCCAAAATTGCAGTCCAGTGTTGTATCCACTGCTATGAAAGTTTACATTTGTTTATTTGATTTAATATATACCTAGCTTGGTAACAGTAAGTGATAACATCGACTAGCCAATCACACATAAAAATTAATTATACTAGGTATACCCACCTAGTAATCTTTTTTAATGGAAAAAAAATGTGAAAAATCAATTAATTGTAAACTATGTGGTACTTCAGTTAGTTAGTTTCAATACATTGTACACATTGATACCAAATTCATGTCAGTTTTCGACAATTTTCTCTTCTTTCGCTATTTCATCATACGGTGTATAGCCCCTGAATAAAGTTTCACTCTGTTTCATTGAGTATATTTCTTAAAAATCCTTTCTTTGTTCTAATCTGCTAAAAGGTCAAAATGTCACAGTCATGTGAGCATCTTTGAGGCCTCTCAGTTATTATAACCAATGCACCAGTCAATTATAACGGTTACTAACCACGCCCCCCCCCGGGGGTATACTGGGAATAGTCAGGAAATGGGCCGTGTTTTTACTTTCTATGTGGCCACGCAGGGCCGGGTGACCGCAGTGGTTTTGTCTTTGAGCCAAATTTAGCCGAGATTGGGCCATATATAGAGTCTCTGGTGTGCAAGGGCATTTGGCCGGGGTTTTACCATCAGTTCGTTCCCGCAGGGGAGGGGATTAGACCCAGGGTTGGCTGGACCGAAAGTCAAAGTCCCCGCTATTCCCTGGACCTGGGTGCGCCAGGGTTACAATTGACTGGTGCACAACATATAAGATATTTATAAAATAAATAAAAGTACAGTTAATCAATATATTTTAATTTTAATGTGGTAAATTAACAAAGAATTAGATAGATGCTTAATGCAAAATCTCACAAAGATGTAAAAAAAATACTAAAGAGTTCAGGTTTGCTAGTTTGTAAAAATATTTCATGGAATCATGGTAAATTGTTATATTATATGTCCAATGACAGCCCATATATTTTTTAACTACTTGAACCTTTCTTGTTATAATTCTTATTATTTTTTTTAGTTGATGTGTGATGCTGATAATACAGAGACAGCTAGAGTGACAGAGTTTGATGAATAAACTTAAATTAAAAAACAGTGAGTACAATAATCTATTTTAACATGTCTTGTGTGTAAAGTGTGATTCCGAAGCAGTAAATATATATATATATATATGTATCTTTAAGTTTTGAATCACAAATTTAGATCAAAGATCTATTATCACACAAAACTTAAAGGATATATATGAAAAGTCATGTGAATTGTGCAAGTCATATAATATAAAATTTATATTGATCAAGTCAAGCCATGCCATGTAAAAAAAACTGACATCATATCAAAGATTGTATGAATCATTCTCAGAGCTATTGAAAATATTTAATTGGTTGTAAGCGGACCATGCACGGTAATTTTGAGTAACCCCACCAGCCAATACAATATGGCTAAAAAGGCTTTGATAATATTTTTTATCTAATGTTTATCTTTCCTAAAATATTTATATTTATAAATCTATTTACCAGTATAAATCTGTATTTATTTATTTATTAATGCATTTATTTGCTCACTAATATATACAATACACTTATCGTTGTATATTGTCTAGCTAATACATGTATACAAATATGCATAATATGCATAATTATGGGGGGGGGGGGGTCATAATTACCTATGGTGTACTGTCTTGTTCTTACGAAGATATGATTTTGACTAAAATCCTTACTGAAAAAGCAGTGCAGACTGGCCTGTTTAAATAATTAATTAAATCTTAATGGGTTTAAATGTATTTTATTTTATTTTTAAAGATATTTTAGAGTTTAAAAGGAAGAGAGTCTGTTTTAAAGACTAAATAATTATATAGTCAGGATAAAAAATAATTATTTTTCAAAATCAAGTTCAAATAATTTTCCATTATTTGGCAAATGGAAAAAAACTTTATATATTAAGAATGTTTTACTCGATAGAAAGTAGGCCCAGTATCTTTTGCATTGCAACACTAAGAAAGTAAATATTTATTTTTTGTCTTTTACCAATTCCATCAAAGTCTGTGAGTGGCTCATGATGCTTAGGCCTGCCAATTTAATGGTTTTCGAAATCATAAATTGAGACAACTTATAACTTTTGTATAAAATCTTCAAAGCTTTCAATAACTTAACATGTCATCCACCTTATTGTCTCAATTTAAAAATAGTTTTCACTCAACAACTTACTTATTAATCAGGATAATAATTTGATAATGACTATCACTATCATTCTGTAAGATAATGTACTGGTACATAAATTTAATCCCCAATATATCAGATGAGTGTGATAGTATATGCTCTTAATAGTTGTAGCCCGGAATTATACGTAGGAAACAATAGAGTCATTGGACTGTTACACGAATTTCAATAGCTCGAAATTCGCCTTTTATTTGTACCAGCATGGGAAAACCCTGTTATGTTAATACATATAGCCCGGAAGTAACAAATAAAAGGTGAATTTCGAGCTATTGAAATTCATGTAACAGTCCAATGACTCTATTGTTTCCGAAGTAATGTGTGTATATTACAACGGTTTAATTATATATATATATATATATATATATATATATATATATATATATATATATATATATATATATATATATATATATATATATATATATATATATATATATATATATATATATATATATATATATATATTAAATTAAACCGTAGTAATATATATATGTAAATGCACGAAATCAATGTGGGATTTTCATTAAGTTTTGGTTAAACCATCTTTGTAACAAATTACAGTTACTTCCAAATTACATCTTGGTAATGTTAAGAGACTTGAAGACAAAAAAAAATGTTTAAATTCAGAAAACCTTACACAAAGTAGAAACCTTCTATTAATGTCATTATCTTGAAAAAATGAACATGCCTTTTAGCAATTGTATCAATCTGTGAAAATCTACATTTTGCCTTCGACATGTTATACAATTTAAGGATATTTACATGGAAATTAAGTTCAATTCTAAATTGACAGTCATGTATTTCTTCCAAAATTTTCATAGTATAAGGAACATGAATTTTTTATGAATTTAAGTGCATAACTGCAGATAATTATCATTATCTTAAATCAATTACAAGCCAATTCATAGTCATGCATATAGCCCCCTTTTCAAAATATGATAGTGATTGTCTCAAATGACCAGTCTTTCTCTGTGGGGGGTGGGGGCTGTCAGTCATAAGGAAACCTTTAAAAGGCATATTCATTCAGCCAATCAGATGTCAGGTTCAGTGAAAGGGGCGATGCCAGGTCAAGTAAAAGGGGTGGAGCTAAAATAAATACTGACATTCAATGAAGATAGATCCCCCTTTGGCCTCACAAATATGTTTCAGTCACACTAGGGGGTGTGAGAGGGTCAAGCCATAAGGGAGCCATAGGCAAGCAGACTTTTATTAACCCAACAACAACAACAGGTGTAATTCTTACCAACTGAGGAAAAAACTTTAGAGGTTTTATTATTGCTCATTTTTTTATACAAATTAAATATCTAACAATGACAAATATAAAATATGATAATTCAAGCATAATATTGACACCAAACATGACACATCTTGCAAATGGTCTTGAATAAAATTCCTACACTTTTTATAATGATAATACATGGGACCAATATCAAAACCATTATCCTGTTAAATAGGACAATGGATTTGATATTGGTAATTCGCAGACAATACAATGTAATTAAGTAAAAAAATACACAGTATGCACATCTGGCTTCAAACAAAAATTGTTGCTTAGGCCAAAAAACAGTATTCATAGTTTCCATTTAAATATCAAAAAAGGTAGGCATACGGTAACTGTTGTTTTTTTAGGACCATGTTTCTTTGGCAAACTGACCTATATCAGGGCATTATTAAGGTCTTTACTAAAAAAAACCTAATTGATCAAAACACCAAAAACAAAAAAGGATCAGAAGGATAAAAATAGGGTCAGTTGGGCGGAAACAAAGATTTTTGAATCCTTATTTTGTCAATGATGTCATGTCAGTGATCAAAATGATAACACAATTTAAGCCCTGCATTCTGGAATGTGGGGCTAAATTCTTGATTGTGTTATAGTAGGGCCAAAAATAAAATGATTTGGTTAGGGTTACATCCTTTTTAAAAACAGAAAGAGTAAAAAGTATAAAGGATTACATTTTTAAAATACATAATATATATGCGTTTTCACTTTAAAATACATGCATTGTTACAGTCTTGTTTTCAGTAAGTAACTTTTCCTTAAATGCATTCTTTGGAAAGTAATTTAAGGTTTATTATTCAAAATATATGTTAGTCAACTTGTGTATGTATTGATTTCCAACTTTTTTATTTTTTGTTTAAACTTTATGTATTATAATTTCTTTGCGTAAATACCTGCTTATGTGATAAAAGACTGCTGACTAAAGATAAGATTTCAGATTTTGATATTTCCATTCCAAATTTAATGTTTTACAGCTTAAACTGCTACTAACAGTTTAAGAAAAATGCATAAAACATCAATTTTGGATGGAAGTATGAAAAGCTGGAATCTGATATTTTGTCAGCAGTCTTTTATCGCTGGTTTGCAGATATTAACGCAAAAATTCGCTTGTTCGAAGACAAAATTTTTAAAAAAAAGTTGTCAAAACGTTCAATCTGTGAGGTTGCAGCTTTAATATAAGACTAACGTAAATATTAAAAACACATGAGGCCCCTTTACTATTACTAACATGTCAATATCAAAAAGAAGATGAAAACTGAAAACTATGAGAAAGTGTTTTTATAATTAAAAATAAATTGCTTAAAGCAAATATCTGAAATTAATAATTGTCATGCAAAGCAGCCTGTAATGAATATGAATATTAGATTTTGGCCTTGAACACCTTTTTAAGAAGAGTGTTTTGAAGTAAGGATTATCATAATGCTGAACTTAATATTGTACTGTAGCTTTGTAGCAAATCCTTATGATTAAAGTCACTGTGTCTTCCTTATGCTGTGATAAAGATCTCTATAGTAACATTTCTAAACCTAATAAATTAAGTGAAAAAGGGTGTTTATTGGGGGTAATAAAACACATCTTGATAATGGCCAATTAGTTTTAATCTTTCAAGTGTTGGTAGGATGGGAGGGGGGTCTTAACTTTTTGAACTGCCAATATTTTCCTGGTTATTTTGTCCACCATGTCAAAATGATCTGGGTTGTTTTGTCAACCCTGTCTAAATGGGTTGGACGTGTTTTGTCCCCTTAGTCAAAAATGACATGGGATGTTTTGTCCTACATTTTTATAAAGGAGTTCAGAATAAATAACACATTAGTTTTCGTGCTTATATAAAATAAATGCAAATGACTTTCATTATAAGTTTAAAAAATACTCTTAACGCTGCATTCTCACAGATTTACCATTTTTACAACTTTTTTATTTTTGTCTTGGAAAGAGCAAATTTTTGCGTAAATATCTGCAACCCATTGATGTAAGATTGTTGATAAAAAACACAGATCTTAGATTTTCATATTTTCGAAAATGTTTGAGAGCTTAAACCCTTACTAACGGTTTAAGAAAAATGCATAAAACATCAATTTATGAACTTAAATATAAAAATCCGCGATCTAATTTTTTGTCAGCAGTCTTATTAACTGGTTTCCATGGATTGTAGCAAAAATTGGCTTGTTCCAAGACAAAAATTAAAAAGTTGTCGAAATGTTTAATCTGTGATAGTGCAGCTTTAATTATGGTAGCTTTTCAGTCATTTGCCTATATATGTCTATTTGATTCAGTAAATACTTCATATAAAGCTAGGCTTATTAGGATATGCTTATTTTTCATTGGGTTCTATTTTTAGCACATAACAGCTTCATTACAAGAATATATTAATTATTATTAAAGCTGCATGCACTCTCACAAATTTACCGTTTTTACAACTTTTTTATTTTTTTGTCTTGGAAAGAGCAAATTTTTGGGTTTAATAGTATCTGCAAACCAATGATAAAAGACTGCTGACATAGATCATATCGCAGATTTGCATATTTTCGTTTGAAAGCCAATATTTTGTGGGTTAAACTATTACTAACAGTTAAAGAAAAATGCATGATCTAATTTTTTGTCAGCAGTTTTATATCACTGGTTTTCATGGATTCTTGAAAAAAAAAAATCAATCAAGAGGTTTTGGGTTTTGCTGTTTATACGTTCTGGAATTTTTCAAAAGCATTTGTTTATAGGACTTATGAATTTTATCTACAGCATTCTGTATATTGTCAAGTGTCCTTTTTTTAAATTATATACAACATGTATACATTTAATGTTTCAGGAAATAACCACCATCTCTCTCAGAAATCATCTTTCTCATTATTGTGGGGAAACCTCAAAGGGCATCAGGAAAACCTTCATCAACCTCTTTGTGCCCAGTGGCTTGTTCAACAGTGTTTCAGAAGTATAAATACCTTTTTAATGTGTGTATATCAATTGAATAATGACTTGTTTTTATATATTAAATATATATATATGATTTATTATATATATATAGATGGTTAATCTTATGACTTCCTGATAGTATTTAAGTTGTGAAATATTAAATAATCTAATCATAAAAAATGCTTGGAAATGACAATAAAAAAAAGATATTTGTCGAATAGGAAGTTTCACCTGTCCTGTTTATATTACAAATCATTTTAAATCAGACAGAAAATTCAATATACTTGTTGTATCTCACTGTTTATTTGTCTTCACATTTTGTATTGTCACATCAAGCCTGTTTGAACATCCTAGAGAAGATATGTGTATAGAAGCGGATATGATACAATAAATATGCATATAAATGTGCTTGGGATTATTTTCAGATTATCATTAAAATGGGGATAATGGATGACTGGCCACACATATGGGGCTATGGACAAGCTTCAGAGCAGGCTGCCAGTGGTGGTGTTAGTAGTTTATACTCCGGGTCCCGGCGTGAGCACATTGAAGGGTCCCAGAGTGACAGTTCAACCACCGCACACCTATCCTGGGCAGAACCAGTACTACGTGCCTTCACCTCTGCAAGGAACTGACAACTTCTGTACATGCCAGGTGCAGTGGTACAGTGCGAATGATCGTAGAAAGGATTTCATAACCAATCACAACAGAGGTGACCTGGTCCGCCCGGGTTGTCCAATTCAGAGTCCAACGCTCTACCGATTGAGCTGACCGGGCGGACATATTAGCTACATTAGATGACAAGCCATCTATGCTGGACATTTTTCACAATAAAATGTGATGTCACAGGAGCTGTCTATCTCAACAGCTCACACTGTCCGTATTTGACTAAAGGAATGAATAAAGTCACTACAGAAGTTAGATTGAGGAATGTCCATGTCACTACCCATCATTTGGAAGGAGTTGGATAAAAAAAGTGTGGCCTATGTATTGAAACAGGTCCGATTTCTAGTTACGGACAGTCTTGATTTGTCTGATTACATTTTTGACCAACATGATGGTCTAAAAGAACACTTACTGGTAACTGGTAAAATCATGGCCCAGTTGTTCCAAGAGGCAGGCGAGTGGGAAGTTACTAGACTCCATTTCTTTATGGGTTGATCTGAGGTTCCAGTTCGGTTAAAGTACTGATGGAACACCAAGTGTTTGCCATAATACAGCAACATTTGATTTGTAACTATGTATTTGTTTGAATTGTTGAAACAGTACTGTTTACTAAATAATGTGTATGTATATGAAGAATAATATTATAAATAATTTGTAAGAACCTTTTGATATTAAGTAAAATGTCGATAAGTCTAAATATGTATCTGCGAATCATTTTTGTATATCTGTAAAGATTACATTGCCTATATTCCTCAATTTATATTTTTCTTTTAGCCAGTCAATAACTTTTCTTAAGTTCTATCTTCAAAATTGTCGGGACAGGGATTATAGCCCTTAATTAACCCAAATATGTAACATTCAATGCAAAATTTCTAATTGGCTGCATTTAGGCAGTTCAGATGCAGGAACAAACATCACTTGGGTCCTTAATAATAGCTTTCCATCTGACATTGAAGATCCAATAAAAGGAATTTGTCATGTGACTGTTTATTAACTCTCAATTTATTGAAAGTGAAATTACTTACATGATTTGTAAGAACTAAATTATAATGATATCAAATGATTGTATAAATTAAATAAAATAGATGATTACATACATGAACTATTTTTATTTCTTGTTTGTCAATATGAAGAGTAATGCAATGGCTTTTGAATTTCATAAAAAAGGATGGAAAAATGTATGTTTATTGTTTAAGCAATTAATTAAGTAATAAAAGTATTTTTTTTCTTTTTTTCAAATTGTGCTATCTTATAATACAGATCGTTATTTGTTTAATTTTGGTACAAATGAAGTATATAACGTATGTCTAATGTTACAAATAGCAAAAATTCAAATGCAAATCATGGTGACTTGACTAAATGTGAATGCTAATTGAATCAAAATAGTTAATAAATAATAATGTTCGTTTGAAACAATTGAGAGTATAAGTTTGGTTTGTGTATGCCATATATTCCCGGGGGGGGGGGGGGAGGGGGGAATGAAAAAATGAAAAGTATATTACTATGCGCAGTGCTATAATAATTAATAAGTAAATGTTTTTAGCTCACCTGTCACATAGTGACAAGGTGAGCTTTTGTGATCACAATTTGTCCGGCGTCCGTCTGTCGTCCGTCCGTCCGTAAACTTTTACTTTAAACGACATCTCCTCATAAACCGCTTAGCCAATTTCTTCCAAACTTTACAGGAATGTTCCTTGCGTGGTCCCCTTTGAAAATTGTTCTAAGAATTGAATTCCATGCAGAACTCTGGTTGCCATGGCAACGGAAAGGAAAAACTTTAAAAATCTTATTTTTCAAAACCACAAGGCCTAGAGCCTTAATATTTGGTATATAGCATCATCTAGTGGTCCTCTACCAAAATTGTTAAAACTATCCCCCTGGGGTCAAAAATGGCCCTGCCCCGGGGGTCACTTGTTTTACATAGACTTATATAGGGAAAACTTTAAAAATCTTCTTCTCATAAACCACAAGGCCTAGAACCTTGAAAATTGGTATGTGTCATCATGTACTGGTCCTCTACAACATTTGTTCAAATTATTCTCCTGGGGTCAAAAATGGCCCAGCCCCAGGGGTCACTAGTTTCATTACATAGTGTTATATAGTAAATCTTTAAAAATCTTCTCCGAAACTGTAAGGCCCAGGGCTTAGATATTTGGTATACAGCATCATCTAGTGGACCTCTACCAGATTTGTTCAAATTATTGCCACAGGGTCAAAATTGACCCCGCCTAGGGGGTCCTTGTTTTTACGTAGTGTTATATAGTAAATCTTTAAAAATATTCTTCTCCAGAACCGTAAGGCCAGGAGATTAGATATTTGGTATACAACATCATCTTGTGGACCTCTATCAAAGTTGTTCAAATTATTGCCACAGGGTCAAAATTGGCCCCGCCCTGAAAGTTATTTGTTTTTATATAGTCTTATATAATAAAACTTTAAAAATCCTCTTCTCCAAAATATAAGACCTAGAGCTTTCATATTTGGTATATAGTGTTACCTAGTGGACCTACACCAAAGGTATTCAAATTATTGTCCCGGGGTCAAATTGGCCTTGCTCAGGGGTCATTTGTTTTTTACATTGTCTTGTCACTGAACATCTTTTCCTCTGAAAGTAAAGGTCAGAATGACTCCATACTTGATATGTAGCATCCTTACATGGTCCTTTCTCAACTTTGTTCAAATGGTTTTGTTTGGCCCCTTTTAGGGGTCACCAGAGCAAAAAATAGAAAAACCTTTAAACAACTTGATCTTATTAACTGCTTGATGGATCTTCAAGTCTGAAGCATCCTAGCATGGGCCTCTGTCAGGTCTTTTCAAATAATTTTGTTTGGCCCCTTTTAAGGGCCACCAGAGCTAAAATTAGTAAAAAAACTTAACATTTTCTTCGTATGAACCCCTTGATAGATCTTCAGCAAATTTGGTTTGAAGTGTCCTTGCATGGACCTCTCTTAAATTTGTTCACATAATTTTGTTTGGCCCGGTTGCCATGGCAACCTAAAGGAAAATGTCAACAATTGGTTATAATCATCTTCTTCTCCTAAACCGCTTTGACAATTTTGATGAAACTTCATAGGAATGATCCTTGGTTGGTGCTTTTTCAAAATTGTTCAAAGAAATTAATTCCATTTAGAACTCTGGTTGACATGGCAACCTAAAGGAAAAGTGTCAACAATTGTTTACAATCATCTTCTCCTAAACCGCTTGGTCAATTTTGATGAAACTTCAAAGGAATGATCCTTGGTTGGTGCTTTTTCAAAATTGTTAAAAAAAATTAATTCCTTGCAGAACTCTGGTTGCCATGGCAACCTGAAGGAAATTATAGGCTGTCCTGTCCGCGCTGTGACTTTCTCTTATATGGACAGATTTTAAAATGAAAATGCCATATGTTTTCAACATACCAAGACAACGTGTCGTGTGCAAAACCCATGTCCCTACCTCTAAGGTGAAAGATACACTAAGTGTTTATTCATTATGGAATGCTGAATATGAGGACATAAAGAGTGTTGGCTGTCATTTAGTATGATTGGTTTTTTTTTTGCTCAGAGGCAATTTAATATAACTTGCAATATGTATTTGACACATAAAGGCAAGATAAACTTTTTATACGCCCGAAGGGTCGTATTATGTTATGGCCTCCATCGTCTGTCCGTCTGTCTGTCCGTCTGTCCGTCCGTTAGCAATTCCGTGTCCGGGCCATAACTTGGTAACTAATAAAGCGATTTTCAAATAACTTTATACAAATCATCACTTCATTAAAAGGATGTGTCGCGCGCAATTTCCAGGTCCATACCTTAAAGACTAGAATCACCATGGGGGTGCATTAGCAATTCCGTGTCCGGGCCACAACTTTGTCACTATTAAAGTCATTTTCAAATAACTTTATACAAAGCATCATTACATTAAAAGGATGTGTCGCGCGCAATTTCCAGGTCCATACCTCAAAGACTAGAATCACCATGGGGGGGGGGCGTTACAACTTTGTCACTAATAAAGTCATTTTCAAATAACTTTATACAAAGCATCATTACATTAAAAGGATGTGTCGCGCGCAATTTCCAGGTCCATACCTCAAAGACTAGAATCACCATGGGGGGCGTTAGCAATTCTGTTTCCGGGCCATAACTTGGTAACTAATAAAGCGATTTTCAAATTACTTTATACAAATCATCACTACATTAAAAGGATGTGTCGCGCGCAATTTCCAGGTCCATACCTCAAAGACTAGAATCACCATGGGGGGCGTTAGCAAATCCGTGTCCGGGCCACAACTTGGTCACTAAGTCATTTTCAAATAACTTTATACAAAGCATCATTACATTAAAAGGATGTGTCGCGCGCAATTTCCAGGTCCATACCTCAAACACTAGAATCACCATGGGGGGGGGGGCGTTAGCAATTCTGTGTCTGGGCCACATCTTTGTTACTAATAAAGTGATTTTCAAATAACTTTATACAAATCATCACTACATTAAAAGGATGTGTCACATGCAATTTCCAGGTCCATACCTCAAAGTCTAGAATCACCATGGGGGGGACGTTAGCAATTCCATGTCCAGGCCATAACTCAAAGACTAGAATCACCAATGGGGGGCGTTAGCAATTCTGTGTCCTGGCCACATCTTTGTTACTCGTTCGTTAGCAATGGGGGACGTTACCAATTCCATGTCCAGGCCATAAATCAAAGACTAGAATCACCAATGGGGGGCGTTAGCAATTCTGTGTCCTGGCCACATCTTTGTTACTCGTCTGTTAGCAATTCCGTGTCCAAAAGGATGTGTCACGCGCAATTTCCAGGTCCATACCTCAAAGACTAGAATCACCATGGGGGGCGTTAGCAATTCTGTTTCCGGGCCACATCTTTGTTACTCGTCCGTTAGCAATTCCGTGTCCGGGCCATAACTTGGTAACTAATAAAGCGATTTTCAAATAACTTTATACAAATCATCACTACATTAAAAGGACCTCAAGCCGAATCTTCTGCGGGCGTATAATGCTCCGTTTCGCAGTGCTCTTGTTCATAGATCAATGTCACATTGGGGGGCATTTGTCACATACTTTGACAGCTCTTGTTCAATATTCTTTGAGAAACAAGCTATATTAATAACAAAGGATAAACTCTTTTACTCAGGTGAGCGATTTAGGGCCATCATGGCCCTCTTGTTTTATGTATTATTTATTTATCATATGCATTGACAATTGATTATAATTTCATAATATATTATTTATTCTTTTATTGTATGTATTATAGATCATTAAATAAATATAAGTAAATATGCATTCAAATTTCTGTATAGTCTTAAATAATAAATGTTGATATTGTTAAGACCAAAATCCGCTGGACTTTAGACCAATATTCACTGGAATTCAGACTAAAATCCACTGCAAAGCCTCTCAAAAGTATGGCATGCATGTATTTGTGTCTGTCTTTTACCTTAAAGGTTGTACCCACCAGGAATACTTTTTGTATCCTCTCAAAATTCAGACTAGGAAACTGAATTGAGGTTGAATATATAAGATTATGTTTTTCATCATCTTCAGACAAATAGAAAATAGCTATCAGCTAAAATCTTATTCAACAATAAATGTTTGAGAATGCTAAATATTAGCAGTACACAGGGTATAAATCTTGTGAAACACATAGCAATAACGTGCTAAATAATGCACGTGAATCTAGGTAACTTGTAGTAGTAGAAGTCAAGTATCATCTTGGTTTATTACAGCAGAAGCAGTGATTACGAACTTCGTAATCACAGCCCCAGAAACAGAAGCGTTTTTATTAAATCTCCAAGGTTGCGGAAACATGGCACATCGCAGGTGCGGTTCCAGGAATTGATGTTAGAGGGGTAGTAACTTAGGGGCGCAAGTTTTGACATGTGCTCCTCCCTCAGAACCGAAAGTATATGGCATAAACTGTTTTACGGGAATTTGGGGTTACTCCCTCATGTATGTAGTCGGAAATGGTGCATTATGAGCTTATTTTATTACCTTTGTTTCTCCGATATTGATGAAAACAGTAAACTTCGATTACTTTAGAGGTGGCGCACGCCGGGCGCTTAAACCGCTAGCGCTTCGACCAAATTCCTTGAGCTACACAGTCGGTCCAAGGCCAATTCCCCGCTATTTTGGCGCGAACACAAAACCACCGACTGT
Source organism: Mya arenaria (assembly GCF_026914265.1). Taxonomy (NCBI): domain Eukaryota; kingdom Metazoa; phylum Mollusca; class Bivalvia; order Myida; family Myidae; genus Mya; species Mya arenaria. The sequence goes on along the minus strand of NC_069128.1, from coordinate 44,730,301 downwards.
CCCCCCGGACCTGGGGTGGGGGGATGCTTACCATTGACTGGTGCATTACTTTAGCGACAGCGATAGGTTTTCATAATACTTTTTCCCTGTTTGAATGTAATATCTTAATTGTCTTTTAATAAGTTCACTGATAAAACTTTTGCGGTCTGGCACATTGCATCTCATTAGTCATGGCAGTATTCTTCAAGTTCAGGCTTCTTTTTTTCAAAATTCAAAATGTTTATTTTCTAAACCATTCATTGATTTATCAACACCATATTCACACATTCTCATTTACAAGAGGTTTGATAGTGATAAATCAAATGTGTAACGCATGGCACCATCACTCTGGTGAACGAGAATAATTTCATATAGCACAATGTACATGAAATAATGACAGTATGGCGAGTCGTTCCTTCACTATTTTTACCCATAAATACCATAAATTAAGCCTTTTCATACAATAGATCTCCATCACCTCTCCGACTCCTTTATAATTTGTGTAAATATATAAACATAATCATGTGGTCTTTAAAAAAGATAGAAGTGTAAAAATGTTTATATCTTCGACTTCAAAGAACTTCATTAATGCTAATTCTTGACCAAATTTTAGTTGCCTTTAACCTTGAAAATAATCGGTTAAATGGCAAGATGTTTGTAATCAAGCTTAACGACAGCGTTTTTGTGACATTGATGAAAGATGGATTGTTTTGTTTGTCTTTTTTTTCAATCGGATAAAAAATTGTACTAGTATCTGATACAGGGTTAATGAAGCAATACGATGGTTAGACGTCATGCTAACCATTGTATAGTATAACAGCGATGAGGAATATGGATAAGTCGACAGTTGACAGGTAAGGACATTGTAAGAAGTGTCATTTTGCTAATTTTTGCTTTAAATATGGCAATATTTTTCTTTATTCCCATTTCCTACATGTTCCCATTACAAAATCTTACCTGTCCTTCCAATTGGAAATTTCCCATTTTAAAACTGAACTTTATTCTCCAATTGGAATTTTCCCATTAACCAAATATTCCAATTGGAATTTTCCAATGTTCATACTTTCCCACTTTGAATGTGGGAATCCTCCAATTGGAAAGATTCACTCATGGGAAGGATTCGCAAACAAATGCCTTAAATGAATCTATCGGTTCTTCATTTTTAATGAATATATTATCTTTCATGTAGTGAGTGTAAAATATTCTTAATTAAACAGTCAATTTCAATTTAAAAAAATATGTTCCAAATTCTCCCACAATTTTAATAGAGCAAGTTTTCCAATTGGAAAAGCTTGAAAAAGCCATTTTCCAATGGGAAGGCCATTTTCCAATGGGACTCCCATTGGAAAAGTTGACTTTAAATGCCAAAAAAACATATTTCTAAATTAAATTTCAGGAAACAAAAAATATCTCTTATTAGTATTACCTAACACATTTTAAAAATACAAGAATAAAAAACATTGGGTGAAAAATAAAAAAAAATAAGTTTGCAAAAATTCCGGATTTGCAAACTTAATCCGGATGTTGTTATAAGCAAATTTCATTTTATTAAAGGCATTTATTTTCTCATGTAAAAACCTTTGATAACTATTGTTTCTCTTTTTTCTGTTTACATTTATACTATGCTTTAAGTTCCATATGTATACATTTATAAGATAACACGTGTAACCATTTTGTAAAATGTCTCACCTTTTCCGAAGTATTAAGCTCTTGTTTCAGCTCATCACATCGTCGCTTCCTGGTCTGAAGAATCAAACATATTGTAACATGCACATGGTATCTGTGTGAGTTATGTTTACTTTAAGATGAATTATTTATACATCTAACACTTCAGTTGAAAGTCCAGTGTCTTGAAGTAATCTCTGAAGACTGTCTTTCAAACACAAGTAGAATTGTGGCAAATGTTTTCCTTTATAAATCATATTGTTCCATTGTTTTGCTATTAAATACATGTGTTCCTTAAACTAAAAGGGCTTGAAGACGATACCTAAAATAAGTAGATTTAATTATATGATCAGTGCACAAGGACCTATGGTAATGTTTTGTTATAAAAGATGGCATATACACATTGACTTTATATAATAAGCCCTAGACATGTTTATGTACGGACTCACCTTTTCTGAATTATATAGGTCTTGCTTCACTAGTTGCAGCTCATTACACAGTTCCTGCCTTGTCTGTCAACGTATTAAAACTGTATTACCCCTTTCATTTGTTTGAAGGACGATTACTATATTATCTAAACAATTACATCTATACATCGTTAAATGTGAAACTAGCGATCTGAATTATAAAGGTCTTGTTTCACCTGACGTTTCAACTCAATACACAAATCCAAGCTTGTCTGTGTTACCATCGTATTACATTTTATACATTATATTTCAATACAATTACAATTTGACAGAAAAAGGCTCCACTATTTAGGTATTTAACTCGTTCTTCTCAGGTGCAACGGGAAAATACCAGCATATTAAATTGTGTCAATATCATATAATACTAATATCCCTTAATGTGTTCATTAAAGTTATTTGATATGACTTGAATAATCTAAAGTTTGTTTAAAAATATTTATTGTGTTTCACATAGAAAAGTTTATAGTTTAACGCATATTATACGTCAATGTTAATTAATATTTAGTATACTGAATATGTCAATTAACATTTAGAAATGTCAGTTTGAAAATTTGAAACATGTATCAAATGGTTGAGATTATTTCAATGGGTTGATTTTAGACTATTAGCTATATAGAATGTATACACTTATACAATATTACATTACAATGTTTACTTGCGCTCGAACCTTTTCCCATTGTTCTATGACCTGCTTTGCTTGCAGTAACTCTTTGTCGTACGTATTTCTTGTCTGAATAGGCGATACTATAAAATATAGACCTATGACAAAGACGCTTAAAATGTAAAATCACATATTTGGTATTCAAGCATTGAAATGATTCCATACACGAAATGAAACAGTTGCTTTATGCCAGGATCAATGAGAGTGATTACTCTCATTGATATCCCTGCACATGTGAATGACGAGATGAATCGACATGTTTGTAAATTACATCACCTTTTCGGACGTCTCAGTGCCATGTTTGACTTGTTTTAGCTCGTCACGCAGTTCCTTCATTGTAGAAGTAGAAGGATTTAAAAAAAAAATAACATTTGTTATCGGTATGAATGACGATTATTGTCTATTTGAGCGTTTCATACAAAATATTTGCTTATAAGTATTAACATGCTCAGAAAATGATGCCCGAAATCGTGCCATCGTACCCTGAAAGGACAAATAAATATTTGCAGAGTTTAAAAAGGCATTATGTTTTCTGTTTTGTGCGATTAGAGTCATAGCTGAGTACTTGTGAAGAGCTAGTTTCGAAATTCTTTTGAGAGGGACGGGGTCAAGGTCACTTGAATAATGAAACATTTATTTCCGACTAAAAAGGAAAGCTTTTGTTGTTGTCTTTGGCGTTTGCCCAGTGCCATTAAACCTGGATTATGTTTAAACGTTTTGATACTGAGCTTGTTTCTATAGTTTTGCACATAAATGTAGTTGTTAAGTTGGTATGTTTGTACCTTATGTTAAGAGATAGCTCAATATTGGTGTGAGGGGGCTGAGGTCAGTGATACTATAGTTAAAACAAACGGTTTCAATCATATAACTTAAGCTAGAAGTGATGGATAGTAGTGAAAGTTAGTGAGTTGGTATTTTTGTGAAGGGCTAGCTTTAGATTGTTTTTAAGGGGTCGAGGTCAAGGCCAAAAAAGAAAAATTGGCGGATAAATTAGTTTTCCTCTAAAACCTTAAGATAGTGTTAAAGTATACTAATGCAGCTTGGTCTGTAGCAAGCATATTTAAAAAGTTTGCGGTGGATTGCTTTTCAGGGGGATTGCGTCAATGTCAGTGTTTCTAAATATAAAAATATGTTTTCTGCCCATTAACTTCAGCTATAATTGATAGGTAATGCTGCTGAATGGTTTGTAAGATGCTTATGTAAAGAGCTTGAGATATCTTCTGAGGGAGCTGAGGTCAATGTCAAGGCAAACTAAAAGTAAAAAAGAGGTTTCCGACCAATAACTTAAGTAAGAATTGATATGGATAGACGTGAAAGTTAGTGAGTAGATTGCTTACATGTAGTTCTAGCTTGAGACTGTTTTGAATGGGGGGCTTGTGGTCAGGCCAATACTACTATTACTAAAAATTGTTAAATGGCAGAAACATTGGTTTCCCCCCAAAGCCTTAAGCAAGTACTGAATGAAATTAATGAAGGTTAATATGTAGCTATCTTATGTTAAGAGCTAGCTTGGGATTTATTTTGAGAGAAATGGAGTCAATGTCAAGGTCAGTGTTACCAAAAATAGAAAAAAATGATTTAGGCTGTTAACTTTAGTAAGAATTGATGGATATTTATGAAAGTTATGTGTATATAGATTATGATAATTGCTAGCTTGTGATTGTTTTTGATTGGATGCGGTTAAGGCCATTGTCACACTCCCTAGAAACAGAAAAATGGCGGAAACATTGGTTTGAATTTGATGGATAATTTTGTTAGTTGCTGTGTAGGTAGACTTTGTGATTTTTTTTTTTATTTTATTTGGAGGGGGGTTTGTCAATGCAAAGGTTAATGTATCAGTTACTAAAATAGGGAAACGGATTCCGCGCAATTATTCAAGTACGAATTATTGGATGGTGATGAAAATATGTGCTATTTGAAGAACTTGCATGGGAATACTTTGAGGGGTCAAAGACGCTGTCACTAAAATAAGGATAATGTTGTTTTTTCTCCAAATTACTTAAGCTAGTGATGTATAGTAATGAAATGTGTGCTGTAAGTAGCCAATATGAAGAGCTAGCTTTGAATAGCTTTTCAGGGGATTAAGGTCTAGGTCACAGTCACTTTAAAAATGGTTTCTGCCGAATTTTGCGATTGTGATTGCTTTTGACAGGGTTTGGGTCAAGGTCAAAGTCACTGTACTAAACATAGAACAATGGTTTCCGCCCAATACCTTAAGTAAGAATGGATGTTTAGTTATGAAAGACGGTGTTTAGATTGTTTATGTGAAGAGGCAGCTTTGTATTGCTTTTAAGGGTTGGTGTCAAGGTCAAAGTCACTTTTACTATACATAAACATGTTTCTACTTACTAACTTTAGTTAGAATTTATGGATGATTTGCTTATAGGAAGCTTATGAGAAGAGCTAGATTGGGATTACTTTTGAGGGGGGTCGGTAGGTCAAGGACAATGTCACAAATACTAAAAATAAAACAATGTTTTCCGCCAAATTATTAATTTTAGAATTGATGGATAGTGATTAAAGTAGAGGAGAACGTAGCTCTTGTGGAGAGCTAACATGGAATTGCGTTTCAGGGACGTGGGGTAAAGGTTAAGTTCACTGTAGCTTAAATTATCAAAAAGGTAATCGCCCAATTACTTTAGGCTGCTACTTTTTTCACTCATACAAGAAATTGATTGGCTATATTTTCTTATTATTCATATTAAAATCTGGTTTCTAGTTAGATTTACTTTATTATACCATATATGACAACTTTAAATAGATAAAAAATATATTGTAATGACATTTAGCATTTTTTAAATGGATCATCGTATTTTTATATCTTCCCTTTGTTTACTATTGATCCTACCTTTTCAGTCTTTGCTAAGCTTTGTTTCGCTTGTAGTGTTTCTTTTTCGAATCCTTTTCGTGCATGCAATCAAACGTTTTAAGACATTCTTAAAAGAAAAATCGAAAACACGACCACTTGGACGCGAGGCGGACAATAAATGCAACCAGACCACTCACAGCCCTAAGGTGATGTTACATATATACATGCTTTTGATGCTACCAAAGTTTGTGACAGATATCAATTATATCATGGTTTAAACGCAAGAATAATTAAGAAATCCATATCAAACTCTCTAAGAATCAGTTATTACCGTGAGCTCTAGAATTCAATGACGACAAAATGTGTATGAAACAATAAGTGTGCGTAGATTTCATGAAAATCATATTTCTTTAAAAATATTTTTCAAATGTGAGATAAAATAACATATATATGCAGCCATATTGTTGATTAAATGAATTTTTACAAAAGTCTTCAGTTATCACAGGAAATTCATCGTTTTGTGATATCAGCAAAACGATTACGCCATGTGCTTCTACATCTCTTAAGTCAACTTCTTGTTTTAACATCGACTCACCGTTTCTGCTTTTTCTACGTCCAGTTTCGCTTGATTCAATGATTCGATGAGTTCATTACACCCCTTGAAAAGTATAATAACATGAGTCATTACCAATTTGTAGTTTATAACAATGGTAACATATAGACAAGGCTACAAGAAACAATCAGTAATATCAAGTTGGGTTTAAACCTGACATGAACATTTATATATCATCAGCTACAAAGCAATGAGCCTAAAGGCGACCAAATCCTAATCCAAAATTATTGATTGGAACCTGTGTGACGACATGTTTTAATTCATTTTAAACGAAAATAAAATGTCAAACTTTTTTATGTAAACGTTGGCAGGTGTAAAATTGAATGGCCGGTTGAACGGTTCTATCACAGAAGCGATCATGATAAGGCACTCCTAGGTTTTACACAATTATGTTACGTTAGCGTACACAAAAATTTGTCAACGTACGTCTTGTTTTTAAAGTATGTTAATCACACCATACCACTATTTCTTCTGTCTGTCCATTATTTTAACAATGACAGCCATTTTAAAATTTTGGACATAAAGTAGAAATCAAGTACTCATTTGTCTTTAAAGCATGTACAAAATATGTATAATCGACGACAATCTCGTGTCTAGTCCCTTAAGATTAGGAAGATCAATATTGATGTGATGTATTGGATTTTGTTATATATTATGGTTAACTTGCAAACACAATAATTGTTATATAACCTGACTCAGCAAATGTTATCAATTACTAAACATACAAAAGCTATATCAATTTGCTCAGTATTTTGTAGTTCGTTTTGTTCAAAGAAATGGATATAACCTTATTTAACTCATTTGAACTTCTTTTCGCAATGTTTGCATGGCAACATATTTCAGCTAGCTAAATATGCTTAAATAAGGTCACAAGACAAGAAAATGCCGATATTGAAAAAGGGATTAATTCAAATTTCTCCCGAATTGCCCGGGTCAATTAAAATTGTATCTCTGTTACATATAAATTATAAAAGCATCATTCATTAATAAGTTAATGAAAATACTTCCTAAATAGATGAACATGTCGACAAGCATTATACAATTGAGGTTTAGTAATTAGCAAAGAATTTAAAAAAAAAATGCGGAATGACGTTCATACAATCATTAACACCGGTTCCTCATTAACATGTTTGTCTAACCTTTTCCAGATTAATAAGATTTTATTTCAGTAGTTTTGACTCTGATGGCAATGGAAGTTATTCAAATGAAACGATAATTCAAATAATGCTTAGTGAATTGAAACCAATTATTTCACATTAACCGACGTTTAATTTACCAGGGTTTTGTGTTTTACTGAATGTTCTATCCCTGTAGATGTAAGATTTTTATAAAACATGTTTGTTAAAATATTACCTTTTCAAAACTATCTTGGTTATGTTCTATATGTGTCAGCTCATCACATAGTTCATTTCTGGTCTGAATACGTGTTCGAATATTCTTACATGTGTACTAGTTACAAGTTAGGTTAACTAAAACATTCTATACGATGTAATGGACATTGGAATATGTTCGAGTGAGTAAATATTGCTCGTTCTACTCAGGTTCTTGGGCGTCATAAAGCGTCATCAATAACTTCTATTGTTCAAATATCTTATTTATAGGAATATAGGTTTCTGTAGAAAATGTTTTTCTTACCTTTTCTGATTCCTCTATGCCCTGTTTTGCTTTCAGTAATTCTTGTTCGAGAATCTTTCTTTTCTGAAATCATAAAGGCGAAATTATTAGTAAGTGGGTTGGGTTAAAATGTCAGTACGCATAGAATATTGCTTTTGTTGCGAATTTATATAATTAAACTAAACATAATGTATCTAATGAATTCGTTTTTTGCAAGGACTAATGTGCACGGTTGAATATACGTGCTTTCCCTGAATAAAAATGTACACTTAGATTTGTAATTATGTTTATATAACTGGTATCACCTTTTCTGAAATATCTTGTCTTGTTTCACTTGTTTCAGCTCATTACAAAGTGCATTTATTTTCTGTAAACATGGGAATAATTACCTTAATTACTTATTAGTATCAACAACAATTAATATAATCATATTCTATAAAAAATAAAGCTAAGAACCAGTGACCATTTTCAGCAGTTGAACCTCGCTATGTCGACATCGGATAAGACGACTTTTCGGTTATGTCGACTTTTTTTCCGGTCCCGAATTTATTCCTTCTTATTCTTTATAAAATAAATCTGTTAATGTGTCGATTTTTTTATCTCGACTTTTTCGCTATGTCGACCTCGTTTTTCAGTCCCAGTGGTCAAATTTAACACGTTTCCTATGTTATTTATGTCGAACTGTAGATCGAGACGTAGGTGTGAAAATATTCATGACGGTTTGCGGCATGTCGCAAAATACCGTACGTGTCAATATAACAAACTGTCATAATTGGGAGATGCACAAATGTTATTGGTTAGTGCTAATAAGTTAAGTTGTTTGTTTATGTATTTAATTAAAGAGACATTTATTGCTCAAGCTCTTTGGTATTGTATTAAAAAATGAACATTTTATTGATTAGATATCATTCCCGAATGGGAACAAAAAAAATAACTACAAAATGTCAAATGTCAGTTCCACTGCTCTGGTCGACCAATTCAAAGAAGTACCCGGTATAAAATCTTACAATGTACAAATTTATGCAATTGTGGTTGTATGTGTTTTGTGTGATCTATAAAGGTAAAAAAAAAATGACACAAATAATTCTTCTTTTGTTTCACTTATTTTTCTATAATAAGTTCGCTGTTTTCACGACTAAAATATTTAACAAGACCGTTCAATTGTGGATGTAAACATCGTACAATCCAACTCAAACGTGTTGGGATTGGTGATATTTTTTGTAATTCGAATGAGTCGACTTTTCGATATCTCGACATTTTTCACTAGGTCCCGAAAAAGTCGACATAAAGAGGTTCGACTGTACTGTGAAATCATTAATGTTCGTGGGACATTAATGTTCGTGTTTTTCGTGGGTTGGGTGATCCACGAATTCAAGATCCTACGAAATACAAACCCTTTAATCACTTTTTCAATTGCCTTGTTATGTACATAGTCTAGTTTATTCGTTACAGAGGCCGCTGTATACATCGTTAATATCGGTCTCACTTTATATCTTACTTATTTCGTTGTTTTGTAAATATATTATATCAGCCTTAACAATTCAATTCAATTCAATAGTTTATTAGCACAAACATTCAAGTTCATCGCCTTTACTTCTGGCGGTAACATTTATTTACATACATGAGAAGAGCATGATATTATAATACACATATTAATAACACTATCAGGATATTGATAATTCACGTAAAAAATGTAATTATTAACGTGAAATTGCTTGAACAGTGGCGTACCTTATTCCTTCAGAACAATATCTATAAATTGACCACCCTCGCTAATGCGGTCAGGCATGTTTTGACAGTAGCGGGTATGTTAGTGATGAAAAGTGTTTGTTGTAAGGCCACTGTTCAGAGCATAATTATTATTGGTTTTAATTCACTGATCAGACTTAAGAAGAAAAAAATAATAAAAACAACAACAACAAAAAAACACACAATTGTTTCAAAAGCAAGCAATAATAGCAATACAAGAAAAAAAAATAAAAAAAAATAAATAAACATGTATTGGTTTATGATACTTTCTCGTCTTAAAGTTAAAATATATACATATTTAGCAAGTTTAATTTGTGTACTATTCTGCTCAGCTGTCATTAACAATTTAAATATTTGCATTGTGGGCCAATGACAAAAATATCTAGGTAAGCATTAAATCCGTATGTCTCTGTAAAAAGGACATACAAGCACAAAGTGAAACTCATCGTCACCAACATTCATTTGACAAAATATACATCTACGTTCAGATTGTTCTATATTTCTAAAAAGTCCTTCTTCGATTGCAAGTTTGTGAGCTGAGCATCTTAATCTGGTTAGCGAAATACGATGCTTGTCTTTTTTAATACAATTAAGATAATTCTCGTAACCAAACCTACGCTTTATACTATAATAGGTTTTTTATTTGGATGACGTGTCTAATAGAGAAAACAAATGTTGGCAATACTGATCATGTAATATTTGTTTGACACTGTTTAATTGAAGAACTGAAATGTCATTATTGTTCCATAAATAACTAAAACCCAAACTATTAAGCAATTGATTTACCTCTAATGCCCATGACCCACGAAGATTATTATTCATTGATCCCAATCCACTTCATGTACCAAAGAACCGTGATGCTTAGTTAAAATTTTGAACCAATATTTCAGAATTCGCTCTTTACGTGCAATATCTAAGGGAAACCTCCCAAGCTCGCCATAAACAAAAGCGTTTGTGCTTTGAACTCTCACCTTTAATACCTGTTCAAGAAATTTTAGATATATTATTTCCGTGTCCGGGGCTTTATGAGAACCCCATATTTCTGCTTCATTATTAAATATAGGCATGATCATGCTGTCAAAAAGTTTAAGTTTTTCATTTATCCCCAGTGACACGTCAAAAAGTGAATTCAGTGAATAAATAGCCTTTAATGCCTGGTCGGCTAAAGCCTTTTGCGACAAAATATATCAATGTTTCAACTCGGGTTTCAAATTTGGCAAACCATTGCTACAGTTTTCATGGTGTTAACAGTGATATTCCATTTTTGCAATAATCATTAAGCTTGTTTAAGAGTATTTGTAGGCCAGAAGCAGAGTATGAAAACAAAACAGTGTCATGTGCTGTCCATGAAAATCTCCAAGTTTACAAGATATGAGTGATGAGTGTCAGTTTTCGAATCTTTCTTTAATGAAATAATTAATCGATTACATTGGAGGTTACAGAGCACCTAATGTGACAACGTACAATAAAAACGCGTTCATTATACTTATTAAACAAAAACGTGTGACTAGATATTGTAATGAGATGACATTCAAAAGTGATTGAAATTGTAGACATCAACAATCTTTAGGGATTGTTTACTCAAAATTACGGACCTTCTCGGTTGGTTTCACAGTTTGCAAAATTCTTAATTTGCATTCAATGGGTTCGCTTATCTGTATTTATGATCAGTGTACATCTTCATTTATGACCTTAATTATCAATTGATTGATAAATGACATGGGTATATGCACAAATTGGCATGTCGTACCACTTTAGCGAGTGTCATAAACCGAGTGACTTAAAAGACGGAAATCACAGACCAGCACGTGGAGATATTGCAAACGATCTAGAACGATCGCAGTTTCGATTTTTTTTCTTCAAAATTGAAAAACCACGAATTCAAGTAGCCCACGAAATTGTAAATTTTCGGCAAGCCACGAAATTTCATGCCAACGAATATAAATGAGTTCACAGTATGCACATTCATGATTATAAATGCTCAGGTTAAGTATAGCATTATTTTTTTTAACATATAACCTTTGAAATCAAAGTTAATTTCAATTGCAGCCAAGGCAGCAATATATTGAATGTTCTTTGTTCTTTAATATTTTCTTGTATCATATTATTTATTTCCCCAACAGTGTGCCACATAATCAATTACAATGCAATGAATAAAAAAAGAAACAAAGCATGTACTACCGTATACAAATATACTTTGGAGCAAGAATTACTATTATATTGTATTGACAAATAACAAACTATTTCACCAAGTATTGGACATTTGTAATTGTTTACAATTAGTTGTTATATAACATTCATTTAACTTTTGACGATTCTTCCAAGCCCTGTTGCAACTTTTGTTCGAATACCTTTCTTGTCGGAGACATAATAATCTAAAACAGACCAGATGAAACTAAACAATCAGCAGGAAATAACATTCTCTTATGTTGATCCATGTTAATACAGATATCTTGTTTCATTGGGATGTACATAATGTTCTGTTTCATGTTTTTAGTTAAAGAAGTTGCTGTACCTTGATATCAGAGTAGCATTGCTAATTCCCATTAACATTGAAATACCTAACAGTACATCAATGATCTGATATATTATGTTATGCACTGGCTTTTAATATTAAGCATTTTTTTGTGATAGTATCAGGCTCGAGTTTGTAGCCGCCAAAAAGCAAAGATTGTCTACTAAGCCTTAACAGATTTCGAGCTAGCTATCACGCAATTCTGTGAAACTAAATAATATAGATATGAATCCATCTATACTAAATATTAGATTAAGTATTTTTTATTCGGAAAAGTGGAGTCACGACCTAATTATGATTGATTGATTATGATGATATCATTATTATACAATACACAACTCCTCATTTATTGTTACACATACATATTAATTGACCGGCTTAAAAAGTGAGCAAAAGAGCACGATATTTTAACAGATGCTCAGAATGGTTTTAAAAATAATTACAGTACGGTTGACCAGGTGTTTATACTTAACTCTCTTATACAAGGCAATTAAGTAAGAAGAAGAAATTGTATTGTTGTTTCGTGGACTTCCGGAATGCATTCGACTGCATTGATAGAGGGCGCCTTTGTTTTAAACTTATCAAACTTGGTATAGATGGAAAGTTTTTGTCTTTGCTGAGGTCGATGTATAGGAAGGTGAAAATGTGTATTAAACATCTTGGTTCTTTGTCAGATTTATTTGACAGTAATGTTGGCTTGTTTCAAGGGGAGATAACCTCCCCGATTTTTTTTCTCTCTTTCTCAATGATATTGAGCTTCAGTTATAGCAAGGTTTAAATGCAGGTCTGACAGTTGATGAGATTTTGGTTTATGTGTTGTTATTCGCAGACAATGCAGCTATTGTGTCGGAAAAAAGAGAAGGCCTGCAGGAGTCATTGAATAATTTGTGTACTTATTGTTGTAAATGGAATCTGACGGTCAATGTGCTACGGATACTTCAGCTCTTACCTTTTTGAATTGTTCTATGACCAGCTCTTTTTTCTAGAACCGAAAAGGCGAAACTAGTCATGTAGTAAATTTAATCTTTACACATTGTCATGCATTATATGTGCTTTATGCACGAAACAATACGATGTTATTGTAAATATGTGCAATAATATTAATCCACATCAAAGGTCTCCCCTTTTTGACATTGTCAAGGTATTGCTATACTTTATTTCAGCTCACCAAACTGTTAAAAGTAGAACTATTGGCTTTTTTACATGGTGTTGGTATGCTAGTCGATTATTTCATTTCCAAGCGTTTTGAAGAACAAGTATGAACGAATTATCTTAAGCTCCATTTATTATAACTGGTTTATGCACGAGAGTTTTCGTGCTTTTAGTAATTGGTTGATGTTAACAGGTGCGTGGTCAACTATTATCTTTTAGTGCATATTTTTTTGTCATTCAAAAACAACGGCAAAACAAACTTAATTCAACATTGAATACGGTTCATCTGTAAAACTTCAACGTAAATTGTAAATGATTGTAATTATTATCAGATTATTTTCACAAATTATATTTTAGATGGTTTTAAATATCAACAAAAAAGGACAGACATTGTGAACTGTAGATATTATTTCAAAGAAAAATAAAGGCATAACCATTCTTAAATATCGATTCTATATGAAAAGCTAAAGCATCGACATGTTCGTAGTTTCAAAGTGTTAACGTTTATTTCCAAAGACATATCATTTAATACCTGTATGGAAATAAATAAGAAATATTCCCTTTAAAAATCTTAACCATTCTTAATAATATGAGACATAAATATGATAACATTAATAATAATTGCGATATAAACTGTCATTTGTGATTGTAGAACTTAAAAAAATCGTCATAAATATTAAGGTGATTATCAAGACCAAGTAAATTTCAAAACAATTAAAGCCATTTATTTTCACATGTAAAAACGGTTTATCAGTGTGTTTTTTCTCTATCAACATAGATACTATGATTAAAGTTGTATCTCTATACATCTATAGGATAAAGCGTAAAACCATTTTGTAAAACGTCTCACCATTTCCGAAGTATCAAGCTCTTGTTTCAGCTCATCACATTGTTGCTTACTGGTCTGAAGAAGCAAATGTATTGAAACATGCATATGGTATCTGTGTGAGTTATGTTTACTTTAAAATGAATGATTTCAGTTGAACGTCCAGTGTCATATATTAATCTCTGAAGACTGTCTCTCAAATACAAGTAAAATGGTGGCGAATGTGTTCCTTTTTAAACCATATTGTTTCCATTGTTTTGCTTTTAAATAAATGTGTTTCTTTTCATTATGTGATCAGTGCACATGGACTTATGGCAATGATTTTATAAAATTGCAAATATAAATTGACTTTATATAATAATCCCTTATTGTTAAATTGGAAGGACTATGGTAAATAAGTCGGATCCTTTACATCTGTGGGATAAGATTCAAAGACATGTTTGTGTAAGGTCTCACTTTTTCTGAATTATCTAGGTCTTATTTTACTTGTTTCACCTCATAACACAGTTCCTACCTTTTCAAATTGAATACCATCTTACATCGGTATGAAAGACGATTACTTAATTTTCTAAATAATTACAACTAGACACCGTACAATGTCAAATAATCCGTAAGTGATCTAAATTATAAGGGTCTTGTTTCACATGACGTTTCAACTCAACACACAGTCCCTGCTTTGTATGTAAATGTGTTAACATTGTATTACATGTTACATCTTATAGTTTAATTCAATACCAAGTGGACATAAAAAGGCTCCAATATTTTGCTATCTAACTATCAGAAGCTAAGGCAAAATAACAGCATATTTAATCAAATCTACTAGCATTATTGTACATATAAGGGGTCAAAATCATATAATACTTTTCCCCCCTAACATGTCTATTAAATATATTTGATACGATTTCATTTATGTAATAGTCATTTAAAAGTATTAATTGTGTTTCACTTAAAAATTAATTTATGTTTACGTTATATATAACACAATGTTAAAAGATTTAATATTTAGCATGATCTATTGAGTATGTCAATAAACATTTACAACATAAATATCAATTAGCAAATTTGAAATATGGATCAAGTCGTTGAGATTAGTTCAATGGGTTGATTTTAACCTATTAATTATATTGAAATCAAGTAGTATACATATGACATTACTATGTATACTTGAGCTGTTTCCTTTTCGCTCTATAAAATGCTTCGCTTGCAGTAACACTTTGCCCAACGTAATTCTTGTCCGAAATGGAAAAGGCGTTACTAAAGTTTAAAAGAATAGACCAATGACAAAGACGCTTAAAATGTAGAGTCACATACGTGTTATAAATGCATATAAATTAATCCTTACAAGACATCAAAGATGATTTGCTTTATGCCAGGATCAATGAAAGTGTTTTACTAGTAGTGACAGCCCTTGAAATATGTATGACACTATCAAGCAACATGTTTGTAAAACAAATCACCTTTTCGGACGTCTCAAGGTCATGTTTGACTTGTTTTAGCTCGTCACAAAGTTCCTTCATTGTCTGAAAAAGAAGAAATTGGTTATTTTTAACATATTCGATCATTATGAATGACATTAATTGTGTATTTGAGCGTTTCGTACAAAATATTTGCTTATAAATATTTACATGCTCAGAAAATGAGGCTTTTCATCGTGCCATTGTGCCTTAACAAATATCGACAGAAAAGGACAAGTAAATATTTACAGAGTTCAAAGGGCATTTTTATTTTTTTTATTTTGGGGGTGCGATAAGAGTAATAGTACAATTCCAGTACTGTGAAGAGCTTTTTTCGGACTACTTTTGAGAGCGTCGGGGTAAGGTCAATGGCAGTGTAAATATAAATAGACTGAAATAGAATGAAATTCTGAAACATTGATTTCCGACCAAAAAGTAAAGGTAGTATTGAAGTATAGTTGTCAGGTAGGTGGGTTTGTAGCTGATGTAAAGTGTTAGCTTAGTATTGGTTTAAGGGGGCTGAAATCAGTGATGCTAAAATGGTTTCAACCATATAACATGGGTAGTAGTGATAGTTAGTGGATAGGTATTTCTTTATAAGCGATAGCTTGAGAGTGTTTTTGAAAATGGAGGACACATTGGTTTCCGCCAAATTACTTAGATTTGAATTGATGTATAATTGTATTGGTTGCTGTGTAGGTAGCCTTTGTGGAAACCGGAATTAGTGGATAGTGATGAAAATTGGTTTACAGTTAGATAATTTGAAAAACTAGCATGGAAGTGTGTTTAAGGGAGTTTTTTTTATCCAACCTATTTAAGCTAGTCATGCATAGTTATACAAGTTTTAGTGTAAGTAGCTTATTGAAAGAGCTAGCTTCGAATAGTCTTGCGTTTGAGGGGCGTAAGGTAAAGGTTAAGTTCACTGGAACTTTAGATAGAAAAAATGTTTATCGCCCAATTACTTTAGACTGCTACTTTTTCTTCACTCATACAATAAATTGATATTGGCTTTATTTTATTATTACTCATATAAAACACTAGTTTTTAGTAAGATTTACTTTATTTTCCACATATCAAAAATGTTCAAAACATGTATTGTAATGACATTTAACATTTTTAAATGGATCATTTTATTTTTCCTTTTTTACTATCGATACTATCTTTTCAGTATTTTTCAAGCTCTGTTTCGCTAGCAGTGATTTCTTCAATCAAAAGTTTTAAGACATATTTAAACGGAATATTAGCTTTTCACTTATAATCATTGATTACAGACAAACAGAGAGGCAAAAAGCCGGGAATGAGATAATCAAATGTGTGTTTCTTGGAACTGTTATTTATAATAATGAAACAATTCAGGTTTAGGTCAATCACGTTCATATGTGTAGTCTTGGCCCTGGTATGCATATGCATATATTAAAAACGGTCTGAAAAACATTAATGCAAAAAAAAATGAATTGATCTTTCAGTTCTTTGATTATTGTTGTAACCAGAAAATCTGAAGACCAAGTACACGCCATTACATGTTTTTTTATGTAAATGCGTGAGTGTTCAGTATATACTAATCTTTTTAGCTGGAACGTTACGAAATATTTAAGAATTATTCTAAAGTCCGTTTCCTTGGCATAAAACAGTACTGTGTCCTTTATAAGATGCCATAAAAGAGAAACCCTACTGAGGGATCGAAATCACGACCACTGTAATGAGAGGCGGACAATTATACAACTAAACCATTCACAGCACTAAGGTGATTTAACAAACATACATGTGTTTGATCTTACCAAACTTTGTGACAGATTACACTTACATCATAGGTTAAACGCAAAAAAATAAAAATCCATATCAAATTTTTGAGAAGTATTTATTACTGTGAGCTATAGGATAAAATGACGCCAATATGTGTACGAAACAATAATTGTGCGTAGTTTTCATGAAAATCAAATTCCTTTAAAAACATTGTATATGCAGCCATAGTACTGATTGAATCGATTATAACAAAAGTCTTAAGTTAGGAGAGAAACCCCTGTTATTGTGACAAAGCAAGACGTCTACACTACGTGTACCTACAACTCTAAAGTTAGAATCTTTATTTCAAATCTACTCACCATTTCTGCTTTTTCTGCGTCCACTTTCGCTTGAATAAAAGCCTCGATGAGTTCATTACGCGTCTGGAAATGTATAATGTTATGTTCAATTAATAGTTAAAATATGGTAACATAAACCCAAGGCTACATAAAACAAAATCATTGATATCAAGTTAGGTTTAAAAATGACGTGAACGTTCATACGAGGTGCAGTCAAAAAGTTCCCGGACTGGTTATATATTGCACAATTTTGACGTCGGACTATGACGATTCTTGTCACACATGAATCCTAACGACATTTTTACATTTTGTTAGCAAAAATGAAAACATATTATCCATATTTTAATTGAAAATACGTTTATTTAACATATAACTTACGCTACGGATCACTTTGAATTAATATTACTACCAAATTGTCATCACTGCTATTAACGCTAGATATGCAATAGTTTGGCGCCGTTTTATCGGCTAAATTAACATGACGTCACATCAACGTCATTTCTAAATACATGCGCAAATAAAAACACCATCGCTTAAGAATCATTGAATTCATGCGCATTGTCCGAAGCAATGGAAGAAATCGCTGGTGTAGAAACGTCAACGTCATCCGAGCGATTGGAGCAACGGGCAGTCATTAAATACTGTGCGAGAGCGGGAATGTCACCAATGAAAACATGGAAATTAATTAATCCAGAGGATGGATTAAGGAAGTGTTCCAGGACGCTCGTTTTTGATTGGCACAAGCGTTTCCGGGACGGTCGTGACGACATAAGTGACAATAAGAGAAATGGTCGACAACAGGATAGTGGCAGTATCGATAAAGTGCAGCGCGTCATTTCCGTTGATCGGCGGAAATCGATCGACGATATAGCGGATAGTGTTGGATTAAGCCATGAAAATGTATACAACATCTTGACAAAGGACTTGCGAATGAAATAAGTAGACGCAAGGGTGCCACGCCTTTAGACCGAAGAAAATATGAAAACCAGGAAAGAAGCATGTGAGAAATTTCTACAGCGCTGGAGAAAGAAGGGTGGTCGATTTTTAAGTAATATCATTACCATGAAACCTGGGTGAACTTTTATGACACTGAAACGAAGAGGGAGTCTATGGTGTTGAAAAGGCGATCTTCGCTTCCTCCTTAGAAAGCAAGGAGATCGAAATCAGCAAAGAAGATAATGTACATATTCTTCATGGACAGCCAGGGAATGCTCCTGCAACATGCAGTACCTAGCGGCCAGACTCTCAATAAAGATAACTATCCAAAAGTAAGTTACATCAACATATAATTTATGATCACACATACAATATAATGTAATGTTTATACTAACTATATATATATATATATATATATATATATATATATATATATATATATATATATATATATATATATATATATATATAAATAATTGGTATGTTTATCAAGAATTGTTAGGTACCGCCTTGGAACGGTCAGTAAAATGTAAATTTACAATACAAAATATTGGGTTGAATATAGCATCCTTTCATAACTAAACTTTCAGTGCTTTGATTTTTATGAAGAATTTGCTCATTCATGTTATCTTTAAAACCGTTTTTGGCGGACACGTGTTGACTGACTCCGAGTGTTTTGGCTGTGACTTAAATTTCTTCAAATATTTTACGTTTTCAAATCATTTGGAAGGAGAGAATAGCATACACTAGTCGCTTTTATTTTTAATAATGTTTTTCTTTATTTGTTCCCAGTTTTAGTACAATGATGCTTTTTATTATGAAACTCTATGATCACACAGTTTTAAACCTTTTAAGGCAGACTGTGTGTGAAGCTTTTGGTTTCTAGCGATTTATATATTTAGTATTCATGCACTGTGCTGTTTGTAGAGCTGTGTGCTGTTCTATGTTTCTTGTTTGTGAATTTGTGTTTTATGTCTTTGGCGTTGCCCATTGTCACTAAACCGGGTGGTTTATGTTTTAACGTTTTTCTACTGAGCATGTTTCTGTAGCTTTTTGCATATATATTTTAATTCTTATTGATTCTATGCATTTCGTTTAATATGATTTGGATTCATATTGAGTAAACATATGTTTGTGACATGTTATGTCGTGCAGAGACATCTCACGAACGCATTGAGAAAGAAACGTCCGGACTGCGAAATTGAAAATTTGATTTTTCACCAAGACAACGCTCCTGCACATCGGGCTGATGACACGTTACGAACAATAGACTTTTTGGGGTACGAAAGCCTAAAAACATCCGCCGTATAGTCCCGGGTCAATGGACTTTTGTGTTTTTCCGAGATTAAAGGCCGACTTACGAGGTCGCAGGTTTGAAAGTGAAGAAGAAATTAAATTTGCCGTCAGGTCGGCAATAACAAGATACGAAAAGGAGTGGTACGCATACATTTTTAACAAGTTGGTAGATTGACACAGAAAATGTTTTGAATTTCAAGGGCAATACTTTGAAACACATTGAATAGCACACAAGCGCCTACGTTGACGTACTACATTAATGAACGTTTACAGTACGTCATTTCAGTACGAAGTGATCCTTATGGTGTGAGATATGTGTGTTTGCAGTGTAAAAATGATTGTTTGATGTATTATTAAAAAGTAATGTATGTACAGTCCTCTAGATTATTGTTTTTGCTTTATTTCGGTGCAATTTTATTTTTCCTAATCCCAAAACTGGCAGTCCGGAACTCTTTGACTGCACCTCGTATTTCATATTAACTATTAAACAATGAGCCTTAAGGCGGACAAACCCTAACCAAAGTGTTTTGTTTTGAACCTGTTTTGCGGCAAGTTTTCCTTAATTTTAAACGAAATCAAATGTTAAAATTTTTTGTGTGTAAAACGTTGGTGAACAGTTCATTTGCCGGCTGAAAGATTCCATTATAGAAGCGATCATGATAAGGAACTACTTAGTTTAACACAATTTTGTTATTATAGCATTCACAAAAATGTTGTCCACGCACGCCTGGTTTTTACAATATGTTAACACACCATGGCAACAATGGCTGCCCATTTCTAAATGTTGGACCTGAAGTAGAACTAAAGTTCTTAGTGCTGTCTAGTAACCCAAATAGAGTACAAAAAGAACAATGTATGATGCCTTAAAAAAACCTTTTAATTATAAAGTGGTGCATTCATTCTGGTGTATTCACTTATTGCATAAATATAATTTTCAACATCGGCACTTAAAGTGTGAGGGTGGCAACTGCTAGCAATATTTGGTCCGCAGTTATACATGGTATTTTGCATTCAAAACCTATGCGCAGTCCTTAAGATCAAGTTCATATTTAAGGTTCGATTTAAGGTTGGAAATACTTAATTATATGTAAAAACGACCAAATTACAATATTTTTGTGAAAGTTTACATCAAATTTGTGAAGAATGTGCTAATTGAGAAAACAGAAATGATTGTAAAAATATGTGCTTGTTGAGGAATATTCAGTGTGAACAATGGGTTTCGGTACTTGTTTGGATATTGAGCATAACATTGATTTGTGAGCGTTGTTGTCAAAAACGGCAGAATTATCAATGGCAGTTTTCAGAAGCATTGGAACACACTTACTGTACATGTACATATTTTTGTTTCTGTTATTACAGAGAAGAATTCCATTTATATTCATTGTCGATAAATGCTTTAGGTAGTGTGGACGTGGACAGACAGTGCTTAACGGACGACGGATTACATTACGTTTAAGACGATAACTTGATTTCATCTCCAGTACATGGCATTTTGTAAATAGGATATCGTCAATGTATGATGCAGCGTATTCACGTTGCGATGATATAATCAATATCATGGCATACCATTTGCATTTCTGGACTCGCACTCCCCATTGAGTTTGCGTCTAGGTTTTTGTCGTTAGTCGTACATGTTTCCTGACTGAAACCTCTTATGGAATCTTCCACTTTTCGTTTAAGTTTAATTTCCAAAGACTCCAATTCTTTATTGCCTTTTACCATGTTGGTATCATTTGTCTCTTTTCTTTGGTCAACATTTTCCTTTATGCGCGTAATGTCTCGTGTAATTTCCCTTATTATATATAAAGCTGCGGTCGTATCATTAGCCTGATCACAATCAAGATGTGTGGCATCTTTACACACAGCAAGATCATCCTCACCATATGAAAAATGATCGGATTGTAGACATCTACCACAGATCAAAGAGTTATGAGTTTTACAAAATATTAACGTTTTTTCAGTCGGATGGTGTTTACACATCTCCTGTCTTATATCACATATAATGCGCCTTGGATTGCATCTATCCTTTCCATACATGTCTAGGATGTGGATTTTAAATGATATTCCTGTTTTATGAATTTCAACACACGACTCACCAATATTCCCACAGGTTTTGCAATATTCGACTGCATTTTCATTACAGCACATTTCACACTTAATCTGTTTTGATGCCATGTCATTTGCTATTTTTTTAGGATAAAGGGAATGAAGTCAAAACGTTCTTTTATGCGCAAGTTTTATTTGTGGAATGAAGTTATGATTATTTGTCAATTAATTATTTCACTTTAATCACTATATATTCATAAGTGTTCATGTATCACTGAAAATATAAATACATTTTTGATTAGCAAAACCACGATAATAACAATATAATAACGAGCGTGTTATAAAGTAAATGGCAAGTGCCGCCATCAAGAAATCACGTTTAAACAGTGTAAGAAAAATCTCTACATTTCCATAAACATTGATAGCTGTTATTTGCTAGTGTATATGTAACATCCACGTCGATGTAAAGTTTACATAATAGGTGGCTATTTTAAACTAATTTTTCATGTTTGATTCGTTTGTGTTATGTTTAGTTTCTATTGACGATCTGTATATAAATAGACTTGTTGTTTTGAGATAAGTAATGACCGATAACATTTGTATTATGCTTTATTCATTACTGATGTTAGTGTAGTACGTAATGCAAATAGCATTTATAGTGTATTGTTTAGTTGTTTTAGCAATCACATTTGATGTAAATATACTGTACATGTATATTAGTTAATAGAAAAACAATACGAGCCGTATATAAGGGTACAAGCATCCAGTTATCGAAGAACTTGACAGCTTGCTATGCAGGAATCGTCATAGTACTGCACGAGCGAAAAGGCACGGGTAGGAATTGCTACGGTTCAACTGTTGCACGGGCTGTTCTTACGCTCGGAGCATTGCTATCTGTATGAAGCGAAGAACAGGTGACAAGGTAAGTTAAACTGTCGATGAGATAATCTTAACGTTTAAACATATTATTAACAATTTTACTCCGTAGCAATCGCAAATTACAAAAAAAGACGTTATAGAAATTTAGTCGTTTTAAACATTGGATTTTTGCACACTTTTGTTACACCAATATTCCAGATATTAGAATGAAAAGTATGAAATGTGCATAGAGTATTTTACATAAATATGTATTTCAGATTGAGAAGTACAGAAATACTACAGTAAACATAAACCGTTGTTATTTAATCATTAAGTTTTCAATTTTATGTGTCGCATTATATATACAGCAAGTTGATTACAAGCCGAAGCCATTATATCAAGGGGACAGAAAATCTATAGCATGATACTAACCATATTAACAGAACAAGAACAGTTAACATACTTATACTTCTATATTTTATTTCTCACAGCTGTACGCTGATATGAATTGTTCATTTCCTGTGCGGAAACCAGTAGTATGTATTTCTATAAATGCATAAAGAACGTTCCCCTACTGAGGCTCGAACCAACGATATATGTAGTGAAACTCGCACATATTCTACAACCTGTTTTAATCTCTTTCGTTGGCACGATGCTACACGAGAGTTGTTTTGTGTTCTGTGGGAATACGGATGACCAGAAGATAACTCTGATGTTAGGCTTTGTCACCACAAACAGGACTCTCATACGCCCCGGCCAGAAATCGAAATCGGGTCGTCCAGATGAGAAGCATATACCTTACTACTGTGCTTACCGTAAAACTTATATTGTAATTTATATCATTATGTATATGTATTCCATGTTATTATTACGGTAATATTATTAAAAGTATTATTTACTACACCTACTTCACGATTTATTTAAATCTTATTCAACGAGAGCGAAGCGCGTACGGGGCAATCATTAAGCTACGTTTGTCGTGAATTGCTATAACCTAGTTACGTCCCCATTCGAAGAAAAAATATATGAAAAGATGATCCGGGTCCGATCCCTTGTTGGTGGAGGTTCTTGTGGCCCTTCACATGGACACTCATTCGAGAGTGTTTAAAATAAATTGTTAGCTTTCTACACAACCGAGCTAGAAAAATGGTATACTCTAACCAATCTGCATTAAATTCACAAGCAAATAACTTCCTTGTTTAAGAAAAATCTTCTTTCTGATATTTAGGTTTTAAACACTTATATTTCATCCTTTCAAACACATTTATCTAAATATTGAACACATCCAAATATATTCTCATTTTTATAACCAATCGACAATACGAATTACAATTAAAAACACAAACAAAAAAAGGTCTTTATATCGTCATGTGCAGTTTAAAACAGGAAATAAATGTTCTTCTCACCCAGACTGAAGTGCATAATCTAAATGGCCTTTTACCTTTATCATGATATTTTGAAGACTAAAGGAAATAGAGTGAGATATAAGAGATCCGGATGCGATATCCCATATCTTTCATAAAAGATCATTTGAATCGGTAACGTGCTCGGTGTAAAGCACTGAACAATGTTTTAAGTAATTGTCTCACGGTTGTTAAGCCGACTGAAGTTCTTTGAACTACAACTTTTTAAATTTAATGTTTAAACTTTTACATTTGTTCATGCCTGTCACATAGAAGAACAATTGTTTTCTGATTATTGCCAGCGGCCACTACCAAATGTATACAAGTCACTAAAGTTAACACAACTATCATGGATTTCTGGATTATCATGGAATATTTCTTTATGAATAAATGCAATAAATAATTGTTTCCTTCTGCTGTGTCCACTAAAGAAGTAGAACATAGAAAATGTCAATATCGCTAAAATGGAATAATCTCAATAAGCAGCATAAACCAGATTTATATCGATGTTTTTAGGTATCCGATTTCACGGTCGATTACCGTACACCGGAAATAGTACCCTAAGTTGGACGTAAACAATGCTATTTTCGCAGGGACGGTAAGCCTAAATTTGATAAAATGAAGTATCCGTTTAACAGGTCTACAGATAGCAACATAAATGTGGTTCTTGGCTTTAAAGCATAACTAAACTGATAGTAGAGTATATAGCTCACGGGCAAAGACAGTGTTTTGACAAAACCATTTTATTAATTTGGCTTGTGAACGCCAATTAACAAAAATCTTAATCGAGGATTTTCTTTATTCTTTAGTTAAGTGTCACGGGTTTAAAGAATTTAATAAGCTTCTTAGTAATATCTGGGAATTTCTTTTTATAATTTCGCAGTGATAATGTACTGAGTATAGAGATTTTAAGGCAGGTGCTGTTTTGAGTATGGCCTTTCTATGTACTGGGGATAGTTGTGGCATTGACATGTCTATAGCTTTTATAATCATAGTGTTGATATTTGGCATTCTTCGATAAAGATTAAAAGTTACAGAACGTATTGTACCATGGTACTTTGGGATTACTTTGTGTTGTAAATAAGTAGTTAGCTTATACAAATTATTAAGTGACACAATCATCACGCTGACGGGTGGAATTGATAGTCCTGCATATATTCTAAGTCTGCAAGAGGAGTATGGCTTCTCTTTCCTGGCGATATCTAAAGTTCTCGCCAACCTTTTGCGGATTTGATTGAATGATACATGCTACATATACACACAATGAAAACATTTTTTTAAAGAAAAACCGATTTTAAACCACGCCTCATTCACATAATTTCCTCACTAACCTAGGCACGAACAGTAGGTTCCATGTGCAGTGTCATTGTAACGCCATTTGTGTTTTGTTTGTTTAAATAAGCTGTTTAGAGATTTTACTTCATCAATAATTGCGATAAAACCTGAAATATGTACGAGCACACGTGGTTATTAAATTTGTTTATTCTCAGATAAGTTTGATTTCGTCGCTGTAAGAAACAGCAATAACCAATTTTAAATGAAATACCTTAATGAAAAGCAAACTTTACGTCAACAAAATAATCCATGTATGAAGTGTAACTTTCATATATCACACATTTTGAAACAAAAGCGATAGTTAACAAGTGACAAATACCTGAAAATGGGTTTTGGCCTTTCACCTAATGACCTGAGTGACTTATGCTAGCCTATACACATGATGTACATCCTAGAGAATGTAGTTAGTGTTATATATGTAACACAGAGACGACAAACAGGCGATTGTACGTGCAATGCATTATAATATATTATTTTCTGATTTAAGTGGGAAGAAAGCTGTCAATCGATTGTAGTGAAACCGAGGAATGAAATGATTGTGGATCCTATGTAGATCCTATATGAACTAACAACGCCATTGAATGACCAGATAAAACGATAGCGCATTATTAACTAACACAACCAAAATGAAAGTGCTGAAAAAGTTACAAGGCTGTAGGCGCGACAAGAGTAATATTACTTTTTTTATAATTATGTTTACTGACAATGAAATACATAAAATGTTTTAAGTGGCCCCAAATTGTATTATTACAACCGATAAGTTTCTGTCATAACCGAAGAAAAGGTGGTTTACATTTATTAGTTTAATACAATTAGCTAAGTGATAACCCTATGTATTCGGATATAAAACATATTGCTTTTACCTCACAAGTTTATTTCGTAAAGTGAATTAAGTGAAACCAGATATTTGATGATTTTTTTTCTATGTGAAGTGCGTTATGAAAGGCAATATTCTTCAGTCAACATTTCTATTTTCTACCTTTTTTATAATTATCTATTCCCATCCGTTCCTCACCAATATTAGTTAAAGATTATTCGGCTGGCTTTCAAATTCACGTTTACGCTGCAATCTCATTAACGTATTTAAATACGGTTTTTTTTGGTTTGCACTGTTTAAAACCGCATAACACCATATGTCCCATTTTTTTAACCCGGCGCAATAATTATTTTAACATGGCATGTCAAATATTAAATCTGACGATACCTGATTTCGATTTGCGATACTAAAGTGTGTAGGCCAGCGGTCAACAGACTTAGCCCAAGAAAGCCCCGCATTTGAGGCATAAAATTATTATTGATATTAAAAGCAATCATATGTAACACGATTCGTTAAATGAAATTTTATTTGCGACAATGACATACTACTATCCACAGTACACTATTTCCGAGTATACGGCTATACCATTCCACAAAATACTATACCCAGTCTTTACAATGCGAACACATCAAGGCTGTATCTTAATAATGAGCAACTCTTTCTGAGAACATTTGGCATATAACTTATGAGAAAATGAATAATTCGTACAGTTAAGAATGTTATGTTATTGTACAGTTCAAAATCAGTGATATATTGAACACGCGTGT
The DNA here is from genome assembly GCF_026914265.1 of Mya arenaria. Taxonomy (NCBI): domain Eukaryota; kingdom Metazoa; phylum Mollusca; class Bivalvia; order Myida; family Myidae; genus Mya; species Mya arenaria. The sequence goes on along the minus strand of NC_069128.1, from coordinate 44,703,258 downwards.
AAATTTTGTGCGAGCTGTTACGTTTGAAAAACGCGTTGTACTGCTTACAAACAAAGCTTGGATTTATCGCATGTTTACTGGTTAGAAAAAAACATCTTAAAAATACAGTCAATAGACAAATAAATATTGCCATGTTGCGTTTTTTACGTCTTGCTACAGGCTACTATATCCGGTGTACGGTAATCCATCGTGGATTTACAAATAAGCATGTCATATTACTAAGCCATTTGCGATATTGTTCAATGTGGATGCCTTTTCACCAAAATGCATTTGATTTATTTGAAAGGATATTGTTTGGAAACTTATATGTACCATACTAAGCTATACCTAACTAACTAAACTACACTTCTATATGTAAAGCAAAGCCAGGCATCCATCATTAACATAAGTTTACTTTTACTTACAACAACAAGCATACATCTCATTTTTAACACTGGTGATCAGGTGAAATCGAAACTATGATAGCATCTGTCTTTATTGAGTATATATCATTGTTAATTTAGAGGTCTTTATCAAAATCAAACGTTCGAGTCTGGCGTAGTCAGAAGAACGGCAAATAGTCTAATAAACGTACTAATACCTCTAGGAATATGTATATAGTATGTTTATAATTGTTGGTGTTACTGTGTTTTACCGCAAAAGCTCCGCCTGTAATAGTACAAACTACTTTCGCCCCTACACAATAAATATGTACGCGTACGAAACGACAAATGCCATTTAAGATTATGAATATTTGTGTTTGAAGTTAAACCTTCACTCATCTTTAATATGAGAGTCACACAAACCCCTATAGCACGGATTCCCATATACAGCTCTATAGCATGGATTCCCATATACACCCCTATAGCACGGATTCCCATATACAGCTCTATAGCACTCATTCCTATATACAGCTGTATAGCATGGATTCCCATATACAGCTCTATGGTACGGATTCCCATATACAGCTCTATAGCACTCAATCCTATATACAGCTGTATAGCATGGATTCCCATATACAGCTCTATAGCACGGATTCTCATATACACCCCTATAGCACGGATTCCCATATACAGCTCTATAGCACTCATTCCTATATACAGCTGTATAGCATGGATTCCCATATACAGCTCTATGGCACGGATTCCCATATACAGCTCTATAACACTCAATCCTATATACAGCTGTATAGCATGGATTCCCATATACAGCTCTATAGCACGGATTCCCATATACAGCTCTATAGCACTCATTCCTATATACAGCTGTATAGCATGGATTCCCATATACAGCCCTATAACACTCATTCCTATATACAGCTGTATAGCATGGATTCACATTTTCAGCTCTATAACATTGATTCCATTATACAGATATATAGCGTGGATTTCCGTATACAGCTCTCTAGCACGGATTCCAATGCACAACGCTATAGCACTGATTCCCATATACAGCTCCATATCACTTAAAAACATATACAGCTCTATAGCTAGGATTTAAAAGCGTCTGGTAAAGTAAGTTGGTATTCATTACTCCACAAACTTTATCGTAACTATTTTTTTTATAGATTTGTATTTACCAAAAAATAAGGCAAAACCTAAATGATTACTCATTGAAAAATGACAAATATATTTCGAAATAAAGTCTTAGCACAATATTAACTACATAAGAAAATCACTTAGCCATATGATTACAGCAATATGCCATATAGTCTAATTTTAATAACGACAGTGTTAGCCGTAATACATGACAAATATTTCCCTTCATTCCTATAACTTGATACATATTTACAAACAAGATTTCTATTCACGTTAACATTTTCTGATTTATTAATTTGATACCTGTTGAAATCACTCATATCGTTCACTGTCAAACTCTCAGGTAAAGTTGTGCAGCCGGTTGTGAACAAATTTATGTAACATTATACCGTTCTCCCTGAGTGTATTATACAGACACTTTATCTCAAGATATTGTCCTTTTGTTCAAACTACAATAAAAATATTACTGATGAAAAACCTGACGGGTTTATGTAGAATTTAAATATCTCTTGATACATTGGATTGAATTAAAACGCGTCATGATGATACAAATTTTGCCTGATAAAATAAAATCATTATTTGAAAAAATAACACCCGGCTAATTTGTTAGATTAAGGGCTATATGACCCATGATCAAAACATTTCATTACAAACAGTGCAAAAATATACAAAATCGATCTTATGTAGCAGTAAATAATTCGCATATAATAAGATAAAGACGGACGTATAATAAACAATTTTATATATTACAAATAATATATGATTATCATAATCAATGGCATAGCAAATTAAAGAATGATAGTTATTTTGCATACATGTTTATACAATTGAGTTTCATTTTTGGAACAATCGGTACTTACTGTGAAACTCGACTTGTTGCGACACACTACTTGTATTTGTTCGTGTGGACTTTTGTTTGTGCTATACGGCATGTACTTGTATATGTATATTGAACAAGTTCTGACATATACCATGGCACGAGAAAAGTGATTTTCTCGAGGATCAGTACAAGTTAGTTTGATACTTGGTTAACGATCTTATCCTGAACTACAACTTGTGAATGTAGCTACATGTACAGTTTGTGTTCTACAACCACTATTACAAGTATCAATTTACATATGATTGAAATAAAAGTAAATTTTTTGCCAAATTATCTGATAACATTTGGTGATATACTAGTTACACAAATATGTATCATTGTTGATATTTTTTATATAAAAGTAAAGTGTTTGTTTATTATAGTGTCACCCCTCTTAGTTAAGGGCCAGCCCGTTGGGCTTATGAGACACCTACATTCGTAAACATCTTTACCCCGATTCCTCATCCCAAATGCCAGGCGCCTGGCAGGAAGGCAATCGGTACCCCTCGATTTAAC